>NW_027411866.1:199590164-200790164 GCF_047663935.1 Musca autumnalis | reverse complement strand
CACTGCCAGGCTTTCAAGAACTTGAGAACTCAACTAATGGGAAACGACATAATTACAGGACTCGACCATATCAAGGACATCGGGTTCAAAAACTTGAGGGACTACATCAATGGGACGGAACTTCTAAACTAATAAAATTTTTGTTTTAAACAACAACAACAACTTTCAGGACACATAAAATTAGAGTGCACAACAGGCCTCTTCTGGCTTAAGTGTATGCCCTTTCTTTTTAAGGACATGTGGTGATCTAGAATCACCCCTCTTCTGAACCTAATCTAACTGTTTATTATGCTTTGTTATTATGTACAATCAAGCTAATTAGTAAACTTGGATTTTTAAAGATTTTTTTAAAACAATATGAATAACATCTTTCCCAGTCTACCAACTCTAAACTTGTCTTGCATTCGAGATAGATTTCTATTACAAGCACTCCTTCGGTTGCAGGTTAATATCACATATTGTAAAAACTGAAACAACAACGTCTTTATGTCCTACAAAAAAAAAATGTTTCAAAACTTAGCCAGCCAGTACTTCTATCACATAATTTCTTAATATTTCCTCAAACGTCTTTCCAACCCATTCATCCTGTGGACGTGCTTCCTCATATTCTAATATTTCAAAAAAGGGGACAAAACTTATGATCTACTTGAGCGTAATTATAAACTTAAATTAACAATAAACATTAAAACTATTTGGCTGCAAACACGGAACATAAAAGTCTTTATGTGCAACAAAGTGATGATGGTGTTGGTAAAAAGATAGAGACCAGCAAACAATAAAACGAAAGAGAACAAGTTGGAAAGGAAACTGCATACAGAAGATGTACACTGGATGCATAATATGCAATACCCCAAGGACTGTAGGGTAAGAGGGGCAGTAGAAAGCTTTAGGCAACACCCAGTGTCGGCAGGCGTCATTTGAAATTTTTTGGAAAGTTTGACAGTTTTTAAACGAGGATCACTAGAAAGCTTTCTGGTCTAGGCACCACCCAGTGTCGCCAGGCGTCATTTGACATTTTTTGGAAAGTTTGACAGTTTTTAGCCTAATCTAACTCAGGGCAGTTTGACATACGACCATATGTTGGATTGTTTGCAGTTGCTTGATTGAGACACCTCCAAAACATGATTTTTGAACGCTTTCACAGCATCTTCAGCCGACGAAAATCGTTGACCACGCCTTTTTTTCTTGATGTTCTGGAATCAAATGAAGTCATTGGATCCCCAGTCAGGGCTGTACGGCTTATGACCCATTAATTCCACGTTTTGTCCGGTCAAACAATCACTGCTTTGAATGGATGTGTTAGAGCTCGCATTAGCATGATGCAGAACGATTCCCTTGTGCGTTTTTCGAATTTCTCAGGATACTTCAGGCAAACAAATTGTAGTGTAATACCCAGAATTTACCGTCGTACATTTCTCAAGTCCTATAGTCTCCAAATTGTCAGTTTTGCCGAAGAAAGAGGCGACCATTTCCTTTGGAGGTCTTCTTCCTTGAACAACTTTCGTTGGATTTGGCTCGCTTTCGAAGAGCCAAACGGCCGATTCCTGTTTTGTTTCGGGCTCCTAAGCATGGATCAAAGATTCGTCTGTGACGAACTTATAAATGTCGTTTGAAGCACCGTGATTGTCTTTATTCACAATTTCTTTGCCCCAATCCACAAGAGCCTTTTCTTGAGCGATTGACCAATGTGCTTTGATTTTTGTTTACGCAAGGTGTATTCGCTGTCCTCTATACGACGCTGTAAGTTTCATTAGGGGCAAGTCCATACTTCCTGAGAAAATAGCCTGAAAGTTAAAAAAACCATATGACACCGTGTGTAGTGGTTGGAGCTCAAGATAACTCTCGAACGGATCTGCCGATTCGGTCCAAAACTTGGCTTTCGTAATATTTTGTCCAAACTTAGTTCAAGTTCAAAGATGGATTATATCGGTCCACTCCTTCCGGTACCTCCCCCACAAAAGTTCGAAAATGTTCGGAAAATTTGTGCGTACGATAACTCTTGAAGGAAGTACCCGATTTGGTTCATACTTTGCACATTATGAAATTTCTACCAGACTTAGATGAGGTTCCAATATGGACTCAATCGGTAAACTCCTTCGAGTACCTCCCACACAAAATTTCGGAAAAGTTCAGTTTAGGACCGGCTCTCGAATCGCCTTGGTTTTTGTTGTAACATTTTGTATTCACTGTCCCCTATGCGAAGGTACAAGTTTCATCAGGGACAAGTCCATACTTCCTGAAAAAATAGCCTGAAAGTTGAAAAACAAACCCTATGACACCATGTTTATGGGTGGAAGCGCAAGATAATTCTCTTAACACATTCTCATAATATCTACCAGATATAGATCAGATTCGAATATGGACTATATTTGTCCACTTCATCCAGTACCTCCCACACAAAATTTTTGGATAAGTTCACTTTAAGGCCTGCTATTGAATCACTTTGAATTTTGTTGAAGCAACTTACATTCGCTGCCTCAATTACGATGGTAAAAGTTGTTTCAGAGGCAAGTCCATACTTCTTGAGAAAACAGCCCGAAGGGTGTAAAAACTCCCTATGGCACCCCCATGGTCTATGTCGGTCCATTCCTTTAAGTACCTTTTCCACAAAATTGTTGAGCTTTAACCCTAATCAACATTTTTGTCGGTTCATATGACCAGATTTTTGAAACCCCCTTAATACATAAGTTTTTTGTAAAAAAATTTTTCAATTTGTACAGGCTGAAAGTGTATCTCTGTCGGTAAGGCCGACTGATACTTTTTTACTTGTTTTCACTACCTTCGTTTTTTGGCGAGTGTCGGTCACAATCGAATTCATTAAACCAGTTTTTCATAGTGCTATAGGATGGTCCTTTATCGACATACAAATATTAAATTTAATCGATGCCGTGATTATCCACGTCGAATGTTGTGAAAATTTTTAGGACGAAAATGTTCACAAGTAAATTCCATTTTTTATGCCCCCAGCATTTATGCTAACGAGGGTATATGCACTTTCATATGGGCCAAATGTGTCTCATCGAAATAATGGTTTTAGACCCCAAGTACGTTCGGACGAAATCCGTTTCAGACAATTTGGAGTTGATTTAACCATGTCCGTCCGTCTGTCTGTCTGGCTAGCAGGAGCGCACCATTTAAGTTCGAAGATGGGTTATATCGGTCCACACCTTCCGGTACCTCCCCCACAAGAGTTCGAAAATGTTCGGAAAATTTATGAGCACGATAACTCTCGAAGGAACCCAGCAAAAAGTTTGCCTCCAAAGAGGCAGTTAAATCATATGTACAAGTGATTTGGTAGTGCATCAAATTATGCATTTTCATTTAATCCAAGCAGAACTGTTCTTGCTTCATCTGCCAAATGAGTTTGATATTGTCTTCCAATCAGCTGTTAAGATTTCGACATGTACTCCAACAGCACTCCATTGGGAAATTTTCTTAACGAAAAAATGTTCGCAAATTAAATATTTTTTTATTTTACATTAACAAATTTTTAGAAATGTTAACACGCTTATCTCTTTTTGGAAAATGTATTCCGCTGCCTGTAGAGATGTACAAACTGATTTATGTACTTGTAGGGATCTCTAATAACTGCTAATCAAATGTGGCGAACGGAGTGCCTTTTTCACGACTCCGTTTGGACTGCATCCGGATGCTGTTAAATTGTGAGGAATTGGAGTTCCTTTTTCACGACTCCGTTGAACTGCATCCGGATGTTGTTACAATGTGACAAGTGGATGTGATTCTTTGGATTGCATCCAAATGCAGTTAAAATGTGAGGAATGAAGTGCCTTTTTCACGACTCCGTTTGAACTGCATCAAAACATTCCGTGAAAGAACTAGTCCACATTGCACCACTTCCAATTTATTTTGCTGGGAAGTAACCGATTTGGTACATATTTGTAAATCGTGAATGTTTTACCAGACTTAGATGAAAAGTTAGAAATAGTTTAGATTAGGACCTGCTTTCGAATCGCTTCGATTTTTGTTGTAACAAATTGTATTCATTGTCCCCTATACAAAGGTACAAATCTCATCAGGGGCAAGTCCATACTTCCTGAGAAAATAGCCTGAAAATTGCAAGAAACTCTTATGACACCGTGTGTAGTGCTGGAGCGCAGTATAACTCTCGAACGGGTCTGCCGTTCGAAATATATTGTGCAATCTTAGTTTAAGTTCGAATATTAGCCATATCGGTCCACTCCTTCAGGTATCTCCCCTACAAAAGTTGAAAAATGTTCGGAAAAAGTCTTGATGGGAGTGACCGATTTGGTCCACTAGATATAGATCAGGTTGGAATATGGACTATAATTGTCTACTCCTTCGGGTACCTCCCACCAAAAATTTCGGATAAGTTCACTTTAAGACCTGATATCGAATCACTTTGATTTTTGTTGAAGCAACTTGCATTCTCTGCCTCAATTAAGACGGTCAAAGTTTTTTTCAGGGGCAAGTCCATACTTCTTGAAAAAACAACCCGAAAGGTGTTAAAAAACCCCTATTGCACACACTGAAGTGGCTGTAGAGCACGAAAACTCTCGAATTGATCAACCGATTTGGTCCAAAATTTAGCCTTCGTCATATTTTGTCCAAACTTAGTTTCAGTTCGAAGATGGGCAATACCGGTCCACAACTTCCCCCCAATATTTAAAAATGTCACTAAAATGACCAAGGTTCAGCATTTGTGTCTAAGGGCAGTTTAGGGTTTGTTCGAAGATCCTTTGGAAATGTATGTCGATGCTGTTCTTTGTGGTCCTATCAAACTGGTCCAAAAGTTATACGATGACGCACTGCAATCACTAGTGGCCGCCATATCAATCGAAAAAATATGATTTGCAAAATAAAATCAACATCGATAATGGACCAAGTCGGTAAAATCCTTTAAGTACCTCCTCCCTTACACTTTTGAATTTTAATCCTAATCCATATTTTTGTCGGCAAGCTCAAATGTCAAAAAGGGCCCCAACATTTTTTAAGTCACTGTAAACAACCCAACACATGGTCATATGTCAACTGACCTGAGTACGCTTAGGCTAAAAACTGTCAAACTTTCCAAAAAAATTTCAAACACACCTGGCGACACTGCGAGTTGCCTAGGCCAGGAAGTTTTCGAGTGACCCTAGTAAACATAACGCTATATTTATTCAAAGTGATGTGAACACTTTACAAATTCTTGGAGTAGGGGAACGAGTTTTTTTCCAAAAAGTTACAAAACTCGAAAAAATTGTAGAAACCTATTAATAAACCAAGAGGATATTAAATGAATTGAGAACAAAAGGTATTGGTTCAGGTGACGATATGCAAAACCATATACAAGGATTTGTGGCCTGAATATCCCACCGAAATGGCTTAAATTTGGTATATGTCTTAGTTGGGGGTATAAAAATTTTATACTTAAATTTGTTGGTAAAGGTCCAGGCCTTCATATATCTCCCATAGAACAGCATCTCCCGATTTCCGATATTTTGAAGGTTGTGGCCTCAATGTTGTCCCGAAATTGCTAAAATTTGGTATTTAGTCTTCGTTGGGGTTATACAAATTTCCAACTTAAATTTGTTGGTAAAGGTCCAGGCCTTCATACATACATACATACATACATATGTTCCCACAACATCCCAGATAGGACAAGGGAGACTTCTCTCATATCGATGAGTGCACGCCGATTCATATTGGCTCAATGATATGGGACCTACTTTTTATCGCCGAGTCCGAACGGCGTGTCTTACGACACCACTTGTAGAGAAGTTTTTCAAGGCCGAAATACTCAGGAAATGTCGCCAGCATTACTGAGGGGGAATTTTGACACCGCTGTAAATTTGATGTTGCTTGGCCTGGGATTCGAACCGCAGACCTTTTGAGTGCAAGGCGGACGTGCTTACCATTGCACCACGGTGCCCCCCAAATCACTGCAAGGCCTTCATATAGCTCCCATAAAACAATACCTCCCGATTTCCGATATTTTAAAGGTTGTGGCCACAATATTGCTCCGAAATTGCTAAAATTTGGTATTTAGTTTTCGTTGGGGGTACAAAACTTTCCACCTGAAATTTGTCGGTATAGGTTCTGGCCTACATATAGCTCCCATAGGACGATACCACCCGATTTTCGCTATCTTGAAGGTTGTGGCTGTAGTTATACATTTCTCTATTTTATTGACTTGTCTGGAGAGAATTTTAAACAAAAAAAATTTACATATAAACATTTTTGAAGATAATATTGAAATAATTGTTGCATAGGAAAATATGTTAAATGCATAAATTTTTCATATGCAAAAAATAATATTTGCATATGCATAGTTTATGCATTTTGCATATTATTGCATATGTGATATGTTTCGATTGCAAAAAATATAGTCCCACAATTTGACGTAAATCGGATCAAAAATAGAGGTTGCATAAAATTCCGCTTTCTACTTATTACATAAATTTCCTACTTGTTGTTAAAAAAAAAATTGTGTGTTGGGTTAACCCACATTACATATCCACATTAAGCTATATGGATGTACGCGTACATCCATACATAGATCCCCTAGCTCATTTGTTTCTGTTTAGGATTTAACGCACAACTAAACTCTTTCATTATGCAAGTGTTTGTGTTGGGAAATCTAAAACTTGTCGTTTGTGTTAAAAAAGTAAACACAACAGAGGAGCAGCACATGATGTGAACTCTTTTTATTGTACATGAGACTATAGTATATCCGCGTACAAACATACATACGAGTATGTATGTATGCTATAAATATACTATAGCATATGGATTTGTTGTTTGAACGCGTACACACACAAACACACTCACACATGAAGAAGACGACGACAGTTGGCATTTTCAGCAATTTAAACAAACTACACTCCAGGGAGTTCTAATGACAGCAGCAACAAAACCAGTAACAACAGCACGATGTACGTTTTTATATTGAAGATGATGACTACTAAAACAACATTGAAACGGGCAACAAAAATAGAAACAAAGAAGAAGAAAAACTAAAATAGCAACAATAACAATACAAAACATTCAGTATGGCATGTAAGAAACATTGACGATGTCGACAATGACGACAATAGTCAGTAGACAACAACTCTTTGTTCAATATGATGTTGTTGAGAGAATAAAAAACAAACATTCTTGTAGCATAGTTTTAGGAGCCAAACATAATGAGTATCAAGAGATTTTAGTTAGTTTATCTTAAATATCGAAGATAAGAAATAAACATTTCAGTTAACAAATGAATAGAAAGAGATTTATCTACGAATTGTGTATATTATAATTCACAATAAACACACACCAAAGCAAGTTAAATAAAACACTGTAAAAAGAAGAGAAATACGAGTATAAATAAATGTCCACCATAGGTTTTGTCATTCTTGCTGTTGCTGGAAAAAATATTTGCCTAATGTGACCTTACCTGCAGATCATGACCAGAGAAATTCAAAAATTTTGGTTCTTTGGAATATTTGTTCCTGTGGAACACATATTAACGAGAGTACACTTAGAAAAAAGGGCCCTCTCTAACATATGTCCCAAGCATATATATGCTTGCAACAGTCCCAAACATAACATAAGTTTGGGTCCTGCAAACAAGTATATGTATGGGTGCAAACAAATGTATGTTTGGATGAAATATAAATACAAACCCAGAAGCCACAAAAAACATACAAATACACACACATTAAATGGTGGTGGTAGAAATACCAAACACAAAAGCAACAACAGACGCATAGCTACATACAAAATTCCAAATACAAGAAGTAGAGTCACACTTTAAGAAAAAAAAAACAAATAAATATTAATAATAAAATATAGAAACATTGTTGAACGATTCTCGTTAGTTGTAAAATGTAATATATTCTCCTCAAAGTAAAAATCATCAACGGAAAATCGGTATCTGGAATCAAATGATTATATAATATAAAAAATAGGTACATCCATATTTCAAATACATTCATATTAAATGCGATTTCTTCTTTGTCCAATAAATTATTTCCATTCACATTTTTGATTCAATTATAAATTTTCCAATTATAGAGTGTATTTGGCATTTAATATACTAAAAAAAACCATTACTTAAAGAAAATACACTGATTTATTCACTCTCTTAATCCTCTTCACTGAACGATTGTCTTGAGGAAACTGAAGAAAAAATGCTCTCTACCTTTAACGAAAAAAAAATAACAAAAATAAGACATACCACTGTTTTTTTCTTTCTCTCTTCGCTTGCAACGTTGGTAAAACTTTGAGTTACAGAAAAAAATACTGCATGTGGAAGAATAAACCGCAACAACAACAAAGAACGAAACACACGCGTTTGACCGCATACACACCACCAAATCAAAAACAAACTTTTTTACCCTCTCGTCGTCACTTCTGCGTCTTCTATTGCACCATACGCACAGCTTTTTATAAAAAAACATGTTGTAACGTAGGGGATGAGAGATACCAAGGAACGTTCCTGACCGGCTTTAACATGGCAAAGTCCAGGATTTATCTTGGTCCCTCTCTCATCTCAAGTGGACACTGACCTCCCCGTGGTATCACCTGGGCAGCTGCCTTTAACACCCGTTAACATGTGCCGCGCGTTCACTCATAAGAACGTTAAAAACTTGGGTTTGGGCGCTGGGTTAGTAACCCTCCCCTGGAAAAAGCAGCCTACTATGAAAAAACAAAAGAAAAACAAATCCCTCTAAAGTTGACGACCCCCGCACACGTTTTGAGGACCATGATCTGCGAATCTGCACCTGGAATGTTCGCACACTTTATATAGAAGGTGGAGTTTACGCATTTGCAGATGTACTTGAAAAGTACAAGGCCGACATTACTGCCATACAGGAAATACGATGGAACGGGAAAGACGTCACAACAACACCTAAAGGTGACGCACTCTATTATAGCTGCCATGACATAAAACATGAGTTTGGTTGCGGATTTGTAGTTAGTCGGAGTCGGACCGTTGCCCTGCCCATGACATTAAAATTATTCCTGGCGATTTTAATGCCAAAATTGGAAAGGAAAATATCTTTGGCCCAACAGTCGGAAAATTCAGTCTCCACAATGAAACATCTGATAATGGTATGAGGCTGATAGACTTCGCAGCGGCAAAAAACATCGTAGTTAGCAGCACCAGATTTAAACATCTTGACATCCATAAGGGCACCTGGCTGTCTCCAGATCAGAAAACAAGAAATCAAATTGGTCACGTTGTGATATATGGAAGACATTCATCGAGCGTGTTGGATGTACGATCGTTCCGAGGTGCAAACATATATTCGGACCACTACCTCGTTGCAGCAAAGGTAGGTACCCGATTAAACGTAGCAAGCAAAGTGCGAACAGACACAACACGAAAATTAGGCATCGGTAAGCTGCAAACACAACAGATAGCCACAGCATATTCCTCAACTAGCCCAATTGCTTAATCAAAGCACACCTCATCCCGAGGAAAGAGCCTTTTTCAAACCTGTTGGTATCCAGTGAAGACGACGAGGATAGCACATATCCAATCCCAGAAGATGGTATTGAATGTATACCGCCCAGCCAAGATGAGGTAAAGACAGCAATAAATCGGCTGAAGAATAATAAGGCAGCCGGAGCCGATGGCTTACCAGCCGAGCTCTTCAAAACCGGAGGCGACACGCTGATAAGGTGTATTCATCAACTAGCTAGCACCATCTGGTAGGAAGAACGAGTACCCGACGATTGGAACCTGAGTATCCTGTGCCCGGTCCATAAAAAAAGGAGATAAGACTGTATGCTCTAACTATAAGGGCATAAGTCTACTCCCGATTGCCTACAAGATCGTGACAGGGATATTGTGCGAACGACTAAAGCCTATGGTCAACGAGATAATTGGGCCATACCAATGCGGCTTTAGACCTGGCAAGTCCACCATTGGCCAGATATTTACCTGGAGAAGACCCAAGAGATGCAGATCGACTCCTACCACCTCTTTGTCGATTATAGAGCAGCCTTCGACAGCCCACTACGTTCAAAGGTATTCCAAGCCATGTCTGAATTTGATATCCCCGCAAAGCTCATTCGGCTTTGTAAAATGACTTTAACTGACACGTGATCCTCAGTTAAAATAGGAAAGAACCTCTCCGAAGAATTTTGTACCAATAGAGGTTTCAGGCAAGGAGACAGCCTATCGTGTGATATCTTCAACATCCTGCTGGAAAAGGTTATTCGAGAGGCAAACGTCAAAAGAAGTGGCACAATCTACACCAATAGCCACCTGTTACTTGTTTATGCTGATGATATAGACATCATGGGACGATCAGTAAAATAAGTAACAGATGCCTTTATGAAGGTCGAAGGAGAATCTGCTAAAGTGGTCTGGCGGTAAACGGCGGGAAGACTAAGTTGAGGGTGTCGACGCGCAATGCCTCCATAGAGATCGGGCCAACTCTCGACGTTGGTTCCTATAATTTTGAGGTAGTAAAAGACTTCGTCTACCTCGGCACCGCCGTAAACACAACAAACGACATCAGTTGTGAAATAAAAAGAAGAATTGTATTGGCTAACCTATGCTACTTTGGCTTAAGTAAGCAGTTTAAAAACAAAGCCACATCTCGTCAAACAAAAATAAGGCTTTACAAAACACTGATACTACCCGTGCTGGTGTATGGTTCCGAAGCCTGGGTACTTGCGCAAGCAGATAAGGCAGTGCGTGGTGTGTTTGAGAGAAAAATTCTTCGAAAGATTTACGGACCAATCTGCGTTGACGGTCAGTATCGACGTCGCATGAACCACGAGCTGTATCTGCTATACAACGACATCAATATAGTTAAACGTATTGAGATGCAACGATTGCGTTGGCTAGGCCATATCATAAGAATGAACGATGATGAACCCGCTAAAAAGGCGTATAAATACGAACCGCTTGGCGGTGCACGCAGAATTGACAGGACAAAGAATAGATGGCGCAAACAAATGGATGAAGAGATGAAAAGGCGCGGTATTCCGGAGTGAAGCAACAAATAGAGAGAATTGGAGATCTTTTCTTAGTTCGGCTAATAGAACAAATGTTCTGTAATAGGCCAGCTAAGTAAGTAGTAACATAAAAATATGTTGGTACCCAAACAAATAAAATTTAGATATATTACAAAATGTTGTTTGGGCACAAACATATTGAGTTTCGGTGCAAACATATATTTGTTTGCAACCGGTCCCAAACATATGTTTGTTTGTATCCAAACGTTTTTCTAACATATATTTTTCAGCATGTACTAATGAAATTGATTACCCATAGAATACCTGCAGCCCTCACAATTACAGGTCAATCCCGCGGCAGCGGGTTCTTTTTTAGAGCACAACACCCATTTTCCGACCAGCCGCTGCCACTACATTGTACACATTTGTATTTGTAACGTTTTTCTGTGTTGGGAGCAGCATATCCCGGAATGCCTGGTCCGGTTTCTTTTGGTCTGTGCCAGGCCGGAGGAAACAACACATAACCAATTTATGTGTGCTCAGTTTGTCACATCCGGATCCATTACACTCAATATTCAATAAGATGCTGCATGCTGCGTGAACATAACCCCCCATTGAGTAGGCATCATCAGAATACGCGACTCCCCCGCAGTCTCCCCAACAGGAGCCGCGTAAGCAACACTTAACACCATCCATGAAAGTGCATCCGTGAAATTGAATGTCAATGGACACCGAGGTAAGATCGAGAAAATAGTGGATTTCATGAGTCGGAAGAATATCATGGCCGCGGCGGTGCAGGACACCAAGCTCAATAAGAACTGCAGCAGCTTACAGCTTTTTTGGGGTGGAACTGCCGATGTAGAGTTGCTGAACGTATACTTCCCGCCCATAAATAGCTTACACCAGAATATATGTTCAACATAAGCCTGCTTTTGGAAGGTCATAACCGTCTGGCCTTTGGGGAAATCCAATGCTCATCATGAGTTATGGCATTCGGTCCTCAGAAACGACTAAAGGAGTATAGTGCTGGCGCAGGAGATTCGTAGGTCTACGTTTTGCACGGTCGATGAGGATACCCCTACCAGAATTAGCGGAGAGTATAAAAGCTCGCCAGACATAAGTTGTGGCCTTTGGTTGCTGCTAAAAATCGTTAAAAAAATCCACGATTATTGTGGTCTTTGGTTGCTGCTAAAATCTTTAAAAAATCAATTTTTTTGTATATTATGGTTCTACCAATAATGTATAAAAACTCCACGTAAATTGCGCACTTTGGATGCACCTAAAACTAAACAAGTGGGAAAAGCGTTAAATTCGGTCGGGCCGAACTTTTTATACCCTCCACCACAAATTTCAGCCATTTCGGTGGATTAATGTGGCCACAACCTTCAAAATACCGAAAATCGGAAGTTACCGTTCTATGGGGGCTATATGATGGCGCGGACCTATACCTACAAATTTCTGGGGAGGAAGTTTTATATCCCCAACGAAGACTAAATACCAAATTTCGATTTTTGTTACTTCCAAAAATCTTCAAAAAATCAAGTTTGGTTGCTCCTAAATATCTGAAAAAAATCCATGTTTTTTGTTCAATACGGTTGATTCATCCATCCACTTTGAGCGCTGCTAAAAATCGTTCAAAAATTCAAATTTATTGTCCACTTTGGTTGCTTCTAGAGATCTTTCAAAAATCCATATATACTGTACACAATGGTTGCTCCTAAAAAAATTTTAAAAAAATATGCTTTTTGTCCACTTTGGTTGCTCCTAAAACCTTTAAAAAATCATGCTTATTGTTCACTTGAGTGTTCCTAAAAATCGTTAAAAAATCCAAAATTATTGTCCACTATGGTTGCTTCTAGAAATCTTTAAAAAATCCATATTTATTGTACACAATGGCTGCTCTTAAAATTTTTTAAAAAACTTAGGCTTGGTGTCCACGTTGTTCACTTTTTGATTGTCCAATTTGGTTGCTCCTAAAAATCTTTAAAAAATCCAAATTTATCGTCCACTTTAGTTGCCCCTAAAACTTAAAAAAAAAAAAAACAAAAATCTAAAAATCTTTTAAAAAATCCAAGTTTATTTGCATTTTGGTTGCTTCTAAATTCTGCTCTATATTTAATGTTTTTTAGGTCATAAAATCTTTGAGAAATCTACTTTAAAATTCAGGCCTACTCCCGTCGTTGGTCGTAAAATTATAGAAACATATTTATAGAAATTTTTGTGGCTCTTGAAACCTAAAAATCGACGAAGAAGCACTTTGATTGGGGCCTCATAAAAATGTATAAAATATAATTACAAAAGTTCCCTTGTTCCTTTCAATAAATTTACTATGATTAGAAGCCCTTATCCAATGAAATTTTAATCAAAACAAAAATAGATATTTGACTTTTGTCTTCGAATTGCAATTTAAAATTTTCTACGTCATTCTTTCAATTTTCATTAAATGTAAATATCAGGCATGGGAAACATACAATATGATTTTACTACAGAGAAATAGATATATGTACGAGTATACTACCACTCACACCCACACATGTGTAGTTTCTTAAAGTACTCAAAGTTCAACCCACCACATCCACTTCATACTATCATTCACCTGTTATTGACCTCATTTTAAGTTGTAGTGTTTATTTTTATTTTTTGCGATTTTGTTGTTGCATTTAGCTTTTTTTGTATTCACATTTGTTTGCACTTGGTGCAACACTCTCAAAGAGACACAGATACAAACGTTCGCATACAAACCAACATACATATGCACACAAAGGATATGTTACATGGTTTACATGCCTTATTTACTTTACACTTGAAATTATATTTACTTGACGATGTTGTCGATGAAAGGCAAAAGTTTCTCCCTCCCTCCCTTCCATCCTTTCTACCTCTATTATCTTTACATTCCAACAATGTAATACAGATAGTAATTGTAAAGCAATGAGTCATTGGGTTGTTTGGAGGGGGTGGGAGGTGAGACCAGCCTCTTTTTCATCCTTTCCCCTTCTCTTTCCTTCGTACTTAATTTACACAAATGTTGGCTGAAAATATATTCGTTTTCCTTTCTCGCTATACACTGTGTAGCAAACAGCCAGTGAAACGGAAAACTAAAAATGTAACGTTAATTGTAACTGTAACAAGTTGCTTCCATATCCACAATCATTGTAGTTGTTGTTGTAGTTATAGTTGCAGATCGTGCTGTTGTTGTACATTAAGTTATACATTTCGAGATGCTACAGAAATTCTAACAAATGTAACTGTATTATCCTGCAAGCAAAAAGTATCGCTGAAGTGACTTAAGCGTGTCGCCTAGGCGATGAAAAGAGCCGCGGCGATGGTCACGGAAGTCAGCCTGCAGGGACCTCAGTTGCGAAGAAATGAACCACGCCAGCGTTACTTCTTGGAAGTCACCTCGGCGACGCTTCTAGAAGATCATTTCCGCGATAGTTCTTGGAATATTTTTTTTATTTTTTTCTATTTATTTTTTATCTTTTTCTATTTATTTTTTTATTAATTTTTATTTTTTTATTTTTTTGTTTTCAATTTTGTCATGCTAAAAATGTTATTTTGTTTTGTTGTCTGGCTTGGGAATCGAACCCGGACCTTCAGAGTGCAAAGCGAGCATGCTTACCACTGCACCACCGAGCCATATAATCATTAAATAGAAAAATGTCCCATATTTGTTCAAATGTGTTGAATTCTTAAATAAATGTAAACAATCGTCTTTTAAGTGACTCAAGCGTCACTTTGAAGTGTCTGCACACGCGATAAAAGATAATCATAATAATAATGCTATGCATTGTTTGTGTAATTCACCAACGATCGTCTTTAAACTTCCTTGGCGTGTCTCCCGAGTGCCGTCTTAGGCGAGGGAGTGAAAAACTCACTTCCAAATGCTGGTTACTACTGGCATGTACTGTTGTGCATTGAAATGTTCATTACATGCACAAGGGTTTATGTGTATGGATGAGAGTGTGTTGTTGTTGTTGGTTTGTCTGTATGGTGCCTGAGAACTAAAACACATGTTTAATTTTTATTGTACTCAAGCCAATGTCATTATGATAAGTTGGTTAAAGGTTGCATTCGCTGCCTCCATTACGATGGTAAAAGCTTTTTTCAGGGGCAAGTCCATACTTCTTGAGAAAAAAACCCGAAAGTTGTAAAAAAGCCCTATGGCACCACATGTAGTGGGTGGAGACCACGATAACTCTCGAACTGATCAAGCGATTTGGTGCAAAATTTGGCCTTCGTCATATTTTGTTCAAATTTAGTTTCAGTTCAAAGATGGACAATACCGGCGCACAACTTCCTGGAACTTCCCCCCACTATTTAAAAAATGTCACTAAAATGGTATGCTCGATATCTCTTGAACGGGGCAACTAATTTGGTCCAAACATTGGATGTCCTAATATTTTGTCCAAATTTAGTTTAAATTCTAAAATGAGACACATCGGTCCTCTCCTTAGGGTAGCTCCCCCACAAAAGTTCAACATTTGTGCCTATGTGCAGTTTAGGGTCTGTTCGAAGATACTCGGAAATGTATACCGATGCTGTTCGTTGTGGTCCTGTTTACAGCGATTTTATGTTTTCTGTGGACAAGTCCTTGCTTACTGGCATACTAATAAAAAAGTTATACGAAGACCCACTGAAATGACTAGTTGACGCGATGTCTATCGAAAAGATATGACTCCCAATATAAGATCCACTTCCATAATTGACTATGTCGGTCCATTCCTTTACCTCCCTTCCTTACTAGGCGTTTACACACAGACAGTATTGACAAGACAATAGCAAAGTTACAAACCATTTTCACCAATACATTCATACTTTTCTCCATACATATTTAAAAATTTATAAATGTATTTGTGAAAAAGGTTTGTATTTTTGATATTGTCTTGCCAATACTGGCATTTGTAAACGCAGGGTTAAGGTTAACACTTTTGAACTTTAATCCTAATCCAAATTTTTGTCAGCAAGTTCAAGTGTCCAAAAAGGGCTGCAAAGTTCTGAAAATACCCTAAATATATTCGATCTGTCCGTAGATGAAATTTTCAATTTGCATAGGCTGAGGGTATATCTCTGTCTGCAAAGCCGACTGATATTTTTTTACTTGTTTTATTTAACTATTAATTAAAGGTCAGGGTTAATGACAAAAAAGGAATGCGGTTTTCGGTTAACCGAAATTTTCAGTTTTTTCAAAAACCGGTTTTCGGTTTTCAAAAATTTTCAAAACCGGTTAACCGGTTTAAACCGGTTTTGTAAAATAGGTACAAAATTGCTCATAATTGATAAATATTTGATTAAAAAATGTGCGGCAAGGGGTAAATTAAGTATAACTAATTCTTTATTATATAATTATCTTGTTATTTAACATTCAACCTTAAAGTGGAGACAGCAAACATATGTCAAAAATTGTGGTCTAAGAATAGTAAAAGCCCTTACAAATATACGATTGTGTACCAAAGGAATTAAATTTACATTTTATTAAGTCTGGATTCTCATTCTTGCGTTGAGAACCTCAAATTATCGTGCCGGAATCAAAATGTACTTTGTTATCGCCCTTTACAACCATAAATTCGACTAGTTCTTAGTTTACTGTAGTAATTCAAAAACGTATGAATAACGTTATTCAAACAACCGTGTGATATTACGTATACGCAGTTTTTTCATAGATCGTTCAATTGAACTATATTGGAATTGTGCCATTTTACACTAAATATTTTCAAGTTTAAAGGTATCTGACATTTATAATTTAGCCGTACCTTTTGTTAGTTGTTTAGTTTACTTTCAAGAATACAATTGTAATGAAATTTTAAAAATATTACTACTTTTTTAAAACCGGTTAACCGACACAAATAACCGGTTTTTTCGGTTAACCGAAAACGACGTTTTTGGCGAAAACCGGTTTCGGTTTTGTAACTCAAAACCGGTTAACCGGTTTCGGTTTTGGACACCCTACATTGGACAAAGCGAATAATTATAACTATCACGGTGCTCTTGAAGCAACTTTAAATGGAAGGTGCTTACACCTGGGAAATTTTTGCGGATTCTGAAACTACAATGTTCGTAGATGAGAAAAATCAAAAAAACAAAAAAATATTGCCGGAGCGCTTTTTAAATAAATCGCGATTTAAGTTGACATTTTTAGGGGTTTTTAGGTTTTCACGATTTTGCATGGAAACCGCAAGTCCTATCGAAATGGAACTAAAGAAAATATTGTAGCTATGAAAATTCTCTACTATATTGACCTTGTTGGTATTTTCGTAGGTTTTACCGTTGTTGAGATATAGAAGTTAAAATTGACTGACTGTATCGTCTCCTTATAAAACAGTGTCATGACTACAACTTTCTTACTTGAACTTATATATCTCAATGGTACAACCTAGGAAAAAGATACCAAAGCCAATCTTGTAGAGAATTTTCACAACTACAACACTTTTTTTAGTCCCATTCCAATAGGATTTGCGGTTTTTAAGCAAAATCTTGAAGACCTGAGAACAAAATCTGATTGATCTAAACTTTTATATCTCAAAAACGGTAAAACCTACGAAAATATTATGTAGGTCAATTTTGTACACAATTTTCACTGCTACAACATTTTTTTTAGTCGCCTTTCGATAGGACTTGTGGTTTCCAAGCAAAATTGTGAAAACCTAAAAAAACCTAAAAATGTGAATTTTGACCGCGATTTTTTAAAAGTCCCTCCAGGAATTTTTTCTTGTTTTTGGATTTTTCTCACGTATGAAAATTGCTGTTTCAAAATCCGCAAAAACTTCACAGGTGTAAGCGGTTTTCTTTTAAAGTTCGTTAAGGCTCACCATGTATGACATTGTTTTATAAGGTAGCGACACAGTCAATGCATTGTCCCAATTTGAACTTCTATATCTAAATAACGGTAAAACCTACGAAATTATCATAAAGGTCAATCTTATAGCTACAACATTTTCTTTAGTCCCATTGCGATAGGACTTGAAGTTTGCAAGCAAAATGGTGAAAACCTAAAAATCCCCTAAAAATGTAAACTTGAATCGCGATTTATTTAACATTGTAGTTTCAGAATCTGCAAAAATTTCCCAGGTGTAAGCACCTTCCATTTAACCTTGCTTCAAGAGCACCGTGCTATGTTTGGGCACCTATACGTGTTGCAAGACAAAAAAGATCCGTGTCTCCCACTCTTGCCTTAAGTCAAGCTCTTTTTTATGCACCTTATTGAAAAAAATGGTCTTAATTCCCACTAGGACAAATCCTTCTCAAACAAATTGGATTCAATATCCCCACGTCGGTTCATCCGTCTGTCTAAGTGGTTAACACTATTTCTCACGATGGGAGTAATCTGGAAAGGTCCATATTGGCAAGATTTTAGGTTTTCGACCGTCAAAAATTTGTAAAACTAAAAAAAGGTGTATACCGGTATAAAACGAGTCTCAAGTTCCGGAGGAGGTTATATTTAACTCGCTACTTACATATTAAGTTCATTCCCTACGTATATTAACACCTGCGTATCAGTAATAAGCTACGCTTCGGTTATAAGTTCTTGCTATCTAAATGAAAAGTCATGACTCATGAGGGAACAAATCTCAAAGTAGCCGCTTTAGAAGGTGCTTGCACACACGAAAAATATACATTAGGCGGTTCGGAAATTTCTTAGCCTATCAATGAAAGAGAATAGTTAGTTTTTCAAAAATGTTTTTATTTTTCAATATAATCTCCTGAAACTTCAACACACTTAGTCCAACGCTTTTCTAGCAATTCTATCCCTTAATTAAAATAGTTTTCCTCAATGTCTTCAAAATAGTGGTTTACAACTGTAATTGCATCTTCTTTGAGGTAAAACGCTTGCCAGAAAGGATTTTTTTTTAGATTTGGGAACAAGTAAAAGTCACTGGGAGCTAAATCAGGAGAATAAGGTGGGTGGTCAAGCAACTCGTACTTTAATTCGTTGATTTTAGCCATTGTTAAAACACTCTTGTGCGCTGGTGCGTTGTCTTGATGAAAAATTATTTTTTTGTGTTGTAAGCCAGGACGTTTTTCTCGAATTCGTTTTAAATTTATTTTAATTAAATTTTTCTCAATTCACATGAGAAAAGCCGTGAATGTTTCTGAATAATGCAAACATATTTGATAGGTGTTGGTTTAGTCTGATAAATAAGAGCCCCGGTTATAAGGCGGAACAAAATTTAGTGTGAGTAAACCTTGCAATTCCATATAAAAATATTTCCTATTTTAGTTAAGAAAAATTAGATTTTTTCGGAATGGCGCAAATATGCGCAATTTTTTATGATTGAATCTGATATTTGAGAATCAAGCGCATAAAACATTAGAAGAAACTATGGTCGGGAAACGACGGGGAAATAGACTTTTTCACTATTGAAATTGTAGTAATCTTAAAAATTTTCATAAAGAGGATATGTATCACCATTATTAAAGAGCAAAGATGTAAAATCAATCTGAAAATTTTAAATGCTAATCTTGTTCGGAGACTGTACAAAAACAATAAATCTTGAAAAATATAAATTTTCGCGAAAATAGTGTAATTTTAATGTTCACCTAATTTTTTAGTTTTCGAAAATTTACTTTTTGTTTTCAGTATGGCTGAGTTCAATCGACTGTTGCATTGGATTGGTTAATCTTACAAAGTCGGGGATGGTTATAGCAAATGTAGAAAAGAGTCTGGTTGCCGTTTATCAACATTTTTTTCATAAAAAACGATTTTCATATTTTGAGTTTTGAGCAACTTTAGGCCTATATTTCCCCTCTGTGCAACGCTTAAAATCCATTTTATTTCGCTTAAAACGATCCAAACAAGCTTGAGAAATATTCATTCTTATGCGTTTTTGATCGACTGTTAACAAATGCGGCACCCATCTTGCAGAAAGCTTTTTCAACTGTAGTTCTTCATGCAAAAATAAATGGACTCGATCATTTGAGATGCCCATGATATTAGCAATTTCACGCACTTTTATTCGTCGATCATTTAATACCATATCATGCACTTTGGCTACAATTTCTGTTGTTGTTGCTGTTTTTGGACGTCCACCACGTGGTTCATCTTCAATGCTTGTACGACAACGTTTAAATTCAGCAACCCATTTTTTACTGTTGCATATGAAGGAGCACTTTCACCTAACACATTCACCATATCATTATGAATTTCTTGTCCCGATAAACCTTTCTTATGTAAATATTTAATGACTTCACGCATTTCTAATTTTTCCATTATAAAAACATTGCGGATGCGTCTTTTTTGAACACCTGTTTCTATGTGAAGGAGTTGCCAGATCGAAACAAAATTTAACATGTGTTCATAACAGAGATGGAAGTTTCCAAAACACTTAACTTTTTTCTGTTTATACCGCGCTTTTTGTGCTAGGCTAAGAAGTTTCCGAACTGCCCGTATAAATTAGATGTACCAACGACCTCTTTGATCATAGACTTAGTGGGTGTATTGATTAGCAGATTCCGTTGGAACGTAAAGTACTGAGGTATCAACACTGACAAACTCGACACACTACGAAACCTTCGTCATATTAGTTCAAACAACTCCACCATCTGGTTTGTTGTGCCATGTTTTAAGATGTACGTGCCGAAGAAATCGGCCCGCAAACATTGTAATAAAAACTCACTACTTAAATCACAAAGAGCAGTAGAAAATTCGTCGAATTGTACAATTTTAAATAACCATCAGGATATTTTTTAGTGATATTTGCATCCGTAAACAATTAAGAACGGCCTTAAGTTCGGCAAGGCCGAACTTGTTATATCCTCCAGCACGAGTTGTATTGAAGTAAAATGGAACAATAGTTTCCTCTTATTTATGAAGAAGACTAAATACCAAATATCAGCAAGTTCGGTAAAACAATGTGGCTAACCTTCAAAATACATGTCCGAACGCCGCTCTGAGAACAGCAACAGGGTGCCTTATCAAATCTACAGTGGACCATCTACATGGGGACGCAAAGATTCTTCCAATACAGCAACACAATGAGATGCTATCGTTGCAGTACTTGCTCGGGTGTTACCGTGAGAGCCATCCCAATCACCATCTGCTGGCCACCAATACACCCAGACATATCTGGAAGGATATTCATGCTCTAGAGACGGAGGTGCAGCAATATAGGAGAGAGCCTCTAGATCAACAGGCATATCAGGCAGGTTTGAACAGCATTCTCACGGACACAGTTGCCAAGGCCACAAGCAATTATAGTGTGAATGCAGTCATCGGAGTACATTCCCCATCTATCGCAGCTGAAGAGCGTCAGCTGCCATGACAAACCAGAGTAGTTTTGGCTCAATTACGATCGGGGTATTGCAGTCGCCTAACTTCATATTGGGCGGGAATTGATCGCACCGTGCAAGACATCTGTCCAATATGCGGCATGGGCTCGCACGATACTAAGCACCTATTCAACTGCCTTGCCAAACCTACTCTTCTAACTCCAGTGGATCTGTGGTTATATCCCATCGAAGTAGCCACTTTCCTGGAACTGGAGATAGATCCAGAGCCAGATTGAACAGGAGAACGAACATACAAACATAATAATAAAACACTGTTACAACAACAACAACCTTCAAAATACAGAAATTCGGAAGGTACCGTTCTATGGGGGCTATATCAAAACGTCGATATATACCAAACAATTTCTGGCGGAAAGTTTTTATACTCAAAGAAGACTAAATACGAAATTTCCGCTATTTCGGTATAACCTCCAAAATACCGAAAATCAAGAGGTACGATTCTTGGGGGATATAGGAACTCCCGGACCTATACTGATTTTACTCTTCTGGAATATTTTATAAACCCATGGAAGACTAAAAAACAAATTTCTGTCTTCCGGTGGGATTTTGATGTCACATCTTTCAGAATTAGGAAAATGAAAAGAATGAAAGACTTTTATCTCCAACAAAGACTAGATACCAAATTTCAGCCATTGCGGTGAGTTGATGTGTTCACAACCTTCAAAATACCGAAAATCGGGGGGTACCGTTCTATGGGGGCTATAGGAAGGAGTGGACCTATACTGATCAATTTCTGGGAGAAAGTTTAATAACCCCAACGAAGACTAAGTACCAAATTTCAGCCATTTCGGTGTGATAATGAAGCTAAAAATTTAAAAATGCCAAAAATGGGGTGCTACCATTCAATGGGGGTTAAATGAAGGCTAGGACCTATGCAGACAAACTTCATATGGAACGTTAAGTACCTCAAATGAAGACCAAATACAAAACTACTGCGATTTTGGTGGAATATTGAGCCACAACCTTCAAAATACCGGAAGTAGGGAGGTA
Organism: Musca autumnalis; assembly: GCF_047663935.1. Lineage (NCBI taxonomy): Eukaryota > Metazoa > Arthropoda > Insecta > Diptera > Muscidae > Musca > Musca autumnalis. Next base: position 200,767,967 of record NW_027411866.1, on the reverse strand, counting down.
ACGTTCTAAGGGGGCTATACTAAGCTGTGGACCTATACCGACAAATTTCATATGGAACGCTTAATACCCGCTAGAAGACCAAATACCAAATTTCAGCCATTTCAGTGGATTATTGTGGACACAACCTTCATAATACCGAAAATCGGGAGGTACCGTTCTAGGGGGGCTATATGAAGGATTAGACCTATACCTACAAATTTCATATGGAACTTTTAATACCCCAAATGAAGACCAAATACCAAATTTAAGCCATTTTGGTGGAATATTGAGACCACAACCTTCAAAATACCGAAAGTAGGGAGGCAACGTTTTATGGGGGCTATACTAAGGCACAGACCTACACCGACAAATTTCATATGGAACGCTTAATACCCCAAAAGAAGACCAAATACCAAATTAAAGCCATTTCAATGGATTATTGAGGCCACAATCTTCAAAATACCGGAAATAGGGAGGTACTGTTCTATGGGGGCTATATTAAGGCGTGGACCTGTACCGATAAGTTTCTAGGGCAAATTTTTATACCTCCAATATAGATTAAATACAAAATTTCAACCATTTCCGAGGAATATTGAGGGCACAACCTTCAAAACACCGAAAATCGGAAGGTACCGTTCTATGGGGGCTATATAAAGGCATGGACCTACACCGAAAAATTTCATATGGAACGTTTAATACCCCAAAAGAAGATCAAATACCAAATTTCCAAATACCATTTTGTTGGATTATTGTGGCCACAACCTTCAAAACACACCTATACCGACAAGTTTCTGGTGGAAAGTTTAATACCCCCAACGAAGACTAAGTAACAAATGTCAGCCATTTCGATGTGATAATTAGGCTAAGACCTTCACAATACCGAAAATCGGGTAGTACCGTTCTATGGAGGCTATATAAAAACATGGACCGATATTGCCCATTTGGAATACCAAACATCCTAAGAGTAATAGAAACTTCTATACCAAACTACAGAGCTCTGTCATAAAAATTGCGAGTTGTATCTTGATTTCAACAGACGGACGGACATGGTTATACCGACTTAGAGTTTTACCCTGATCAAGAATATATAAACTTTATTGGGTCTCCGATGAATATTTCGATGTGTTACAAACGGAATGACAAATTTAATTATGCCCTCCATATTATGGTGGAGGGTATAAAAATTCACAACATTTTTAGAGTCATTATTGTGAATCAGCTGATTAAATATTGTCAACATAACCAAAATTTTCTGTTTTGCCATTTGTTTAAAAGTTTTCCGATATTTTCAAGTGCTTACCACGCTTTGGTAAAGCTAGAGATTTGAGTCATCAAATGCAACAATGATTTTTATTACAGCAATTCTGTCATTGCTTCGTTCACATGCTGGCGATTTCAGTGAACAGCAGTAAACAACAACAGCAACAATTTACAGTAAACGTAAAACTGCAGCACGTCCTCAGCAATGGCAGTAACAATAATGGCTATAGAGCAACAGCATGACAAGTAAATTGGCAATAAGAAGCTAATAAGCAAAATTGAGAATGAAAGAGAAAGAGAGAGAAACACACACTACAACATATTTAAAAGGAATAAGGACATCATGTGTGTGAATGGTTCTGTGGGTGTGTGCGGCTAATAAAATTGTGTTGCAGTCTGTTGGCTCTTCACACATGGATTATTCCATTGCCATTGATGTTGGATGTCGGTTAGTTGTTGCCATTGTTGTCATTGTGGCTGGTATACTTTTAACCCGTTTTTTTTGTATTTTTATTGTTTTTGTTTTCGTCTAGCTTTTGTTGCAGTAGTTGTTGTTATTGTTAATGTCGTCATCATTGTTACGGTAGTTGCTCTGTTGTTGCCTTTATTTATCCTTCATTGAACACAATTTGCTAATGTAAAACGCGGTCTTACATACAGACAAACCTATGTAGTATATCCTCACACAATGCAATAAAACTCAAGTACTTTCATGCAATGTTCTCACGCTAACTTACATACCACACACATACATACTTTCAAATACATTGATACTTGATACTCCAGTTACACAAATACAAATGTGTATCATCGCCCACGTATTCCTGATGCATTCATGGTCATGATAATAATTCTACTCCTGTTCTGCTGTTGGTCGAAGGTATTACCTTACTGCAAATTGCAATTGAAATTACATTATAAACTCTTAATGTTCTTCGGGGGTTAGAGTAGGTTTGAAAAGGAAATTTAATTTTTTTATAAGAAAAACTATTTCGTTTTGAGTTTCATTCGGGAAAATTCGAAATCGAGGTCAATGAAGGTAAAAAAAGTTTTATGTTTAAAGCGGGAACCTAGAGCTAAAGATGCTAAGTTTTAGTTTAAACTTCTAAATCGCGCTTGCCAAAATTCAGTTCCGACTCATATTGGTTGAATGATATAAGACCTACTTTTTATCGGATGTCTTACGACACCACTTGTAGGAAAACAGGAAATGTATGTCACTGATGAGATTTGCCACCTCCGAAAATTCCGATGTTCCTGTCAAGGATTAAAACGCAGACCTTCTGAGTGCAAGGCGGACGAGCTTACCACTGCACCACGGTGCAGACATCAATATAATGGAATGCATATTTTGCTTCTGGAAGATAGAACACCTCCTGATGGTGTTTTATAGGATGGTAGACTACTTGGTCTTTCATTCTATTCTATAGGATAGAAGACTGTAACGTGTTTTTATCGTTAGCTGAGGTAAGCTCAGTTGCGTTCACGGTCTTGTATTTTCCCTTTCCAGGGGATTAATACGGATTTTATTGATTTAAGAGTTTACAATAGCTAATTGGGAACCAGGTGGATTCGGCGTTCGGCCAATAGTGCTTGGTGCGCCGATGGATTCAACGTTCGGCTGATGATGTTCGGAAACACGATGGATTCGGCGTTCGGCCGTTGATGTTCGGGAACACTATGGATTCGGCCCTCGGCTGTTGATGTTCGGGAACACGATGGATTTGGCTTTCGGCTTTTGATGCTCGGGAACACTATGGATCCGGCGTTCGCGTGTTGACACGATGGATTCGTCGCTCGGGTGTTAGTCTAGGACTACGGTCTAGATTCTACAATGTAATACTACTACTACCCAAACAGTGGAACAGATGACCCGAAGGCCCTGTAGAACTGGAAAATCCGAAGTTCCAGTGCCGAATGGAACAGATGACTCAAGAGCGCTGTAGAACTGAACACCCCAAAGCTCCAGTGCCGAAAAGAACAGATGACTCAAGAGCCCTGTAGAGCTGAAAAATCCGAAGGTCCAGTGCCGAATGGAACAGATGACCCAAAGGCCCTGTAGGATTGAAAACCCTAAAGGTCCAGTGCCGAATGGAACAGATGACTCAGAACTGATAAAACCCGAAGGTCCAGTGCCTAATGGAACAGATGACCCGAAGGTCCTGTAGAACTGAAAACCCGAAGGGTCCAGTGCCGAATAGAACAGATGACCCGAAGGCCCTGTAGAACTGAAAAACCCGGGAGTCAAGTGCCGAATAGAACAGATGACCCGCAGGCCCTGTAGAACTGAAAAACCCGAATATCCAGTGCCGAATGGAACAGATGACTTAAGAGCCCTGTAGAACGGAAAAATCCGAAGGTCCAGTGCCGAATGGAACAGATGACTCAGAACTGAAAAAACCCGAAGGTCCAGTGCCGAATGGAACAGATGACCCAAAGGCCATGTAGAACTGAAAAATCCGAAGGTCCATTGCCGAATGGAACAGATGACCCGAAGGCCCTGTAGAACTGAACACCTCAAAGGTCCAGTGGCGAATAGAACAGATGACTCAAGAGCCCTGTAGAACTGAAAAATCCGAAGGTCCAGTGCCGAATGGAACAGATGACCCAAACACCCTGTACGACTGAAAACCCTAAAGGTCCAGTGCCGAATGGAACAGATGACTCAGAATTGAAAAAACCCGAGGGTCCAGTGCCGAATAGAACAGATGAACCGCAGGTCCTGTAGAACTGAAAAAACCCGAAGGTCCAGTGCCGAATGGAACAGATGACTCAAGAGCCCTGTAGAACTGAAAAATCCGAAGGTCCAGTGCCGAATGAAACAGATGACCCAAAGGCCCTGTAGGACTGAAAACCCTAAATGTCCAGTGCCGAATAGAACAGATTACTCAAGAGCCCTGTAGAACTGAAAAATCCGAAGGTCCAGTGCCGAATGGAACAGATGACTCAGAACTGAAAAATCCGAAGGTCCAGTGCCGAATAGAACAGACGACCCGAAGGCCATGTAGAACTGAAAAAACCCGAAGGTCCAGTGCCGAATGGAACAGATGACCCGAAGGCCCTGTACAACTGAACACCCCAAAGGTCCAGTGCCGAATAGAACAGACGACTCAAGAGCCCTGTAGAACTGAAAAATCCGAAGGTCGAGTGCTGAATGAAACAGATGACCCGAAGGCCCTGTAGAACTGGAAACCCCACAGGTCCAGTGCCGAATAGAACAGATGACTCAAGAGCCCTGTAGAACTGAAAAATTCCAAGGTCGAGTGCTGAATGGAACAGATAACCCGAGGGCCCTGAAGAACTGATATACCCGAAGGTCCAGTGCCGAATAGAACAGATGACTCAAGAGTCCAGTGTAATTTATTAGTCACCACAATTTAAAATGTAGCTTCCAAAAAGTATTACCAACTCGGTAGCACCAAGGTGTACGTTGGCGGTTTTAAAAAACCTTTAGTTCCACCCCGTGTAGCTAACACCCTGCAGTAGCCAGCTCACCATTTGCCTCCAATTCTGAAATATTTCAATAACCTGGAGTATGAAGCGACTGAGAATTATTAGCCGAAGACAGTGACAACGAAAGTCGCAAAAATACACTAGAGCGAAATTTATGATTGTATGGCCTGTTATAGCGCAAGTAACAGGTAGAAATAGTTGGGTGTAATGAAATGTAGACAAAGCGCTGACAATGAGGGCTACTTGATAGTAGTTTTTGTCATATGTACGTGATAATAACCTCACGTTACAAGACCTCTTGGCCTTCTACAGGATAGGAGACAACTTGGTCTTCTATAACATAGGAGGCCTCTTGGTCTTCTATAGCATAGAAGGCCACTTGGTCTTCTATATGATATAAAATAACACTTTGACTTGTATAGGATAGAAGACCTCTTATTCTTGGTCTCTTATATGAGGTAAAAACCAGAGGACCTAAGATTGAAAACCGGTCTCTTATATGATATACCACTTAATCTTTCTTAAGGGAAAGAAACCACTTGTTCTCCTATAGGGTAAAAGATCGTTTAGTCTCCCATAAAGAAGAAGACCACTTGGGTTTCTATAAGAGCTAGAGTAACAATTTGCCTTGGCCTTCTATAGGACAGAAGGCGGCATAATCTTGTATAGAGTAGAAGACCCCAGGTCTTTCTTATAACAGATAGAAGATAACTTGGTTCATATAGACCTCGAGACCACATGGCATGACAGCATAGATCTCTTGATCATCTATGAGACAAAGGGCCCTTTTCTTGTTTTTCCCCTCTTGGTCTTTTGTATAGAGTTTTCTAGATCTTCTATAGAATGGCATTTTTGCTATTCTGTATGATAGCAAATCTGTTGGTCTTATATACTAAAGAAGAGCTCTTGTTGTTGTAACAGTATGATATGTTGTTAAGGTAAATTGTCTGCTTAATCTGGTCCTGGTCTATCTTCAGTTGTAGAAATGTGGCTGCTTCGATGGGTTGTAACCATAAAGTTACTACTACCTTGCCCATTTTCCAGAGTTCTGGCACGAAGTAAGAGGCGACAGGTTGAAAACTTTGGTGAGATACTAAGCTTCCAGCTCATCCATCTGCTTAAGTCCTCAGCGAATATGAGTGGAGTTGTCATGCTGCACCGTTGTAGTGATGTGCTGCCTATGACACCCAATCTGATTAATGACCGGCAAATGATAGCTATTTCCAATGCTGTGGAGGTGTAAAGCCCCTAGAGCCTTTGTTATGGGAGATAAAAGCTAAATTGTACGATTCGCCTTACCTGGCATTCATGCATGGCTTCAGTAGCTGGACTACCTTGTCCATTTTCTAGACTTCGGACACGAGGTGAGAGGCTAGCGATAGGTTGAGAACTTTCGTGAGATACTAAACTTTGAGCTCTTCCATATGTTTCAGTATTACCATCACGATTCTATCAGTGTCCAACGCGCTTTAGATGATTTAGTGTTTCTTCCGGCATTTGCAACATCATCCATTGTAAATTGTGGTGATTCCTCCTCAACAGGCAGAGATCTAATGCGAAGTATTACTCTCTTTTTTGCCCCGATATTCCCGAAGTGGTCGACAAACTGTCGATTAATATAAATTGCGCAGCCTTGGATTAGTCAGCGTAACATCGCCAAAGGCGATTGAGCTCATATTTCGTGGATTCGACTGTGACTTCACCGTTGTCCACAATCCACTTATTTCAGCTTCAATGTTGCAACTCTTCACAAGATTTTGTCATTTGCTCCGGGTATGCTCACCGACCAATCCATGAACTTCCAGTGTCAGACCCTTGACTCTGGGGTCACTAAAGTTGGTTCGACGAAACTTATCAACCTGCAGCAGTGATGATGTTCCCCAAAATTGATGAAAGTATGGCGATGATGATCACAATGGACCTCAAGGTCTCCGAGTGGAGTAGCTGTCAACATGGCAGCTGCGCATCCTGAACCATGGCGTTCAAAGGTGAAGAAATTGTGCAGTCTTCTGATGGAAAAGGGTTGTTCTGTATACACGTACAGTAAATTTGTCCGATATTTCGTGGTTCATTTTTTTACCCGATATCCCCCCACACGTTGTCATTGAACACTAGCTTATGGTTTCAGCCAATCGAATGGCATTGCAACTTTATTTTGAGCATCGTTTTCACATCAACCTAGCGAAAACTTTTTCGATTTTTATAATAACATTTTAAAACTGCCAACAAAAAAGTGTCGATACCTTCGTTAATTGCCAAAGTTTTTCTTGCCATGCATTAAAAACAACATTTCGGTTAAGATATTTGCAGCGGCAGCAGATTGTGTGTACTTTCGTAAGTGGAAAAACTTTTATTTTCCGACAATTATAAATTAATCGATGATAAATTATTGCAACGGAACGAAACCACGAAACAAAACAAGAAAAAAAACGAAAGGTAAATGGAAAATTGTAGAAAAGTTTTTCATTGAGCAAATATTGATTAAAAATGTAATTAAGAAAATACTCCACTTTAATGGATGTTTTAGTGGTGTCAAGAAAGACCTTGATAAGGGGCTTGATATCATACTGAACTTTTAAACGAATACATAGCCTCCACTATTTATTCGATCAAAATCACAATAATATGTACTTAACATACGAATGGTTAAGAGATGATAGTCCTAATCCCCAATTAAAGTTCATACCCAATTTAAAGTTCATACACACATATAATTTAATTTAATTTTAGATTTTATTATTTACATACATAGTATGTATGTGCATATGCATGTACAGTGCTGCTCAAAACATATGCAACTCAGATGCCTATATCACATTCAATCTATCTTTAAAGACATTTTGAGTTTTGATATATAATTTGTTTTTGTTATTTGATCCTTTATTGACCCTATTTTCAGTATTTAAAAAGGATTATTCAGTTATGAACACTTATGTTACAAAAATGTGTGAATAATAGAAATTCATCGATCGATTTTATTTGTCATATTTTGTTGGCCCATTTTATGACAAAAACGTCAGTTTTTTAAGCCAAACATTAATATTTTGACTTTTTCTGTCAACCATTTCCGTAAAATCTAATATTTTTTACAAAATCGATAGATGGAGGACTAGATGTTGATCTTCTTGATAAGCCCCCAAAAATAGATTTAGTTTTCGAGTTGGTACCGCACAACGCTTTTATAAAAAGAGGGGTTCAGTATACTTCGTGCTATTTTTCAGATTAAAATTCAGAAAGCAGATTTTGTTATGTTCTTTCAGATGAAATTGGATAAAATTCATGAAAATGGCTTTTTAAGGCTCTCGAAGCATTCTAAAATGTTGGCTTAGATCCATTTTAAAACCTTTCATGAATTGCTTATAATTTTTACCGCATGCTCCGCATGTTTTTATGGTTAGTACTGCCCCTTCATTTTCACATATTTTGAAAGCTTAAAGATTTTCTCATGGGGAACAGTTCCTTCCAAAATTTACTGGTACGAAGGAAAAAAAACGCCAAAACCGACAAAAGCTTTCTAAACATACATATGTATTTTTAGCTCTACGTTTTGCACGGTCAATGAGGACGCCCCTACCAGAATTAGAGGAGAGTGTCACAGGTCGTCAGACATAACTATCGTGTCACCTGGTCTGGCAAATGAAGTTACCTGGCAACCCGTCATTTCCCTTGGATCAGACCATCTCCCCATAATTGTCTCCATTAGCAGACCACCCGATTTCATTACCTCTGAACGCCGCACATTAGTCAATCATAAGAAAGCTTATAGGCCGCGTTTCAAAGAGTTCAGCAATCACCGCTTCAGAGAACTGCCCAATCCTTATGATGTTCGGGTAGCGAAAAGGAAGTTCCGAGACATCATTACTGCTGCAGCCGCTCGTCATATCCCAGCTGGTCGAATACCCGAAGTAAGACCAAACTACCCAGCAGAGGCTGACACTGGAAGTTAACAGGCTGGTCGGCGAGCATAAGCGGAACAAGTGGTTAAATCATCTGAAGAGTTGCAACATTGGAGCCGGTATAGGTGAACTGTGGGCAACGGTTAAGTCACTCTCGAACCCTGGAAGAAGGGAAGATAGGACCTCAGCCACGTTTGGCGACGTTACGTTGACTGACCCGTAAAGGTGCTCAAATTATTTCAATCGACAGTTTGTCGAGCAGTGACAGTGCGAAGAGAAGAGTATTACGTCGCATCAGATCTCTTCCTGCCGAGGAGGAACCACCACAGTTTACAATGGATGATGTTGCCAATGCCATCAGGAACGGTAATGCTGAAGCAGCTGGATGAGCCGGGAGTGGAGTATCTCACTAAAGTTCTCAACTTGTCGCTATCCACCCTCATTGTTCCCGAAGTCTGGAAAATGGGCAGGGTGGTCCCACTACGGAAGCCCGGCAAGGATGCCAGCATAAGTGAATCGTACAGGCCGATTTCGCTTTTGTCGCCCGTAGCAAAGACCCTTGAGGCCTTAGTCCTCCCCAGTATCAGAAATAGCTATCAAGTTGCCGATCATCAGCATGGATTCCGTAAGCAGCACAGCACGACAACTGCGCTGCACGCCATTACCACACATATTTGTCAAGGACTCAACCAGAGACGGCCGTGCGATAGAACAGTGATGGTGGCGCTTGACTTATCAAAAGCCTTTGATACAGTCAGGCACTCCACGCTGTTTGAGGACATTGAGCAGACAACCCTCCGACCAAGCTTGAAACGTTGGATAGTCAATTATATGTGTGGACGCCAGTCGTACGTGGAATTCAGGAACAAGAAGTCCAAAACCCGTAGAGTGAAAGAGGGAGTTCCCCAAGAAGGGGTGATATCTCCGGAACTGTTTAACCTCTAACTCTCCTGTATTCCGCCCCCTCCAGACGGCATCGAGATCGTAACGTATGCGGATGATTGCACGATCCTGGCGTCGTTAACCGATCTTACTAGCTTTTTCCATTCGAGGAATATGCAGATTTCCGCCACAAAATCAAAAACCACTCTGTTCACCACATGGACAGCCGTGGTCGACGGTGGCAGAATTCCGACCACAAACTGTCCCAAAATTTTAGGGGTCACATTCGACACTACTTTCACGTCGTGCGCACACGCCACTGCTATCTGCGACAAACTGAAAAGTAGGAACAAGATCCTCAAGTCCCTATCCGGCAGCACTTGGGGTGCAAATAAAGAAACCTTGTTGACCACATATAACGCGATAGGTCGGTCTGTGGTAAGCTATGCGGCGCCAGTCTGGTCCCCGAGATTATGTGACATGAATTGGAAAAAGATTCAAACTTGCCAGAATGCCGCCCTGAGAACAGAAGCAGGGTGCCTCCTCAAATCTTCAGTGGACCATCTACATGAGGAGGGAAGTATGGACTTGCCCCTGATGAAACTTGTACCGTAGTATGGAATACAAGTTGCTAAAACTAAAACCAAAGCGATTCGAGAGCTGGGCCTAAACTGAACTTCTCCGAAATTTTGTGTGGGAGGTACCCGAAGGAGTGGACCGATTGAGTCCATATTGAAAACTTATTTAAGCCTGGTACACATTTCACGATCGACAAAGTATGCACCAAATCGGTTACTCCCTTCAAGAGTTATCGTGCGCACAAATTTTTCGAACATTTTCGAACTTTTGTGGGGGAGGTACCGGAAGGAGTGTACCGATATAGCCCATCTTCGAACTTAAACTAAGTTTGGGTAAAATATTACGAAAGCCAAAATTTGAACCGAATCGGTTTATCCGTTCGAGAGTTATCGTGCGCTCCAGCCAGCCAGACAGACAGGCAGACGGACGGACATTGCTCAATCGACTCCAAATTGTCTGAAACACATTTCGTCCAAACATACTAGGGGTCTAAAACCATTATTTCGATGAGGCACATTTTGCCCGAATGAAAGTGTATATACCCTTCATAGCCTAAAGGCTGAGGGTATAATAATACAGATATGAATATTACTTCATATTTATGTTCCATAGTTGAATACTAATGCACTTTCTAAAGAATATGTTAGAAAAAGCCAATAAATTAGCCTATATGGGCCAAATATAGGAAAAAGTTAAACATTTGTGCACATTTTATTAATTTTAGTGGTATAGGAATATACCCTCGGAGTCGGAGCCGAAGTCGTGAAAAAACCCGGTCTGGAGTCGGAGTCGAGCCAAAAATACCTCGACTCCGAAACCCTGCTCAGAACTATATAAAATATGAACTAGTCATTCCAGTTGCAAATGTTTTGAGCAGCACTGTATGTTTGAACCCTAGGTGTTTTCACAACGTAAATATGACGATGTGTTTTGTACACTTATTGTGTAGAACAAGTTATCTAGCTAGCCGGCCATGTGGTAGAATGAGTGTTCTTAATAAATTAAGAAAAATCACTCATACGTTACGGTTGCCAGCAGCAGTAGTATCTAAAGCTGAGAAAGCAACCAACATCAATAACACACACCAATTCATTCATAGTGAATGTGAAGTTAATTCTTCCCCCATATAGCAAACAACTATAAAAACTTCTATTTTTGCTAAGAAGTGGAAAGACTAAAACCAGACATAAACATTTTTTTTCATTTAATCACATTTCCTTATGTTTACAAATTTTTCTTATCCCCCATTTTTCTGATAGAATTTCTTGGTTATAAGGATAGCTCTGTTTGCAGTCTTTTGGCTTGTGCAAACAAGAAGAGGCCAACAAATGCAAATCTACATTTTCATGTTTAACTTCGTCCAAAAATATTTCCCTATTCCCAACTTCAGTTATAAAGGTAAATGTAATAAGATTTTGATGTAGAAAAAAAGAAAACAAATATTAAGAAAAAAGGGGGAAAGAAATGTCTTATGTTGTGGAAAATATGTTTCTTATTACTTTTATGATAAAGTGGGGGAGTACCGTCGTCCATTGTAGCTGTGTGTGTTTATGCAGCAATATTTGGTAAAGGCTTATACTTTTAGGTTGGTTATGTTTACAAAACGGCTTTTTTGACAGGCTTATTGGGGGGAGTTTTGTTTGCCGGTGAAATAGAGTTAAGTGGGTGTGTGTGTTTGATTCACCTTTTGCATCCTCATCCTTGTTTGTTTTTTATTTATTTTATGACTTGGGGTTACAAAATCTGCAATTTCATTTCTTAGCTGGGTTGTATTTTATGTTGATTATTTTTGTAGCTTTGAATTTATGTGTTCGTTTTTTAGTTGTATTTTATTTGCAAGAAAATGGGATGGGCTCTACAGATATCCCTGTCTTTACAGCAGAAAACTAAATATTTAATAATCTGTTAAACATTTAAAAAAAAATTAATATTTTTGTCTACTTACGTAATTGTTTTAAAATATATAATAACTGCAACTTAACTATACCCATGCTCAACTTACCTAAAATGAGAAGAAAATTAAAAAAAGGATTAGTATTACGAAAAGACTTTAAAAATATAATGAAAGACAACTTTATCGCCCACTTTACTAAATTGCATTAGAATAAAATGTAACCTTAAATAAACATTAGGGGCCATTATTATATGTGTTCTTTTACTATCTGATGGATTTGAAAACGCAAAATAAACCAACTTAAAGACATTAAAAATATAATTTTTACATTGAAAGTTATTGCCAAGAAACTCCTCCTTGAAATTCAATAATCATTTTTAACTTTATGTTAACCGAAAAGCTATAAATCTGTTCGGTAAATCCAAACTATAACCAAAGAAGACTTATAATAATGGGAGTAGATCTTTTTGTCCTTTACAAGGATCTACTGCAGTATCTATTTCACATACTTAGGCCTAACGTGAAACCCATTTAACATTCTACTGGAAGAGGCCATACTTGATGGAATGTTTTAAACCAAGTAAAAAAGCGTCAGTCGGTTTGCCGACAGAGATATACCTCAGCCTGTGTGAATTGGGACAACTATGGCCAGATTGAATACCCGCTACACCTTCGATATCATTTTCCCGGGGTTCATAGAACTTTGTGGATTTGTTTGGACGTATGCACGTATGCCCTTCTTATATCCGCAGGGTTCATAAATGTTTCCTAGAGGGCCCCTCAATAGGTCCACTCCCAAATATAGAGTGTTTTCATAAACGGTCAATATTTCAAAATTTCTACAATCATCATGTATTGAAATAAATATAGTCTGAAAGTGCTCTCAATACCCTATTTAACGGTCCCTCCATATATCCGCAGGGTTCATAAATTTTTCCTAGAGGGCCCCTCAATTGGTCTACCCCCAAATATTTAGTGTTTTCATAAACGGTCAATATTTCAAAATTTCTACAATCATCATGTATTGAAATAAATATAGTCTGAAAGTGCTTTCAATACCCTATTTAACGTTGCCCTGCATATATCCGCAGGGCTCATAAATTTTTCCTAGAGGACCCCTCAATAGGTCCATTCCATACATGAAGGCATTTAATCATCGGTAAATTTTGTTTAATCTTCTCGTGCAATAATAGTTTTTTTTTTTCAAAAATTTCCAATTTTCTCAAAATATCCACAATAAAATATATTTTTTTTTTAGTATTCTGAGTAATATTCTAAATCATACATGTATCCAAAAAAATCATTTTTTAAAATCGTTTTTACAATTGTTATACTCTTATACCACCACAAATGTGGTTTTTGTCTCCGCTTGTTAAAATCGCTTTATCTTCACGCCCATTTAAAACTACACATACTGAGGGAGGTATTTGAAGATGTTCTCCGATATAAAGCCTTTTGGGGGGTTGACGCACATTTGGAAGAAATTTTACGATGTGCAAAGTTTCGCTCAAAACGGGAGCTCATTTATTTAGTTATCGTGCTAATCAGTAAACAGCCCAATTTTTTGGGCTGGGCATATTTTTGGCTTCTGATTAAATAGCAATCCCAACATATCACATATGCAAAATGCTTAAATTATGCATATGCAAATATTTATTTTTTGCATTTTACATATTTTGTATACAACAAATATTTCAAAATTTTTAAGTGTACATTTTTTTCTGTTCCAAATTCTCTTCAGGCAAGTCAATAAAATGGAGAAACGTATAACCAAAGCCACGACCTTCAAAATACTGAAAATAGGAAAGTATCATTCTATGGGGGCTAAATAAAGGCCTGGACTTATACCGACAAATTGTGAAAAGTTTTATACCCCCAACGAAGACTTAGTACCAAATTTCAGCGATTTCGGAGGGATATTGATGCCACAACCTTCAAAATCGAGAAAATCGGGATATACCTTTCTATGGGGGCTATATAAAGACGTGTACGCATACCGACAAATTTTCGGGTGGAAAGTTTTATACCACCAATGGAGATTAAATACCGAATTTCAATCATTTTTGTGAGATATTGAGGCCGCAACCTTCAAAATACCGAAAAGCGGGAGGTACCGTTTTATTTGGGCTATATGAAGACGTGTACCTATACCGACAAATTTCAGGTGGAAAGTTTTATACCCCCAAAGAAAGATTAAATATCGAATGTCAGTCATTTCGGTGGGATATTGAGGCCGCAACCTTCAAAATACCGAAAATCGGGTGGCCCCGTTCTATGGAGTAGTGGACCTTTGCGGAAAAATTTCAAGTGAAAAGTTTTATACCACCAACGAAGACTAAATACAACATTTCTGGCATTTCGGTGGAATATTGGGGTCATAAACTTCAAAATACAGAAATTCGGGAGGTACTTTTCAATGGAGGCTATATGAAGACTTGGACCTATACCGACAAATTTCAGGTGGAGAAGTTTTTACCCCCAACGAAAACTTAATACAAAATTTCAGACATTTCGGTGAGAGACTTAGGCCACAAATCCTTGAATATGGTTTTGCATATGCTCATTTTATGCAAATATGTTAAACTATGCAAATATACAAGATATGCAAAATATGCAACAATTTCTGGGCATAATTCGTTTTATTTTGTGATAAAATGAGTTTCTGTCTAATTAGTCATTTCCCCTGTCTACTAAGCAGTAATTTCAATTGGTGATGACGGGGATTTTTACAGCTTGCCAAAAGAAACGGTACCGCCGTAATAGGACATTTTGCGTGAGCGATATTTGACGGAGTGGTTCGATACAGTCCATATTCCACCATAATCTATTTTTTTAAAGATATATTGCGATGTGTAAAGTTTATACCAAATCGAGAGTTATCGTGAGCATTATTTCAACAAACAATTTTAAACTTTTGTGGGGATGGTACCCGTAGGATTAGACCGATGTGTCCCATGATGGAACTCAAAAGTAATTGGCGAAAATATTAGGGTGTACTTGTAAAAAATTTTGACTCTGTTCGAGAGTTATCGTATGAGGTTTTTACAACTTTTGAGCCATGTCCTCAGAAAGTATGGACGTGTCCCTAAAAATCTGTTGTACTGTCGCAAGGGGGAAGCGAATACAAATTGCTGCAAAAGGAATCAATTCGATGCGAGACAAGGCCTTATACTGAATTTTTCCGAAATTTAGTGTGAGAAGCACTCGAAGTAGACCGATATAGTCCATAACTGAACCTGATTTATATAAGTTTGAACAAGGCAAAATTTTACCTTGATCTGTTCGAGAGTTAGCGTGAGCTGGCTAAAGCGACTCCAAATCTTATGAAACCAATTCCGTCCAAACATACTTGGGGTCTAAAACCATTATTTCGATGAAGCACATTTTCATTGTATCAAGGTGTATATACCCTCTTTGACCTAGAAGCTGAGGGTATAAAAACATTATAACAAAATAATTAGAGAAATCTACATGAAAAAGTTGTCCGTTAAAAAAATTTGCGGAACTTAAATGGAAGAATTATAACGGTTTGCAAAATTTCGCCCACGCTACTCTACAATAAGAAGCTACTCATAGCGCACGAGAGAGGTATGGGGAGAAAAGGAGAGAACAAAAATAGAAAAGCGGGAGTGTGAAAAAATTGGAATGTTCAGCAGCCAGAATCAAGTCCGAAAATTCTACCAAAGAGTAAAACATCAAACTGATTGTTTTCGTACAGGCACATCCTCCTGTAGGGATATCTGGTAACATATACAAAACGTGTGCTCCTGTTATAAAAAGACCCCAAACTGTTGGCATCCAATACCAGCAAAGACGACGACGATACCACATATCCAATCCCAGAAGATGGTATCGAGTGCATACCGCCCCAAGTAGAAGAATAATAAGGCCGCAGGAGCCGATGGCCGAACTGTTTATGACGGGAGGCGACACGCTAATAAGTTGAATGGATCAGATAGTTAGCACCATATGGAAGGAAGAACGTGTGCCCGACGATTGGAACGTGAGCATCCTATGTCTCGTCCACAAGAAAAGAGATAAGACTGTGTGCACCAATTACGGGGGCAAAAGACTGCTCGCTATTGCATATATAATACTATCTGGGATAATGTGTGAACGACTAAATTCTTTGGTCAACGAAATAATTGGGTCATACCGATGTGGCTTTAGACATGGCAAATTGAGCATTGGCCAGAAGATATTTACCCTGCGGCAAATCCTGAAAAGGACCCAAGAGATGCAGAGCAACCTCTTACGTTCAAAGGTATTCCAAGCCATGTCTGAATTTGGTACGCCCTAAAACCTCATCCGAATTTGTAAGATCACATTAACTGAAATGCGGGCCCCCGGTAAAAAAACAGTTCACTAACAAAAGAGTTTTCAGACAATAAGACAGCCTTTTGTGTGATCTCAAGAAGCTTGAAGGAGAATCTACTTCAGAAAACGGCGATAAGACCAAGTTGATAGCATCGCCGCGAAATGCGTCCCTAGAACTAGGTAAAACTGTGGAAGTTGGTTCCTATAAATTTTAGGTAGTTAAAGACATCGCCTACCTCCACACAGCCGTAAACACAAAAAAAACAACATAAGTTGTGAAATAAAAATAAGAATTGTATTGACTGACAGATGCTACTTTAGCTTAAATAAGCTGCTTAAAAACAAAGCCATATCTCGTTAAAATTCCTCTGAGAAAAAAAGATCTACGGGCCAATCTGCGTTGGCATAGGAACCACGATCTGTCTGCTATACTGTATCGGCTATACAGTGACATCAGTATAGTTAAACGTATCGAAATACAACGATTGTGTTGGCTAGGGCATGTCATAACAATAAGAATGAAGGATGATGGTATCGCTAAAAAGTGTATAAATATTGGCCGCCAATTCTTCTATGGAGTATAAACAAGTGGAAGACCAGATCAAACAGCGCGGTAGTCCAAATTGGAGAAATAAAGCAACAACAAGGGATAAATGGAAAACTTTTCTTAGTTCGGCTTATAAGACAAATGTTCTGTTGAGGGCCAACTATGTATGTATATTTTTTTTTCTTAGGGAAGTCCATAAGAGAATTCCCCCTTGTCCTTTCGGGGATGTTGTATGTGTAGTTCCATAAGATCAAATTTGTTTCAGACGTCCTTGGTAAGCATATTAAGAACCCAAATGGAAAATTTCGCCATAGGTCAAGTTTCTAAGATATCGCGTGATGAATTTTTTGATATGTCCTCTATAATACTTGGGAAAATAGTTTCATATATCTGTTTGGCGTTATTGTAGTTTCGTTTTGAGATTGCATGTCTTCAGTCAAATCGATTGGCGAATATTTTGGTAGAACAATTCGTTCTTCCAGCTCACTTCCTTTCATGTCCTTATGTCCTTTATTTCTTGAACCGTGGTAAAAGTACCACAAGATGAGACTTTTCAGTATCCAAATATTGTACAAAAATGTTGCTCAGAAGATTTTAGGAACGGTTCTCATTGACAACTAATCGATATTGTCCCGTTTTCATGGTCAATTTTGATATTTACCCGGACTTGGTTCAGAATAAAACTACCCAGCAAAATAAATTGGAAGTAGTGCAATGTGGACTAGTTCTTTCACGGCATGTTTTGATGCAGTTCAAACGGAGTCGTGGAAAAGGCACTCCATTCCTGACACTTTAACTGCATTTAGATGCAATCCAAAGAATCACATCCATTTGTCACATTTTAACAACATCCGCATGCAGTTCAAGGGAGTCGTGAAAAAGGCACTCCAATTCCTCACAATTTAACAGCATCCGGATGCAGTCCAAACGGACTCGCTACATTTTATTAGCAGTTGTTAGAGATCCCTACAAGTACATAAATCAGTTTGTACATCTCTACAGGCACCGGCATACAATTTCCAAAAAATTTTACATTTCCAAAATTTTGTTATAAAATAAAATTATTGCGATAAGAAAATTTCCCAATGGAGTGCTCTTGGAGTACATGTCGAAGTCTTAGCTGGTAAAAGGAAGACAATACCAAACCCATTTGGCAGATGAAGCAAAAACAGTTCAGCTTGGATTAAATGGAGAGCGGAGGAAACACGCATCGTTGCGATTGAATCCCATGGAAAATTTTCATAATTTGTGTTAATGTAATAAAGTTCTTAATATTTTTGTTTTACACAAATAAAAAAATTAATTTTATTTGTTCTGGGATATTTTGCAATGGCTTGCATACATTCCGCAGAATGCCTGTATCAAAACACGTGCTTTGGACTGCATCCTATTCTACCCCAAAGGGATAGTTAAAATTCAGTTCTATAGGGTCAGTTAAAATGCAGTGCCAAAGGGTTAGTTAAAATGTAGTGCTGGGTATGTTTTGTTTTTCTGTATATTCATTATTGGATATGTATTGGAATGTAGACATACATATTGGTTATTGAATACAAAGACATCTGGGGTGCATCTGAAATGTTTACCAATAATAGCTCTCGTTATGCCGACAAATTTTCATGGAGGATATATCCGGTTTACTAAAACTTTAACAACGGTAGGACAGTTCTGCCATAGGTAAAACTTCTGAGTTATGTATAGTGCTTATTGAGGACTCATGCAGTCCTACACTTACGAATCCTTGTAGATCCTTGCCTGAGTACGTATGAGGATTTCTCTCACCAGAGCCTTGCGTATCCTTCCAGAAAATTGTTGAGTACATATTAAGGATTTTGAAGTTGTAGAGCCCTCGAATCTTTGTCTATCCTTGATTGAGTACTTATTAAGGCCTCTTGCAGCCATGGCCTTGCGTTCGCTAGTAGATCCTTGCATTAATACATATTAATGTCTCTTGCAGTCGAAGTTTTACATATACTTGTTTTTTACATTATACTTGAGTACTTCCTAAGACCCCTCGCAGCTTGCAGTATTGCATATCATTGTACGTCATTCCGCACTTGGTACTGGCATGTTTTATACCCACTATGTGGGGAGGGTATTATAAGTTGGTTTTGGCCAAACAGTTTGTAACCCATTGGAATAATGGTCGTAGACCCATAGATATATATACCAAAATTAATGTCTCGACGAGCTGAGTCGATCTGGCTATGTGTGTCCGTCCGTTCGTCTGTCCATCTAAACCTTGTAATCACACTACAGGTCGCAATTTTAATCCGGTCGTCACCAAATTTTGGGTGTCGATTAAGGTCACGGAGGGGAAGAAGTCTATTGATTTTGGTGATGTCGGATAATATTCTGGGGTCGGAATGGGCAAAAACTTATTAGGAGAAAAATTTCAAAGCGAATATCTCCGTTTCTATATGGGGAATATCAAAAATAAAACCTGCTAATGAGAGTAAAAAATATCACCTTTGCAACGTAGGTTGTCGTAGGTAGTCAAACAACGAAGATATCGCAATAGCCGCTAACAGAACCCAACTTTTCATTTTTGTGATTTTAATAATAATGACGAATATCACAGCTTTGGTTGGGGACCTTCCAAAAACAATGCTTGACTATGAAAGTAGAAAATCCCATCTTTACAATGATGCACAGCAGGTTGGCGTAGGTGGCAAAAAAACGCAATAGTCGGTATCCCATTTTCCATTTTTTTTGTTGTAATCACGCTACAGGTCGCAATTTTGATCGAAATTTTGGGAGTTAGTGGTCGGTTATTATTCAGTTGTCAGAATGTGAAAAAAACATATTTTGAGAAAAGGCCAACGTTTTATTTCAAAGGGAATATCTCTCTTCTGTAAGAGGTATATCAAAAACTGGCAAGGAAAGCAGAAAATATCATCTTTACAACGATGTGAAGTAGGTTGTCATAGGTGGTCAAACAACAGAGATATCGCAATAGTGGGTAATGCGTCCCTTTTCCATTTTTTGTGCAATCACACTACAGGTCGGAATTTTGATCGGATTCTCACGAAATGTTGGGGGTTGATGGGGGTCTCACAGAGAAGGATGGTTGGCGTACTTTTCCGCTAAGCTATCCAAATATTTTGAATTTTACCAGTCAAAAGCTTATGCACAGGGGTAGTGGTAAAGGGTATCACATAGTCGGCCCCAACCCGACTATAGCCTTGGCTGACAATTTTTTTATAGCCCTCGTATATTTATCAACAAACCGATTGATGATGTTTAAAATATAATCTTGAATTATTTTCCCAGAGCAAATTATTAATTATTTTCGCTGAGATTGCCAATATGCGAATTTCATTGTAGAGTTATAGTCATTATACCCTGATTCTTTAATATTTAAAACGCCAATGATTCCCTTTAAGCGTTAAAAGAACGCTTTTTATCGTATACTTACAGAGAGAGATAAAGCTTAAGAATATTCCGCAAAAAACAAAAAATAAAGCCGTGCATGGAATTGCGTTCATGCTGTTTCAGGGCCAAAGATAAACAGCAAAAGAGACCCCCAGTTATTCCCCGTTTTGTGTGTGTGTGTCTTTCATTTATATTCAAATTTCTTGTTTTCTTAAATGTTTTTGTGTTTCATGCCGTTCACACATAACGCTTTACATATTTGTTCGTTCGTATGTACGTTTTTTTTTTCACCTCTATTTTATTCTTTCTCATTTTTATAATGTATATAATATTTTTCTTTACATTATGTTTTTTCCATAAGAAAACAACAACAACTACTACAAAGAAAAAATATGGTGAAAACGTTTGTTCTATAGCAGCAGCAGCTTTGGCGTTGCAGGCGTTTTTCCAGGATTATGAACAAACATTAAGACGGCAATTCATGTTTTTTTTTTTTTTTTTTTTTTTGAACGAAAATGTTTACGTGCAAACATAGACCCTGTCACATAAACACATGGACACATTTATAAATAACCCCCCCATAATACAAACAAGCTTTTGGAAGAGATATAGAGTGTGTAAACTTTCAAACAAAAAAGGAAAATAATATAACAAAAAGAAAGAGGTGTTTAAGAAAACTGAAATGCAAATTTTAATATCAAAATAGGTTTTGGTTGCAATCTGCTTAAGCCTCGAAGAGGAAATTAACAAATGACAACGTCGAAAATATAAGAAATATAGATTTTCTAAGCATCTAATAATGTTTTGTGCCACAGTAAAATGTGTTCCCTTCAAATGTGACTTTTACAGATCGATACCACATATGCTATCCGTTTCAGAAAACTGGGAATCGATTTAGCCATTTCAGTCCGTTTGTCTGTCAGAAACCCCCTATATATGCTAACATTTCTTTGGATACAAAAAAAAAAAAAAAAAAAACAAAATGTTTATAATGATTCTCATTAAATCTAATTTATTATATTTTCGTAATACTTATTTTTATATAAATATATTTTCGGGAGAAATCCATTTTAGAAGAATGGGAGAAAGTATTCTTCTTCTTATTTTTTGCTTAATGATAATGTTTATTCAGCCAACAATGATGATAACGATGATGAGGATACTTAACTAGACGAACAAAAAATATGGACATTAATTTTCCAGAATGTTACAGGATTAGACAAAAAACAACAACCTGAACTGTAACAACAAGGCCAAGAAACAAGGCTGATGTCTTAATGGCGAATTAAAGTACATTAAAGAGAAGTACATTGTTGCCACTGTCTACATCTTCTACAAAAGAGATTAATGTCTCAGGTAGATGATAATTCACTTGTTTCTTGGTTTTTTCTTCTTCTCTGGATTTGTTACATTTCTCTGCTCACATAAAACATACATCCATGTATGGGCCACAAGCTTAACAGACGAATTATGTTATCACAAGGTTCGTTAAATATGTAATAAATTAATCTGTTATTTGGAAACAGAACAAAAATATGTTATACACGTTTTCGGCTCAAAAAAAACTCTCAAGAGTGTCAGAGGAAGAGAATATTATTTTCAAGAAAGAGGATAATATACAGGAAGTACTTTATTTCTGGAAAAGAATTTAATGGCAGAATTGTGATTAAATTTCGACAAAATTAATAAGGGTTATTTACGAAAGAATGGGTGGGGGACTATCAGAACAACAAACGAAGATTCGTTAAACATTTGTTGGGAGAATATCAAAGCCACAAACGTGGATTTTTAAATATTTATTTTTAGCGAATCTCTGACTTATAAATGCGGATTTTTTAATGATATTTTTGAGGGACTATCAAAGCCACAAACGTGAATTTTCTAAATAATATTTTTGAGGGACTATCACAACCACAAACGTGGATTTTTTAAATAATATTTTTGAGGGACTATCAAAGCCACAAACGTGTATTTTTTAAATAATATTTTTGAGGGACTATCACAACCACAAACGTGGATTTTTCTAAATAATATTTTTGAGGAACTATCACAACCACAAACGTGGATTTTTTTTAAATAATATTTTTGAGGGACTATCACAACCACAAACGTGGATTTTTTAAATAATATTTTTGAGGGACTATCACAACCACAAACGTGGATTTTTTAAATAATATTTTTGAGAGACTATCACAACCACAAACGTGGATTTTTTAAATAATATTTTTGAGGGACTATCACAACCACAAACGTGGATTTTTTAAATATTTTTGAGGGACTATCAAAGCCACAAACGTGGATTTTTTAAATAATATTTTTGAGGGACTATCACAACCACAAACGTGGATTTTTTAAATAATATTTTTGAGGGACTATCACAACCGCAAACGTGGATTTTTTAAATAATATTTTTGAGGGACTATCACAACCACAAACGTGGATTTTTTAAATAATATTTTTGAGGGACTATCACAACCACAAACGTGGATTTTTTAAATAATATTTTTGAGGGACTATCACAACCACAAACGTGGATTTTTTAAATAATATTTTTGAAGGACTATCACAACCACAAACGTGGATTTTTTAAATAATATTTTTGAAGGACTATCACAACCACAAACGTGGATTTTTTAAAAAATATTTTTGAGGAACTATCACAACCACAAACGTGGATTTTTTAAATAATATTTTTGAGGGACTATCACAACCACAAACGTGGATTTTTTAAATAATATTTTTGAGGAACTATCACAACCACAAACGTGGATTTTTTAAATAATATTTTTGAGGGACTATCACAACCACAAACGTGGATTTTTTAAATAATATTTTTGAGGGACTATCACAACCACAAACGTGGATTTTTTAAATAATATTTTTGAGGAACTATCACAACCACAAACGTGGATTTTTTAAATAATATTTTTGAGGGACTATCACAACCACAAACGTGGATTTTTTAAATAATATTTTTGAGGGACTATCACAACCACAAACGTGGATTTTTTAAATAATATTTTTGAGGGACTATCACAACCACAAACGTGAATTTTTTAAATAATATTTTTGAGGGACTATCACAACCACAAACGTGAATTTTTTAAATAATATTTTTGAGGGACTATCACAACCACAAACGTGGATTTTTTAAATAATATTTTTGAGGGACTATCACAACCACAAACGTGGATTTTTTAAATAATATTTTTGAGGGACTATCACAACCACAAACGTGGATTTTTTAAATAATATTTTTGAGGGACTATCACAACCACAAACGTGGATTTTTTAAATAATATTTTTGAGGGACTATCACAACCACAAACGTGGATTTTTTAAATAATATTTTTGAGGGACTATCACAACCACGAACGTGGATTTTTTAAATAATATTTTTGAGGGACTATCACAACCACAAACGTGGATTTTTTAAATAATATTTTTGAGGGACTATCACAACCACAAACGTGGATTTTTTAAATAATATTTTTGAGGGACTATCACAACCACAAACGTGGATTTTTTAAATAATATTTTTGAGGGACTATCACAACCACAAACGTGGATTTTTTAAATAATAAAATCCACAAAAGTGGATTTTTTAAATAATATTTTTGAGGGACTATCTAAGCCACAAACCTGGATTTTTTTAAATAATATTTTTGAGGGACTATCACAACCACAAACGTGGATTTTTTAAATAATATTTTTGAGGGACTATCACATACACAAACGTGGATTTTTTAAATAATATTTTTGAGGGACTATCACATACACAAACGTGGATTTTTTAAATAATATTTTTGAGGGACTATCACATACACAAACGTGGATTTTTTAAATAATATTTTTGAGGGACTATCACATACACAAACGTGGATTTTTTAAATAATATTTTTGAGGGACTATCACATACACAAACGTGGATTTTTTAAATAATATTTTTGAGGGACTATCACATACACAAACGTGGATTTTTTAAATAATATTTTTGAGGGACTATCACATACACAAACGTGGATTTTTTAAATAATATTTTTGAGGGACTATCACATACACAAACGTGGATTTTTTAAATAATATTTTTGAGGGACTATCACATACACAAACGTGGATTTTTTAAATAATATTTTTGAGGGACTATCACATACACAAACGTGGATTTTTTAAATAATATTTTTGAGGGACTATCACATACACAAACGTGGATTTTTTAAATAATATTTTTGAGGGACTATCACATACACAAACGTGGATTTTTTAAATAATATTTTTGAGGGACTATCACATACACAAACGTGGATTTTTTAAATAATATTTTTGAGGGACTATCACATACACAAACGTGGATTTTTTAAATAATATTTTTGAGGGACTATCACATACACAAACGTGGATTTTTTAAATAATATTTTTGAGGGACTATCACATACACAAACGTGGATTTTTTAAATAATATTTTTGAGGGACTATCACAACCACAAACGTGGATTTTTTAAATAATATTTTTGAGGGACTATCACAACCACAAACGTGGATTTTTTAAATAATATGTTTGAGGGACTATCACAACCACAAACGTGGATTTTTTAAATAATATTTTTGAGGGACTATCACAACCACAAATGTGGATTTTTTAAATAATATTTTTGAGGGACTATCACAATCACAAACGTGGATTGTTTAAATAATATTTTTGAGGGACTATCACAACCACAAACGTGGATTTTTTAAATAATATGTTTGAGGGACTATCACAACCACAAACGTGGATTTTTTAAATAATATTTTTGAGGGACTATCACAACCACAAACGTGGATTTTTTAAATAATATTTTTGAGGGACTATCACAACCACAAACGTGGATTTTTTAAATAATATTTTTGAGGGACTATCACAACCACAAACGTGGATTTTTTAAATAATATTTTTGAGGGACTATCACAACCACAAACGTGGATTTTTTAAATAATATTTTTGAGGGACTATCACAACCACAAACGTGGATTTTTTAAATAATATGTTTGAGGGACTTCCACAAACGTGGATTTTTTAAATAATATTTTTGAGGGACTTCCACAAACGTGGATTTTTTAAATAATATTTTTGAGGGACTATCACAACCACAAACGTGGATTTTTTAAATAATATGTTTGAGGGACTTCCACAAACGTGGATTTTTTAAATAATATTTTTGAGGGACTATCACAACCACAAACGTGGATTTTTTAAATAATATGTTTGAGGGACTTCCACAAACGTGGATTTTTTAAATAATATTTTTGAGGGACTTCCACAAACGTGGATTTTTTAAATAATATTTTTGAGGGACTATCACAACCACAAACGTGGATTTTTTAAATAATATGTTTGAGGGACTTCCACAAACGTGGATTTTTTAAATAATATTTTTGAGGGACTTCCACAAACGTGGATTTTTTAAATAATATTTTTGAGGGACTATCAAAGCCACAAACGTGGATTTTTTAAATAATATTTTTGAGGGACTATCACAACCACAAACGTGGATTTTTTAAATAATATTTTTGAGGGACTATCACAACCACAAACGTGGATTTTTTAAATAATATTTTTGAGGGACTATCACAACCACAAACGTGGATTTTTTAAATAATATTTTTGAGGGACTATCACAACCACAAACGTGGATTTTTTAAATAATATTTTTGAGGGACTATCAAAGCCACAAACGTAGATTTTTTAAATAATATTTTTGAAGGGCTATCAAAGCCACAAAAGTGGATTTTTTAAATAATATTTTTGAGGGACTATCACAACCACAAACGTGGATTTTTTAAATAATATTTTTGAGGGACTATCAAAGGATTATTTAAATATTTATTTTTGAGGGACTATTAAAGCCACAAACGTGGATTTTTTAAATATTTATTTTTGATGCCTTGTGATATTTACCGTCCTCATCTCATCTCACCAACCCAACAAAATAATCGAAATCCAATTTAAGGTACTTTTCTTTTCAATTTCACTTAAGTAAATTTACATTTAAATTCCAAAACCTACCCATAGAGCATTTCATGCAACTCATCTCAAATCATATACCCAACAACCCATTCCCAGAATACTTCAAATGTGTATTAAATTAAGTTTTAATCTAGAAGAAAATAAACAAACCAAAAATTCTCGATATACAACAATGATCAGCTATTATAGAATAAAATTTTTTGGAGTAGATATCTGCTCTATCATGATGGCATCTCATTCTTTATTACAAACATAATTTAGTTGGGCCTGCTGCTGCATGACCAACCAACCGATTGTCCATAAGGGAAATTTCCACGAAACATGCAGAAGTTTCGTTTCGAAGTTGTATGCTAAGAGTTCGTAAACATGTGTAATGATGCTGAAGAACCACAACGGCCAGAGGGATAAAGAGGAGATCACCATTGAATGAGACGTCATATTACATTCCACCCTTTATTGTTACTATCAGTATGACTACAACTACTACTTGGGTTCCTGCTGTTGCTGTCCGTTCATCACATCCTGACAAGTTATTGGAATGTCCAAAGATATGCATGGCACGCCATTGCTGCTGGTGCAGAGTAGTAAAAATATGTTACTACCATAGAGATACGTGTTCCTACTGCTATCGCATGTATTGGTCGGTCAATGATAGCCAGTCATCCTGCAATTCAGATATTAAAGGCAATGAAGAAATGGAAAACAATAATCATATTGAGTATGTAATGGTTGTACCCTGTGATACATGTGAAGTACCTACCTGTGGATGTATCATTGTATGTATGTATAAAGAATCCATGTTCGAACATAAACCAATAGTGAAGAAATTGAACTTAAAGTTTGAGTATCTAACGCTTGGAAGTTTTGTTCTGATTCGTGGTAAAGATAACTGCTTTGGAAAAGCAGCTCTAAGACAAAATTTGGTATAAAAAGGACCTCGCTTAAGGAACAAGATTTGGTATTAAAGTAAAACGTTTCTGGGACAAAAATTGGCACAAAAAGAACCACGCCTCTGAAAAAGTGCCACAAACGTGGATTTTTTAAATATTTATTTTTGAGCGACTATCAGAGCCACAAACGTGGATTTTTTAAATATTTATTTTTGAGCGACTATCAGAGCCACAAACGTGGATTTTTTAAATTTTTATTTTTGAGCGACTATCAGAGCCACAAACGTGGATTTTTTAAATATTTATTTTTGAGCGACTATCAGAGCCACAAATGTGGATTTTTTAAATATTTATTTTTGAGCGACTATCAGAGCCACAAACGTGGATTTTTTAAATATTTATTTTTGAGCGACTATCAGAGCCACAAACGTGGATTTTTTTAAATATTTATTTTTGAGCGACTATCAGAGCCACAAACGTGGATTTTTTTAATATTTATTTTTGAGCGACTATCAGAGCCACAAATGTGGATTTTTTAAATATTTATTTTTGAGCGACTATCAGAGCCACAAATGTGGATTTTTTAAATATTTATTTTTGAGCGACTATCAGAGCCACAAACGTGGATTTTTTAAATATTTATTTTTGAGTGACTATCAGAGCTACAAAGGTGGATTTTTTAAATATTTATTTTTGAGCGACCAGCAGAGCTACAAACGTGGATTTTTTAAATATTTATTTATGAGCGACCAGCAGAGCTACAAACGTGGATTTTTTAAATATTTATTTATGAGCGACCAGCAGAGCTACAAACGTGGATTTTTTGAATATTTATTTTTGAGCGACCAGCAGAGCTACAAACGTGGATTTTTTAAATATTTATTTTTGAGCGACTATCAGAGCCACAAACGTGGATTTTTTAAATATTTATTTTTGAGCGACTATCTAAGCTACAAACGTGGATTTTTTAAATATTTATTTTTGAGCGACTATCAGAGCCACAAACGTGGATTTTTTAAATATTTATTTTTGAGCGACTATCAGAGCCACAAACGTGGATTTTTTAAATATTTATTTTTCAGCGACTATCAGAGCCACAAACGTGGATTTTTTAAATATTTATTTTTCAGCGACTATCAGAGCCACAAACGTGGATTTTTTAAATATTTATTTTTGAGCGACTATCAGAGCCACAAACGTGGATTTTTTAAATATTTATTTTTGAGCGACTATCTAAGCTACAAACGTGGATTTTTTAAATATTTATTTTTGGGCGACTATCAGAGCCACAAATGTGGATTTTTTAAATATTAATTTTTCAGCGACTATCAGAGCCACAAACGTGGATTTTTTAAATATTTATTTTTGAGCGACTATCAGAGCCACAAACGTGGATTTTTTAAATATTTATTTTTCAGCGACTATCAGAGCCACAAACGTGGATTTTTTTAAATATTTATTTTTGAGCGGCTATCAGAGCCACAAATGTGGATTTTTTAAATATTTATTTTTGAGCGACTATCAGAGCCACAAAGGTGGATTTTTTAAATATTTATTTTTGAGCGACTATCAGAGCTACAAAGGTGGATTTTTTAAATATTTATTTTTGAGCGACCAGCAGAGCTACAAACGTGGATTTTTTAAATATTTATTTATGAGCGACCAGCAGAGCTACAAACGTGGATTTTTTAAATATTTATTTATGAGCGACCAGCAGAGCTACCAACGTGGATTTTTTGAATATTTATTTTTGAGTGACCAGCAGAGCTACAAACGTGGATTTTTTAAATATTTATTTTTGAGCGACTATCAGAGCCACAAACGTGGATTTTTTAAATATTTATTTTTGAGCGACTATCTAAGCTACAAACGTGGATTTTTTAAATATTTATTTTTGAGCGACTATCAAAGCTACAAACATGGATTTTTTTAAATATTTATTTTTGAGCGACTATCAAAGCTACAAACATGGATTTTTTTAAATATTTATTTTTGAGCGACTATCAGAGCCACAAACGTGGATTTTTTAAATATTTATTTTTAAGCGACTATCAGAGCCACAAACGTGGATTTTTTAAATATTTATTTTTGAGCGACTATCAGAGCCACAAATGTGGATTTTTTAAATATTTATTTTTGAGCGACTATCAGAGCCACAAACGTGGATTTTTTAAATATTTATTTTTGAGCGACTATCAGAGCCACAAACGTGGATTTTTTAAATATTTATTTTTCAGCGACTATCAGAGCCACAAACGTGGATTTTTTTAAATATTTATTTTTGAGCGGCTATCAGAGCCACAAACGTGGATTTTTTAAATATTTATTTTTGAGCGACTACCTGAGCCACAAACGTAGATTTTTTTAAATATTTATTTTTGAGCGACTATCAGAGCCACAAAGGTGGATTTTTTAAAAATTTATTTTTGAGCGACTATCAGAGCTACAAAGGTGGATTTTTTAAATATTTATTTTTGAGCGACCAGCAGAGCTACAAACGTGGATTTTTTAAATATTTATTTATGAGCGACCAGCAGAGCTACAAACTTGGATTTTTTAAATATTTATTTATGAGCGACCAGCAGAGCTACAAACGTGGATTTTTTGAATATTTATTTTTGAGTGACCAGCAGAGCTACAAACGTGGATTTTTTAAATATTTATTTTTGAGCGACTATCAGAGCCACAAACGTGGATTTTTTAAATATTTATTTTTGAGCGACTATCTAAGCTACAAACGTGGATTTTTTAAATATTTATTTTTGAGCGGCTATCAAAGCTGCAAACGTGGATTTTTTAAATATTTATTTCCACGTTTGTAGCTTTGATACAAACGTGGATTTTTTAAATATTTATTTTTGAGCGACTATCAGAGCCACAAACGTGGATTTTTTAAATATTTATTTTTGAGCGACTATCAGAGCCACAAACGTGGATTTTTTAAATATTTATTTTTGAGCGACTATCAGAGCCACAAATGTGGATTTTTTAAATATTTATTTTTGAGCGACTATCAGAGCCACAAACGTGGATTTTTTAAATATTTATTTTTGAGCGACTATCAGAGCCACAAACGTGGATTTTTTAAATATTTATTTTTCAGCGACTATCAGAGCCACAAACGTGGATTTTTTTAAATATTTATTTGTGAGCGGCTATCAGAGCCACAAACGTGGACTTTTTAAATATTTATTTTTGAGCGACTACCTGAGCCACAAACGTAGATTTTTTTAAATATTTATTTTTGAGCGACTATCAGAGCCACAAAGGTGGATTTTTTAAATATTTATTTTTGAGCGACTATCAGAGCTACAAAGGTGGATTTTTTAAATATTTATTTTTGAGCGACCAGCAGAGCTACAAACGTGGATTTTTTGAATATTTATTTTTGAGCGACCAGCAGAGCTACAAACGTGGATTTTTTAAATATTTATTTTTGAGCGACTATCAGAGCCACAAACGTGGATTTTTTAAATATTTATTTTTGAGCGACCAGCAGAGCTACAAACGTGGATTTTTTGAATATTTATTTTTGAGCGACCAGCAGAGCTACAAACGTGGATTTTTTAAATATTTATTTTTGAGCGACTATCAGAGCCACAAACGTGGATTTTTTAAATATTTATTTTTGAGCGACCAGCAGAGCTACAAACGTGGATTTTTTGAATATTTATTTTTGAGCGACCAGCAGAGCTACAAACGTGGATTTTTTAAATATTTATTTTTGAGCGACTATCAGAGCCACAAACGTGGATTTTTTAAATATTTATTTTTGAGCGACTATCTAAGCTACAAACGTGGATTTTTTAAATATTTACTTTTGAGCGACTATCAAAGCTACAAACATGGATTTTTTTAAATATTTATTTTTGAGCGACTATCAAAGCTACAAACGTGGATTTTTTAAATATTTATTTCCACGTTTGTAGCTTTGATACAAACGTGGATTTTTTAAATATTTATTTTTGAGCGGCTATCAGAGCCACAAACGTGGATTTTTTAAATATTTATTTTTGAGCGGCTATCAGAGCCACAAACGTGGATTTTTTAAATATTTATTTTTGAGCGACTACCTGAGCCACAAACGTAGATTTTTTAAATATTTATTTTTGAGCGACTATCAGAGCCACAAACGTGGATTTTTTAAATATTTATTTTTGAGCGACTATCAGAGGTACAAAGGTGGATTTTTTAAATATTTATTTTTGAGCGACCAGCAGAGCTACAAACGTGGATTTTTTTAAATATTTATTTATGAGCGACCAGCAGAGCTACAAACGTGGATTTTTTAAATATTTATTTTTGAGCGACCAGCAGAGCTACAAACGTGGATTTTTTAAATATTTATTTATGAGCGACCAGCAGAGCTACAAACGTGGATTTTTTGAATATTTATTTTTGAGCGACCAGCAGAGCTACAAACGTGGATTTTTTAAATATTTATTTTTGAGCGACTATCAGAGCCACAAACGTGGATTTTTTAAATATTTATTTTTGAGCGACTATCTAAGCTACAAACGTGGATTTTTTAAATATTTATTTTTGAGCGACTATCAAAGCTACAAACGTGGATTTTTAAAAATTTATTTTTAAGCGACTATCAGAGCCACAAACGTGGATTTTTTAAATATTTATTTTTGAGCGACTATCAAAGCTACAAACGTGGATTTTTTAAATATTTATTTTTAAGCGACTATCAGAGCCACAAACGTGGATTTTTTAAATATTTATTTTTAGGCGACTATCAGAGCCACAAGCGGGGATTTTTAAATATTTATTTTTGAGCGACTAGCAGAGCCACAAACGTGGATTTTTTAAATATTTATTTTTGAGCGACCAGCAGAGCTACAAACGTGGATTTTTTTAAATATTTATTTATGAGCGACCAGCAGAGCTACAAACGTGGATTTTTTAAATATTTATTTTTGAGCGACCAGCAGAGCTACAAACGTGGATTTTTTAAATATTTATTTATGAGCGACCAGCAGAGCTACAAACGTGGATTTTTTGAATATTTATTTTTGAGCGACCAGCAGAGCTACAAACGTGGATTTTTTAAATATTTATTTTTGAGCGACTATCAGAGCCACAAACGTGGATTTTTTAAATATTTATTTTTGAGCGACTATCTAAGCTACAAACGTGGATTTTTTAAATATTTATTTTTGAGCGACTATCAAAGCTACAAACGTGGATTTTTAAAAATTTATTTTTAAGCGACTATCAGAGCCACAAACGTGGATTTTTTAAATATTTATTTTTGAGCGACTATCAAAGCTACAAACGTGGATTTTTTAAATATTTATTTTTAAGCGACTATCAGAGCCACAAACGTGGATTTTTTAAATATTTATTTTTAGGCGACTATCAGAGCCACAAGCGGGGATTTTTTAAATATTTATTTTTGAGCGACTAGCAGAGCCACAAACATGGATTTTTTTAAATATTTATTTTTGAGCGACTATCAAAGCTACAAACGTGGATTTTTTAAATATTTATTTCTGAGCGACTATCAAAGCTACAAACGTGGATTTTTTAAATATTTATTTTTGAGCGACTATCAAAGCTACAAACGTGGATTTTTTAAAAATTTATTTTTAAGCGACTATCAGAGCCACAAACGTGGATTTTTTAAATATTTATTTGTAAGCGACTATCAGAGCCACAAACGTGGATTTTTTAAATATTTATTTTTGAGCGGCTATCAGAGCCACACACGTAGATTTTTTAAATAAAATTTTTGAGGGACTATCAAAGCCACAAACGTGGATTTTTTAAATATTTATTTGTAAGCGACTATCAGAGCCACAAACGTGGATTTTTTAAATATTTATTTTTGAGCGGCTATCAGAGCCACAAACGTGGATTTTTTAAATAAAATTTTTGAGGGACTATCAAAGCCACAAACGTGGATTTTTTAAATAAAATTTTTGAGGGACTATCAAAGCCACAAACGTGGATTTTTTAAATAAAATTTTTGAGGGACTATCAAAGCCACAAACGTGGATTTTTTAAATAAAATTTTTGAGGGACTATCAAAGCCACAAACGTGGATTTTTTAAATAAAATTTTTGGGGGACTATCAAAGCCACAAACGTGGATTTTTTAAATAAAATTTTTGAGGGACTATCAGAGCCACAAACGTGGATTTTTTAAATAAAATTTTTGAGGGACTATCAGAGCCACAAACGTGGATTTTTTAAATATTTATTTTTGAGCGACTATCAGGTCCGCAAACGTGGATTTTTTAAATATTTATTTTTGAGCGACTATCAGGTCCGCAAACGTGGATTTTTTAAATATTTATTTTGAGCGACTATCAGAGCCACAAATGTGGATTTTTTAAATATTTATTTTTGAGCGACTATCAGAGCCACAAATGTGGATTTTTTAAATATTTATTTTTGAGCGACTATCAGAGCCACAAACGTGGATTTTTTAAATATTTATTTTTGAGTGACTATCAGAGCTACAAAGGTGGATTTTTTAAATATTTATTTTTGAGCGACCAGCAGAGCTACGAACGTGGATTTTTTAAATATTTATTTATGAGCGACCAGCAGAGCTACAAACGTGGATTTTTTGAATATTTATTTTTGAGCGACCAGCAGAGCTACAAACGTGGATTTTTTAAATATTTATTTTTGAGCGACTATCAGAGCCACAAACGTGGATTTTTTAAATATTTATTTTTGAGCGACTATCTAAGCTACAAACGTGGATTTTTTAAATATTTATTTTTGAGCGACTATCAGAGCCACAAACGTGGATTTTTTAAATATTTATTTTTGAGCGACTATCAGAGCCACAAACGTGGATTTTTTAAATATTTATTTTTGAGCGACTATCAGAGCCACAAACGTGGATTTTTTAAATATTTATTTTTGAGCGACTACCTGAGCCACAAACGTAGATTTTTTAAATATTTATTTTTGAGCGACTACCTGAGCCACAAACGTAGATTTTTTAAATATTTATTTTTGAGCGACTATCAGAGCCACAAAGGTGGATTTTTTTAAATATTTATTTTTGAGCGACTATCAGAGCTACAAAGGTGGATTTTTTAAATATTTATTTTTGAGCGACCAGCAGAGCTACAAACGTGGATTTTTTAAATATTTATTTATGAGCGACCAGCAGAGCTACAAACGTGGATTTTTTGAATATTTATTTTTGAGTGACCAGCAGAGCTACAAACGTGGATTTTTTAAATATTTATTTTTGAGCGACTATCAGAGCCACAAACGTGGATTTTTTAAATATTTATTTTTGAGCGACTATCTAAGCTACAAACGTGGATTTTTTAAATATTTATTTTTGAGCGACTATCAAAGCTACAAACATGGATTTTTTTAAATATTTATTTTTGAGCGACTATCAAAGCTACAAACATGGATTTTTTTAAATATTTATTTTTGAGCGACTATCAAAGCTACAAACGTGGATTTTTTAAATATTTATTTCCACGTTTGTAGCTTTGATACAAACGTGGATTTTTTAAATATTTATTTTTGAGCGACTATCAGAGCCACAAACGTGGATTTTTTAAATATTTATTTTTGAGCGACTATCAGAGCCACAAACGTGGATTTTTTAAATATTTATTTTTGAGCGACTATCAGAGCCACAAATGTGGATTTTTTAAATATTTATTTTTGAGCGACTATCAGAGCCACAAACGTGGATTTTTTAAATAAAATTTTTGAGGGACTATCAAAGCCACAAACGTGGATTTTTTAAATAAAATTTTTGAGGGACTATCAAAGCCACAAACGTGGATTTTTTAAATAAAATTTTTGAGGGACCATCAAAGCCACAAACGTGGATTTTTTAAATAAAATTTTTGAGGGACTATCAAAGCCACAAACGTGGATTTTTTAAATAAAATTTTTGGGGGACTATCAAAGCCACAAACGTGGATTTTTTAAATAAAATTTTTGAGGGACTATCAGAGCCACAAACGTGGATTTTTTAAATAAAATTTTTGAGGGACTATCAGAGCCACAAACGTGGATTTTTTAAATATTTATTTTTGAGCGACTATCAGGTCCGCAAACGTGGATTTTTTAAATATTTATTTTTGAGTGACTATCAGAGCCACAAACGTGGATTTTTTAAATATTTATTTTTGAGCGACTATCAGAGCCACAAACGTGGATTTTTTAAATATTTATTTTTGAGCGACTATCAGAGCCACAAACGTGGATTTTTTAAATATTTATTTTTGAGCGACTATCAGAGCCACAAACGTGGATTTTTTAAATATTTATTTTTGAGCGACTATCAGGTCCGCAAACGTGGATTTTTTAAATATTTATTTTTGAGTGACTATCAGAGCCACAAACGTGGATTTTTTAAATATTTATTTTTGAGCGACTATCAGAGCCACAAACGTGGATTTTTTAAATATTTATTTTTGAGCGACTATCTAAGCTACAAACGTGGATTTTTTAAATATTTATTTTTGAGCGACTATCAGAGCCACAAACGTGGATTTTTTAAATATTTATTTTTGAGCGACTATCAGAGCCACAAACGTGGATTTTTTAAATATTTATTTTTGAGCGACTATCAGAGCCACAAACGTGGATTTTTTTAAATATTTATTTTTGAGCGACTATCAGAGCCACAAACGTGGATTTTTTAAATATTTATTTTTGAGCGACTATCAGAGCCACAAAAGTGGATTTCTAAATGGATTTTAAATGTAAGACTAATTTTATCAATAAAATCCTTGATAGGACTTATTGGTAGAAGTGGTCTACTATGTACAAAGCTCACCTCCACATTTGAATAGTTAAATGTAAAGGATATAAACACTGAAATCACGTTCCTAATTCTCCAAAATGGTTAACAACATTCCAGCATGTAAGGCAATTTTGAAAGTGGAATAAAGAAAAGTAAAACAACAAGAAAAATTTTGGACAATGAAGTTTTGCCAAATTGAGAAATGAGAATACCTGCGAACACCAACACATTCACAAAGAATGCCTTTTATCTGGGACAGAAGAATATAGCATTACAATTGAATTTCTATTCTTTTAGTGGCTTCACAACGTAATCATCGATGGCAAGGGATATCAAAGGAAAACAACAGAAAATATACCAACACAGGTCATGCACAAGTGGAAGTAATACACGTGGCCTTAAATGTGGATAGAAAGGTAGAGGCTGTAACAGAGAATTTATGCCATAGTCTTTGTACCCAGGTGGGCGAGACAGGCAGACTCCATAAAACCCAACCAAATATGAAGTAATTCCAAAAGAAGTGATTTTCTTTCCAAGAATATTTCCAGGTATTTATGGCTGAGTGCAAGTAGATAAAATAGCCTTATGTACTTAAGGATTCTGTCCAAATCCAAGCAATCTGAAAAGCTAAATGAACAAATATTTCATGCTATTGAAAGTTCAATAGCATTTTTTCGGACGTTTTTTGTGTCGTATTTTTCTCTCTGTAGCTATGTATGATTAATATTAAATGTGTTGTAAGTTCTTTTTATTATGAAGATGATGCCTAGCAGGCTATAAGAATTTGTTGCGCAGCTTATTTGAAGTGTTTTTTTTTTTTTCTTGTACTTATTGGTATAGCAACACTTTGTCTGGCGTTATGAAATGCCGGTGAAAGAAAAAATAATTGCATTTTCTTATGAAAAATAAATAAAGAAAAATGTAGAAATATATATTTTATTACAAAGACCAGACAAGGGTCTTGGCGTGTAGCACAGATTTGAAGTAGAAAATTCGAGATTCTCCATGGGGACCTTCCCATTGGCGAATTGCTGACGGTAGACTTAAAGTGTGGCAAATCAGCAACTTAATCTCAAAAATTAGTTTTTTTCTAAAACGATAAAAATGCCTAGCAAAGAGTGGTCGATATCATATTTTATTATTTACTTTTTTTTTGTTGGGAAAATTTCTAGTGAATAAAAGGTTTAAATTTACTAAACAAAAAATTTCTTAGTCATCACTGGTAATATTTGTTCCACCCACAACTACCCTGAGCGACAAGTCACCATAAACCCAATGTTATGTTAAAGTGTAACAGTATTTTGTTTTTCAAAATAGTCAGGCTTAATCCCATAGTCGTTGTTTTAATATTTTATTAAAACAACTTTAATTTTTTAGTGGGAAAAAATTGGTGATGTTTACCAAGGGGTAAGGCAGGGAATACTATAGTTTCAGATCTCGCCACAGATCTTAATCAGTTCCCTTATTTCTTGTTTTTAAACAAGAAACTTTTTATACCCAAGTGTCAATTGCTAGCTCGAAC
This sequence comes from Musca autumnalis, assembly GCF_047663935.1. Lineage (NCBI taxonomy): Eukaryota > Metazoa > Arthropoda > Insecta > Diptera > Muscidae > Musca > Musca autumnalis. The sequence continues at coordinate 200,730,621 of NW_027411866.1, read as the reverse complement.
GCATAGCAATGGGAAAAATTTGGATTTGTTTGCAAGTGAAGTTGCTAGAGTTTAGGTAGTGCTAAAGAAATTCTCGATCAGAGTGTTTCTTTGCGCACGTATCTATTTGAGCTAGCAATTGACACTTGGGTATAAAAAGTTTCTTGTTGAAAAACAAGAAATAAGGGAACTGATGAAGATCTGTGGCGAGATCTGAAACTATAGTATTCCCTGCCTTACCCCTTGGTAAACATCGCCAATTTTTTCCCACTAATAAATTAAAGTTGTTTTAATAAAATATTAAAACAACGACTATGGGATTAAGCCTGACTATTTTGAAAAACAAAATAGAAGTCGTCATCCCAAACAAAAAACGCCAACCCTCCTAAGTGTAACAGTATTTTAGATCTAATGCAAAAACACACAAAATATTGAACACATCCTTTTCAATTTCCCGTTTGATTTCCTTCATTTAACAACATCGAAAGAGAGAGAGAGAGCTTTCAACAAATGCCGTTTTATTGAAATGGAAAAAATAAAATCACATAAACCGTGAAAATTACTATACACAAAGGAAAGTCAAAAGCAAATATCCAAAAGAACAAAAACAGAATACATTTGGACACACACAAACATACAAATACATATGTATATGAGGAGGAATATAATCCTGTAAAATATATCATTTAAATGCAAATTTGTATTTTAAAATGGAAGAGGATGGTGGCAATGATGCCTCCAACAACACTGTTTGATTCCAATGATATTTAAAAGCCAGTTAAAAGCTATTATAGACGGGAGATGGAATTTTCAACAAATCCTACTACCTACAAATGCTGCAAATGAGTGACTGTGTGTGACGACCAGTGGGCCTATTCTGTAACTATTTAACGACGGTCGATATTGTTATTTTTTCGAGAAACTCATTTTAACAACATAATTAACAACCTTTGTATTCTGTAAACAAATTTTAACAACTTTTGTTAAAAATTTCGTTATAGAAACAACACCAAAATTGTCGTTGTTAAAAAATCGACAAAAATGTTCAATATTGGATTTGCCTTTGGTTTGTGTGTATGTTTTTTTTATGAATACATTCAAAATTGAAAGCTTTTGAAAGTTTATAGACAATTTGTCTACATTTTTATAGAATAGCACAATCGTTACTGCAAACAATTTTTAGTGTCGACAACGTTGTCGATCCGACGATTGTTAAAAAGTTACAGAATAGGCCTACTGATTTCAATTTGTTTGGTATTCAGTATTGTTGTTTTTGACACATTTGTAAATATGCTTTGTACATTTTTGTTGTTACAGTAACATGGTTATGTCATGGTAGGACCAGACAATTGCAGCAAATACAGTTATAAAATACCAAAAATTAGTCAATATGTAGAGAGGTTCAGCATACATAGATATATTAGGGTGTATCAGGAAATTTTTTTTATAAAATAAAAAAATAAAAATACAACATATGATATATTAAATATAAAACATAAAATATGATATATTAATTACAAAATGTAAAGTATAAAACATAAATATAAAATTTAAAATATAAAATATGATATGTCTATATATATAAAAGAGCTTGGTGATGAGTGACTGACAGATCATCGTCCAGACGAAACGGCTGAAGCTTGAAATTTTGAGTGTAGGTTGCTGTTGGTGTGTAGGGGTGAAATACGGCTGGGTTTTTGGAAATACGAAGTGGAAGGGTACGAAAAGTACTAAAAGGTACTAAATATGGTACCCTTTGTATTAGGCGAACGCGAAGAGCTAGAATTCTGAAATTTGGAATGAGGGTCACAGATGGAGAGTTAGAAAGATGTAGAAAAGGCTTTTTGGAAATTCCAACTAAAAGTGTATGAAAAATACTAAAAGTTACTAAATAGTGTAACAATTGTATATTTTTATTGGATATAGCTAGAATATTGAAATTTAGTATCGGAATCAAGGTTGGGAAGTGGTTTTGATATAAGGAAATAGTTTTGAAAAGTCGTACTTATGTGTACGAAAAGTAATAAATGGTACTAAATTTAGTATAACTAGGATTTGGTTGAACGGACAGAACTGGAAACCTGAAATGTGGAATTAATGGCCTGTTTCACTAAAACGATTCGAATACAAATTCGTTCGTACTACTATCAAACTTCGGTTTATTGAAAAATATTTGAATTGTTTTTGTTTTCAATAGAAAAAACATTTCTTACAAAAACAGGAGTTTGGTAGTAATTCGAACGAATTTGAATTCGAATCGTCATAGAGAAACAGACCATAAGATTACTGTTGAAGTGTAAGATTTAGATATGGAGGTAGTTTTCGTACTTATCGAAATTCGTACTTATGTGTACTAAATGGTACTAAATTTGGTACAATTTAAATTTGTGTGAACGGATAGAGCTCTTGAAATTTAGAATTAAGATTACTGTTGCAGTGCGGGATTGAAGTATTACTTATGTGTACGAAAAGTACTAAATGGTAGTAAATGGTACTAAATTTAGTACAATTTGGATTAGAGTGCACCGAAGAGCTGGAAACCTAAAATTTGGAATAAGGATTACTATTGAAGTGTACAATTGAGTTATGGGGGTAGTTTAGGAAATTCGTACAGATGTGTACGAAAAGTGCTAAATGGTACTAAATTTGGTACAATTTGGATTTGGGTGAACGGTTACAGCTGAAATCTTCAAATTTGGAAGTAAGATTACTGTTGGAGTGTAGGCTTAAGGTAGCTGTAGAAATTCGTACTTATGGCTACGGAAAGTACTAATTGGTACTAAATTTGGTACAATTAAGATTTGGCTAAGCGGATAGAGCTGGAATCCTGAAATTTTGTATTAAGATTACTTTTGGAGTGTAGGATTGAGGTAGTCTTGGAAATTCGTACTTATGGGTACGAAAAGTACTAAATGGTACTTAATTTGGTACAATTTGGATTTGTGTGAACGGATAGAGCTGGAATCCTGAAAATTGGAAGTAAGATTACTTTTGGATTGTAGGATTGAGGTAGTTTTAAAAAAATACGTACTTTTTTGTTTATACCCTCAGCCAGGGTTTAAAAGCCAGCATCTAAAAACATTAGCATTAGCTGTACACTTCAACTGCTACACAATATTGACACACACGGCTAAACAAGCAACCGAACGCATATTTATTTTTGTACATTTTTGCTTATTTCGTTTTTTACGCCTAATCTTTTTTGCGTTAGGCATAATCAACAACCACGCTACATATTTAGCAGTCGGCTGACCATTCGTCAGAACGAATTAGCATCCCAGGGTGGTTTTTTGATTAGAGTTGCCAGCGCAGTAATAAAAAAGGTGTCATTTAATGTCAAAATGCCTCCATCATATGGTAGAACCTAAAGAATACTAATTATTATTGTTTAAAAATAAAAAAATATATATTGAACGGCTTCACTAAAAATTCACATGTCCTTTGAACGAAAAAGTGGAATTAATTATATCGTGATTTTTAATGCATTACACTGGTAACCCTGACATCAAAAACAATTGTTTGCTGAAAACACGGCTAAGCCGTTGAAACTTTGTTGCTTATTCTCTTTTCTGATATGTGTTGATCGTGTGTGCTGCAAAATATTAGTATGCGTGTGCGAAGCTTTTTTATGAAAGCGACAATATCAAATAGCATCAGCATCGCTAGCAATATTTTTGTGAAATTTGTTGCTACATGTTGCCGTTGTTCATAGTTGCTAAACATATTTCGAAGAAATTTTAGCAGGCAAAGCTGCAAATATTCGATGCTTTTGCTAATATGGCGTTAGCATTTTAAACCCTGCCCTCAGCCTTTAGGCTAAAGAGGGTATTTACACTTTGATACGACCAAAAATGTGCCTCATCGAAATAATGGTTTTAGACCCCAAGTATGTTTGTACGATATCCGTTTCAGACAATTTTGAGTAGATCTAGCAATGTCCGTCCGTCTGTCTGTCCGTCTGTCTGTCTGGCTGGGGCGCACGATAACTCTCGAACGGATCAATCGATTCGGTTCAAATTTTGGGTATCGAAATATTTTGTCCAGATTCGATTTAAGTTCGAAGATGGGCCATATAGGTCCACTCCTTCAGGTACCTCCCCCACAAATGTTCAAAAATTGTCGCAAAACTTGTGCGCATGATAACTCTTGTAGGAAATAACCGATTTGGTCCATACTTTGCACATCGTGTAATTTCTACCAAACTTAGATGAGGTTCCAATATGGACTCAATCGGTCCGCTGCTTCGGGTACCTCTCACACAAAATTTCGGAAAAGTTCACTTTAGTACCTGGTCTCGAATCGCTTTGATTTTTGTTTACGCAAGTTGTATTCGCTGTCCTCTATACGACGCTGTAAGTTTCATTCATACTTCCTGAGAAAATAGCCTGAAAGTTGCAAAAAACCCTATGACTCCGTGTGTAGTGGTTGGAGCGCAAGATAACTCTCGAACGGATCTGCCGATTCGGTCCAAAATTTGGCTTTCGTAATATTTTGTCCAAACTTAGTTTAAATTAAAATATGGATTATATCGGTCCACTCCTTCCGGTACCTCCCCCACAAAAGTTCGAAAATGTTCGGAAAATTTGTGCGTACGGAGAGCTCTTGAAGGGAGCAACCGATTTGGTCCATACTTTGCACATTATGAAATTTCTACCAGACTTAGATGAGGTTCCAATATGGACTCAATAGGTAAACTCCTTCGAGTACCTCCCACACAAAATTTCAGAAAAGTTCAGTTTAGGACCTGCTCTCAAATTGCCTTGGTTTTTATTGTAACATCTTGTATTCACTGTCCCCTATACGAAGGTACAAGTTTCCTCAGGGGCAAGTCCATACTTCCTGAAAAAATAGCCTGAAAGTTGAAAAACAAACCCTATGACACCATGTTTATGGGTGGAACCGCAAGATTATTCTCGAACGGAAATGCCATTTCCATTTCCAAACTTACTTTAAGTTCGTAGATAAGCCATATCGGTCCACTAATTCAGGTACCTACCCCACAAAAGGTACAAAATATTCGAAAAAATTGTGCGCACGATAACTCTTGATGGGAGTGACCGATTTGGTCCATACTTTACACATTCTCAAAATATCTACCAGATATAGATCAGTTTCGAATATGGACTATATTTGTCAACTCCATCTCGTACCTCCCACACAAAATTTTGGATAAGTTCACTTTAAGACCTGCTATTGAATCACTTTGATTTATGTTGAAGCAATTTACATTCGCTGCCTCAATTACGATGGTAAAAGTTGTTTCAGGGGCAAGTCCATATTCTTGAGATAACAGCCCGAAGAGTGTAAAAACCCCTTATAGCAGCCCCATGGTCTATGTCGGTCCAATCGTTTAAGTACTTTTTCGCAAAATTTTTGAACTTTAATCCTAATCAACATTTTTTTTATCGGTCCATACGACCAAAATTTTGAAACCCCCTAAATACATAAGTTTTTTGTGAAAAAAATGTTTCAATTTGCACAGGCTGAGGGTATATCTCTGTCGGCAAAGCCGACTGATACCTTTTTACTTGTTATACCCTCAGCCTTTAGGCTAAGGAGGGTATATACACTTTGATACGATGAAAATGTGCCTCATCGAAATAATGGTTTTAGACCCCAAGTATGTTTGGACGAAATGTGTTTCAGACAATTTGGAGTCGATCTAGCCATGTCCGTCCGTCTGTCTGTCTGTCTGTCCTGCTGGCTGGAGCGCACGATAACTCTCGAACGGATGAACCGATTCGGTTCAAATTTTGGCTTTCGTAATATTTTGCCCAAACTTAGTTTAAGTTCGAAGATGAGCTACATCGGTCCACTCCTTCCGGTACCTCCCCCACAAAAGTTCGGAAAGTTTGTGCGCACGATAACTCTTGAAGGGAGTGACCGATTTGGTCCATATTTGTATAGTGTAAACTTTCTACCAGTGTAATATGAGGTTCCAATATGGTTCCAATAGGTCAACTCCTTCGGGTACCTCCCACACAAAATTTCGGAAAAATTCAGTTTAGGGCCATTTCTCGAATATCTTTGATTTTTGTTTTAGCAGCTTGTATTCATTGCCCTCCATACGACGGTACAAGTTTCATCAGGGGCAAGTCCATACTTCCTGAGAAAATAGGATGAAAGTTGCAAAAAACCCATATGACACCGTGTAAGGTGGTTGGAGCGCACGATAACTCTCGAACGGATCTGCCGATTCGGTCCAAAATATGGCCTTAGTAATATTTTGTCCAAACATAGTTTAAGTTTGAAGATAAGCCATATCGGTCCACTCCTTCAGGTACTTCCCCCACAAAAGTTCAAAAATGTTCGGAAAAATTGTTCGTACGGTTACTCTTGAAGGGAGTGGCCGAATTGGTCTATACTTTACACATCCTAATATATCTACCAGATATAGGTCAGGTTCAAATATGGACTTTATTTGTCCACTCTATCCGGTACCTCCCACACAAAATTTCGGATAAGTTCACTTTAAGACCTGATATCGAATCACTTTGATTTTTGTTGAAGCAACTTGCATTCGCTGCCTCATTTACGATGGTAAAAGTTTTGTTTAGGGGCAAGTCCATATTTCTTAGGGGCAAGTCCATATTTCTTATGTCTTACTGTCTCAAAAAATATATTGTTATATAGGGGCCATGCCTTGACATGCATTAAGTAAAATTTTTTGAATTAAAGGTTTTTTATATTTTGATATCACAAATTCAGAAATTACAACTACTTCGGTTGGAAAATGAGGATCTTCAAAATACCCGTAGGGTCCAAATAAAACGTGGACTGAATTTAAAATGTGGGTCGCTTTTGATGTTTAGGGGTAAATATCAATTAATATAGTAAAATAGTGTTCAGTGTCCAAAATATTTTCATTTTCACCATTGTTAATTTGTATATTATTGCCTTTACGCATACGAAGTAGCGGGCATTTTGCTAGTTAAATATAAAATGTAAAATATAAAATACAAAATATAACATAAGCATTGTTCCACAACATCCCATACAGGACAAGGGAGACTTCTCTCATATCAATGAGTGCACCCCGAATTATATTTAGCTCAATGATATGGGACCTACTGTTTATCGCCGAGTCCGAACGGCGTGTCCTAAGACACCACTTGTAGAGAAGTTTTTCAAGGCTGAAATACTCAGGAAATGTCGCCAACATTACTGAGGGGTATTTTGCCACCGTTGAAAAATGTTTGGTGTTGCCTGGCCGGGGAATCGAACCACCGACCTTCTGCGTGCAAGGCGGGCGTGCATACCATTGCAACACCGTGGCACCAAAATATAGAATATAAAAATAAAATATAAAACAATAACAATAAAATAATATAAAATAAAAATTTTAAATTATAAAATACAAAATATAAAACATAAAATATAAAATTAAAATATTAAATATGAAATATAATATATAATATAAAAAAATAAAAGTATAAAATATAAAATATTTATCTACATGTCCCTATAATTTCGCTTCTTCAAAATGCATTCCAATCTAATATCTAATATTTTTAGACCAATTTGATTTTCAAACAAAATTTCATCCGGACCTTTTGAATATGTATTGACTGACAAACAACAATAAAACTAACAACAAAGAATATTACAATAACAATACAATAACATTTTAAACGGAAAGAAACAGTCGATATGAGCAATCACATATATACGCACAAACAAGGAAGAGGAGAGAAAGAGATATTTTATCGGAAATTAAATCTATAAATATTTGCATTTTAACAAATAGACAATTGAAAATCCAAAAATAAAAACAAACAACAAAGTGCGGCATGAGAAAAATGATAGCTTAGAACAATTGTTTCACTTTGAAATTGAGAAATGTAAAGGGGAAAATAAAAGAAACGTTTTCGCCCCTCAAACCCGTCTAAGTAAACAGATTAGTATAGGAATGCGGCTTTTTGTCCTACTTTTTTGCTATTTCTGCGATTATCGTTTGGAATATTTTAAAGATATGAAAATGTGAAATTTAATTTCTTCATGGAAATTCGGGGAGAAGAAGACAAACTCACAACAACAATAATTCCATAATATAGAGTTATATTATATTCAGGTATGTGATGAATTTCGAATCGATTTGGAATGAAAAAGATTTGCCAAAATCGAGTGAATTGTTTTTAGACGTGATGGCAACCGCGTGGAATTTCAATTTCACGTTGTTTCAATTTCATTAAAATCGTACAATGAAAAACAGACTAGTGATCCATAATCTGCAGTTGAACGAAGAAAAATAGAAATACCAACATATTTTTAGCCTTGGCGATGGCAAAAGCCGAAAAAATTAATAAGAAATAAAATAAATTTGTGTTCTTAATTTTATTGGCCTATATGGAAGTTTAGTGTTGAATTTCTTGTCCTATTACATGAGAACTACAAACAGTGAAACCCGAGGGAGTTTACAGTGCGCGTCCCCACCGGCGGAAAGGGGAAGGCGGATGATTGTACCACTCTTTCCAACACTTGTTGCATGGCGAGTATGGGGCAGAGTGGTGAGATAATCCACCTCTGGAAACCTAGAGTTTCCCACGGACAAAAAACTGACTACGGGGGTGTTCCCCTAAAACAAAAACCAAACACGGAGGAAGGAAAAATGAATAAAAAAGTTACGGTGCAGGGCCTAATAAACCCAGTACCCGCGGGGACTATTGATCTGCCTTCGAGTCACACCTCGTCGATCGTGAGCGAATATCTCCAACAGATGTGGGTGCCCAGGATAAACCCATCAGGGCCCAAGCAGAGGAGACTGCCAAAAGTATCCTTCAACAGGGACTGTTGAGGCGAGTTCGGACACGAAGAGGATAAGCGCGACGTCGGAACCTTCTGGAATAGCCGGGGACTCAACAAGGAAGTCTAAGACCATCCAGAAGAGGAAGATGTACGCAGAAACAGGAACGGAGCCGCCATCGACTTACGCCAAGGTAGCCAAGAGATACTACAGGGACGATCTGTGCTATGCAGTAATCGACACCAGCATAGGATCTGGAAGGCTACATAAAGACCATTTGTTGGAGATCGAGAAGTTGATCAACGACATGCTACTGGAACAAATCCTGAAAGGGCGTGTTTCAATAAAAATCGTCTGCTGTGAGCCCACGGAGGACCTCCTATTGTACCAATTGGACCCACACACAAACTCTGCTGCACTCGAGAAAGGTAGTCAGCAGTATAGCAACCCCATGGGAAGGTGGCAGACTTAAGCTGATAAGAAAGGACGAAATTCCTCACTTGACCAAAGCGTCGGTGTACGTCAAGGGGTACAGCTTCAAGCACAAACTGGAGCGCATTCTCGAAGTCCTTGGTGTCCAAAATGAGACCATGGAAATGAAGAGGTTGGAGGCTTTCGACAGAGAGGAGAAAGAAGACGGCACTCTCCTTGTGGTGGGTAGGCCTTCCACAGGGAGGAGAAAGAAGACGGCACTCTCCTTGTGGTGGGGCTCGACGACCTCTCACTTGCCGGGCTCGCCAAGACTAAGGGAAAGGCGTATTTCGTCTCGAACTCAGTGTACTTTAAGATTGGAAAGGCAAGAGTGGCCGACGAAGAGAATGATAAAAATACCACCCAGGAGGTAAAACCTCCTAGAGAGAGGAGCAGAAAAGGAAATCAGCGCCTCCCAGGAAGCCAACCTACTGGAGGACCAATGATTGAGGTCATCCAGGTCAACCTCCATCAACCGATTCGAACCAAATTTTGGGTATCGTAATATTTTGTCCAAACTTAGTTTAAGTTCGAAGATGGGCCATATCGGTCCAATCTTTCGGGCACCTTCCCCACAAAAATTCAAAATTTGTCTGTAAAATTGTGTGAACGATAACTCTCGAAGGGAGCAATCAATTTGGTCCACATCATATTATTCCTTCAAGCTATAGATCGGGTTCGAATATGAAGTATATTGGTCCACTCCTTCGGATACCTCCCACCCAAAATTTGGTTAAAGTGAAGTTTAAGAGGTCCTCTCGGATCGTTGTGAAATTTATTTCAGTAAGTTGTCCTTGCGGCTCTCTTCATGATTCAATTTTATTGCGCAAGTCCATACATCCTGAGATATTGGCTTAAAAGTTCCAAGAAACCCTGTCGGCACCAACCAAAATGTCAAGTCATGTCAAGTCATTCTCGCAGGGAGTTTCTGATTGGTGCAGACTTTGCACATCATATTATTTTATCCAGTCATGTATCAAGTTGGAATATGCACAATATCGGTCCACTCCTTCAGGTACCACCCACACAGGATTCGAAAAAAGTTTAAGAGCTCCTCTCGCATCGTTTTGATTCTTTTTTCAGTAGGTTGTACAATCTTTGTCCGGAGTAAGTCAATACTTCCTGAGATAATGGTCCAAGCACCAAAACCCTCCCGGCACATGCTAAAATGGCTATTGCCTAAGACAACTCTAAAACCTTTTCAAAAATTTCTTCCGAACTTAGTTTACTTACTTACTTAGTTGGCCCATTACAGAACATTTGTTCCATAGACCGGACTAAGAAAAGATATCCAATTCTCACTGTTTTTCGCTTCGCTTTCTGGAATACGCGCCTTTTCATTTCTTCATCCACTTGTATGCTCCATCGAAGCTTAGGTCTGCCGATTCTGCGTGCACCGCCATGTGACATGTATTCATACGCATTTTTACGAGTTCATCATCGCTCATTCTCATGATATGGCCTAGCCAACGCAATCGTTGCATCTCGATACGTTTAACTATATTCATGTCTTTGTATAGCTGATATAGCTCGTGGTTCATACGACGTCGATATTCACCGTCAACGCAAATCGGCCCGTAGATCTTTCGAAGAATTTTCCTCTCAAACACACCAAACACTGCCTTATCTGCTTGCGCAAATACTTATGCTTCGGAGCCATACATTAGCACGGGTAGCACAGTGTTATTTTTGTTTGACGAGATGTGGCTTTGTTTTTAAATTGCTTACTTAAACCACAGTGGCATCTGCTGGCCAATACAATTCTTCTTCTTATTTCAAAACTGATGTTGTATGTTGTGTTTATGACAGTGCCGAGGTGGACGAAGTCTTTAACTACCTCAAAATTATAGATACCAACGCCAGACCCACTTTCGCAGATTCTGCTTCGACTTCCTAAAGGTAACAGTTACTTCCTTTACTGATCGTTCCATGATGTCTGTGTCATCAGCATAAGCAAGTAACATGTGGCTATTGGTGTAAATTGTGTCATTTCTTTTGACATTTGCATCTCGTATTACATTTTACAGCAAAATGTTGAATAGGTCACCCGAAAGTCTATCTCCTTGTCTGAAACCTCTTTTGGTACTGAATTGTTCGGAGAGGTTCTTTTCAATTTTAAGTGAGGACCTAGTATCAGTTAGGGCAATACTACAAAGCCGGATGAGCTTTGCGGGGATACCAAATTCAGACATTGCATGGAATACCTTTGATCGGAGGGGACTGTCGAATGCTGCTTTATAATCGACAAAAAGGTGATATGTGTCGATCTGCATCTCTTGGGTCTTCTCCAGGATTTGCCGCTGGGTAAATATCTGGTCAATGGTGGACTTGCCAGGTCTAAAGCCACATTGGTATGGTTCAATTATTTCGTTGACCATTGGCTTTAGTCTTTCGCACAATATCCCTGACACTATCTTATAGGCAATAGGGAGAAGACTTATGCCCCTATAGTTGGAGAATACAGTCTTATGTCCTTTCTTCTGGACGGGACACAGGATGCTCAGCTTCCAATCGTCGGGTACGCGTTCTTCCTGCCAGATGGTGCTAACTAGCTGATGCATACACCTTATCAGAGCGTCGCCCCCGGTTTTAAACAGCTCGGCTAGTAAGCCATCGGCTCCTGCTGCCTTATTATTCTTCAGCCGGTTGATTGCTGTTTTTACCTCATCTTGGCCGGGCGGTATACATTCTATACCATCTTCTGCGATTGGAACTGTGGTATCATCGTCTCCGCTACTATTGGATACCAGTAGTTTGGAGAAATGTTCCTTCCATATCCTGAGCACACTATCTGTATCTGTTACCAGATTACCTTGCTGGTCTCTAAAGGAGGATGTGCCTGTACCAAAGCCATCTGCTTGATGTTTCACTCTTTGGTAGAATTTTCGAACTTCATTCTGGCTCCTGTACATCTCGATTTTTTCACACTCGCGCTTTTCCATTTCTCACTTTTTCTTGCGGAAAAGACGTTTCTCATCTCTCCTTTTCTCCCGATATCTCTCTCGTGCGCTACGCGTTGCTACTGATTGTAAAGTAGCTCTATATGCCGCATTTTTCTCTTCGGTAGCAGCACGACACTCCTGGTCATACCATTAATTCCTTTGTGGAGGTCTCTGGTATCCAAGTATTGCTTTTGCGGCTGTTTGCATGGAGTGGGCAATATTTTGCCATTGTGTTGTTATGTTATCGGGACAAGGAGTGCTATCATTAAGCAATTGGGCTAGTTGAGTGGAATATGCTGTCGCTATCTGTTGTGTTTGCAGCCTATCGATGTCCAACTTCCGCGTTGCGTCTGTTCGTGCTTTATTTGCAACGTTTAGAAGGGTACGTACCTTTGCTGCAACAAGGTAGTGGTCCGAATTAATGTTTGCGCCTCGGAACGATCGTACATCCAACATGCTCGATGCATGTCTTCCATCTATCACAACATGATCAATTTGATTACTTGTTCTTTGATCTGGAGACAGCCAGGTGCCCTTATGAATATCGAGATGATTAAAGCTGGTACTGCTGACTACCATTTTTTTTGATAAAAGATATTCTCCTTTCCAATTTTGGCATTAAAATCGCCTAGAATGATTTTAATGTCATGGGCAGGGCAACGGTCATATGTTTCTTCTAAGCGCTCGTAAAATATATCTTTGGTCTGTTCGTCCTTTTCTTCAGTGGGAGCATGAGCGCAAATAAAGCTGATGTTGAAGAATTTATCTTTTATTCGAATTCCAGCAAGTCTTTCATTCACTGGGGTGAAGCTGGATACTAGATGTTTTAGTCTCCGACTAACTACGAATCCACAACCAAACTCATGCTTTACGTCATGGCAGCTATAATACAGTGCGTCACCTTTAGGTGTTGTTGTGACGCCTTTCCCAATCCATCGTATTTCCTGTATGGCAGTAATATCGGTCTTGTACTTTTCAAGTACGTCTGCCAATGCGAAGACTGCACCTTCTCTATAAAGAGTGCGAACATTCCAGGTGCAGATTCGCAGATCATGGTCCTTAAATCGTTTGCGGGGTTCGTCAACTTTAGGAGGGTTCGTTTTTCTTTTCTTTCGTTTTTTCATAGTAGGCTGTTTTTTAAGGGGAGGGTTACTAAGCCGACGCCCAAACCCAAGTTTTTAACGTTCTTATGGGTGAACGCGCGGCACATGTTAGCTCACTACCTTTAACGGGTGTTAAAGGCAGTTCCCCAGGTGACACCACGGGGAGGTCAGTGTTCACTTGAGATGAAAGAGGGACCAAGATAAATCCTGGGCTTTGCCATGTTAAACACGGTCAAGACCGTTCTTTGGTATCTTCCATCCCCTACGTCATCCCAAACTAAGTTTAACGCAATTCACTATTTCGAGTCCTTTATGAAGAAGTTTGGTTACTAAAAATGTTTGGTATATGTCAATGATTTGGTATAGCCCCACATTACTGTACATACAAGGTTTAAAGCAAACTCGTGATACAAAATCAATATTTTATATACGGCATAAGTATTTTGTTTTGTTTTGTTTTTTTTTTTCAGTGGCTGAGGTTATATCTCCGTCAGCACTGCTGACTGATACTTTCGTATTTGTTTTTGACTCGTTTTGCGCTCGAAATCGATTTCCATCACCTTCTTGACTAAATGCGTAATTTTAATAATAATTTTTATTCATTTAATAATAAGAACAGTTGCTTATAAAATCATCATATGTTAATTGTAATTAATTTTTAATGTTTACTTTTTATCGCAATGTTAATGGTTCGAGAAAATGGTAGCTCTTATCCTATGGATATGTATGTATATTGTAATCATTGGTAATATATTATGAACCACACATGGCGGCACTGCTGCTGATGTAGGCCTCTTAACGTTTTTATTTTAGTTCTTGTGGGATTTTACTATTATTATTCTTCCGTTTGTGCATGTGTGCGTTGGGGGTGTTTTTATTGGTATTGTATGGAGGAATATATTGATTTATGTTAATCGCAATGGTTCCATACTCTCCCTGGCAATAAATTGCATTTAATTGTTACTTTATTTAATTAATTAAATAACAACTCTGCAATGGGAGTGGTGGACGTGGTGATGGTGACCTGCAAACGATGGCCGCGTACCCATTCACAGACCACTTTCTTTGTTTAATGTATTTACATCATTAATATAAATGTTAAGTTTTTTTTGCACCATCGTTAATTAAACAACAAAATCAGTGGAAGGTCTGTGTTTTTCTCTCTTTTTTTATTTTTTGTTATCTTAATTATTTACTCTCTAAATGCTTATATAAATAACAATTTTATTTTGTTGACAGCTAAACGATGGCAGCTAATTAGTCATTGGCCATTGTTAGAATACATCAATTGAACTAAATAAAATATGTTAGATTTATTTATATTAAAGTTGTGTTTTAGAATATTTAGATAGTGGATGATATACGAGTATGTATCTCATATAAATATATGCACTTAAAGAACATTGTGTGGTATACATAATATTTAGATGGTGGAAGGGGGACGTATGAGTAATGAAGCCATTCAACGGCGTTCGATATCAAAGGCTCTATTTAAAAAATCAAGACATTCCAATCTTCTGATATAAATATGACGATTTAGATTTGATACAAATATTTCCTCAGGGCCCGAATCGGAGACTTCAAATTTAAATATTGGTTCAGAATCGTATATTCCTGGTCAAAACTCTATAACTTTTGAAGGGATAGCATGTAGCACTTTCAGCTTTTCGATGCATCCAAAAGGACCAAATAAGGTCCAGTAGTTGCAGAGGAATGGGTGACGTAGGGGATGAGAGATACCAAAAAACGGTCCTGACCGGCTTTAATATTTTAAAGTCCAGGATTTATCTTGGTCCCTTTCTCATCTCAAGTGGACACTGACCTAAAATGTGCCGCGCGTTCACGCATAAGAACGTTAAAAACTTGGGTTTGGGTGGCGGGTTAGTAACCCTCCCCTAGGAAAAAGCAGCCTACTATCAAAAAACAAAAAAAAAGAATAACAACCCCCTCTAAAGTTGACGACCCCCGCAAACGTTTTAAGGACCGTGATCTGCGAATCTGCACCTGGAATGTTCGCACTCTTTATAGAGAAGGTGCAGTTTACTAGAAAAGTACAAGGCCGACATTATTGCCATACATGAAATACGATGGAATGGGAAAGGCGTCAACAACACCTAAGGGTGACCCACTGTATTATAGCTGCCATGACATAAAGTATGAGTTTTGTTGCAGATTTGTAGTTGGTCAGAGGTTAAAACACCTGGTCTCCAGCTTCACATCTGTGAATTAAAGATTTGCTGCAATTCGATTAAAAGCAAAATTCATCAACATCAGCTTTATTTGCGATCATGCTCTCACTGAAGAAAAGGACGAACAGACCAAAGATATATTTTACGAGCGCTTAGAAGAAACTTATGACCGTTGCCCTGACCATGACATTCAAATTATTCTAGGCGATTTTAATGCCAAAATTCGAAAGGAAAATATGTTTGGCCCAACAGTAGGAAAATTCAGTCTCCACAATGAAACATCTGACAATGGTTTGAGGCTGATAGACTTGGCAGCAGCGAAAAACATGGTAGTTAGCAGTATCAGATTTAAGCACCTCGATATTCATAAGTGCACCTGACTGTCTCCAGATCAAAGAACAAATAATCAAATTGATCATGTTGTGATAGATGGAAGACATTCATGGAGCGTGTTGGATGTACGATAGTTCTGAGGAGCAAACATAGATTCGGACCACTACCTTGTTGCAGCAAAGGTACGTACCCGTCTAAACGTTGCCAATAAAGCACGAATAGATACAACACGGAAGTTGGACATCGGTAAGCTGCAAACACAACAGATAGCCACAGCATATTCCACTCAACTAGCACAATTGCTTAATGAAAGCACTCCTCGTCCCGATAACGTATAAGGACAATGACAAATGATTGCCCATTCCAAGCAAACAGCCGCAAAATCAGTGCTTGGATACCAGAGACCTCCACCAAGGGATCCATGGTATGATCAGGAGTGTCGTGCTGCCTTTTCCGCAGGAAAAAGAGAGAGATGGAAAAACGGGAGTGTGAAAAAATCGAGATGTACAGAAAGAGTCAAGCATCAAACTGATGGCTTTGGTACAGGCACATCCTCGTGTAGAGACCAGCAAGGTAATTCGGTAACTGATACAGATAGTGTACTCAGGATATGGAAAGAATATTTTTCAAATCTGTTAATATCCAATAGCAGCGAAGACGACGAAGATACCACAGTCCCAATCTCAGGAGGAACCCGTGTGGGGTTTGCTAGATCCCCCATCGGGACCCTCCCATTGGCGAATTGGGGACGTTCTACTTGCAGATAATGCAAGATGGATATCGGGGAAATAAAATACCCGAGGGTGACCAAAATCTAGCCTAGGGGACGGCAGCTGGTCCCTTAGTACAAACGATGGGCAGAAGTCGCAGCGACCGGTATGGCTATCTTTGGTTAGCAAGTGGCGTAACGGAACCCGTGCAAGCGGCACTCGTACAGCGGAATGCGGACGTCGGTCTTGAAGCAAGCGGTTCGCTTTATAAATGTGAATGATTGAGGTGGGATGGCATCTCTAATCTGGCAGCCCCAGTACCATCATAGGATTCAGCAGGCCAATCACCCACTAATCCGAAATTCACAACGATTACAGAAACTTCTACAGAAATAAACGTAAATGAACCCCACAACTCGATGACGACTATTGGCACACGGAAAAGGATACGAATAGGACAATGGAACGTAAGAACGCTAAGAGAGACATCAAGATTAGCGCAACTTGAAAAAGAATTGAGTAAATACAACATAGCTATTCTGGGAATAAGTGAGATGAGATGGCTCAAGAGCGACAAAATCACGACGAAAAATGGTAATGTCGTGTTGTATAGTGGTAAAGACTCGAAGCATGAAAGCGGAGTGGGTTTCTTGATAGCAAAGCAACATGGCCAATCTCTCAAATCTTGGGACCCTGTCTCAGACCGTATCATTACTGCTCGATTTTATACCAAAGCAAAGAAATGCATTACTATAATTCAATGCTACGCTCCGACGGAAGAGGCTGAGGACGCAATTAAAGATGAATTTTATAACCAGCTCACAACCACCCTACACCAGACCCCAAAAAGAGATATAATAATGCTCACTGGAGACTTCAATGCAAAAATAGGCAGCAACAACACGGGATTGAGTGAGATTATGGGAACACATGCAATAGGTGCGATAAACTCTAATGGGGAAAGGTTTGTTGAGCTATGTCAAACGTTTGATCTTGTAATAGGAGGCTCAATATTTCCTCACAAAAATATACACAAATACACATGGACATCGCCTAATGAAAGTATTAAAAACCAAATAGATCACATATGTATCAGCGGCAAATGGAGAAGGAGCTTAGAGGACGTACGTTCCAAAAGAGGAGCAGATATGGACAGCGACCATGAACTAGTGGTAGCCACAATAAAAATAAAACTACAAAAGATTATTCGAAGGAACAAAGAAGGATACAAAAAACACTGTGAAAAATGACGAAGTCGGAGAAACGTTAGAAAGATGTGTACCATCAGAAAATCGAACATGGGAAGAAACCTGTATACTACTAAATGAAATCGGAGAGAGCAACATAGGCTATATACAGAAAGGAAACAGAAAACCCTGGATATCAAATGAAACTTGGAACCTAATAGAGAAACGGAACCAATTAAAAATACAAAAGAACGACAACATGGACTATATAAGCAAATATAAAGAGGTAGCAAACAAAGTTAAAAAATCGGCCAGAAATGATAAACGAGCGTATCTAAGGAACCTAGCCAGTCAAGCGGAAACCGCTGCCGGAGCCAACAACATGAGAGAACTACATCAAATAATCGGTCATATATCAAATAGCAATAAGCACAAAAACCAACTGATAAAAGACACCAACGGCAAACTGCTTACAACAGCAGAAGAACAAACAAGAAGGTGGAAACAACACTTTGAAACTATAAGTTATGACGACGATTCTACTCGTTACGAAGCAATAGTTCGCCCAGAAATTAACAACAACATCACTGAGGCCACCCCCGACATCGACGAAATAAAAAGCGTCATAACAAAGTTAAAGAAAAATAAAGCTCCGGGAGAAGACGGAATCCCACCCGAACTGCTCCAAACAAACTCCTTGGCAGCAGCGAAAATACTCGCACCATATATACAACATGCATGGACGCATGAAAACCTTCCAGATGCATGGACAAAAGGAGCCATTATCAAACTCCCCAAAAAGAACGATCTCACAGATTGCAACAACTGGAGGGGTATAACACTCTTAAATACCATATATAAAATAATGGCTACCATCATAAACGATAGATTGAAATGTGTTGAAGAAGCATTGAGAGAAGAACAAGCAGGTTTTAGGCCCCATAGAAGCTGCTTGGACCAAACGAACACACTCCGAATAATTATGGAACAGTCTGTAGAATGGAGATCTCCGCTTTATCTCGTTTTTGTTGACTTCAAAAAAGCTTTTGACTCGATAAAGCGGACAGCAATATGGAATGCATTGTACTCGAAGGGCGTTCCACAAAAAATTGTTAATTTAATACGAGCGATGTACCAAAATGCTTCTTTGCATGTGAGGCACAATGGGATGATCAGCGAACCTTTTCGTACCAACGCCGGTGTAAAACAAGGATGCCCACTATCACCACTACTTTTTGCCATCGTTCTTGACGAGATAATGATAAAACTGAGCAAGCAGAAAAGAGGAATTGTCTGGAACTTCAACCAACATCTAGAAGACTTAGATTATGCGGACGACATATGTCTACTGTCTCATAAATTTACAGATATGCAGAGCAAACTTAATGACCTGGTTAACATGGCGAAAAAGGTCGGTCTTGAAATCAATACAGAAAAAACATATGCGATGAGATTAAACAACATAATAGACAACCACTTCGTGATTGAAAATCACATAATTAGCTATACGAACAATTTCTGCTATCTGGGAAGTATAATGGCAACCAACAACAGCGCGGAAGAAGATGTAACAAACAGACTCAAAAAAGCGAGATCTGCTTTTGGTCGTCTAAACAAGACCTGGAGGGCTACTCAGATCTCCCTTAAAACAAAAATAAGACTTTTTAATTCATGCGTTAAGTCCACACTTTTATACGGAAGCGAAACATGGCTCATGTCTAAGAGCATATCCCAACGGCTGCAAACTTTTGTCAACAAATGCCTACGGATAATATGTGGAATATTTTGGCCAAGAACAATTTCCAATGTTGATCTGCTTACCTTGACTAATGAAGAGAAGATTGAAAAGCAAATCATGAGGCGGAAATGGAAATGGATTGGGCATACCCTCCGAAAGCCCCCAGAAGCTATTCCAAGGGCAGCCCTTGAATGGAATCCCCAAGGAGCAAGGCGCACTGGCCGACCAAAGAATACTTGGCGGAGAACAGTGCATGCAGACCTGAAGAAGGCAAACAAATCATTCGATGAAATTAAAGTATTATGTCATGATAGATTAAGATGGAATAACTTTGTAGAAGTCCTATGTTCCCAAGAGGAATAAACAAGGAATAAAAAAAAAAAAAAAAAAAATTCTCAGGAGATGGTATTGAATGTATACCGCCCAGCCAAGATAAGGTAAGGACAGCAATCAATCGGCTGAAGAATAATAAGGCAGCAGGGGCCGATGGCTGATAAGGTGTATTCATCAGCTAGTTAGCACATCTGGCAGGAAGAACGAGTACCCAACGATTGGAACCTGAGTATCCTGTGCCCCGTCCACAAGAAGGGAGATAAGACTGTATGCTCTAACTATAGGGGCATAAGTCTACTCCCTATTGCCTACAAGATCGTGTCAGGGATATTGTGCGAAAGACTAAAGCCTATGGTCAACGAGATAATTGGACTATACCAATGCGGCTTTAGACCTGGCAAGTCCACCATTAACCAGATATTTACCTTGCGGCAAATCCTGGAGAGGACCCAAGAGATGCAGATCGACACCTACCACCAAAATTTGGCGATAAGTTGATTTCGAGAAGTGGACCTGTCAATTGGACTCCAAGGTCGTGCGATTTGACACCTCTCGATTATTTCCTGTGGGGCTACGTGAAGTCACTGGTTTATGCTGATAAACCAGCAACAATTGATGCCTTGGAGGCCAGCATTGTTCGTGTTATTCGTGACATACGGCCAGCAGTGCTCGAAAAAGTGGCCAAAATTGGACGTCCAGAATGCACTTCGTCAAGAACAGCCGCGGTGCTCATATGCCCGAAATCATTTTCAAATGTTAATGTCACGTATTGATCTTTCGAATAAAAAAAAATTGATTACAATTTAAATTTTTGTGTTATTTTTTACAATTTCAAGTTCTATCGCGCTTAAAAAAACACCCTGTATGATTCTACATCTCGTATTCCAGCTAAAGTTTTGTTCGTAAGTGAATTGAAGCTGCCTGTTGATTTAATCTTTGGAGCCAACGGACAACGTGAATGAAGGCGCAGATAGTCGAAACTCATTCAATGAAGTGCACAATGCAGTACGTCATCGAACAAAAATGGTCAGCAACCGAAAGAAGGAAAGTTACGACCGAGCGGCGAATACCGATGGATTCGAAGAAGGACAACTGGTGCTATTGTTCAACCCACAACGGGAAAAAGGACTGTGTAATCAATGTAATCACGAAGATAAACGACGTAGTGTATCGAAACTAGCCAACCGACAGTCCCAGGTGAAAGATGATAGTTGTTCATCGACAGCGGTTAACCCCTATGAAAAGGGGAACTGTGCCTATTCGGGACGAACAGGCTTAAGCAGGAGACAATGTTTTTAAGTTCTTTTACATGAATTTCTATTCATTTATAAAATTATCATTTCATCTTAATTTACACTGTTTACTTAGTGATTGTTTTGTTGTACTCTCTTTCTCTCTCTCTTTCTCTTCACTTTTTGTGTGCATTCAGTTGTAGCTTACATTGTGACGTCATTCAGTTTTACTTCCTTCGGCCTTTTATTACGGCTATCCTATTAGTTGATTACGTTAATTTGCCTGTTTGTAAAGTTGTATGTATGTATGTACATCCGGGCCTCGTTTGAACATCGGAGAAACTCCATACGCAAGCGGGTATAAATATGTAAGCTTTGCGGGTGGGCAGTTTAGTTGTAAATTATATCGCGAACTAAAATCGTCTGCAACTAAAGAAGTAATGTGTAACCAAGTGAACTAAAGTCTTGTGTGAATAATTGAAGTGATGTTAATAAAAAATTGTAGAATCGTACAAATAGTATCAAAGTTTACACGGGATTAAGTTAAACTCTAATTCCACAAACATAGCACACACCGATTTCTTTAATTTTTTAATCTAATTTACATCGAGTAAAACACCAATTATTTGTATCTAATACGGCATACTAAATATCCCTTTCACAAATATAATTTCTTATAAAGGATTATATTCGTAACAAACATAAAACAAACAAGTAAGAAATGCGTTAAGTTCGGTCGGGCCGAACTTTTTATACCCTCCACCACAAATTTCAGCCGTTTCGGTGGATTAATGTGGCCACTACATTCAAAATACCGAAATTCGGAAAGTACCGTTCTATGGGGGCTATATGATGGCGTGGACCTATACCTACAAATTTCTGGGGTAAAGTTTTATACGCCTAAAGAAGACTAAATACCAAATTACAGCCATATCGGTGTGATAATGAGGCTAAAACGTTCAAAATATCGAAAATCGGGAGATTTGTATTATGGGGGCTATATCAACACGTGGACCTATATAAACATTTTATGGTAGAAATGTTTCTTAGGCTCTGGAAACACAAAATACAAAGTTGCAACCGATTCTTTGGTCAAATGGGTCTAATACATTCAAAATATATTAAAATGACGCATACTTTATAAGGGGTCTTATGTGGGGACTATACCAAAACGTGGACCTATATAACCCAACTTTGGTAAGAATGTTTTCTGGCCTCTGAAGACACAAAATACCAAATTACAACCAATTCTGTTGTCAAATGGGTCTAATACATTCAAAATATGTTAAAATGACGCGTACTTTATATGGGGCCTTATATGGGGGCTATACCAAAACGTGGACCTATATAACCCAACTTTGGTAGAAATATTTTTTGGCCTCTGGAGACACAAAGTACCAAATTACAACCAATTCGGTGGTAAAATGGGCCAAATATCTTAAAAATTCCTTAAAACAACGACGCGTCACGCGTCATTTTGTATGGGGGCTATACGAAAGCGTGGACCTACATAGCCCGCTTTCAATACCAAAAGTCCTACGTAAATATAACATATTTTCCCAAAATTTCATCAACCTACGTCAATCCGTTCGGACGCTAGAGTGATTTCCACAGACGGACAGACGGACAGACGGACAGACAGACAGACGGACAGACGGACGGACATGGCTATATCGATGTAGAATTGCACGCTGATCAAGAATATATATACTTTGTGGGGTCTACAATGATTATTTCGAGTAGTTACAAACGTAGTGACAAACTTAATATACCCCCATCCTATGGTGGAGGGTATAAAAATAATGTAAATCAATTTGCAAAAAAGGTATATTCATATGAAACATTATCTGGCATAAATTATTTAGGAATATTAAATCAACCCCACTTAGTTTAAACTACCTTTACCGTTTTAAGTTTTCGTCCCTATTCCATAAACATTACTGGTTTTTCCACTTTTCCCATTTTTATTTTTATGTTTTGTCATTTTCTCTAATCTAAAACGACAAGCAGATATCTAAACTTACTTTATACTCATACATAAAACAAGCAATGCAAACAAAAAAATTAAAAAACAATTCCATGTCATGATGCCATGTGATGAATGTTCCAGCTACGAGTATTGTTTTTGTGCATTTCGGGGTATTTAGCTAACAGCAATGGAAGTCCTGGTTTGTCAAATATCTTTGTAAATATCCGGTAGAAAAGATAGCAAACGCACCGACACACACGCACACAAAAACACACTCACACCTAAATAGAAAAAGGACACAATGGTTTTGTAATACACAAACACTGCAATGACTTCAGCTGTTCTGCTGTCTGTCGGTTTGCCTGTCTGTTGCTTTGGCTTTCTAAACAAGGTTTTTTTGGTTGTTGGTTCAGCTTTTCTATGTCTGGCTGGTTGGCTGTTTGATGTTGTCGCATACGTTGTTGCAAAAGACAAATTTATAGCCACAATTTATCTAAAAATGATAAGAGTACCCCTTGAGTTATGTATAGATTACTCACTCTCTTCTCGGACAAACTGTCTGTGTGCCTGCCTTCCAGTCTCTCCTGCGTAACATACACAAATATATAAAAGAAAAAAAATGATAAGAAATTCTATTTTTATATCGTTTACATTTATATTTATGACTGAAAGCTAAGTTGAGCAGCATTTTTTTCGTTTTGTTTACAAGCTTTCGTTCATTGATGTGTCATTTCACAGATGTGAAATGTGAACAACATGACCAAATATATCAAATGGAAGAAATGTTCAAACAACATGATGATGGTGAATTTATTGCTTTTGTTCAACCATATGTACATTGCCGTATTTTACATTTAAGTGGTCTTGATATACATGATCTATGACCGACGTCTTCTTGATAAATAGTTTATTCTATAAAATTGGAAAGTTATTTGAATTCAGGATATTAAATTAAGAGGGTTTAGGAGGAAAATATTTATGAATATTTTATAGTACTCATACCACTGTAAACCTTGACCGAACATAGATTATACCTAAAACAACTGTGAGTGGGTATATTTACTGCAAGCAAGTGTTCTTGATAAAGAACAGTACATGCGGAACATGCTTTTTGGATATGAAAGCTATTGGTGAATATATTAAGGGCCGAGTTATTCTTAAGGAAATGGGTTTCTGTCTCTCTTTAATGTTATGTGTTAGTTTATTTTTGAGATGACATTTCCTCACTCAAATCGAAAGGGGAATCTGCTTGGTAAAGGTTTTGTTCATTTTTGAACACTTGAATTGGAAAAAGTTAGACGCTTGCAAACAAAATCTCACAAAACACCCCTTTAATACCTGTTAAAGGTAGCGAGCTAACATGTGCCACGCGTTCGCCCATAAGCACGTTAAAAACATGGGTTTTGGGCCCCGTGTTAGTAACCCTACCCTAGAAAAAGCAGCCTACTATGAAAAAACGAAAGAAAAGAAAAACAATCCCCTCTAAAGTTCACAACCCCCGCAAACGTTTTAATGACCATGATCAGCGAATCTGCACCTGGAATGTTCGCACTCTTTATAGAGAAGGTGCAGTTTACGCGCTGGCAGATGTACTTCGAAAGTACAAGGCCGACATTACTGCCATACATGATATACGATGGAATGGGGAAGGCGTCACAAGAACACTTAAAGCTGACGCACTGTATTATAGCTGCCATGGCATAAAACATGTTTTTGGTTGCGGCTTTGTAGTTGGTCGGAGGTTGAATCATCTGGCCTCCAGATTCACCCCATTGAATGAAAGACTCGCTACAATTCGATTAAAAGCAAAATTCTTCAACATCAGCTTTATTTGCGCTCATGCTCCACTGAAGGCAAGGACGAACAGATCAAATATATATTTTACGAGCGCTTAGAAGAAATGGCGATTTAATGCCATGAATGGCGATTTTAATGCCAAAATTGGAAAGGAGAATATCTTTGGCCAAACAGTCGGGAACTTCAGTCTCCACAGTTAAACATCTGACAATGGTATGAGGCTGATCGACTTTGCAGCTGCAAAAAATATGGTCGTTAGCAGCACCAGATTTAAGCATCTCGATATTCATAAGGGCACCTGGCTGTCTCCAGATCAATGAACAAGTTATCAAATTGATCATGTTGTGATAGATGGAAGATATTCATCGAGCGTGTTGGATGCACGATCGTTCCGAGGAGCAAACATAGACTCGGACCATTACCTTGTTGCAGCAAAGGTTAAACATAGCGAAGGAAGTACGAACAGACACAACACAAAAGTTAGACATCGGTAAGCAGCAATCACAACAGATAGCCACAGCATATTCCACTCAACTAGCCCAATTGCTTAATCAAGGCACTCCTCGTTCCGATAACATATCAGCACAATGGCAAAGTATTGCCCACTCCATGCAAACTGTCGAAAAATCCATACTTGGATACCAGAGACCTCCACTATGGAATCCATGGTAAGTCCAGGAGTGTCGTGCTGCTACCGAAAAGAAAAATGCAGTCTATAGGGCAATCCTACAATCAGTAGCAACGCGTAGCGCGCACGAGAGAGGTATCGGGAGAAAAGGAGAGCAGGGGAACGTATTTCCGCAGGAAAAAAAAAAGAAATGGAATAGCGGGAGTGTAAAAATCGAGGTGTACAGGAAACAGAATGAAGTCCCAAAGTTATGACAAAGAGTGAAACATCAAACTGATGGCTTTGGTACAGGTACATCCTCCTGTAGAGAGCAGCAAGGTAATTGGGTAACTAATACAGATCATGTGCTCAGGATATGGAAAGAACATTTTTCCAAACTGTTGGTATCCAAAGTGGCGAAGGCGGCGAAAATACCACAGAACCAATCCCAGAAAATGGTGTTGAATGTATACCGCCCAGCCAAGATGAGGTAAAGTCAGCAATAAACCGGCTTAAGAGAAATAAGGCAGCAGGAGTCGATGGCTTACCAGCCGAGCTGTTCAAAACCGGTGGCGATACGCTGATAAGGTGTATGCATCAGCTAGTTAGCACCATCTGGCAGGAAGAACGCCTAACCAACGATTGGAATCTGAGTATCCTGTGCACCGTCCACAAGAAAGAAGATAAGACTGTATGCTCTTACTATATGGGCATAAGTCTTCTCCCTATTGCCTACAAGATAGTGTCAGGGATATTATGCGAACGACTAAAGACTATGGTCAATGAAATAATTGGACCATACAAATGTGGCTTTAGACCTGACAAGTCCATCATTGATATTTCACTGCGGGAAATCCTGGAGAAGACCCAAGAGATGCAGATCAACACAAGTTTTACCAAACAGTGAAGTATTAAACTGCATGCTTTTGCACATACACACTCTCCTGTAGAGACTAGCAAGGTAATCTGGTAGCTGATACATATAGCACGCTTAGGATATGGAAGGAACACTTATCTAAGCTGCTGGGATTCAATATTAGAGATAGCGAAGACGTCACAGTTTCAGCCAGTAGATGATATGGCTTGTTTAACGCCGAGTATTGAAGAGAAAATCAATAAAAAGGCAGCAGAAGCCTACAGAATGACAGCCGCGCAGTTCAAGACAGATGGCGACAAACTAATAAGAGGTATTATGTATCAGAAGTATCAGCTGGAGCACACTACGAGAATGAAAATTACCTAAAAAAGGGGATAAGACTATATGCTTGAATTACAGGGGCAACATTTTGGTCCCAATAATTCAAAACAAAATAATAATTTTAAAAAACAAATAAAGGACTCTACAAGGCCATCTCATTACAACAGAGGCATTTTGTGTGGCCGCAAATGAGGGACGATTGTGGTCCTCACACTTCCCTTCCTTCACCGGGGGTTGACGGTTGTTGATCCGCCCCGAGAAATTAAGATGGGAACCATTGGTCCGCTACCAAAACTAGCGTCTTGGTCCACTAGTAACTCCTCCATCTTTTCTTGTCACATTTTCAACTTACGGAAAATATTGATATTGTTATACGACGCCTGCACGATAACTATCTGGCCTAACAATGAAAAGGAGAACATTTGCCATCAAAAAAAATATTCTTAAGCTTGACCATTAGTTGCAACCGCTCAAACCTATTGTCGAAACACTTTTTTCCACCTCCGTGTTTTTAACCGCTTCAACAGCATCTTCTGGCGACGAAATTTGTTGACCACACCTTTTTTTTTTTGATATGCTGGTATCAAATGAAGTCATTGGAGGCGTACCGTGACAACTGTTTCTACTTGGTGTATTAAAAACATGTGGACCATAAAATCGATATTCAAAAAATCTTAACCTCCATTTTATCGCTTCCAATGTACGTAAGTATGTGCACGTACCCATCCAGGACTTTGGATTACCAGGAAAACAAGTAAAAAAGCAAAGCCGACTGAGATATACCCTCAGCCTGTGCAAATTGAAACACATTTTTCACAAAAAACTTATGTATTTAGGGGGTTTCAAAATTTTGTTCGTATGAACCGACAAAAATGTTGATTACGATTAAAGTTCAAAAATTTTGCGGAAAAGGTACTTAAAGGAATGGACCGACATAGACCATGGAGGTGCCATAGGGGGTTTTATACCCTTTGGGCTGTTTTCTCAAGAGGTATGGACTTGCCGCTGAAACAACTTTTACCATCGTAATTGAGGCAGCGAATATAAGTTGCTTCAACAAAAAATCAAAGTGATTCAATAGCAGATCTTAAAGTGAACTTATCCAAAATTTTGTGTGGTTGGTACCGGATGGAGTGGACAAATATAGTCCATATTCGAACCTAATTTGTATCTGGTAGATATTATGAGAATGTGTAAAGTATGGACCAAATCGGTCACTCCCATAAAGAGTTATCGTGTGCACAATTTTTCCGAACATTTTTTAACATTTGTGGGGTAAGTACCTGAAGTAGTGGACAGATATGGCTTATCTACGGACTAAAACTAGGTTTGGAAACAATATTACGAAGGCCAAATTTTGGCCGGAATCGGCATATCCGTTCAAGAATTATCTTGCGCTTCCACCCATAAACATTGTGTCATAGGGTTTGTTTTTCAACTTCCAGGCTATTTTTTCAGGAAGTATGGACTTGCCACTGAGGAAACTTGTACCTTCGTAAAGGGGACAGTAAATACAAGATGTTACAAGCAGGTCCTAAACTGAACTTTTCCGAAATTTTGTGTGGGAGGTACTCAAAGAAGTTTACCGAATGAGTCCATATTGGAACCTCATCTAAGTCTGATAGACGTTTCATAATGTGCAAAGTATGGACCAAATCGGTTACTCCCTTCAATAGTTATCGTACGCACAAATTTTCCGAACATTTTCGAACTTTTGTGGGGGAGGTACCGGCAGGAGTGGACCGATATAATCCATCTTTGAACTTGAACTAAGTTTGGACATAATATTACGAAAGCCAAATTTTGGACCGAATCAGCAGATCCGTTCGAGAGTTATCTTGCGCTTCAACCACTACACATAGGGTTCTTTGTAACTTTTAAGGCTATTTTCTCAGGAAGTATGGACTTGCCCCTAATGAAACTTACAGCGACAACGTATAGAGGACAGCGAATACAACCAGCGTAAACAAAAATCAAAGCAAACTGAACTTTTCCGAAATTTTGTGTGGGAGGTAACCGAAGTAGTGGACCGGTTGAGTCCATATTGGAACCTCATCTAAGTTTGGTAGAAGTTACCCGATGTGCAAAGTATGGACCAAATCGGTTATTCCCCACAAGAGTTATCATGCGCAAAAGTTTTGCGACAATTTTTGAACATTTGTGGGGGCGGTACCTGAAGGAGTGGACCTATATGGCCCATCTTCGAACTTAAATCAAATCTGGACAAAATATTTCTATAACCAAAATTTGAACCGAATCGATTGATCCGTTCGAGAGTTATCGTGCGCACCAGCCAGCCAGACAGACGGACAGACAGACAGACAAATGGACGGACATTGCTAGATCTACTCAAAATTGTCTGAAACGGATATCGTACAAACATACTTGGGGCCTAAAACGATTATTTCGAGGAGGCACATTTTTGGTCGTATCAAAGTGTAAATACCCTCTTTATCCTAAAGGCTGAGGGTATAAACATTCATTAAAGGTGACTCGATGCGCCTGAACCAACATTAAATGAAGGCTGCCTACACCTGGAAAGTGTAGATGCGAAAAAACGCTGGAGGGCTCATATGTTTAGAGTTTTTTCACGATTTGGCGATTTTTGTCTGCGATTTTTTTTAATTTTCTCATCTATGAAAGTTGTAGTTTCGGAATGTGCAAAAACTTCCCAGGTGTAAGCACCTTCCATTTAATATTAGTTAAGCCGCACCGTGCATGACATTGTTTTTAAGGAGACGATACAGTCAGTGCATTATTCCAATTTGAACTTCTTCTATATTTCAAAAATGGTATAACCTACGAAAATATCATAAAAGTCAATCGTGTAGAGAATTTCCACTGCCAAAATATTTTTAATGCCACTTAAATAGGACTTGTGGTTTGTAACCAAAAACGTCATAACCTAAAAAACTCTAAAAATGTGAACTTTAACCGCGATTTATTTTATTTTTTTAAGTTAGTTCAAACGTACTTTGACAACTGTTTCTAATTGTTGTATTAAAAACATGTAAGTCATAAAATCGATACTCAAAAAATCTTAAACTGTATTTTTTTCGCTTCCAATCAAAACCTACCTTAGAAAATTTTATAAATGTTGCAAAGTGTAATTTGAGACTTTCCATTTGAAATCGAAATGAATAATATAATAAAATATAATTTAAAAAAAAATAAGTTTCAGTGTTTTATTTAGAAATGCACTTAAAACTAGAAAATAATTTGTCGCTTAGTCTCAATAAATATATTCTTTCTCATGATGGAATCTCTCAAATAAAACGCTTGCATTTAAATTCTAAATGGTGGCAAAATTAAACGGCAAGCGTTTTATTTGAGAGATTTCATCATGAGAAAGAATAGATTTACTGAGGCTAAGCGACAAATTATTTTCTAGTTTTAAGTGCATTTCTAAATAAAACACTGAAACTTATTTTTTTTTTTAAATTATATTTTATTTTTAACTTTTTAGTAAATACATTTTTTGACCACTGAGAACAAAATTATAGTCAATTTAGGCCGAAAATTTAGATAAAAACTTTAAAATGCCTGAAATCGTGTAGTACCGTTATATAAAGGCTATACCAAAACCTGAACTTATATCCATAATTTTTGGTGGGGAAGTTTCTGTACCATTGGGGACTCCAAATATTAAGTTACAGCCAATTCGGCCCTAAAATGAAGATAAAATCCTCATAAATCGGGTGGTACCGCTATAAGGGGGCTATACCAAAACCCGGACCTATGTTCACAATTTTTGGTGGAGAAATGTCTGTATCATTGGAAATGCCAAATGACAGCTAATTCGGGCAAAAATGAAGGAAAAATCCTCAAAATACCTGAAATCGGCTTGTACCGCTATATGGGGGCTTTAGGAAAAATTGGGCCCATATTCATGTATTGTCATCCAAATCTGAAAAGTGTGCAAAGTTTTAGTCCGATTGGTCAACTGCAACTGTGTGAAAAATGAGTCACCAGATTTGAAATGCAAATTAGATAAAAAACTGTAAAACAGTGTAAAAATGGACCAATATTGGTTTTGATTTCATATTCGTGTATTGTCATCCATATCTGAAAAGTGTGCAAAGTTTTAGTTCGCTTGATCAATTACAACTGTGTTAAAAATGAGTTACCAGATTTGAAAAGCATGTAAAATTGAACACTGCACAACACTGTACAAATGGACCAATATTGGTTTTGCTTTCATATTCATGTATTGTCATCCAAATCTGAAAAGTTTGCAAAGTATTAGTTCTATTGGTCAACTGCAACTGTGTGAAAAATGAGTTACCAGATTTGAAAAGCAAAATACCGGAAATGGGGTGGTACCGTTATATGGGGGCTATACGAAAAAATGGACCCATATTGATTTTGGTTTCATATTCACGTATTGTCGTCTAAATCTGAAAAGTGTGCAGAGTTTTACATCGATTTGTCAACTGCAACCGTTTTAAAAATCAGTTATCAGATTTGAAAAGGGGGTTAAGTTAGACACCGTAAAAACACTGTAAGAATGGACCAATATCGGATTTGATTTCATATTCATGTATTGTCATCCAAATCTGAATTGTGTGCAAATTTTAAGTTCGATTGGTCAACTGCAACTGTGTGAAAAATTAGTTACCAGATTTGAAAAGCAAATTAGATAAGACACTGTAAAACAGTGAAAAAATGGACCAATATTGGTTTTGATTTCATATTCGTGTATTGTCATCAAAATCTGAAAAGTGTGCAAAGTTTTAGTTCGATTGGTCAACTGCAACCGTGTTAAAAATGAGTTGCCAGATTTGAACTAAACACACACCAAGGCAAGTTAAATAAAACACTGTAAAAATGTTGTACATACACATAGCCCAGAAAGTCTGCGTTCACCTTACTACTTTTCAAAAACGATGCTAAAACTTTAATAAATAGATGAATGAGGTCAGTTTTTCTTTCATAAATATGTTATTTGCAATCTTTACTACCTGAATAAAAAGAAAAATTCCTTAAAATATATTATTATTAAGAAGATAACGGTAAAAAAGTGTTACAACTGCTAAATTAGAGCCCCAAAAAGTCTGCGTTCACTTTGTATGTTGCAATAATACCGTTAATTTTTTTGAATCTTTTTGCAGTTTTCTCCCATTTTTAATCAATATTGTCACAAGTGGTCATTTTGTGAGGGCGTTTGCACACTTAACTTAAAAAAGTAAAATATTTCAAGAATGGAAAACAAGGACAAAGAAATTGGCATCGATAAAAGGAAAATTCTAGGTAAATTATGGAAAAAGCTATCGATATATTGGCGAAACTGTAGGCAGAACATATTAGTCCATACGTAGAGTGATAATTAACTATAAACAAACCAGAATTTTTACGTCAAAACCCAGATCTGGGCATTATATAGGAGCCAAAACCTTACAATCTCAGCAGTATGCTTTGAAACGTTATGTTGTTGCAACAAAAATTTCGTAGTTCTTCTGCATTTTGTTTCAAATTGCGCATCATGATGTTTAGGTAACCATACTTGTCCATTGTCGATTCAATAAATACAAGTTGGCCCACTCCAGAAGCTGCTACACACCCCAAACCAAAACAGCACCCTCGCCATTTTTTACAGTGTAAAACAAGATTTTGTTTTTCAAGCGCTGTTCGAGCTTTCTCTAAACAGTTTGAAATCCTTTCATTGCAAACATATAGAACATGCATTGGGCCGAAAATATGACTTGATTCCGGAATACTTGGAGGCTTGTTTATGTATTCATTAGCAAATTCAATAAGCTTCTGCCTGTTCACTAGTGATATGTACTGCTTTCGCCGTGCGACTATACCATGATATTCAGCTTTATGCAGTATTTTTCTGGCGGTTTGTGCACAAATACTTTTTTTGGATGCCATTTTCACATTTTCAACAATTTTTGAAGTAATTATCGGACTGTTTGTTTTAACTATATTAGTTATGTTACGCTCCTCCCGTTCTGATAATATTTTTGACCCTCCAAAACTGAGCTTTGACCGTCCAGATCTGGACATTGACTTCAAAATTCCGATTTTTTTTATTGTTAATTATCACTCTATGTATAGACTAATATGTTCTACCTACAGTTTCGCCAATATTTCGATAGCTTTTTCCATAATTTACTTAGAATTTTCCTTTTATCGATGCCATTTTCTTTGTCCTAGTTTTCCATTCTTGAAATATTTTACTATTTTGAGTTAAGTGTGCAAATGACCTCACAGAATGATCAGTTGTGACAATATTGATTAAAAATGGGAGAAAACTGCAAAAAAATTCAAAAAAACTAAAACTATTATTGCAACATATAAAGTGAACGCAGACTTTTTGGGGCTCTAATTTAGCAGTTGTAACACTTTTTTACCGTTATCTTCGTAATAATAATATATTTTAAGGAATTTTTCTTTTTATTCTGGTAGTAAAGAGTGCCAATAACATATTTATGAAAGAAAAACTGATCTCATTCATCTATTTATTAAAGTTTTAGCATCGTTTTTTAAAAGTAGTAAGGTGAACGCAGACTTTCTGGGCTATGTGTATGTATTTACAAATGAATAGTTAAATAATTTTAATTATTATTTATTGAATCAATATCTACAACTGAATAATTTATTATCTCAACTAATGTATGAATGTGAAAATTTATTCATTATTTATTAAAAATTAATAAAATAAATGCAATACATAGTGTATACATATTTGATAACATTTCACATTTTGTTAGTTTATTTATTTAGCAGAACGGTGCGTGGTATGCTTTATGTCACTTCAATTATTTCAATACTCATACGCCACCATGTCGCTATATTAGAATTGCTTTGCATGCAAAATTTATGCGATATTGTTAGAGAGACTATGATTTATTGAAATCATACAGATGAGGACATAGATTATTCGAGAGCAGGCCCTAAACTGAACTTTTCCGAAATTTTGTATGGGAGGTACCGGAAGGAGAGGACCGAAAATATACTGAAAGGTTCGCTGATGAGCAGGATCAAAACAGCAAAAAATAAAGGGAACCAAAAACCAATGTATGATCAGGTGCGATATTTCACTCAAAAATACTCATTTATATCAATATTTATACCCTACACCACTATGTGGGGAGGGTATTATAAGTTGGTTTTGGCAAAAAAGTTTGCAACGCATCGAAATAATGGTCGTAGACCCATACTTATATATATCAAAATGAATGTCTCGACGAGCTGAGTCAATCTGGCTATGTGTGTCCGTCCGTCAGTCCGTCCGTCCGTCCGTCTGTCCATCTAAACCTTGTAATCACGCTACAGGTCGCAATAGTGATCGGATCGTCACGAAATTTTGGGTGTTGATTGGGGTCCCGGAGGGGAAGAAGCCTATTGATTTTGGTTATGGTCGGATAATAGTTAAGGGTCGGAATGGGCAAAAAACTTATGTGGATAAAAAGACAACGTTTCTTCCAAAGCGAACATCTCAGCTTCTATATGGGGTATACCAAAAGCAAAATCTGACAATGAAAGTAGAAAATATCACCTTTCTAATAATGTAAAGCAAGTTCTTGTAGGTGATCAAATAACGAAGATATCACAATAGTCGCAAATAAACCCCAAATTTTCATGCTTGCGATTTTAGTTATAATGACGAATATCACAGCTTTGGCTGGGGACTTTCCAAAAGCAAAGCTTGACTATGAAAGTAGAAGATTCCACCTTTACAACGATGCAAACTAGGTCGGCGTAGGTGACCAAATAGCGGAGATATCACAATAGTCGGTAATTCATATCATTTTTCCATTTTTTTGGAAATCACGCTACAGGCCGCAATTTTGATCGGATCGTCACAAAATTTGGAGAGTTAATGGGGATCTCAAAGAGGAAGAAGCTTATTGATTTTGGTGAGGGTCGAATAATATTTAGTGGTCGGAATGGGCAAAAAACTTATTTGGATAAAAAGACAACGTTTTTTCCAAAGCGAATATCTCAGCTTCTATAAGGGGTATACAAAAAGCAAATCCTGACAATGAAAGTAGAAAATATCTCCTTTCTAACGATGTAAAGTAGGTTCTCGTGGGTGATCAAACAACAAAGATATCACAATAGTCGCAAATTAAACCCAAATTTTCATTTTTTCGATTTTAGTTATAATAACGAATATCACAGCTTTGGTTGGATACTTTCCAACAGCAAAGCCTTACTATGAAAGTAGCAGATCCCATCTTTACAATGATGCAAACTAGGTCGGCGTAGGTGACCAAATAACGGAGATATCGCAATATTCGATAATACATCCCATTTTTCCATTTTTTTTTTTTTTGGAAATCACGCTACTGGGAGCAATTGTGATCGGATCGTCACGAAATTTAGGGGGCTAATGAGGGTCTCACAGAGGAAGAAGCCTATTGATTTTGATGATGGTCGGATAATATTTAGGGGTCGGAATGAGCAAAAACTTTATTTGGAGAAAAAGTCAACATTTTATTCCAAAGCAAATATCTCAGCGTCTATAAGGGGTCTACAAAAAGCAAAACCTAACAATGAAAGTAGAAAATATCACCTTTACAACGATGTAACGTAGGTTGTCGTAGGTAGTCAAACAACGAAGATATCGCAATAGTCGCTAATAAAACCCAACTTCTCATTTTTGCGATTTTAATAGTAATGACAGATATCACACCGTTGGTTGGGGACCTTCTAAAAGCAAAGCCTGACTAAGAAAGTAGAAAATCCCATCTTTGAAATTATGCAAAGTAGGTTGGCGTAGGTAGTCAAATAATAGAGATATCGCAATAGTCGTTAATTCATCCCCTTTTTCCACTTTTTCTGCAATCACACTACAGGTCGGAATTTTGATCGGATCATCACGAAATTTTTTCACAGAGATAGAAGCCTATTGATGTTGGTGATGTCGACAGTAGTCAAATATAAAATTAAATATTAATTATTTTGGTTCAGTTCGCCTTAAGTCATTTGGTATAAAAGCCAGATAGGTGAAAACTTTCGTATCTCCATAAACGAAATGTTTTCGAGTGAAAAGATTATTCACAGAGGTAGTGGTGTAGGGTATCACATAGTCGGCCCCGTACCGACTATAGCCTTTTCTCACTTGTAATTTATTAAAAATAATGGTTTGAATGGAGCAAAATAAAAATATACAGCCATTGAAAAAAATCAACATACATACATATATTAATTTATCAATCTAAATGTCTAAATTCTTCAGATTCCTTAAAAATGGAGAGTAAAATACTATTTCGTATTTTTTAATACGGTTCAGGTGTTTTATTTTTAACTGTCCGTATGAAACCTTTTCTTTGAATCTTTTTTTTTGACAGCAACTTCTGATTTTTGCACAAAAAAGAAGGTTTGCATAAAATATCAATAAATATTTGACTAACTAATCTCGTTTCTCTTTTGTCATTTGCTTGATTGAATTTATACAAAAGAGGGTCATTAGCAGTAGAAAAGAAAAAAAAACTCCCAAAAACGAAGTCATTGACCCTTTTCAAAATGACCAACAGAGAGTAACAGAAATAGGTTAAATTGATTTTCGGGTTTGATTTCAGCAAAGATATAAATATTTGAGGGACATTAGAAATGGTTTTAACATATAAGCAATAATGAATATGCATACAGGGGCAGAGGATTTTAACTACCATGGAATTTATGTGTGTGTATTAAACACACATGCGACTTACACGCTTTATACCTTCACATTGATGGGGCCATATATTTGTTGGTTTATTTAACACACGCACGAAATAAAAGCATTTGCTGAGTTATCCTCTTCGTCTCTCATCTCTTCTATATACCTTTCACTCACATTATTACCAAATTTGTTTAGGTTTACACCTTAGATTTTTTTCGGTCTCGTGAAAAAAACAAAAAACAATATAACGAGAATATAATTCATAATATATTCATTATAAGATTATATATGTGTTTGCGTGTGTGTCTGTCTGTGTAAAATGTGTTTGCGCGCATATTTGTGTTCATGGGAATTGGGTTGTTAAACATGCCACATAATATCACCGAAAATATTTCGAGAGAAAAATGTTTGTTGCGTTGGATACTGCCGCCCGTTCTCTTGCCATTACAAATGTGTGTGGAAAATGTGAATGAAAATCGTTTGGCTGTTGTTTTTGTTACAATTTCTGTTATATTGTAAATAAAATAGAAACAATTTTGGTGTATTGTTAAAGAGCAGGCGCAATTATGAATGGATGGTTGTATACGTTCGCCGTCTATAAACAAAGTAGACATTACCCAACGCCAGTTAGGATTTTTTGTTGTCTCCCATGACATGGGTGAAATTGCTTGGAATGACTTAGGAGGTCATGGATTTTCTAAGAGCAACCGTTTTTGTTGTAGTCGTAGAAGAACTAATTAACTTAAAATAACACTTGGAAGAAGAAGAAGAAGGAAGAAATTTGTGTCGTAAAAACTGGAACACTTTTTTGTTGTAGAGAGAAATGAAAACAACAACTTTTGTTTGGGTGACGTAGGGGATGGAAGATACCAAGGAACGGTCCTGACCGGTTTTAACATGGCAAAGCCCAGGATTTATCTTGGTCCCTCTTTCATCCCAAGTGGACACTGTCCTCCCCGTGGTGTCACCTGGGGAACTGCCTTTAACACCCGTTAAAGGTAGTGAGCTAACATGTGCCGCGCGTTCACCCATAAGAACGTTAAAAACTTGGGTTTGGGCGTCGGGTTAGTAACCCTCCCCTAGAAAAAACAGCCTACTATGAAAAAACGAAAGAAAAGAAAAACAAACCCCTCTAAAGTTGACGAACCCCGCAAACGTTTTAAGGACCATGATCTGCGAATCTGCACCTGGAATGTTCGCACTCTTTATAGAGAAGGTGCAGTCTTCGCATTGGCAGACGTACTTGAAAAGTACAAGACCGATATTACTGCCATACAGGAAATACGATGGATTGGGAAAGGCGTCACAACAACACCTAAAGGTGACGCACTGTATTATAGCTGCCATGACGTAAAGCATGAGTTTGGTTGTGGATTCGTAGTTAGTCGGAGACTAAAACATCTTGTATCCAGCTTCACTCCAGTGAATGAAAGACTTGCTGCAATTCGAATAAAAGCTAAATTCTTCAACATCAGCTTTATTTGCGCTCATGCTCCCACTGAAGAAAAGGATGAACAGACCAAAGATATATTTTACGAGCGCTTAGAAGAAACATATGACCGTTGCCCTGCCCATGACATTAAAATCATTCTAGGCGATTTTAATGCCAAAATTGGAAAGGAGAATATCTTTGGCCCAACAGTCGGGAAATTCAGTCTCCACAGTGAAACATCTGACAATGGTATGAGACTGATAGACTTTGCAGCTGCAAAAAACATGGTAGTTAGCAGTACCAGATTTAATCATCTCGATATTCATAAGGGCACCTGGCTGTCTCCAGATCAGAAAACAAGAAACCAAATTGATCATGTTGTGATAGATGGAAGACATTCATCGAGCGTGTTGAATGTACGATCGTTCCGAGGCGCAAACATTGATTCGGACCACTACCTTGTTGCAGCAAAGGTACGCACCCGCTTAAACGTAGCAAACAAAGTACGAACAGACACAACACGAAAGTTAGACATCGGTAAGCTGCAATCACAACAGATAGCCACAGCATATTCCACTCAACTAGCCCAATTGCTTAATCAAAGCCCTCCTCATCCCGATAACATATCAGCGCAATGGCAAAGCATTGCCCACTCCATGCAAACAGCCGCAAAATCCATACTTGGATACCAGAGACCTCCACCAAGGAATCCATGGTATGATGAGGAGTGTCGTGCTGCCACCGAAGAGAAAAATGCGGCATATAAGGCTACTTTACAATCCGTAGCAACGCGTAGCGCACGAGAGAGATACAGGGAGAAAAGGAGAGAGGAGAAACGTCTTTTCCGCAGGAAAAAGAGAGAGATGGAAAAGCGGGAGTGTGAAAAAATCGAGATGTACAGGAGCCAGAATGAAGTCCGAAAATTCTACCAAAGAGTCAAGCATCAAACTGACGGCTTTGGTACAGGCACATCTTCCTGTAGAGACCAGCAAGGTAATTTGGTAACTGATACAGATAGTGTACTCAGGATATGGAAAGAACATTTTTCAAATCTGTTGGTATCCAATAGCAGCGAAGACGACGAAGATACCACAGTCCCAATCCCAGAAGATGGTATTGAATGTATACCGCCCAGCCAAGATGAGGTAAAGACAGCAATAAATCGGCTGAAGAATAATAAGGCAGCAGGGGCCGATGGCTTACCAGCCGAGCTGTTCAAAACCGGAGGCGACACGCTGATAAGGTGTATTCATCAGCTAGTTAGCACCATCTGGCAGGAAGAACGAGTACCCGACGATTGGAACCTGAGTATCCTGTGCCCCGTCCACAAGAAGGGAGATAAGACTGTATGCTCTAACTATAGGGGCATAAGTCTACTCCCTATTGCCTACAAGATCGTGTCAGGGATATTGTGCGAACGACTAAAGCCAATGGTCAACGAGATTATTGGACCATACCAATGCGGCTTTAGACCTGGCAAGTCCACCATTGACCAGATATTTACCCTGCGGCAAATCCTGGAGAAGACCCAAGAGATGCAGATCGACACCTACCACCTTTTTGTCGATTATAAAGCAGCCTTCGACAGTCCGCTGCGCTCAAAGGTATTCCAAGCCATGTCTGAATTTGGTATTCCCGCAAAGCTCATCCGGCTTTGTAAAATGACTTTAACTGACACGAGGTCCTCAGTTAAAATAGGAAAGAACCTCTCCGAAGAGTTTGGTACCAAAAGAGGTTTCAGACAAGGAGACAGCCTTTCGTGTGACCTCTTCAACATCCTGCTAGAAAAGGTTATACGAGAGGCAAACGTCAAAAGAAGTGGCACAATCTACACCAATAGTCACATGTTACTTGCTTATGCTGATGATATAGACATCATGGGTCGATCAGTAAAAGAAGTAACTGATACCTTTATAAAAGTCGAAGGAGAATCTGCTAAAGTGGGTCTGGCGGTAAACGGTGAGAAGACCAAGTTGATGGTGTCGACGCGCAATGCGTCCATTGAGCTCGGACCGACTGTGGAAGTTGGTTCCTATAATATTGAGGTAGTAAAAGACTTCGTCTACCTCGGCACCTCCGTCAACACAACAAACGACATCAGTTGTGAAATAAAAAGAAGAATTGTATTGGCCAACAGATGCTACTTTGGATTAAGTAAGCAGTTTAAAAACAAAGCCACATCTCGTCAAACAAAAATAACGCTCTACAAAACACTGATACTACCCGTGCTGATGTATGGCTCCGAAGCCTGGGTACTTGCGCAAGCAGACATGGCAGTGCTTGGTGTGTTTGAGAGAAAAATTCTTCGAAAGATCTACGGACCAATCTGCGTTGACGGTGAATATCGACGTCGCATGAACCACGAGCTGTATCTGCTATACAACGACATCAATATTGTTAAACGTATCGAGATGCAGCGATTGCGTTGGCTAGGCCATGTCAAAAGAATGAGCGATGATGAACCCACTAAAAAGGCGTATGAATACATGCCACATGGCGGTGCACGCAGAATTGGCAGGCCAAGGAATAGATGGCGCAAACAAGTGGATGTTGAGATGAAAAGGCGCGGTATTCCAGAGAGCAAAGCAACAAATAGAGAGGAATGGAGATCTCTTCTTAGTTCGGCCTATAGAACAAATGTTCTGTAATGGGCCAGCTAAGTAAGTAAGTAAGTAACTTTTGTTGTGGCTGCTTCTTAGCAAATGATGAAAGTAAAATATAAGCGTAACAAATTGTATTTGAAAGGTGTGAAAAAATGGATATTTGGAGGGAACTATGGCAACTAAATATGGGGATTTCTGAGTGAAATCGAAAACTTTTTCAAGATGAGGTTTTTGATTTCCTTTATTTTTTGCTGTGGTGATGCTTCCATAGGCAAACCATTTTAGTATATTTTCAGATTTTTTTGACTAGCGGTTCCAGAGATATCGCGCCTTGAAAAATTCTATTTCTGTAAAAACCATATGTAAGGAATTACTCATAATTTCATTAATATTGGTCAAATTCGTATTTAATTAGCTTTCCATGGAACACATGTTGGTTGTGGAAGAATTTTCCTTAAAGGATCTGTGAACAAAACAGGTATCCTTATTGTAGAGTCATTTTCAAAACCAGTAAATATCGCGACATCGGGAAATATTTTTAAATACTTTATTATATCAAGGGATAGCTGTCTTGATAAGCTTTTAAATGGCGCCCATGTTGCCCTAGCAGAATTTTCCTTAAAGGATCTGTGGACAAAATATATATCCTTATAGCAGGGTCATTCCCAAAAACGGTAAACATGGCGACAGCGGACAATAGTTTTTGAAAATATATTATTTGCTCAGGAGATAGCTATCTCTATAAGCTTTCCAATGATACTCATGATGTCCTGGCCGAATTTTCATAAAAGGAGCTGTGGTCAAATGAAATGTCCCTATTACAGGGTCATTCACAAAAGCGGTAAATATCGCCATATCGAACAATGTTTTTTAAATATTTTATTAGGTCAGGAGATAGCTATCACAATAAGCCTTCCAATGATACCCATTGGCAGAATTTTCCTAAAAGGAATTGTGGTCAAAATAAATGTCCTTAATGCAGGGTCATTACCAAAAATGGAAAATATCGCTACATCTTGCACTATTTTGTAAAGATTTTATTAGCTCAGTAGATAGCTATCTCGATAAGCTTCCCAATGGTACCCATTTTGGTTGTGGCAGAATTTTCCTAAAAGGATCTGTGGTCAAAACAGGTATCCATATTGCAGGATATTTCCCAAAAACAATAAATAGCGATATCGGGCAATATTTTTTAAAAACTTTATTAGCTAAGGAGATGGCTATCTCGATAAGCTTTCTAATGATACCCATGTTGATTGTGGCAGAATTTTCCTTAAAGGATCTGAGCTCAAAGCAGGTATCCTTTTTGCAGGGTACTTCCCAAAACAGTAAATATAGCGGCATCGGCCAGTATCTTTTAAAAATTTTATTAGCTCAGGAGATAGTTATCTTAATAAGCTTTCCAATGATACCCATGTTGTCCTGGCAGAATTTTCCTAAAAGGAACTGTGGTCAACATAAATGTCCTTATTCAGGGTCATTCCCAAAAACGGTAAATATCGCAACATCGGGCACTATTTTGTAAAAACGTAATCTCGATAAGCTTTCCTATGGTACCCATATTTTAATGGCGGAATAGTCCTTAAAGGATCTGTGGTCAAATTACATATCCTTATTGCAGGGTCATTCCCAATATTTTTTAAAATTTTATTTGCTCAGGGGATAGCTATCTCGATAAACTTTCCAATGGTACCCATATTGTCAATATTTTTTTTAAAAATTTTATTAGCTCAGGAGATGGCTATCTCGCTAAGCTTTCCTATGGTACCGACATTTTCTATGGAATAGTCCTTAAAGGATCTGTGGCCAAATTACATATCCTTATTGCAGGGTCATTCCCAATATTTTTTAAAATTTTATTTGCTCAGGGGATAGCTATCTCGATAAACATTCCAATGGTACCCATATTGTCCTGGCAGAATTTTCCTTAAAAGATCTGTGGTCAAAACAAGTATCCATATTGCAGGGTATTTCCCAAAAACAGTAAATACCGCGATATCGTGCATTATTTTATAAGGATTTTATTAGCTCTGGAGATAGATGTGTCGATAAGCTTTCCAATGGTACCCATATTGTCCTGGCAGAATTTTCCTTTAAGGACCTAAAAAGGATATTTTTTACAAAGAAAAACATTTTTGAATAGCTCTGTTAAGTTTAACAGTGCTCTGCTTACGCGCTGTTAAATAAAGTGTTAACAGAGCGGCTTGTGCTAGTTAAATACGAATTTATCTTAATAGACATTTTGAAAAAAAAATCGTTATTGTTTGTATTTTTTGTTCTTTTTTATTAGCTATCTATTAAAAAAAATAGAAAAAAAATGCGCAGTGGGCTTGGATGCAATTTTCGCGATTTAATATTTAAAATAAATTTTTATCAATGCATGTACTCTTCAATTTTCTTGATTTTTTTATTAAACTACGATTAATTACAAAAATTGTAAGTCCTATTTGGTAGTGAGATTCGAATATATATGTTGAACATAGGGCGATTACGAATTCTCTGCATTTTCTTCTGTCATTAGCGATATTCTTGACTTGGTTCCATGTCTTGTTGTGGGCTTCGTATTCCTGTTTGACCGTTCTTATCCAAGTGGTTAGTGGCCTTCCTGGTCTTCGCTGGCCTTGAAGATTCGAGTGTAATGCTGATTACATCATCGTCAGGCCTTCGGAGAACATGACCGATCAAGGTCTATTTGCGCTTCTTTATTTCTTTCTCAACTAGTACATTGTTGGTGCGTTCTAGCAGTTCGAATGTTGTTATTGTGTTGGGCCAATATATGCGTAGTATTTTTTTAAGACAGTGGTTTATGAACGTTTGGAGCTTCTTTATATTGGATTGTGTGTAGCCCCACGTAGCGGAGCCATAAAGCAGTACCGATTTCACACTACTGTCGAAAATTCTGAGTTTGGTTTTACGGTTTATGTTATTGGATTGCCATATTTTGATATTATGCTTCCGAGATAGATGAAGGTTTCGACATTTTCTATAGCAGTTCCATTTACGGTCAGAGGAGTCGTTACATTTGAGCCAATCCTCATCATTTTTGTCTTCCTGATGTTTACCTTGAGACCTGTGCTTGCTACGTTTATTACCAGTTTGTTTAGTATTTCCTGAATGTCCACAAAACGGTGGGCCATCAGGCAAATATCGTCAGCGTAGTCAATGTCATTAAGACGATCGTTGAGGTTCCATCTAATGGAAGGAGCTTCTATATTTGTTGTTTGCATCACATAATCGAGCATTATAAGGAATGAGGTTGGTGATAGTATGCATCCTTGTTTAACACCGGCAGTAGGAGAAAATTGTGGGCTTTCTTCACCATAAAAACGTACGCAGGTGCTAGAGTTTCTGTAGAGCTCCCGAATGAGTTCCACTATTTTGTTGGGAATACCATTGAGAGCCAGGATGTTCCATAGCGCGTCTCGTGACACAGTGTTGGCTCTTTCGAAGCCAACAAATACTAAATAGAGTGTGTTTTTTTAAGCTAGATAGAACTTTAAATTGTAAAAAGTAACACAAAATATTAAATTTTGATGAAACTTTTTTTTTTATTTGTTTCAGTATACTCTGACAAATCATCATGAATAGACTCACGCTTGAACAACGCTACGAAATTATCCATATTTACTTTGAAAATCAGTCGTCGATTCGACCCTTTGTTTTATCGCAAAATTGTGTTCAGCGATGAGGCGCATTTTTGGCTTAACGGGTTTGTTAATAAGTAAAATTGCCGCATATGGAGTGAGACCAATCCACAAGAGACCCTACAGACTCCATTACATCCAGAAAAATTTAATTTTTGTGTTATTTTTTACAATTTCAAGTTCTATTGGGCTTAAAAAAACACCCTTTATTAAAGAAGTCATAAGTATTTCTTTGCATATAGTTTTTACAGAATTCGACTGAAAATATACAGAAATGTTTTGCTGATAAGCAGCATCAACACAGCAAAAAATAATGGAAATCAAAAACCACTTTTTGAAAAAGTGTTCGATTTCGCTCAGAAATCACCATATACAAACATACATAATTCTACAATGTAAAACAATAGCAAAGAAAATTTCTAAAAAATTCACTTTAGTGAGCAAAAAAGCAAACGTATAAACGGAGAAAATACATTTCTATTATTTAAATAAATCCTATTAAAATTTAGGACATTTTCTCAACATAACGACAAAGTAACAAACAAGAGACCATTACCCAAATACATATGTATGTATGTATGTATTTGATTCACTGAAGAAGTTACACATTTATGAGCAATTACTGTTGC
The DNA here is from genome assembly GCF_047663935.1 of Musca autumnalis. NCBI lineage: Eukaryota > Metazoa > Arthropoda > Insecta > Diptera > Muscidae > Musca > Musca autumnalis. The sequence goes on along the minus strand of NW_027411866.1, from coordinate 200,686,166 downwards.
TGCCCTGCACCACCTCCACGACCACCACACCACGAAAATGAGCAACATTACTTGACATTTATGATTGTCATACATGTTCATCACGGCAGGACGACAATAGTAACAGAAAACAATGTAGATAAATGACACAAACAAATATACATTATAATATTAATAAAAGTGATATAAATGTTGTATTAAAATTGTCATAAAATACATATATGGGAGGATATTTTTGATGTCGCTCGTAGACAGACGGAGAGACAGGCAGCAAGCTAGCCCAGAGGACACGTGTCTCTAGGTTAATAAAAGAAATTATTATTATATTTTGTTGGAAATGGTAATTGCTCGCAAGGAGAAGAAGTTATGGTTTTGGGGGAGGAGGGGGGGAATTTATGATTGACATGTTTATGATATAAATCTAAGGTTGTAAAATAGCGTGGAAAAATGTTTATTGTGAGGAGTATAACGGTAAGTCAATTACATAGTAAATTTTATGTTAATTATAAAGAATAATTCAAAAAGACACATCACTTTAATGTCTCGAAAGTTATTATACGATGTGCAAGTTGGGATAAAATCGGTTACTCTCTTAGAGTGTTCTCTGCCGCACCATATTTTTTTCGGAAAAAATGAATTTTGTGTTTGAACCGGTATTCCCCTCTTCCAACTTGATAAAAGAGTGGACAAAATATTAGGAGGTGCATAGTTTGGACCAAATCAATTGATTCGTTCAGAAGGTATTGTGCTCACTGGACCGCCAGACGGTGGTTTGGACAGCCACATTTCGTCTTCAGTTTGGACCAGATATCGCTAGATAGCATTTCCCTAAACAACATCCTTACTGTCCACGGCGCTCGAACTCTTCCAACAAGCGATTTTGTAGTTCAGCCTTGGGCGAAATTGATTATTCTCATTCCAGGTTAGTAAATTCCTATGTAAATCGATCAATTTCCCACTCCATATTCAATTTGCACTACAATAACTAAGTAGTATTTGAACTGGAACACAATTTGCATATCCATGCATATGTATGTACATAATAACTCACTGACCCCATTTAATCATCAATTTATACATCAAATAACAACTACCTTCAATTACCCACTCCAGCGGATTTAAAGTTCATTACTTACGATTCTATTTGGTTTTGTTTTCATCAATAATTGATTATAGACAGCGAGAGTTGTAGAATGATTCCTGTCATTACATGACTAAATTAATTGCTATCTAAACAATTTTTGACTGACATATTCGATTAGTTTTGGAAAATAGAAATGTGAGTGACCTTTCTTTTATGTTTTCTTCTTCTGCCTACTTGCCATCCTTTCACTCTGCATTTCATGTTATTGTTCAAGAATAGAATAAACTCAACAAAGTCAACATCTGGGACAAGGCAATTTGCAATACGGCAAAGTGAATTTAATTTGTAGAGACACAGAATAAGAAGCGAAAGGGAAAATAAATAAGTGGATAATGGATTTTTCTAAATGAGATGAATTTAATTTAACTCAAAGCAATAGACAGAGAATTTAGGAAATAAATACGTTTAACAGTCTTCGATTGTTGCTAAATTGTTGTACTACCGACCAAAACTTAACGACTAGACATTATGACGCGACAAGTTTCTACAAATCCAAGTACAAAAGGCCATAAAGGCCAGTTATTGCAAGAAATCTTACTTACTTAGCTGGCCCATTACAGAATATTTGTTCCATAGATCGAACTAAGAAAAGATCTCCAATTCTCTCTGTTTCGTGCTTCACTTTTTGGAATACCGCGCCGTGTCATCCCTTCATCCACCCGTTTGCGCCATCTATTCTTTGGCCTGCCAATTCAGAGTGCACCGCCATGTGGCTCGAATTTATACGCCTTTTTAGCGGGTTCATAATCGCTCATGTCGTTGTATAACAGATACAGCTCGTGGTTCATACGAGGTCGATATTCACCGTCAACGCAGATCGGTCCGTAGATCTTTCGAAGAATTTTTCTCTCACACACGCCAAGCACTGCCTTATCTGCTTGTGCAAGTACCCAGGCTTCGGAACCATACATCAGCACGGTTTGTATGAGTGTTTTGTAAAGCGTTTTTTTGTTTGACGAGTTGTGGCTTTGTTTTTAAAGTGCTTACTTAAGCCAATGTAGCATCCGTTGGTCAATACAATTCTTATTTTTATTTCACAACTGATTTCGTTTGTTATGTTTACGGCGGTGCCGAGGTATACGAAGTCCTTTACTACCTCAAAATTATAGGAACCAACTTCAACAGTTGGTCCGATCTCAATGGACGCATTGCGCGTCGACACCATCAGCTTGGTCTTCTCGCCGTTTACCGCCAGACCCACTTTAGCAGATTCTCCTTCGACCTTCATAAAGGTATCGGTTACTTCTTTTACTGATCGTCCCATGATGTCTATATCATCAGCGTAAGCAAGTAACATGTGGCTATTGGTGTAGATTGTGCCACTTCTTTTGACGTTTGCCTCTCGTATAACCTTTTCTAGCAGGATGTTGAAAAGATCACACGAAAGGCTGTCTCCTTGCCTGAAACCTCTTTTGGTACAAAACTCTTCGGAGAGGTTCCTTCCTATTTTAACTGAAGATCTTATGTCAGTTAGAGTCATTTTACAAAGCCGAATGAGCTTTGCGGGGATACCAAATTCAGACATTGCTTGGAATACCGTTGAACGTAGCGGTCTGTCGAAGGCTGCTTTATAATCGACAAAAAGGTGGTAGGTGTCGATCTGCATCTCTTGGGTCTTCTCCAGGATTTGCCGCAGGGTAAATATCTGGTCAATGGTGGACCTGCCAGGTCTAAAGTGGCATTGGTATGTTCCAATTATTTCGAGAAGACTTATGTCCCTATAGTTGGAGCATAAAGTCTTATCTCCTTTTTTATGGGCGGGACACAGGATGCTCAGGTTCCAATCGTCGGGTACGCGTTCTTCCTGCCAGATGGAGCTAACTAGCTAATGCATACACATTATCAGCGTGTGGCCTCCGGTTTTAAACAGCTCGGCTGGTAGGCCATCAGCTCCTGCTGCCTTATTATTCTTCAGCCGGTTTATTGCTGTCTTTATCTCATCTTGGCCGGGTGGTATACATTCGATACCATCTTCTGGGATTGGATCTGTGGTATCTTCGTCGACTTCGCACACTATCTGTATCAGTTACCAGATTACCTCTCTCGTGCGCTACGCGTTTCTACTGATTGTAAAGTAGCCCTATATGCCGCATTTTTCTCTTCGGTAGCAGCACGACACTCCTGGTCATACCATGGATTCCTTGCAAGAAATATAGTGGTATATTTTTGTATCTATTACCTTAATATTATCTTAATCTTAAAGCAACGGATATGTGTGAAAAAAACAACCTTTATCTTTTTCAACACTTTTTTTGCTGTACATTTAATTAAATTTTAATTTAAATTTAATTATATTTAATTTTATTGTTTTCATAAAAAATCACCGTTTTCAAACTTTTAATTGTCTATCTGTATCATAGACTCTCAAAAAAAATACACAGTACATTTCCAGGCTAACGAATGAAAATTAAATTACTCATACGACCTAGGTTCCGATGCATTAATATTACTTATACGACCCATAGGAACTTGGCGATTTTTATTGTCTGATATTGCTTCTAAAATTGTTATTTCCTTATCCAGTGGACAGTAAACTTTTACAAGTCCGTAAGATAAACCATAAATTATCAATCTTATGGGAAAAACTATGACCAATTTCCCTTCTACTTTTGAATGCCCCCATTTCTGTTATCAAAACAACTTTTCCTTTCTTTAGGAAAAGTAGAGATCGTTTCATATAGAATATTTGAAATAAAGGAAACGGAACTATGGATAACATTGTATGTTATTTCTTCTTTTCTTCCTACTCCAACTATGAAAAAAAAACAAAAAAAGACAACCATGTCATTTTATTCATTAGATTCTCAGCTTTCCGGTTATCCAACCATATTACAGTTGTCTGTCGATGACACAATGACACAGTTTGAAAAGCTCAAGAAAACCTAAAGACAATATGGCAAATGCTACCAATAAAGAGCCAGAGAGAGAGAGACAGCGGAACCCTCATACAACTAAAAAAACAACCACAACAGACAACCATATCATCACAAACATTGTGGCAGGAAAAAGAAAATAAAACAGAACAGAGGCATAAGAAATCAAATAAGAAAATAAAGAAAAATCGAAATAAATAAAAAATACAGCACCAGACTACTACTAAAACTAATCTACTAACCACCAACCAAGTTATTGAAACCAATCGAAAGAAAACAAGGCACACCAATGGAACTGCTAATAAAAACACCCACGATGACTTTCTCTGTTGGACGAAAAAATCATTAGGGCGTTGAAAAATGTGACTGTGACACGAGTTATTTGCTTGTGAGGACTAAAGTTAGATTTTGTGTCAAAATCAAAGGCTAGAAACGACTGTGCGAATATCTATTGCGGAGTTATCGGTTCTGAAGGTTTGAAAAATGTTGTTGAATTAGTTAAATTGTGCATATGACAGCAATGAGAATGGTTGTTACAGACTTCGTGTTGCACATTTTTATTATCGATAATAATGTACACGAAATTTCTATTTTTTTTTTTCTTATTCTTAGGTGAGAAAGTGAAATTTTGGAAAACTTTAGTTTAGTAAATGTGGCGAACTATGTAGATTAAAACAACACTTTAAAACTTTGTTCACGAAACACATGTTTAGCAAGGAAGAGGAAGTAAACTTGTGGTCGTCAGAGGCAAGGATCATTTCAAAATGCACGAAAGGACCAGCAATTAAAAAAAACTCCAGTTTATTAAAAAGTCTCATAAATTGTTTTATAGTACTAAAATACGTAATTTTACAAAGTCCGATCTGGGTTATCAATATTTTCCCTGTATATATATTCACCATAGATATTTCAAAAACAGTTTGGATCGAGCACACATAACCTTCTGAAAGAATTTATTATGAAAAAAACATCAATAAAATATATTTTGTGACCTCAGATAACGAAAATGTGAATAAAAACGGTAGAATATGGCCCTAAATCATATATAAAACGCGAAAGCTTCTGGAGATGTTCAATGTTATAGCTACAAATTTCTTTTGTTCAGAGACCCATAATGAAATTTGATTTGGAACATTTCTTCTTTTGACACAACCCCAAAAAAGTGCGGTATTTTTAGAGATTGTGACTCAGTATGGGATAAATTTTAATTAAGAGTCTAAAAGTTTAACAAATAATTTCTACCTATAATATCTAATTTTGTAACGTCATTTTCTTAACAAAGTATTTTACTTAGATATCTAGTTTGTCCTGGAACTTACAGTTCAAAAATATTTGGGTGTTTTGTTGGCAAATTTGATGTATATATTTTCTTGATATATATTGCAAATACATATTTCATACTTACATTGAAATTTGATGGAGATTATTTTTGTCTTCGATGTCTTCTATCTAGAATGAAGTTTTGCGGGACAAAACTTAAACTCAGATAAAGTACAACATTAGCCCTAAAACGTGATTTTACTTTTGGCAGATTCCTGGCGTTTAGGTATGATTTAGAGTTTTGGTGTATTCGGCGACCTATAGTAAAATTGTATGACAAAAAATTTTGTAGAATATTTTGATCTGATACGATCACATTTTAAAGGAGTTTTTAAACGTTTCTGAAAAAGGGACCAAAAAGACCCCTTTGGGGACCTAAAAGACTCCTTATAAATTATAAATAAAACAAGTAAAAAAAGCGTTAAGTTCGGTCGGGCCGAACTTTTTATACCCTCCACCTCAAATTTCAGCCATTTCGGTGGATTAATGTGGCCACAACCTTCAAAATACCTAAATTCGGAAGGTACCGTTCTATGGGGGCTATATGATGGCATGGACCTATACCTACAAATTTCTGGGGGGAAGTTTTGTACGCCTAAAGAAGACTAAATACCAAATTTCAGCCATATCGGTGTGATAATGAGGCTAAAACGTTCAAAATATTGAAAATCGGGAGATAGTGTATTATGGGGGCTATATCAACACGTGGACCTATATAAACATTTTATGGTAGAAATGTTTCTTAGCCTCTTTAAACACAAAATACAAAGTTAAAACCGATTCTTTGGTCAAATGGGACTAATACATTCAAAATATATTAAAATGACGCGTACTTTATAAGGGATCTTATGTGGGGACTATACCAAAACGTGGACCTATATAACCCAACTTTGGTAGGAATGTTTTCTGGCCTCTGAAGACACAAACTACCAAATTACAACCAATTCTGTGGTCAAATGGGTCTAAAACATTCAAAATATATTAAAATGACGCGTACTTTATATGGGGCCTTATATGGAGGCTATACCAAAACGTGGACCTATATAACCCAACTTTGGTAGGAATATTTTTTGGCCTCTGGAGACACAAAGTACCAAATTACAACCAATTCGGTGGTAAAATGGGCCAAATATCTTAAAAATTCCTTAAAACGACGACGCGTCACGCGTCATTTTGTATGGGGGCTATACGAAAGCGTGGACCTACATAGCCCGCTTTCAATACCAAAAGTCCTACGTAAATATAACATATTTTCCCAAAATTTCATCAACCTACGTCAATCCGTTCGGACGCTAGAGTGATTTCCACAGACGGACAGACGGACAGACGGACGGACATGGCTATATCGATGTAGAATTGCACGCTGATCAAGAATATATATACTTTGTGGGGTCTACAATCATTATTTCGAGTAGTTACAAACGTAGTGACAAACTTAATATACCCCCATCCTATGGTGGAGGGTATAAAAATATGAAAAAAATTAACCCTAATAATTATACCCTACACCACTATGTGATAAGGGGTATTATGTGTTAGTGCATTTGTATGTAACATACAAAAGGAAGCGAGATAGACCCACAGTTCCTTCTAGGGATATACATAGAATCACTTTCTGAGTCGATTTATGCATGTCCGTCCGTCCGTCCGTTCGCAACATACAGGTCGCATTTGTTGACCGATTTCGCTGAAAATTGGGGAATACCATTTTTTTAGCCGTCGAAAGATCAAGTTCGAAGATGGGCTATATCGGTCCAAGTTTTGGTATAGCCCCCATATAACGGTACCTCCCGATTTAAAGTATTTTAAGGATCTTAGCCGCATTTGTTGCACAAACCAGCTGAAATTTTACATTTGAGGTTCCCAATGGCCGCGAAATTGCTCCACTAAAAATTGCCAAGATAGGTCCACGGTTCGGTATAGTCCCCATATAACGATACCTCCCGATTTAAGGTATTTTATGGATCCTAGCCACATCTTTGCCCAAACTAGCTGAAATTTTACATTTGAGGTTCTCAATGGCCGCGAAATTGCTCCACTAAAAATTGTCAAGATAGGTCCACGGTTCGGTATAGTCCCTATATAACGATACCTCCCGATTTAAGGTATTTTAGGGATCTTAGCCACATTTTTTGCTTGAACTAGCTGAAATTTTACATATGTGGTTCCCAGTGGCCACGAAATTTCGCCACTTAAATTGAGCCAAATTATATCGAAATCGGTTCAGATTTGGATATAGCTCCCATATATATGTATGTTCGCCCGATTTCACGTATTTGCTGCACCAAACACGCTATATACACGCTATCGTGCTCTCCGTCCGCCACATATGGTGGCATAGGGGTTTTTTACACCTTTCGGGCTGTTTTCCCAAGAAATATTGACTTGCCCCTGAAAAAATCTTTTACTGTCGTAATGGAGGTAGCGAATACAAATCGATTCAACAAAAATCAAAGTGATTCGAGAGCAGGTCTTAAAGTGAACTTATCCGAAATTTTGTGTGAGAGGTACCAGGAGGAGTAGACAAACATAGTCCATATTCGAACCTGATCTATATCTGGTAGATATATAAGGATGTGCAAGGTATGGATTACATCGGTCATTCCCTTCAAGAGTTATAGTGCGCAAAATTGTTCCGAACATTTTTTAAGTTTTGTGGTGTAGGTACCTGAGGGACTGGACCGATATGGCTTATCTTCGAACTTATACTAAGTTTGAACAAAATATTACGAAGGGCAAATTTTGGACCGAATCGACAGAACCGTTCGAGAGTTATCTTGCGCTCCAACCACTACACAAGGTGTCATAGGGGCTTTTTGCACCTTTCCGGCCATTTTCTCAGGATGTATGGACTTGCCTGTGATGAAACTTGTACCGTCGTATGGGGGGGAGTGAATACAAGTTGCTGCAACAAAGCGATTCGAGAGCAGGTCCAGGGAGGTACGCGAAGGAGTGGTCCGATTGAGTCCATATTGAAACCTTATCTAAGTCTGGTAGAAATTTCACGACATGCAAACTATGGACCAAACCGGTCACTCCCTTCAAAAGTTATCGTACGCACAAATTTTCCGAATATTTTCGAACTTTTGTGGGGGAGGTACCGGAAGGAGTGGACCGATATAACCCATCTTCGAATTTAAACTAAGTTTGGACAAAATATTACGAAAGCCAAATTTTGGACCAAATCGGCTCATCCGTTCGAGAGTTATCGTGCGCATCAGCCTGCAAGACAGACAGACGGACGGATATTGCTAAATCGACTCCAAATTGTCTAAAACACATTTCGTCCAAACATACTTGGGGTCCAAAATTGTTATTTCGATGAGGCACATTTTGCCCGTATGAAAGTGTGTATACCCTCGTTAGCATAAATGCTGAGGGTATAAAAATCACCTCATATTGGTCAGAGGTTAGCAAAGAAAAAATCTTTAAAAATCGGTATTTATTGATCAGAAGATATCTCTGAAAATTTCTTGAAAAATTGAATTTTATTGGTCAGATATAAGCTCAGGAAAATACTTAGAAAAATCACATCATATTGAAAGTGACAAAAACATTTTTAAAAAATAATCTTTTACTGATCAGAGCTTACCTTAGAAAAAAATTCTTTGAAAATTTACATTTTATCGGTCGTTAACTCAAAAAAGCTCTCTAAAAATAACATTTATTGGTCTGAGGTTAGCTCAGAAAAAAACTTAAAAAATACCTTTTATTGGTCAGGTGTTAGCTCAAAAAATTCATCGTTTATTGGTCAGAGGTCTCAGAAAAGTTCTTTTAAAATTAATGTTTTTTTGGTCAGAGGTTAGCTCAGAAAAATTGTTCACAAAACTACCTTTTATTGCTCAGAGGTTAACTGAGAAAAATTCGATTAAAAATCATCCTTTATTGGTCAGAGGTTAGTAAAAAAATATATTGAAAAATTACGTTTTATAAGTCAGAGGCCAACTCAGAAAAATTCGTAGAAAAATTACTGGTCAGAGGATATGTCAAAAAATTGTTTCAAAAATCTCCACTTAATGATCGGAGGATATCTCAGAAAAATTTGTTTAAAATGAATGTTTTTTTTTGTCAGAGGTTAGCTCAGAAAAAATCTTCACAAATTCTATTAAAAATCATCTTTTATTGGTCAGAGATTAGTAAGAAAATATATTGAAAAATTACGTTTTATTAGTCAGAGATCAGCTCACAAAAATTCTTAGAAAAACAAATTGTTTCAAAAATCTCCACTTATTGATCAGAGGATATCTCAGAAAAATTCTTTTAAAATGTATGTTTTAGCTCAGAAAAACTCTTCACAAAACTACCTTTTAATGCTCAGAAGTTAGCTGAGAAAAATTAGATTAAAATAATCTTTTATTGGTCAGAGATTAGTAAGAAAATATATTAAAAAATTAAGTTTTATTAGTCAGAGGTCAGCTCAGAAAAATTCTTAGGAAAATTAACTTATATTAGTCAAAGGTTAGCTCAGAATAAAACTAAAAGAACACCTTTTATTGATCAGAGGTTAGCACATAAAGTTCTATAAAAATAATATTTTATTGGTCAGAGTTTAGGTCAGAACAGTTTCTGAGGATATCTCAGAAAAATTATTTAATTTTTTTTTTTTTTTTTGACAAGGTTATCTCAAAAATTATTAAATTATTAAAAAACACATTTTATTGGTCAGTTGTTAGTAAGCTCAGAAAATATATTGAAAAATTACATTCTATTAGTCAGAGGTCAGCTCAGAGAAATTCTTAGAAAAATTCTAAGAAAAATTACCTTATATTTGTCACACAACACATTTTATTGGTTAGAGGTAAGCTAAGAAAATTTCTTTAAAAAAATCGTAATTTATTGATCAAGATATATCAGAAAAAATTGTTAAAAATCCATTTTTATTGGTCAGAGGTTAGCTCAAAACATTCAATAAAAATCATATATTTATTGGTCCGAGCTTAGCTCAGAAAATTTCTGGAAAAATTACATTTTATTCGCTAGAAGTTAGCTCAGAAAAATACTTTAATAATTCCGTTTTATTGTCAGAGGATAGCTCAGAAAATTTCTTAGAAAAAGCTTTTATTAGTCAAAGGTTAACTCAGAAAATTTTTTAAAACTCACCTTTTGTTGGTCAGTGCTTAGCTCAGATCTTGAAAATCCCCTTTTATTGGTAAGAATTTAGCTCAGAAAATTCTTTAAAAAACCAACATTTATTGATCAAAAGATATCTGAGAAAAATTCTTTAAAAATTTCCTTTTTTGGTCAAAGGATAGGTCAAAATATTCTTTCAAAAATCTCCACTTATTGATCATTTTGATATTTTTTAAAGAATATTTTTAATCAGGTGTCTATTTAAACGAGGATTTTTTTAAAGAATATTTTTAGGTGTCTATTAAAACCTGGATTTTTTAAAGAATATTTTTTCAGGTGTTTATTAAAACGTGGATTTTTTTAAAGAATATTTTTAGAGGTGCCTATTACAACGTGGATTTTTTAAAGAATATTTTTAGAGGTGTCTACTAAACCGTGGATTTTTTTAAAGAATATTTTTGTCTACTAAAAGCATAAAAAAATAAATACAATTTTTTGTCCATTTTTCCTTTTATTGGTCAGAATTTAGCTCAGAAATTTCTTTCAAAAAATCAGCATTTATTGATCAAAAGATATCTGAGAAAAGTTCTTTAAAAAGTCCCTTTTTTGGTCAAAGGATAGGTCAAAATATTCTTTCAAAAAACTCCACTTATTGATCAGAGGATATCTCAGAAAAATTCTTTTAAAACATACATTTTATTGGTCAGAGGTTAGCTCAGAAAAATTCTTCGCGAAGCTACATTTTATGGGTAAAGGTTAGCTGAGAAAAATTTAGAAAATATAAAAAAATTTCATTTTATTTGTCAGAGGTCAGATTAGAGTTAGCTCTAAAAAAATCTTTTAAAAATCGTCATTTATTGATCAAAATATATTTCAGAAAAATTCTTTAAAAATTTCCTTTCATTGGAAAATTCTATAGAAATCTATAGAAATCATATTTTATTGGTCAGAGGTTAGGTCAGAAAAGTTCTTTCAAGTATCTCCACTTATTGATGGTCAGCTCAGAGAAATTCTTAAAAAATTACCTTATATTATCAATTAGTCAAGGGCTAGCTCAGAAAAAAATTTAAAAAGCTCCTTTTATTGGACAGAGGTTAGCTCAGAAAAATTCTTTAAAACCGTCATTTATTGATCAAGAGATAACTCAGAAAAATGTTTTTGTAAATTTCCTTTTATTGATCAGAGGTTAGCTCAAAAAATTCTATAGAAATCATATTTTATTGGTCAGAAGTTAAATCAGAAATAAATTTAAAAAAATCACGTTTTTTCTCAGAAGTTAGCTCAGATAAGTCTTTCAAAAATCAGAAAATTTTTGTGGTCTTTAAAAAATCGCCATTTATTGGTCAGAGGTTAACTTAGAAAAATATTTTAAAAATCACCTTTTATTGGTCAGAGGTTAGGCCAGAAAATTTCATTAAAACATCACATTTTATTACTCAGAGATTAGGTAAAAAAATCTTAAAAAAAACACGTTTTATTAATCAGAGATGAGCACAGAAAAATTCTTTAAAAATCACCTTTTATTCCTCAGACGGTATCTCAGGAAAATTCCTTAAAAATCACTTTGTATTGGTCATAGGTTAGCTATTCCAAGGAAAATTGTCCTTTATTCCGAAAAATTCTTAAGAAATACCATTTATTGATCAGTTGATATCTACGAAAATTTCTTGAAGAATGGCATTTTATTGCTTAGATGTTCCTCAAAAATAAATTCTTTAAAAAATCACTCACAGGTAATCTCACAAAAATTCGTTACAACTCTCCCTTTATTGGTCAGAGGTTAGAAAAAATAAATAAATAAATTTTGTAGATCAGAGAGTATCTTAGGTTAACTCAGAAAAATTCATTAGAATCGACTTTTACTGTTCACAGGATAATTCCAACAAAAAATCTTTAAAAAAACACCTTCTAGTCAGAGATAACCTCAGAAAAACTTATTTCTCTTACTAAGCATATACGTCCCTACTGCTTTCGTAAAATTTAGCAAACTTTGTAGTTTCACAGGCAATTTTGCTGAGCACACTTGTTAGTGCAAAAGTAGAATCCATGCCCTTCATTTTATGGTATTGTTCAATAGTCACAGTTGGCTTTGAAGTTTAAACTTTAGAATTTTTTTTTATTCCTTTCTATTCTTCCTCTTTTCAAATAGCAAAAAAAATCCACCTTTGCTGTTTTCTTTCGAGTTTTCAAAGCACGTATTGAAAACCAATACTAACTAACCCTGGGTGGGGATACCTAGGAAGCAGACAAGAAGTCAAATAGAAAAAATAATAAATGTTCTTGTTTTCTTCTTTTTAACGTCTTTGGTCAGATTTTTTGCTAAATAGGAATTCTTAAGATATTTTTCATCTTCTCCAATATGTAAAAGTTAGCCAATGTTAAACTTTTCAACAACTTCTTAGGTTTCTTTTTAAGTTTAGGGTCGTTTTTTTGTTGTTCTATTTTTAAGATAAAGGTGGACAGAGTTGCCGTGATAGTTGTAATTTATTTGTTTAAGAATATTTTTCAGATGTCTATTAAAACGTGGATTTTTTAAAGAATATTTTTAAGGTCAACAACAAAACGAAAATTTGTTAAAAAATATTTTCTGGTGTCTATTTAAACATGGATTTTTATGGAATATTTTTAGTGGTGTCTATTAAAACGTGGTTTTTTAAAGAATATTTTTAGAGGTGTCTATTAAAACCTGGATTTTTTGAAGAATATTTTTAGAGGTGTCTATTAAAACGTGGATATTTTAAAGAATATTTTTAGAGGTGTCTATTAAAACCTGGTTTTTTAAAGAATATTTTTAGAGGTGTCTATTAACACGTAGATTTTTTAAAGAATATTTTTAGAGGTGTCAATTAAAATGTAGATTTTTTAAAGAATATTTTTAGAGGTGTCAATTAAAACGTAGATTTTTTTAAGAATATTTTTAGAGATGTCTATTAAAACCTGGATTTTTTAAAGAATATTTTTAGAGGTGTCTATTAACACGTAGATTTTTTAAAGAATATTTTTAGAGGTGTCAATTAAAATGTAGATTTTTTAAAGAATATTTTTAGAGGTGTCTACTAAAAGGTGGATTTTTTAAAGAATATTTTTAGAGGTGTCTACTAAAACGTGGATTGTTTAAAGAATATTTTTAGATGTGTCTGCTAAAACGTGGATTTTTTAAAGAATATTTTTAGAGGTGTCTACTAAAACGTGGATTTTTTAAAGAATATTTTTAGAGGTGTCTACTAAAACGTGGATTTTTTAAAGAATATTTTTAGAGGTGTCTATTAAAACGTGGATTTTTTAAAAAATATTTTTAGAGGTGTCTATTAAAACGTGGATTTTTTAAAGAATATTTTTAGAGGTGTCTATTAAAACGTGGATTTTTTAAAGAATATTTTTAGAGGTGTCTATTAAAACGTGGATTTTTTAAAGAATATTTTTAGAGATGTCTATTAAAACGTGGATTTTTTAAAGAACATTTTTAGAGGTGTCTATTAAAACGTGGATTTTTTAAAGAATATTTTTAGAGGTGTCTATTAAAACGTGGATTTTTTAAAGAATATTTTTAGAGGTGTCTACTAAAACGTGGATTTTTTAAAGAATATTTTCAGAGGTGTCTACTAAAACATGGATTTTTTAAAGAATATTTTTAGAGGTGTCTACTAAAACGTGGATTTTTTAAAGAATATTTTTAGAGGTGTCTATTAAAACGTGGATTTTTTAAAGAATATTTTTAGAGGTGTCTATTAAAACGTGGATTTTTCAAAGAATATTTTTAGAGGTGTCTATTAAAACGTGGATTTTTTAAAGAATATTTTTAGAGGTGTCTATTAAAACGTGGATTTTTTAAAGAATATTTTTAGAGGTGTCTACTAAAACGTGGATTTTTTAAAGAATATTTTTAGAGGTGTCTATTAAAACGTGGATTTTTCAAAGAATATTTTTAGAGGTGTCTATTAAAACGTGGATTTTTTAAAGAATATTTTTAGAGGTGTCTACTAAAACGTGGATTTTTTAAAGAATATTTTTAGAGGTGTCTATTAAAACGTGGATTTTTTAAAGAATATTTTTAGAGGTGTCTATTAAAACGTGGATTTTTTAAAGAATATTTTTAGAGGTGTTTATTAAAACGTGGATTTTTTAAAGAATATTTTCAGAGGTGTCTACTAAAACATGGATTTTTTAAAGAATATTTTTAGAGGTGTCTACTAAAACGTGGATTTTTTAAAGAATATTTGCAGAGGTGTCTACTAAAACATGGATTTTTTAAAGAATATTTTTAGAGGTGTCTACTAAAACGTGGATTTTTTAAAGAATATTTTTAGAGGTGTCTACTAAAACATGGATTTTTTAAAGAATATTTTTAGAGGTGTTTATTAAAACGTGGATTTTTTAAAGAATATTTTCAGAGGTGTCTACTAAAACATGGATTTTTTAAAGAATATTTTTAGAGGTGTCTACTAAAACGTGGATTTTTTAAAGAATATTTTTAGAGGTGTTTATTAAAACGTGGATTTTTTAAAGAATATTTTTAGAGGTGTCTATTAAAACGTGGATTTTTTAAAGAATATTTTTAGAGGTGTCTACTAAAACGTGGATTTTTCAAAGAATATTTTTAGAGGTGTCTATTAAAACGTGGATTTTTTAAAGAATATTTTTAGAGGTGTCTACTAAAACGTGGATTTTTTAAAGAATATTTTTAGAGGTGTCTATTAAAACGTGGATTTTTCAAAGAATATTTTTAGAGGTGTCTATTAAAACGTGGATTTTTTAAAGAATATTTTTAGAGGTGTCTACTAAAACGTGGATTTTTTAAAGAATATTTTTAGAGGTGTCTATTAAAACGTGGATTTTTTAAAGAATATTTTTAGAGGTGTTTATTAAAACGTGGATTTTTTAAAGAATATTTTCAGAGGTGTCTACTAAAACATGGATTTTTTAAAGAATATTTTTAGAGGTGTCTACTAAAACGTGGATTTTTTAAAGAATATTTTTAGAGGTGTCTATTAAAACGTGGATTTTTTAAAGAATATTTTTAGAGGTGTCTATTAAAACGTGGATTTTTTAAAGAATATTTTTAGAGGTGTCTACTAAAACGTGGATTTTTCAAAGAATATTTTTAGAGGTGTCTATTAAAACGTGGATTTTTTAAAGAATATTTTTAGAGGTGTCTACTAAAACGTGGATTTTTTAAAGAATATTTTTAGAGGTGTCTATTAAAACGTGGATTTTTTAAAGAATATTTTTAGAGGTGTCTATTAAAACGTGGATTTTTTAAAGAATATTTTTAGAGGTGTTTATTAAAACGTGGATTTTTTAAAGAATATTTTTAGAGGTGTCTACTAAAACGTGGATTTTTTAAAGAATATTTTTAGAGGTGTCTATTAAAACGTGGATTTTTCAAAGAATATTTTTAGAGGTGTCTATTAAAACGTGGATTTTTTAAAGAATATTTTTAGAGGTGTCTACTAAAACGTGGATTTTTTAAAGAATATTTTTAGAGGTGTCTATTAAAACGTGGATTTTTTAAAGAATATTTTTAGAGGTGTCTATTACAACGTGGATTTTTTAAAGAATATTTTTAGAGGTGTTTATTAAAACGTGGATTTTTTAAAGAATATTTTCAGAGGTGTCTACTAAAACATGGATTTTTTAAAGAATATTTTTAGAGGTGTCTACTAAAACGTGGATTTTTTAAAGAATATTTTTAGAGGTGTCTATTAAAACGTGGATTTTTTAAAGAATATTTTTAGAGGTGTCTATTAAAACGTGGATTTTTTAAAGAATATTTTTAGAGGTGTCTACTAAAACGTGGATTTTTTAAAGAATATTTTTAGAGGTGTCTATTAAAACGTGGATTTTTTAAAGAATATTTTTAGAGGTGTCTACTAAAACGTGGATTTTTTAAAGAATATTTTTAGAGGTGTCTATTAAAACGTGGATTTTTTAAAGAATATTTTTAGAGGTGTTTATTAAAACGTGGATTTTTTAAAGAATATTTTTAGAGGTGTCTATTAAAACGTGGATTTTTTAAAGAATATTTTTAGAGGTGTCTATTAAAACGTGGATTTTTTAAAGAATATTTTTAGAGGTGTCTATTAAAACGTGGATTTTTTAAAGAATATTTTTAGAGGTGTCTATTAAAACTTGGATTTTTTAAAGAATATTTTTAGAGGTGTCTATTAAAACGTGGATTTTTTAAAGAATATTTTTAGAGGTGTCTATTAAAACGTGGATTTTTTAAAGAATATTTTTAGAGGTGTCTATTAAAACGTGGATTTGTTAAAGAATATTTTTAGAGGTGTCTATTAAAACGTGGATTTTTGAAGAATATTTTTAGAGGTGTCTATTAAAACGTGGATTTGTTAAAGAATATTTTTAGAGGTGTCTATTAAAACGTGGATTTTTGAAGAATATTTTTAGAGGTGTCTATTAAAACGTGGATTTTTGAAGAATATTTTTAGAGGTGTCTATTAAAACGTGGATTTTTGAAGAATATTTTTAGAGGTGTCTATTAAAACGTGGATTTTTGAAGAATATTTTTAGAGGTGTCTATTAAAACGTGGATTTTTGAAGAATATTTTTAGAGGTGTCTATTAAAACGTGGATTTTTGAAGAATATTTTTAGAGGTGTCTATTAAAACGTGGATTTTTTGAAGAATATTTTTAGAGGTGTCTACTAAAACGTGGATTTTTTAAAGAATATTTTCAGAGGTGTCTACTAAAACATGGATTTTTTAAAGAATATTTTTAGAGGTGTCTATTAAAACGTGGATTTTTTAAAGAATATTTTTAGAGGTGTCTATTAAAACGTGGATTTTTTAAAGAATATTTTTAGAGGTGTCTATTAAAACAATATTTTTTCAGGTGCCTATTAAAAGGTGGTACTTTTAATAAATGAATTTTTTTAGGGATATTTTTTTCAGGTCCCTTTTGAAACATGGAATTTTTAAAAAATATTTATTCAGGCGTCTATTAAAAGGTGGATTTATTAAAGAATATTTTTAAGGTGCCTATTAGGTTTATAATCCTAAAATTATCCGTCCATTTTTGAAACAAAAATCTAAATTAGGCAACGCAATTTTTTTCCTCCTCAACTAGTTTGAGCCTCTGTCTCCCCTCACACCCACCAATCCCACGCATTACGTTAAAGTTTTCCAATATTATTGTAGTTTCAATCCGAGTTATTTTTTCTATTTCTAAAAGAAATGCCAAGAAATAATAATCAAGGAATGGAAACTTTAATACAAAGCAGAACAGAAAAAAGGAAAAGAAAAAAAACAACTTCCTTAAAAAATATCTCCAACTATAGTTGTTTGAAAACTTTGCGAAAAGAGAAGATGGTTGAACGGTTGTCGGTCAATTCACATGGCTATTGTGAATGGGAAAAGGTGAAATGGGGATAACATACAGACGTTTGACATTGTTGAATATCTTGGTTATCTTTTTCAAGACTTTTTTCGCAGCATATATCTTTTACAAAAGCCATAAATATTTTAACCCAATAGCAAGCATATAACATGGTTTAAAGCCAATTTTGGAAGAAAGGAAACTTTGAATTTTTTCTTAGGTTTTTTTATTTCATTATTGAATAGTTGCTGTTCCTTCGGCTACTGTATAGAAAAAAAATATTTAAGGAATTTCACATTGTTCATAAGATGACCATAAAATATCAATTGTTATTGTGACCATGGTATTTCTTTGTTGAACAGCTCACTGAAAACTTTGTGTTTTATTACCTAAACCTCCACTAAGAAAAGTTATAGCGATTATTTGATTTATTTTTTAGAAAACTTTTATTTAGTTGTTGAATCGAAAAATACTTTTTTTATTGGATTTTAATGCGAATTCGATGAAATTAAATAACAGATAAAATTATTTCGACAAGCAAACGCAGAAGAAAAATATTTTTCTCTGTATGATAATGAGAACCATAGTATATTTCGATCCGGCCAAACCATGTTAATGGATATGACATAATATGATTGAAGCAACAATAGAATGAATAATCTTTTTGTTGTAATAATCAATCAAAAAATATTTAGTAAATGCTCATCCACAGTTTGTGTGCTCGACTGCCACAATCGGTATAAAAACAACCACACGGCTTTGGTGAATGTGCCACCATATTATATGGTATATTTTTACCATATCTTTATAATTCATATTTTCCTCTCAAAAAATAGTGAAAGGAATAGTATCTTTTCATGGTAGAGATACATTTTCCATTATTTTCCAATATTTACATGTAAAATGTCATTCCATATCTTACCGTCAACTCTAATAAAAAATTATATTAATACGGCTCTATAGTTGGCACTTGTTAATTATTTAATTCATTTTACTTAACCGAATTGAATTGTAATAATTCAATTAAGCATTTGTCTGGAATTATTATTACAGTAGTTGAATTGTGGTTGGAGGTCATCATCAGCGGTACACAGCGTCATTATTGGACATTGATTTGTTTTGACACTTACCTGAAAAGAGAAACAAACACAGACAAATGAAAATTAAATTAGTTATGATGCCGATAACAATAAATTAATTAATTTATAGCGAATATAATAGGAAAATACACATGTTTCAATTCAACACAAACGATAAAAATATCGACAAATTTCATAATCCACCAATAATAATAAAACTTTACAAATCATGGTCATTAAATAAAATATTGATGTCATCAACATAATCACAAAATAACAATCAAAATATTTCAAAAGCATAACAATTGATGGCGTGATTTTTAACTAGAATTGCAAGCAAAAACACATAAAAACTATGCATAATAAAATCACAATAAATACATACATAATATATAAAAAAAATTGAATAATTACACCTATGTGTTGAATGGGGCTGAAAAGTCCTGGGCAAATTTTGGATTTTTAAACAATATTTTTCAAATTGGCCAACAAAACGTAAATTTTTTAAACTATATGTATCAAAGTGACCAAATATACATGGATTTTTTAAACAATATTTTTTTAAAGTAACCAACAAAACATGGATTTTTAAAGAATATTTTTTCAGACTCCAACAAAACGTGGATTTTTTAAAAAATATTCTTCAGACACCAAAAAAACTTGGATTTTTTAAAGAAAAATTTTCAGACACCAAAAAAACGTGGATATTTTTAAAGCATATTCTTTTCGGACACCAACAAAACGTGGAGTTTTTTTAAAGAATATTTTTTTAGACACCAACAAAACGTGCATTTTTTAAAGAATATTTTTCCAAACACCAACAAAACTTGGATTTTATAAAGATTATTTTTTTAATATGCCAACAAAACGTGGATTTTTTAAAGAATAATTTTTCCAGACACCAACAAAACGTGGATTTTTTAAAGAATAATTTTTCCAGACACCAAGAAAACGTGGATTTTTTAAAGAATATTTTTTCCAGACACCAACAAAACGTGGATTTTTTAAAGAATATTTTTCCAGACACCAACAAAACGTGGATTTTTTAAAGAATAATTTTTCCAAACACCAACAAAACGTGGATTTTTTAAAGAATAATTTTTCCAGACACCAACAAAACGTGGATTTTTTAAAGAATAATTTTTCCAGACACCAACAAAACGTTGATTTTCAAAGAATAATTTTTCCAGACACCAACAAAACGTGGATTTTTAAAGAATAATTTTTCCAGACACCAACAATACGTGGATTTTTAAAGAATAATTTTTCCAGACACCAACAAAACGTGGATGTTTTAAAGAATAATTTTTCCAGACACCAACAAAACGTGGATTTTTTAAAGAATAATTTTTCCAGACACCAACAAAACGTGGATTTTTTAAAGAATAATTTTTCCAGACACCAACAAAACGTGGATTTTTTAAAGAATAATTTTTCCAGACACCAACAAAACGTGGATTTTTTAAAGAATAATTTTTCCAGACACCAACAAAACGTGGATTTTTTAAAGAATAATTTTTCCAGACACCAACAAAACGTGGATTTTTTAAAGAATATTTTTTCCAGACACCAACAAAACGTAGATTTTTTAAAGAATAATTTTTCCAGACACCAACAAAACGTGGATGTTTTAAAGAATAATTTTTCCAGACACCAACAAAACGTGGATTTTTTAAAGAATAATTTTTCCAGACACCAACAATACGTGGATTTTTAAAGAATAATTTTTCCAGACACCAACAAAACGTGGATGTTTTAAAGAATAATTTTTCCAGACACCAACAAAACGTGGATTTTTTAAAGAATAATTTTTCCAGACACCAACAAAACGTGGATTTTTTAAAGAATAATTTTTCCAGACACCAACAAAACGTGGATTTTTTAAAGAATAATTTTTCCAGACACCAACAAAACGTGGATTTTCAAAGAATAATTTTTCCAGACACCAACAAAACGTGGATTTTTAAAGAATAATTTTTCCAGACACCAACAATACGTGGATTTTTAAAGAATAATTTTTCCAGACACCAACAAAACGTGGATGTTTTAAAGAATAATTTTTCCAGACACCAACAAAACGTGGATGTTTTAAAGAATATTTTTTCCAGACACCAACAAAACGTGGATTTTTTAAAGAATATTTTTTCCAGACACCAACAAAACGTGGATTTTTTAAAGAATAATTTTTCCAGACACCAACAAAACGTGGATTTTTTAAAGAATAATTTTTCCAGACACCAACAAAACGTGGATTTTTTAAAGAATAATTTTTCCAGACACCAACAAAACGTGGATTTTTTAAAGAATAATTTTTCCAGACACCAACAAAACGTGGATTTTTTAAAGAATAATTTTTCCAGACACCAACAAAACGTGGATTTTTTAAAGAATAATTTTTCCAGACACCAACAAAACGTGGATTTTTTAAAGAATAATTTTTCCAGACACCAACAAAACGTGGATTTTTTAAAGAATATTTTTTCCAGACACTAACAAAACGTGGATTTTTTAAAGAATATTTTTTCCAGACACCAACAAAACGTGGATTTTTTAAAGAATATTTTTTCCAGACACCAACAAAACGTGGATTTTTTAAAGAATATTTTTTCCAGACACCAACAAAACGTGGATTTTTTAAAGAATAATTTTTCCAGACGCCAACAAAACGTGGATTTTTTAAAGAATAATTTTTCCAGACGCCAACAAAACGTGGATTTTTTAAAGAATAATTTTTCCAGACACCAACAAAACGTGGATTTTTTTTAAATAATGTTTTTTTCCAGACACCAACAAAACGTGGATTTTTTTTTAAATAATATTTTTTTTTTCAGACACCAACAAAACGTGGATTTTGTAAAGAATATTTTTCAGGTGACCAACAAAACGTGGATTTTGTAAAGAATATTTTTCAGGTGACCAACAATACGTGGATTTTTTAACGAAGATTTTTTCTGTGACCAATAAAACGTTGTTTTAATAAAGAATATTCTTTTTCAGGTGAACAACAAAACGTGGTTTTTTTAAAGAATATTTTTCAAAGTGAACAACAAAACGTGGATTTTTTAAAGAATATTTTTCAAAGTGAACAACAAAACATGGATTTTTTAAAGAATATTTTTCAAAGTGAACAACAAAACGTGGATTTTTTAATGAATATTTTTCAAAGTGAACAACAAAACGTGGATTTTTTAATGAATATTTTTCAAAGTGAACAACAAAACGTGGATTTTTAAAGAATATTTTTCAAAGTGAACAACAAAACGTGGATTTTTTAATGAATATTTTTCAAAGTGAACAACAAAACGATTATTTTTTCAGCTGACCAGCAAAACATGGATTTTTTAAAGAATTTTTTTCCAGACACCAACAAAACGTGGATTTTTTAAAGAATTTTTTTTTCCAGACACCAACAAAACATGGATTTTTTAAAGAATTTTTTTCCAGACACCAACAAAACGTGGATTTTTTAAAGAATTTTTTTTCCAGACACCAACAAAACGTGGATTTTTTAAAGAATGTTTTTTCCAGACACCAACAAAACGTGGATTTTTTAAAGAATATTTTTTCCAGACACCAACAAAACGTGGATTTTTTAAAGAATATTTTTTTCAGACACCAACAAAACGTGGATTTTTTAAAGCATATTTTTCCAGACACCAACAAAACGTGGATTTCTTAAAGAATATTTTTCAGACACCAAAAAAACGTGGATTTTTTAAACAATATTTTTTTCAGACACCAACAAAACGTGGATTTTTTAAACAATATTTTTTTCAGACACCAACAAAACATGGATTTTTTAAACAATATTTTTTTCAGACACCAACAAAACGTGGATTTTTTAAACAATATTTTTTTCAGACACCAACAAAACATGGATTTTTTAAACAATATTTTTTTCAGACACCAACAAAACGTGGATTTTTTAAACAATATTTTTTTCAGACACCAACAAAACATGGATTTTTTAAACAATATTTTTTTCAGACACCAACAAAACGTGGATTTTTTTAAAAATATATACATATCTTATTTTTGGTCCATAATTTTTCATCCTAACTTTAAAGTATATTTAAATCTTGTTGGTATTGCATTCTAACGACCAAATGAAAACTTTAATCAACCAAAAAACATAACACCAATGCATATCTAAAATAAATTTAACGACAACAAAAAATCACAGTAAAATAAATTAACATGTAAATAACACAAATAGACAACTGACTGTCATACGCACACATTTGTACACATACACTCACTAACACACATGTATACAATATGTCAGCAATTAAATATTTAAATATAATTTTCAACATAAACGAAAAGATCTGATGATAAAAATGCCAAAACATCAGTGCAGGAGTGAATGACTAGATAAGACCCATCAAATGTAGCTTGGGGAACAACAAATCCGATGCCATTTTTTTTTTTTTTGTTTTTTGCGGAGGAACAGGCCTTATCAACAACAACAGCATAACAGTGTTTCAAACGGTGACAAACATGTCTGTCTATCGTGTTGAAGATGATGTTGCTAAATGGGAGAAGGGTGGCTGCAATGCCAATCATGGTGTGCAGTTGAACCGCATTCTTCCCTTGGGAGGGATTTAAATGTAGTGTTGCCGGCATTGCACCACCAGCAAACGGCATTAACATGCAGACATTCAGCAGGCACTCACATAGATGCTATGAACCAGTAAGCTAGCTGGAAAATAGTTGCAAAAGTGCAATTGCAATTGAGCTTAAAAAATTCCTATCAGGACAATAAAGCCAAAAAAGTAGAAAAGAAACAACAAATTTGCCAACGACTATTAACGTTTACACCATTTACTGTTATCAATTTCAGAGCAGATAATATTTCGGTTTTTATATATTAACACTGAAAGAATTTAAAGAAGAGGATGGAAGATGATAAAAAATCCACGGTAGTAGTTTTTAAAGTAATCGTAAAATCCACTTTTTTATTTGTTTAATACACGTTTTGTTTGTAACCTCATAGCCTCATTAAATCCACGTTTTGTTGGTGACCTCAAATTTTTTTTTTAAATCCACGTTTTGTTTGTGACCTCAATAAATATTCTTTAAAAAATACACGTTTTGTTGGTGACCTCAAAAAATATTTTTTTAAATCCACGTTTTTTTTGGTGAACTCAAAAAAAAAATATTCTGTAAAAAAACACATTTTGTTGGTTACCTCAAAACATATTCTTTACAAAATCCACATTTTGTTAGTGACCTCAAAAAATATTCTTTCAAAAATCCACATTTTGTTGGTGACCTCAAAAAATAGTCTTTAAAAAATCCACGTTTTGTTGGTAATCTCAAAAAATAGTCTTTAAAAAATCCACGTTTTGTTGGTAATCTCAAAAAATAGTCTTTAAAAAATCCACGTTTTGTTGGTGACCTCAAAACATATCCTTTAAAAAATCCACATTTTGTTGGTGACCTCAAAAAATAGTCTTTAAAAATCCACGTCTTGTTGGTAATCCCAAACAATAGTCTTTAAAAAAATCCACGTTTTGTTGGTGACCTCAAAAATATTCTTCAAAAAATCCACGTTTTTGTTGGTGACCTCAAAAAATATTCTTTAAAAAATCCACGTTTTATTGGTGACCTCAAAAAACATTCTTTAAAAATGCACGTTTTGTTAGTGACCTCAAAAAATATTCTTTAAAAATCCACGTTTTGTTAGTGACCTCAAAAAACATTCTTTAAAAATCCACGTTTTGTTAGTGACCTCAAAAAATATTCTTTAAAAAATCCACGTTTTGATGGAGACCTCAAAATATATTTTTTTTTAAATCCACGTTTTGTTGGTGACCTCAAAAAATATTCTTTAAAAAATCCACGTTTTGTTGGTAATCTCAAAAAATATTCTTTCAAAAATCCACATTTTGTTGGTGACCTCAAAAAATATTCTTTAAAAAATCCACGTTTTGTTGGTAATCTCAAAAAATATTCTTTCAAAAATCCACATTTTGTTGGTGACCTCAAAAAATATTCTTTAAAAAATCCACGTTTTGTTGGTGATCTCCAAACATATCCTTTCAAAAATCCACATTTTGTTGGTGACCTCAAAAAATAGTCTTTAAAAAATCCACGTTTTGTTGGTAATCTCAAAAACTAGTCTTTAAAAAATCCACGTTTTGTTGGTTACCTCAAAAAATATTCTTTAAAAAATCCACGTTTTGTTGGTGACCTCAAAAAATATTCTTTAAAAAATCCACGTTTTGTTGGTGACCTCAAAAAATATTCTTTAAAAAATCCACGTTTTGTTGGTGACCTCAAAAAATATTCTTTAAAAAATCCACGTTTTGTTGGTGACCTCAAAAAATATTCTTTAAAAAATCCACGTTTTATTGGTGACCTCAAAAAATATTCTTTAAAAAATCCACGTTTTGTTGGTGACCTCAAAAAATAGTCTTTAAAAAATCCACGTTTTGTTGGTAATCTCAAAAAATAGTCTTTAAAAAATCCACGTTTTGTTGGTGACCTCAAAACATATCCTTTAAAAAATCCACATTTTGTTGGTGACCTCAAAAAATAGTCTTTAAAAAATCCACGTTTTGTTGGTGACCTCAAAAAATATTCTTTAAAAAATCCACGTTTTATTGGTGACCTCAAAAAATAGTCTTTAAAAAATCCACGTTTTATTGGTGACCTCAAAAAATATTCTTTAAAAAATCCACGTTTTATTGGTGACCTCAAAAAATATTCTTTAAAAAATCCAAGTTTTGTTGGTGACCTCAAAACATATTCCTTAAAAAACCCAAGTTTTGTTGGTGACCTCAAAACATATTCCTTAAAAAATCCACGTTTTGTTAGTGACCTCAAAACATATTCCTTAAAAAATCCAAGTTTTGTTGATGACCTCAAAAAATATTCTTTAAAAAATCCACGTTTTGTTGGTGACTTCAAAAAATATTCTTTAAAACTCCACGTTTTGTTAGTGACCTCAAAAATATTCTTTAAAACTCCACGTTTTGTTAGTGACCTCAAAAATATTCTTTAAAACTCCACGTTTTGTTAGTGACCTCAAAAATATTCTTTAAAAATCCAAGTTTTGTAAGTGACCTCAAAAAATATTCTTTAAAAAATCCACGTTTTATTGGTGATCTCAAAAAATATTCTTTAAAAAATCCACGTTTTATTGGTGACCTCAAAAATATTCTTTAAAAAATCCACGTTTTGTTGGTGACCTCAAAAAATATTCTTTAAAAAATCCACGTTTTGTTGGTGACCTCAAAAAATATTCGTTAAAAAATCCACGTTTTGTTGGTGACCTCAAAAAATATTCGTTAAAAAATCCACGTTTTGTTGGTGACTTCAAAAAATATTCTTTAAAACTCCACGTTTTGTTAGTGACCTCAAAAATATTCTTTAAAACTCCACGTTTTGTTAGTGACCTCAAAAATATTCTTTAAAACTCCACGTTTTGTTAGTGACCTCAAAAATATTCTTTAAAACTCCACGTTTTGTTAGTGACCTCAAAAATATTCTTTAAAACTCCACGTTTTGTTAGTGACCTCAAAAATATTCTTTAAAACTCCACGTTTTGTTAGTGACCTCAAAAATATTCTTTAAAACTCCACGTTTTGTTAGTGACCTCAAAAATATTCTTTAAAACTCCACGTTTTGTTAGTGACCTCAAAAATATTCTTTAAAACTCCACGTTTTGTTAGTGACCTCAAAAATATTCTTTAAAACTCCACGTTTTGTTAGTGACCTCAAAAATATTCTTTAAAACTCCACGTTTTGTTAGTGACCTCAAAAATATTCTTTAAAACTCCACGTTTTGTTAGTGACCTCAAAAATATTCTTTAAAACTCCACGTTTTGTTAGTGACCTCAAAAATATTCTTTAAAACTCCACGTTTTGTTAGTGACCTCAAAAATATTCTTTAAAACTCCACGTTTTGTTAGTGACCTCAAAAATATTCTTTAAAACTCCACGTTTTGTTAGTGACCTCAAAAATATTCTTTAAAACTCCACGTTTTGTTAGTGACCTCAAAAATATTCTTTAAAACTCCACGTTTTGTTAGTGACCTCAAAAATATTCTTTAAAACTCCACGTTTTGTTAGTGACCTCAAAAATATTCTTTAAAAATCCAAGTTTTGTAAGTGATCTCAAAAAATATTCTTTAAAAAATCCACGTTTTATTGGTGACCTCAAAAAATATTCTTTAAAAAATCCACGTATTGCCGGTAAACTCAAAAAAAGTTCTTTAAAAAATCCACGGTTGGTTGTTAGTGACCTCAAAAAATTTTCTTTAAGAAATCCACTTTTTCTTGGTAACCTCAAAAAATATTATTTAAAAAATTCACGGTTGGTTGTTGGTAACCTCAAAATATCTTCTTTAAGAAATCCACGTTTTGTTGGTAACCTCAAAAAATTTGATTTAAAAAATCCACGTTTTGTTGATGACCTCAAACAAATATTCTGTAAGCACTCAAATTTTGTCTCCAGTAACCCTTTATATAAACAAAACGAAACTTCCCTTCAAGCATTTTTAATAAAAATATTGAATTTCCAATCAATTAATTCTTACAAGTGTTCATTATATTATCCATCAACCTTTATTGTTGGTTGCTTTTCACTTATCCCACCACATATGACAATCCCTTCAAATGAAAAAGAAAAAGCTTTAATGTATCTTTCTTACGGTGTGCTAATGATTTTGCGAAATAAAAATCTACTGGTGAAGTGTCCAAAAGAAATGATTTCGAATATTACTTTTTTCCTCTACAACAACCGAAAAAAATAAGAAAGATATTTCCAAATAAAATAAACATTTGCCATGTTCATATAAAGATAATGGATGCATGGGGATCCACTTAAAATACGACACTACTTCTACCCCAGTCAGCCAACCGGGCAGCAACAGCAGGATCCATGCATTTGCTAGAAAGTAAAGAAGAAAAATCGAACGTAAATTCTGAAAGAATTCTTTTTGGTTGGTGGAAAAATAAAATCCGACCAGAAACATACAAATGCAATTGTCCTCTTTTTATTACTCGGCGAAGTGAGTGAATTGAAGTGCAGTGGCTGCATGGATGGTTGCTTGGATAGCAGGGCCAGTGGCTGACAATGAATATGGTCATGGAGATTGCCATGACAACGGCGACGACGACGATGTTCGTGGCAATGCTCAGGGCTGCTGTGACTGTGTCGAGTAGTTGGTTAGTGTTAGTGGAATTGGCCATGCGATGGTAGGTAATGCTCGAAGGAATCGTATTGCAGCAGCCTGTATTTTTAGCTTTTGGCAATATTAATGCTTTCACCTCTTTCGCTCGAAAAAAGAGAAATTTTACAAAATTTCAAGTGAAGGAAGTGGAAATGAATATATTTTTCCATTACTGATTAATGTATGGAGAGTGAAGGTGGTGAAGGAGGTTGGCATGAAGCTTTTTTTGCTCGTTCGCCATTCGTTACATTTATCATACGCCATAATATCATGAATAATTCATACAAATTACAGAACTTCAAACCAATATGCATTTCCAGCTGCAGCTACATTTTGTGATATACAGCAGAGATGAGGGGAATGAAAGGATGCCTGGGTTTGCAATAACATTTCCTATATATTTAGCCATATATTTTCGGAGAAAGGGACCAATGTGAAAGTGGAAGCAACCATTGCCAAAAGTGAATTGGGCTGATAACCAAATTCGCTTTAGACTCTCACAGGGAGCAAATAATTTTACAGTGACATATGGTTGGAACGAAGTTGGTAAAAAATATCCACAAACGAGGATTATGTTTAGAAAAAAATATTTTTTAAAGGTGACCAACAAAACGAGGATTTTAAACAACGTGGATTTTTTAAAAAATATTTTTTGAACAAGAATACGTCGATTAAAAAAAAATTATATATATTTTTAAGGTGGCCAAGAATACGTGGATTTTTAAAAAAATATTTTTGAGGTGACCAGCCAAACTTGTATTAAAAAAAAAATCTGAAATGACCAACAAAACGCGGATTTTTAAAAAATATTTTTTATGTGATCAACAAAACGTGGATTTTTTAAAAAATATTTTTTGAGTTGACCGAAAAAACGTGGATTTTTTTAAAAAATATTTTTTGAGGTGACCAGCAAAACGTGGATTTTTTAAAAAATATTTTTTGAGGTGACCAGCAAAAGGTGGATTTTTTAAAAAATATTTTTTGAGGTGACCAGCAAAACGTGGATTTTTTAAAACATATTTTTTGAGGTGACCAGCAAAACGTGGATTTTTTAAAACATATTTTTTGAGGTGACCAGCAAAACGTGGATTTTTTAAAAAATATTTTTTGAGGTGACCAGCAAAACGTGGATTTTTTAAAAAATATTTTTTTGAGTTGACCAACAAAACGTGGATTTTTTAAAAAATATTTTTTTGTGTTGACCAACAAAACGTTTTTGTGTTGACCAACAAAACGTGGATTTTTTAAAACATATTTTTTGAAACGTGGATTTTTTAAAACATATTTTTTGAAACGTGGATTTTTTAAAACATATTTTTTGAAACGTGGATTTTTTAAAACATATTTTTTGAAACGTGGATTTTTTAAAACATATTTTTTGAAACGTGGATTTTTTAAAACATATTTTTTGAAACGTGGATTTTTTAAAACATATTTTTTGAAACGTGGATTTTTTAAAACATATTTTTTGAAACGTGGATTTTTTAAAACATATTTTTTGAAACGTGGATTTTTTAAAACATATTTTTTGAAACGTGGATTTTTTAAAACATATTTTTTGAAACGTGGATTTTTTAAAACATATTTTTTGAAACGTGGATTTTTTAAAACATATTTTTTGAAACGTGGATTTTTTAAAACATATTTTTTGAAACGTGGATTTTTTGAAACGTGGATTTTTTAAAACATATTTTTTGAAACGTGGATTTTTTAAAACATATTTTTTGAAACGTGGATTTTTTAAAACATATTTTTTGAAACGTGGATTTTTTAAAACATATTTTTTGAAACGTGGATTTTTTAAAACATATTTTTTGAAACGTGGATTTTTTTGAAACGTGGATTTTTTAAAACATATTTTTTGAAACGTGGATTTTTTAAAAAATATTTTTCGAGCTCACCAACAAAACGTGGATTTTTTAAAAAATATTTTTCGAGCTCACCAACAAAACTTGAATTTTTTAAAAAATATTTTTCGAGCTCACCAACAAAACGTGGATTTTTTAAAAAATATTTTTCGAGCTCACCAACAAAACGTGGATTTTTTAAAAAATATTTTTCGAGCTCACCAACAAAACGTGGATTTTTTAAAAAATATTTTTCGAGCTCACCAACAAAACGTGGATTTTTTAAAAAATATTTTTCGAGCTCACCAACAAAACGTGGATTTTTTTGAAGAATGTTTTTGAGGTCCCCAAAAAAACGTGTTTTTTTGAAGAATAGTTTTTGAGGACACCAACAAAACGTGGATTTTATAAAAAAAATTAAACTGTCTTTTAAAGCGTGGAATTTTAACAAATATTTTTTGAGCTGTCTATTAAAACGTGGATTTTTTAAAAAAAAAATATTTTTTAGCTGTCTATTAAAACGTGGATTTTTTAAAAAAAAAATATTTTTTAGCTGTATTAAAAAAATATATATATTTTTTAGCTGTCTATTAAAACGTGGATTTTTTTAAAAAAATATTTTTGGGCTGTCTTTTAAAACGTGGATTTTCAAAAAATATTTTTTGAGCTGCCAACAAAACGTGGATTTTTTAACAAATATTTTTGAGGTCACCAACAAAACGTGGATTTTTTAAAAAAATATTTTTGAGGTCACCAACGAAAAGTGGGTTTCTTAAAAAATATTTTTGGAGGTCACCAACAAAAAGTGGATTTTTTAAAAAATATTTTTGGAGGTCACCAACAAAACGTGCATTTTTTAAAAAAAATTTTTGAGCTCACCAACAAATCGTGGATTTTTTAAAAATAATTTTTGAGGTCACCAACGAAACGTGGATTTTTTAAAAAATATTTGTTGAGATGATCGACAAAACGTGGATTTTTAAAAAAAATGTTTTTGAGGTGACCGCCGAAACGTGGATTTTTAAAAAATATTTTTTGAGATGATCGACAAAACGTGGATTTTTTAAAAAAAATGTTTTTTGAGGTGACCTCCGAAACGTGGATTTTTAAAAAATATTTTTTTTGGTTGACCAGATCGTAGACTTTTTAAAAAAAAATATTTTTTGAGATGACCCGCAAAACGTGGATTTTTTAAAAAATATTTTTTTTTGGTTGACCAGATCGTAGACTTTTTAAAAAAAATATTTTTTGAGATGACCCGCAAAACGTGGATTTTTTAAAAAATATTTTTTTTTGGTTGACCAGATCGTAGACTTTTTAAAAAAAAATATTTTTTGAGATGACCCGCAAAACTTGGATTTTTTAAAAAATATTTTTGAGGTCACCAACAAAACGTGGATTTTTTAAAAAATATTTTTGAGGTGGACAAGAAAACGTGGATTTTTTAAAAAATATTTTTGAGGTCACCAACAAAACGTGGATTTTTTAAAAATATTTCTGAGGTCACCAACAAAACGTGAATTTTTTAAAAAATATTTTTGAGGTCACCAACAAAACGTGGATTTTTAAAAAAATATTTTTGAGGTCACCAACAAAACGTGGATTTTTTAAAAAATATTTTTGAGGTCACCAACAAAACGTGGATTTTTTAAAAAATATTTTTGAGGTCACCAACAAAACGTGGATTTTTTAAAAAATATTTTTGAGGTCACCAACAAAACGTGGATTTTTTAAAAAATATTTTTGAGGTCACCAACAAAACGTGGATTTTTTAAAAAAATATTTTTGAGGTCACCAACAAAACGTGGATTGTTTTTTAAGAATATTTTTTGAGGTCACCAACAAAACGTGGATTGTTTTTTAAGAATTTTTTTTGAGGTCACCAACAAAACGTGGACTTTTTAAAAAATATTTTTTGAGGTCACCAACAAAAGTGTGGAGTTTTTAAAAAATATTGTTGGAGATTGTGCATGAAATGCAACCATGCACAATAAGCAACACATATATTAGCGCCATCTGTTTATTTCATGTAAAACTATATGGATAGTTTTACATCGATTATGGAAAAATTCTTAGTATCGATATGTGGTAATTAGATATTCTGTTATCGATAGAAAGTTCTAGAGTAAGAACGTTTTGTAATATAAGCGCCTGTAAAGAAGCATAAGTTGCCAGTTGAATAGAGTAAGAGTTGCTGCTAACATCCCCTCGAAGACTAAAGTGTTTTATTCCTGGTGGTTATACTGCGCAAAACCAAAAAAATACTTCCTATAGGTTATGGGCCCAGGAAGCTCTGGAAAGGAAGAATCAATTGAAGTGTGTGCCCGGGAAGCTCTGCAGTGAATATCAATTGTGTGTGTCCAATTGAAGCGTGTACCCAGGAGAGCAGCAACAGTAAGGTGTTTCCAAAAGAAAAGTAGTGTGCGTTCCATAGCGACGGTTGTTGTGTGTCAACAACGAACTATTGGAGTGTACAACAGAATAGTTATTGTGTGTCAATAACAAGAGGCTAAGCAGCAAACAAAATAAGAGTGCCAGTGAAGATGAGTTCTTCAATCTACAGCATTGAGAAGCTGGATGAGTCCAACTATGACTCCTGGAGCCTGTGCATGAAGGCGGTGTTAGTCCACCAGGAGTGTTGGAGCGGCACAACAGCAAAGCCAGAGAAAGATAATGATGCTTGGAGTAGAAGAGACGAGAAGGCGTTAGCATCACTTATACTCAGTGTGACTCCATGGCAGATAGCGTACATCAAAACCTGCAAAACGTCGTCCGAAGCGTGGAACACATTAAGAGAAATCCACAGGCCAAAAGGGCCAGTACGGAAAGTGACGCTATTTAAAAGGTTGTTGGCTCTGCGTATGGGCGAAGATGGCGACGTCCAAGAACATGTGTGCGAGTTTGCGTCGTTAGTCGACAAGTTAGCCGAGACGGGCATAGAGCTGCAAGAAGAATTGTTCGTCATTATGCTTCTTGCAAGTTTGCCAAAATCTTTCGAGAATTTTGTGGTGGCGTTGGAATCGAGGGACGAGTTGCCATGTATGAGTTCCCTCAAGATAAAGCTGGCCGAAGAAGCTGAACGGAGAAAAACCACCAGGCAAGCAGAAAATACAGAAACCGCATTCATGTCGTATAGCAACCAAGAAAGTAAAATGCGCAGTAATAGTTTATGCAGCAACAACAACAGTGATCAAGAAAATTGTCGTGTGTACAACAACAAAGAATGTGAGCGCACAAGAAAACGAGGGTACAACAACAATTGTAGCAGGCGCACAGGCAAGCGAGCGGGCAACAACAATGCAAATGTGAAGTGCTACAATTGCGGTAACAGAGGCCATTACGCTGCACATTGTAAAAATGCAGCAAGAAAGGGTGAGCATGCGTACTCAGCAATGGCAACGGTGAAATACAATAACAGAGGCGCAAAAATAATAGAAAGAGGGAAGACAGTTATGTATGCAAGAAAAGAAGGCAATTTGTTTTTGTACAGCCCGCAGAAAAAGAAAAATGTGTGTATGCATGCGAATATGCGCAATAAAAATTGGAGTGAGAAGCATCGCATTGAGGAGGGGAAATTCCATGAACGTGCAGGCAGGCCAAAGAAAAGACAGGCATATCACGAAGAAAAGTGTGAAGCATTTTGAAGTATTGGTTAGTCCAGAAAATGCGATAAAATTATAGACTTGAAATTGAATATGTAAATATTGAAATATTGAATTATGTAAATATGTATGTAGTATGTAAGATTTTTAATAGTGTGTCTATTTATTGAAACATTGTAAGTCAATGTGTAATGTTGTATGTCAACAAGAATAAAATAAAGAGTTAGGAATATATGTGTTGAGGAGGGGTGTTGGAGATTGTGCATGAAATGCAACCATGCACAATAAGCAACACATATATTAGCGCCATCTGTTTATTTCATGTAAAACTATATGGATAGTTTTACATCGATTATGGAAAAATTCTTAGTATCGATATGTGGTAATTAGATATTCTGTTATCGATAGAAAGTTCTAGAGTAAGAACGTTTTGTAATATAAGCGCCTGTAAAGAAGCATAAGTTGCCAGTTGAATAAAGTAAGAGTTGCTGCTAACATCCCCTCGAAGACTAAAGTGTTTTATTCCTGGTGGTTATACTGCGCAAAACCAAAAAAATACTTCCTATAAATATTTTTTGAGGTCACCAACAAAACGTGGATTTTTTAAAAAATATTTTTGACGTCACCAACAAAACGTGGATTTTTTAAAAAATATTTTTGAGGTCACCAACAAAACGTGGATTTTTTAAAAAATATTTTTGAGGTCACCAACAAAACGTGGATTTTTTAAAAAATATTTTTGAGGTCACCAACAAAACGTGGATTTTTTAAAAAATATTTTTGAGGTCACCAACAAAACGTGGATTTTTTAAAAAATATTTTTGAGGTCACCAACAAAACGTGGATTTTTTAAAAAATATTTTTGAGGTCACCAACAAAACGTGGATTTTTTAAAAAATATTTTTGAGGTCACCAACAAAACGTGGATTTTTTAAAAAATATTTTTGAGGTCACCAACAAAACGTGGATTTTTTGAAAAATATTTTTGAGGTCACCAACAAAACGTGGATTTTTTAAAAAATATTTTTGAGGTCACCAACAAAACGTGGATTTTTTAAAAAATATTTTTGAGGTCACCAGCAAAACGTGGATTTTTTAAAAAATATTTTTGAGGTCACCAACAAAACGTGGATTTTTTGAAAAATATTTTTGAGGTCACCAACAAAACGTGGATTTTTTAAAAAATATTTTTGAGGTCACCAACAAAACGTGGATTTTTTGAAAAATATTTTTGAGGTCACCAACAAAACGTGGATTTTTTAAAAAATATTTTTGAGGTCACCAACAAAACGTGGATTTTTTAAAAAATATTTTTGAGGTCACCAGCAAAACGTGGATTTTTTAAAAAATATTTTTGAGGTCACCAACAAAACGTGGATTTTTTAAAAAATATTTTTGAGGTCACCAACAAAACGTGGATTTTTTAAAAAATATTTTTGAGGTCACCAACAAAACGTGGATTTTTTAAAAAATATTTTTGAGGTCACCAACAAAACGTGGATTTTTTAAAAAATATTTTTTGAGTTGTCTATTTAAACGTGGATTTTTTAAAAAATATTTTTTGAGTTGTCTATTTAAACGTGGATTTTTTAAAAAATATTTTTTGAGTTGTCTTTTAAAACGTGGGTTTTTTAAAAAATATTTTTTGAGCTGTCTATTAAAATCTTAATTAAAAAAAAACATTTTTTGATGTGTCTTTTAAAACGTGGAATTTTTAACAGAATTTCACTGTGTAAGCATATCAAAAAAATATGATTACAAGCATTCCATATCAGCAATCCAGCACCCCTGCAATGAAACCCAATATAAAATAGAGTAATGGAAGAAAATATATTCTGTAGCTTGATATTTGCTTCTGTCCATATCAGGCGGTATATAAAACCCACACCCGTCAAACTGCCTGATTGTCTGTCTGTTTCACTGTAAATGGTGGTTTGTAATTATGTGTCAGATTTGTTGTAGAGCGAGAAAAATTTATATTTTTACAAAAATAAAGTTTTTTTATTGTTATTAAACCTCAGGAAATACCGCAGATTTTTTTGTTGGTTAAATTTTTGTTGTTACTGTTCTGGGCAGCCAGGCAATAGTGATGCTTATGGGGAGGAGATGGTGATGGAGGTTTGGCGTTTGGAGGTTTGTAGGAATTCTGTAATGCATAGAGTATGCTTTCAAAATTGCAACAATATGATGGACAATTGGTTGAATGGATATAACACAGCAGCAGCAGCAGGATATAATAACAGGGGACAGAAAAACGGAACACAAGAAAAAAAAAGAACTGAAAAATAAATTGAGCGCATAATTTCATGAATCATTAAAAATTTATTCAAATTTTTATTAACGACTCCTGCTCGTTCCGCACTACAAAGCCACACCATGGAATGAAAAACGAAAACGATTTAAATAAATTATAAATTGGAGGGAAAAGTTATTGAAAATTTTAGATATTCAGGAACGAAATTTTGTGCTACATTGAATTCAGGGCTTATTGGTAAATTAAAAGTGGATAATTCATAGTTTGGCTATTGTTGCCTAAAATTGTAAAGTGGATATTATATAAATGAGTGGATATTGTATAAATGCTTGAGATAATCTATATTAAACAATCACTGTAATAAGTATTATCCTCAACTATACCCACTCAGCAAATCAAATTTCAAAACAAAATTATAATGCGTTAGAAAATTAAAATTTTGATTGCATAATTTTAATTTAAAGAAGAAAACACAACACCCAAAATGAGCGAAAAATGATAATGAATGAAAAATATTAACTTAACGAAATAGCCAGGTGCTAGAAATTACAAAAACACCCATCTTCTCTCCTGCAGCTTTATGTTAATGAGTACTCACACACACACACAGATCACACACCAAATGAACCAGACGTCTGAAAATGTACTTAGGTTTGCAGTAGAAAAATGCAGGAAAGTGGAATGAAAAAATATATGTATAGTTATTAAAAAAACGGACGAAAAGGACTAAAAAAATCATTTAATTTCAATTAAAAATATTAGGGAAAATAAAAAAATAGAAAATCAAAAGAATGCAGACAGAAGATAGCAAAAGAGAAAAATCAAAATCTGTCATTTAAAATAATTGCATTGCAAGGACCATCAAAAATATATTTAATTAAAGCGGAAAATGTTTTAAAAAATTGCGAAAGTGGTTCAAATGAGAAGTTAGATGGGTATCACACCCATTGACCGTATGGTGTATTGTTGAAAACAAATAATTAATATTGAGTGTCAAAATCGTTAAAAATTGAGTTTCCTCAATAAGCATAAAATTTCTAAAATCGTTCATGGTTATTGCGATACAATTTATTGAATTTATATTAATGGTTTTCTGGTAATTTTAAAGCTGGACACTCACTATCAAAGTTGCTTGTCAAGCCGATGAACTATTTCATTTCTACTTAACCGCTCTGCAATCGAATTCCTCAAATTTACTTCAGAAAATTAATTAATTAATTTCTTTATTTCTCAACGAACACAATTTTCTATTTCTTAAAGTACATTCTTGACAATTCTACATAATCCCTTAGATACAGCTTTTAAAGTATCATGCCCTGTGACGCGCTCGAAGAAACACCATAGTGGAAGTCTGAGCTCTCAAACCTAAGTAAACATTCAAGAAAAGTTTTCAAAATCAGCTACCAAAACGGATCCTGGCAGCCATACAAGATATGCTGAAGGAGTGAATTCTGTGGATCATTGGATAGCATCGAAGATACAACCAGACTAAATAAAGTTATGGCAAAGGACACTCAAATCCCACTTGGCTGGAAAACTCTGAAAATCTCTTGAAAACCTTCTTACAAAGTTTAACCAATATTCCCATTAATAAAGATAATAAGTTCAAATCAAGTCACATGGACTATTAACAGCTTCTCTCCCTGCATGTTCGTGACAGATTTAGGAACTCAACATATCTCCTAGTCAAAACGACAGACACAGCCCTACACGAAGGCTTTAGGACTATTGAGTAGACCTTGGAGGACAAACAATACACCTTAGCCGCCTTTCTAGCAGAGTTAGTTCCTGTTTGTGTGAAAAAGTGTTCTTTAGAAAATTCTCGTTTGTGTGAAAAATGTTCTTTAAAACACCCACGTTTGTGGCCGTGGTAGCCTGGAAAAAATATTATTTAAAAAATCCACGTTTATGAGTGTTGAACAAATATTCTTTAAAAATCCAGGTCTGCGGATGTGATAGCCTTGAAAGCTATTCTTTAAAAAATCAACGTTTGTGGCTGTGACGTTTCTTGAAAAGCTATTCTTTAAAAAATCGACGTTTGTGGCTGTGATTGTGTTGAAAAAATGTTCTTTAAAAAAATGCACGTTTGCGACTTGATTCTGTTGAAAAATGTTCTTTAAAAAATCCACGTTTGTGACGTGATTCTGTTGAAAAAATGTTTTTTAAAAAATCCACGTTTGTGATGCGATTCTGTTGAAAAAATGTTCTTTAAAAAATCCACGTTTGTGGCTGTGATAGTCTTGAAAAAATGTTCTTTTAAAATCCGCTCCTTCAAAAAATATTTTAAAAAATCTAAGACCTTTTTTAATAAAAAATTCAAGTGCTTAAAAAACAAATTTAAAAAAAAATAAACGTCCTCCAAAAAAAAATTTAAAAAACCCACGTCCTTAAAAAAATAATTAACGACCTCCAAAAAAAATTATTAAAAAACCCACGTCTTTAAAAAAATAATTAACGTCCTCCAAAAAAATATTTAATAAAAAATCCACGTCCTTCAAAAAAAAAAATATTTAATAAAAAATCCACGTCCTTCAAAAAAAAAATATTTAATAAAAAATCCACGTCCTTCAAAAAAAAAATATTTAATAAAAAATCCACGTCCTTCAAAAAAAATATTTAATAAAAATCCACGTTTGTGGCTGTGATAGTCTTGAAAAAATGTTCTTTAAAATCCGCTCCTTCAAAAAATATTTTAAAAAATCTAAGACCTTTTTTAATAAAAAATTCAAGTGCTTAAAAACAAATTTAAAAAAAATAATTAACGTCCTCCAAAAAAAATTTAAAAAACCCACGTCCTTAAAAAAATAATTAACGACCTCCAAAAAAATTATTAAAAAACCCACGTCTTTAAAAAAATAATTAACGTCCTCCAAAAAAATATTTAATAAAAAATCCACGTCCTTCAAAAAAAAAATATTTAATAAAAAATCCACGTCCTTCAAAAAAAAAATATTTAATAAAAAATCCACGTCCTTCAAAAAAAATATTTAATAAAAAA
This sequence comes from Musca autumnalis, assembly GCF_047663935.1. Classification (NCBI taxonomy): domain Eukaryota; kingdom Metazoa; phylum Arthropoda; class Insecta; order Diptera; family Muscidae; genus Musca; species Musca autumnalis. Next base: position 200,647,486 of record NW_027411866.1, on the reverse strand, counting down.
TCCACGTCCTTCAAAAAAAATATTTAATAAAAAATCCACGTCCTTCAAAAAAAAAATTTAATAAAAAATCCACGTCCTTCAAAAAAGATATTTAATAAAAAATCCACGTCCTTCAAAAAAAATATTTAATAAAAAATCCACGTCCTTCAAAAAAAATATTTAATAAAAAATCCACGTCCTTCAAAAAAAATATTTAATAAAAAATCCACGTCCTTCAAAAAACATATTTAATAAAAAATCCACGTCCTTCAAAAAAAAATATTTAATAAAAAATTCACGTCCTTAAAAAAAATATTTAATAAAAAATCCACGTCCTTCAAAAAAATATTTAATAAAAAATCCACGTCCTTCAAAAAAAAATATTTAATAAAAAATTCACGTCCTTAAAAAAAATATTTAATAAAAAATCCACGTCCTTCAAAAAAATATTTAATAAAAAATCCACGTCCTTCAAAAACATTTAATAAAAAATCCACGTCCTTCAAAAAAATATTAATAAAAAATCCACGTCCTTTAAAAAAAAATATTTAAAAAAAATCCACGTCCTTTAAAAAAATATTGAATAAAAAATCCACGTCCTCCAAAAAAATATTTAATAAAAAATCCACTTCCTTCAAAAAAATATTTAATAAAAAATCCACGTCCTTCAAAAAAATATTTAATAACAAATCCACGTTTTTCAAAAAAATATTTAATAAAAAATCCACGTCCATCAAAAAAACATAAAATAAAGAAATTCACGTCCTTCAAAAAAATATTTAATAAAAAATCCACGTCCATCAAAAAAACATTTAATAAAGAAATTCACGTCCTTCAAAAAAAAAAATATTTAATAAAATATCCACATCCTCCAAAAAAATATTTAAAAAAAATCCACGTCCTCCAAAAAAATATTTAATAAAAAAACCACGCCCTCCAAAAAAAATTTAATAAAAAATCCATGTCCTCCAAAAAATATTTAATAAGAAAACCACGTCCTCCAAAAAATATTTAATAAAAAATCCACGTCCTCCAAAAAAATATTTAATAAAAAATCCACGTCCTCCAAAAAAAATATTTCATAAAAAAATCCAAGTCCTCCAAAAAAAAATTTAATAAAAAATCCACGTCCTCCAAAAAAATATTTAATAAAAAATCCACGTCCTCCAAAAAAATATTTAATAAAAAATCCACGTCCTCAAAAAAAAATATTTAATAAAAAATCCACGTCCTCAAAAAAAAAAATATTTAATAAAAAATCCACGTCCTTCAAAAAAATATTTAATAAAAAATCCACGTCCTTCAAAAAAATATTTAATAAAAAATCCACGTCCTTCAAAAAAATATTTAATAAAAAATCCACGTCCTTCAAAAAAATATTTAATAAAAAATCCACGTCCTTCAAAAAAATATTTAATAAAAAATCCACGTCCTTCAAAAAAATATTTAATAAAAAATCCACGTCCTTCAAAAAAATATTTAATAAAAAATCCACGTCCTTCAAAAAAATATTTAATAAAAAATCCACGTCCTTCAAAAAAATATTTCATAAAAAATCCACGTCCTTCAAAAAAATATTTAATAAAAAATCCACGTCCTTCAAAAAAAATAATTAATAAAAAATCCACGTCCTTCAAAAAAATATTTAATAAAAAATACACGTCCTTTAAAAAAATATTTATTAAAAAATCCACGTCCTTCAAAAAAATATTTAATAAAAAATGAACGTCCTTCAAAAAAATATTTAATAAAAAATCCACGTCCTTCAAAAAAATATTTAATAAAAAATGCACGTCCTTCAAAAAAATATTTAATAAAAAATCCACGTCTTTGAAAAAAGATTTGGGAAAGATTTGGTTTTGTTTGCAAGTGAAGTTGATAGAGTTTAGGTAGTGCCAAAGAAATTCTCGATCAGAGTGTTTCTTTGCGCACGTATCTATTTGAGCTAGCAATTGACACTTGGGTATAAAAAGTTTCTTGTTGAAAAACAAGAAACAAGGGAAATGATGAAGATCTGTAGCGAGATCTGAAACTATAGTATTCCCTGCCTTACCCCTTGGTAAAAATCGCCAAAATTTTTTCCCACTAATAAATTAAAGTTGTTTCTAATAAAATATTAAAACAACGACTATGGGATTAAGCCTGACTATTTTGAAAAACAATAAAAAAACGCCAACCCTCCTAAAATATTTATTAAAATATCCACGTCCTTCAAAAAATATATAATAAAAAATCCACGCCCTTTAAAAAAATATTTAATAAAAAATCCACGCTCTTCAAAAAAAAAATTAATAAAAATGCACGTGCTTCAAAAAAATACATAATAAAAAATCACGTCCTTCAAAAAAAATTATAAAAGAAATCCACGACCTTCAAAAAAATTTAATAAAAAATCGACATGCTCTAAAAAAACAATTTAATAAAAAACCCACGTCCTTCAAAAAAATGTTTAATATAAAATTAACGTCCTTCAAAAAATATTTAATAAAAAAATCATTTTAAACAAATTCAACTCCTTCAAAAAGAATTTTCAACAATCCACGTCCTTCAAAAAAAATGTTTTTTTAAATCCACGAAATATTAAAAAATCCACGTCCATTAAAAAATAAAAAATATGTTTTAAAAAATTAAAAATTAATTAATAAAATTACCTTTTCTAGTGACTTCAAAAAATATAAAAAACGTTTTATTAGTGATAACAAATTTTTAAAAGATCCACGTATTGATAGTAGACCCAAATGTTTATTAAATTATAGAATTAATCCCAAAAAAATAAATTTTATTAGCGATCCACAAATTATTTTTTAAATAAATTTTTGTAAGTGACCTCAAAAGATATTTTAAAAGATGCAGAATTTTTTAAAGATCTCAAAAATATTAAAAAATGTTTAAAATATGTTTTGATAATGACCTTAAAAAATATTTTTTTACAAATCCCTCGAAAAATATTATATAAACTACGCTAAACTAAACAAGTAAGAAAAGCGTTAAGTTCGGTCGGGACGAACTTTTTATACCCTCCACCACAAATTTCAGCCATTTCGGTGGATTGATGTGGCCACAACCTTCAAAATACCGAAATTCAAAAAGTACCGTTCTATGGGGGCTATATGATGGCGTGGACCTATACCTACAAATTTCTGGGGGAAAGTTTTATACGCCTAAAGAAGACTAAATACCAAATTTCAGCCATATCGGTGTGATAATGAGGCTAAAACGTTCAAAATATCTATAATCGGGAGATATTGTATTATGGGGGCTATATCAACACGTGGACCTATATAAACGTTTTATGGTAGAAATGTTTCTTAGCCTCTGGAAACACAAAATACAAAGTTACAACCGATTCCTTGGTCAAATGGGTCTAATACATTCAAAATATATTAAAATGACGCGTACTTTATAAGGGGTCTTATATGGGGACTATACCAAAACGTGGACCTATATAACCCAACTTTGGTGGAAATGTTTTCTGGCCTCTGAAGACACAAAATACCAAATTACAACCAATTCTGTGGTCAAATGGGTCTAATACATTCAAAATATATTAAAATGACGCGTACTTTATATGGGGCCTTATATGGGGGCTATACCAAAACGTGGACCTATATAACCCAACTTTGGTATTAATATTTTTGGCCTCTGGAGACACAAAGTACCAAATTACAACCAATTCGGTGGTAAAATGGGCCAAATATCTTAAAAATTCGTTAAAACGACGACGCGTCACGCGTCATTTTGTATGGGGGCTATACGAAAGCGTGGACCTACATAGCCCGCTTTCAATACCAAAAGTCCTACGTAAATATAACATATTTTCCCAAAATTTCATTAACCTACGTCAATCCGTTCGGACGCTAGAGTGATTTCCACAGACGGACAGACAGACAGACGGACGGACATGGCTATATCGATGTAGAATTGCACGCTGATCAAGAATATATATACTTTGTGGGGTCTACAATGATTATTTCGAGTAGTTACAAACGTAGTGACAAACTTAATATACCCCCATTCTATGGTGGAGGGTATAAAAATCCACGTCCATCAAAAAATATTTAATAAAATATCAACGTCCTTCAAAAAAAAAATATTTAATAAAAAATGCACGTCCTTCAACAAAAATTATTAATAAAAAATCACGTCCTTCAAAATAATATATATAATAAAAAAGTCCACGTCCCTCAAAAAAAAATTATAATAAAAAATCCACGTCCCTCAAAAAAATTATAATAAAAAAATCCACGTCCTTCAAAAATACTTAATAACAAATCGACATCCTTCAAAAAAATATTTAATAAAAAACCCACGTCCTTCTAAAAAATGTTAAATAAAAAAACAACGTCCTTTAAAGAAATATTTAATTAAAAATTCACGTCCTTCCAACAATATTTTAAAAAAATTCAAGTCCTTCAAAAACTATTTTCAACAATCCACGTCCTTCAAACAAAAATTTTAATCCACGAAATATTAAAAAATCCACGTCCATAAAAAGACAAAAAATATTTTCTAAAAAATAAATAAACTAAATTACGTTTTGCTAGTGACTTCAAAAAATATAAAAAAACATTTTAATAATGATATTTTTAAAAGATCCACGTATTGATAGTAAACCCAAATTTTTATTAAATTATACAATTAATCCCAAAAATATTTAATTTTGTTAGTGACCTTAACAAATTATTTTTAAAAAAAAATTTTTGTTAGTGACCTCAAAAGATGCAGGATATTTTAAAGACCTCAAAAATATTACAAATGTGTAAAAAATGTTTTGGTAATGACTTTAAAAAAATATTTTTTAACAAATCCACGTGTGATAGTCCCTCGAAAAATATTATCTAAACTCCGCTTATGAAATAATCCCTGTCTAAGTGAATCTATATCTATGTTCTTGCAAACCGATGATTGAAAGCTCTAGGACGACCTTCCCATACAACCAAACTAGGTCTCGGAGACCTTCTAAGGTTTCTTAATTCATCAGGCTGAATATAATAGGCAGCATATTATAATTATATTACTATCACTACCCGAGTATATGTATTTAACATATTAATTGAGGCTTTGAAGGTTATAGCCACCACGTAAACCAACCAAGCAGGTTCATGTTTCGACGATGTTTTTTTTACTATTAAAATCGACATGTGAAACACCACCTCTCACTCACATATATTGGTAATTACTGGAACCAACTAATTATAAGAAAATTCTCCCGCACTTATTTTATGTTGATTATGGACACATGGCAACCCTCAAACTTCATAATATTAACTTATTTTCCGTTCACGCCTTCTCACATATATTTGTATATAACTCCAATTAAATGAGAAATAGTCAACGCAAAAAAAAAACAAAACAAAGAAAAAACGCGTAACAAAATGCGACATTATGTCGCGCCTTTGTGTCTGATTTTACCACAAGGCACAAGGATTAGCAGACATGCAGAGATTCTATACGTGCGTGTGTATGCGTAGTCGTTAAAATGATGATGATGCTGCTGATGTGCGTTTCTTTCGCATTTGCGTTACTTTGCTTCTTAATGTTTGAAATTGAAGTAAATCTGACGATGACACTGCTTGTTGGTGGTGCCACAGCCAGCATCAATTTCGTTGTCAACGTCATTTCTCTGTTGGGCGGTGATTCCCTAACATTGTTTTTTTCTTATTTTTACTAAGGAAAAAAACGTATCCAACCTCGCGTTAGACAAAAATTGACGGGAGAAAAACTCTGAAGAAAAATAAAACTGCGTTAGACAAGTCACAGTGGGTTGAATGTACAAAATGTGGCTTTTGATAAAATGATCATTAAAAACAACACTAAAAATGCTCTATGCAGATATATGTATAAGATCGCATTGGTCCTATATAACCAATGACCTATGGAATATCTCATTGGTCTGCTATACATCTATATAAGATCTAATTGTTCTTCTATCTAACTTAAGAAGACCTTATTGATCTTCTATATATCTATAAAAGTTCTTGTTGATCTTCTATATATTCTTGTCTACATATTTATAGAATACGTTCCATTGGGAGTATATCTTGTTGGTCTTCTATCTGTCTGTAGAAGACCTCACTGCTTTTTATCTATAAAAACTCTCATTGGTTTTATATAGGAACGCGTCCATCACAACATTTTTAGAAAAACCCACGTCCTTCTAAAATATTTAAAAAAATACATCCTCCAAAAATATTAAAACAATTTAAGAATCCATCTCTTTCAATTTTGTTAAGAACCACATCCTTCAAAAAATATTTTTTCAGAACCCACATCCTTCAAAAAATATTTTTAAGACCCTACGTCATTCAAAAAATATGTTATAAAAATCCAGGTCCTTCATAGTTTTATTTCCACGTCCTTAACTTTTTTTAAACCACGACCTTAAAATTTTCTTTTTTGTCAATATCCGCGTCCTTAATTTCTTTAAAATCACGTCCTTAAAATTGTCTTTTTTTGTCAATATCCGCGTACCACGCCCTAAATGTTTTTAGTAAATATCCACGACCTTATTTTTTTTTTTTGTTTTTGTAAATCCAGGTCCTCCAAAAAAATATAAAAATCTACATCCTCAAAAAAAAAATCAAAATCGACGTCCTCCAACAAAATATAAAAATACGCGCCCTGAAAAATGATAAAAATGCACGTCCTTCAAAAAATAATTAATAAAAAAAACCATGTCCTTCAAAAAAATATTTAATAGAAAATCCACGTCTTTCAAAAAAATATTTAATAAAAAACCATGTCCTTCAAAAAAATATTTAATAAAAAAATCCACGTCCTTCAAAAAAATATTTAATAAAAAAATCCACGTCCTTCAAAAAAATATTTAATAAAAAATCCACGTCCTTCAAAAAAATATTTAATAAAAAATCCACGTTCTTCCAAAAAATATCTAATAAAAAATCCACGTCCTTCCAAAAAATATTAAATAAAAAATCCACGTCCTTCCAAAAAATATTAAATAAAAAATCCACGTCCTTCCAAAAAATATTTAATAAAAAATCCACGTCCTTCCAAAAAATATCTAATAAAAAATCCACGTCCTTCCAAAAAATATTAAATAAAAATTCACGTCCTTCCAAAAAATATTAAATAAAAAATCCACGTCCTTCCAAAAAATATTTAATAAAAAATCCACGTCCTTCCAAAAAATATTTAATAAAAAATCCACGTCCTTCCAAAAAATATTTAATAAAAAATCCACGTCCTTCCAAAAAATATTTAACAAAAAATCCACGTCCTTCCAAAAAATATTTAATAAAAAATCCACGTCTTTCAAAAAATATTTAATAAAAAATCCACGTCCTTCCAAAAAATATTTAATAAAAAATCCACGTCCTTCCAAAAAAAATTTAATAAAAATCCACGTCCTTCCAAAAAATATTTAATAAAAAATCCACGTCCTTCCAAAAAATATTTAATAAAAAATCCACGTCTTTCAAAAAAAATTTTAGTAAAAAATCTTTCAAAAAAATATTTAATAAAAAATCCACGTCTTTTAAAAAATATTTAATAAAAAATCCACGTCTTTCAAAAAATATTTAATAAAATATCCACGTCTTTCAAAAATATTTAATAAAAAATCCACGTCCTCCAAAAACTAGATTATTAAAAATTCCACGCCTTTCAAAAAAAATTTTAATAAAAAATGCTCGTCTTTCAAAAAATATTTAATAAAAAATCCAAGTTCTTCAAAAAAATATTTAATAGTAAATCCACGCCTTTAAAAAAAATATTTAAAAAAATCCACGTCCTTAAAAAAATATTAAAAAAAAAATCAAATATTTAATAAGAAATCAACGTCCTTCGAAAAATTTTAAAAAAAATTCGACGTCCTTCAAAGAAATATTTAACTAACAATCCACCTCCTTCAAAACAAAAAATATTTAATAGAAATCTACGTCCTCCAAAAAAATATTTAATAAAAAATACGAAAATAATAAATATCCACGTCCTTCAAAAAATAATAAATATCAACGTCCTTCAAAAAAAACACGTCCTTCAAAAAATATTTTATGAAAATTCCCCTCTTTAAAAAATATTTTATGAAAAAGTCCCGCATTTAAAAAAAAAAGTTTTCACGTCCTTCGAAAATATTTTTTTTAAATACACGTCTTTCATAAATATTTTTTAATACAAGTCCATCAATTTTTTTTTTTATCAGCGCCATTCACAATATTTAATTTATTTAAATTTAAGTCCTTAACCAATTTAAATCTAGGCCCTTAAACAATATTTTAAGAATCACGTCCTTCAAAAATGCTTTTTAAAACCCACGTCTTTCAAAAAATGTTTTTAAATTCATCCAAAAATTTTGATATTGTTTAGATGTACGTCTTTCAATATTTTTTTAATCCACAACCTTCAATATTGTTTTAAATCCAAGTCTTTACAAAATGAATTTCTAAAAAATCCACGTCTTTCAAAATACATTTTGCTAAAAATAAACGCCCTTAAATTTTTTAAAATGTAAAAAAACCAGGCTTTTCAAAAAATGCACTTCCTTTAGAAATATACCTTATAAAAATCCACACGCTTAAAAAATGCAAGTCCTCCTAAAATATTTTTTAAATTATCATGTCCCTAAAAAATATTTTTAAAATATCCACGTCCTTAAAAATATTTTTTAAAAATCTATATTAAACAATATTTTTTTATTTTTCATTTGTCTTCCATCTATAGAAGACGTGACAGGTCTTCTATGTACTTATAGAAGGTCTCATTTGCCTTTTTGTTGGTCTTCCATAAAAAACATACCTTACTTTTTCTTTTACTTCCACCCACTGTGCAACGCCTTGGTGTGGCTTATGTCAGTTACGCAGTTTTTGTGCGCGTAACAGAGATTTGAACGCTTCTAGGATTACCATGTTTTTCCCGTGTCATGTTCGTGGTTCTCCAGAACAGAAACAGCAAAAGTTGGCATGGGGAGGTGGTATAGTGATTTTCTTTTTTATATTCCTTGCTCAGATATACACCTCCGGCCCCTTTTTATCAAGACTCTTAACACAAGGCCAGGTTAATACAAATAAAAAATAGAAACACAGAGAAGTACTGAGCGTTCATCTGCATAACTACCCTTATTCCTGTTTTTTTTTTTATCTGACACCATGTGTTTTGCATGTCTACTCCCCCTAGCGCCTAAAAGTATGTTTCGTTTCCACTAGTTATATTGTTTCCTTATTTTATAAAATGCTACAATTTCACACCGAAGAAGTTAATGTTGAAGAAAAATGAAAAAAAAACAAAAAGCTGGTTGGTCGATCTCATGGCCTTATTCTAAAGAGAAAAGCACAGCAACGTGTGTGTGTTGTTGCCGTATATTAGGTGACATTAAATCAGAATTAACATTCTTCTGTATAATCATTACTCTGATTACATTTATGCGTCAGGTTAGGTTTCGTTTTTCTCATCGCTTAACTCTTGGCATTTATTTCTGATTTTTTTTCGCATTTGCTATGGTAGTCATTAGGACGTTTTTTTTTTTTTTGCCACTTAGCCATATTTTCTTCCTCTTTTTAAGGTAGTTTTTAGCATAAAATTAAGTTTCTTGCTTTATTAAGAACATTACACACCTTTTTCCCCTAACCATGTTATTATTATAATGACACTTTTTTTAAATAACTTTGACCAATTTGTTGGGATTTGCCACTGGTTATATCTACCGCATAGCTGAAATGAATTCTATGGTAATTAAGTTAAGAACATAACAAAATGTAATTAGTAGTAGAAAATGCTAAACATTAAATCCCAGATAGTATAGAAGAGTTATTACCTTTCATGTTTTTGTTAATCTTAGTTATTATTAAGCTAATTGTTACCAACATATTTATTAAAGTTCAATATCGTAGTCTACCGCAAGGTATATCACAAATAATAAAAGATAAACATCCATTATGGAGTTAATTTGCAATTATTCAAAGCATACAGCCCCAAAGGTAAACAAACATTTTATTTTAATGCATACATTTAGGCGAAATGATTACATTACAAACATAATTGATAACACTTTCAAAACATATTTACATTTAATAGGTATTGTAGGCAATTATTATCTAATATTTTAATATGTATATTTAATATTAAGGTGTATGTGGTATCAACATTGTGGTAAAGAAGATAAATTAATAATTACATTATCGCCATATCAAAATGGGTATTGATAAAAATTAAACTTAATTGAAAAAATTTAAAAACTTTATTGAAAAAAATCCACGTTTGTGGATGGTTTTGAAAATAATATTCCCTTAAAAATCTACGTTTGGGGATAGTCTTGAAAACAATATTGCTTAAAAATTCGCGTTTGTGGATAGTCTCGAAAAAATATTCTCTCAAAAAAAGGAAAGCTTTTCAAAAAATGTTCTCTAAAAAATCTACGTTTGTGGATAGTCTTGAACATCAATTCTCTAAACAATTAACGTTTATGGATAGTCCTGAAAAAAATATTCTCTAAAAAATCCACGTTTGTGGATAGTCTAGAAAAATATTTTCTAAAAAATCGACGCTTGTGGAAAGTCTTGAAAAAATATTCTTTAAAAAATCCACATTTGTGGATAGACTTGACAAAATATTCTATAAAAAATCCACATTTGTGGATAGTCTTGAAAAACATATTTTTTAAAAAAGCCACATTTGTGTATTGCCTTAAAAATTTTTTCTTTAAAAAATCAACGTCCTTCAAAAAATATTTTAAGAAATACACGGCCTTTCAAAAAATATTTTAAATAATTCGGGTCCTTGAAAAGGCGATATTTTACAAAATTCGGGTCCTTGAAAAGGAGACATTTTAAAAAATCCACGTCCTTGACAAAATATTTGAAAAATCCACGTCCTTCAAAAAAATATTTTAAAAAATTCGGGTCCTTGAAAATGAGATATTTTAAAAAATCCACGTCCTTGACAAAATATTTAAAAAATCCACGTCCAATTTTTTCCCACTAATAAATTAACTTTGTTTTAATAAAATATTAAAACAACGATGGGATTAAGCCTGACTATTTTGAAAAAACAAAATACAAGTCCTCATCCCAAATAAAAAAACGCCAACACTCTTAAATCCACGTCATTCAAAAAAAATTTAAAAAATCCAGGTCCTTAAAATGTTTTTTAAAATTAATTTTTAAATCCGTCCTTGACAAAATATTTAAAAAATCCACGTCCTTGACAAAATATTTAAAAAATCCACGTCCTTGACAAAATATTTAAAAAATCCACGTCCTTCAAAACAATATTTAGAAAAATTCGGGTCCTTGAAACGAAGAAATAAAAAATATTTTAAAAAATGCAGGTCCGTTAAAAATATTTTAAAAACATCCATGTCTGTTAAAAATACTTTAAAAATCCATGTCCTTCAAAAACATTTTAAGAAATCAAGCCCCTTCAAAAAATATTTTAAAAATCCACGACTTTCAAAAAAAAAATTGAAAAAATCCACGACTTTCAAAAAAAAATTTAAAAAATCCACGTCCTTCAAAAATATGTTTTAAAATATCCACGTCCTCGAAAAAAATATTTTAAAAAATCCACGTCCTTGTCAAAATATTTAAAAAATCCAAGTCCTTGAAAAAATATTTTAAAAAATCCACGTCCTTCAAAAAATATTTATAAAATCCACATCCCTTAAAAAAATACTTTAAAAATCCACGTGCCTCAAAAAAATATTTTAAAAAATCCACGTCCTTCAAAAACAAATATTTTAAAAAATCCACGTCCCTCAAAAAAAAATATTTTAAAAAATCCACGTCCCTCAAAAAAAAATATTTTAAAAAATCCACGTCCTTCGAAAACAAATATTTTAAAAAACCCACGTCATTGAAAAAATATTTTAAAAAATCCAAGTCCTTGAAAAAATATATTTATAAAATCCACGTCCCTCAAAAAATATTTATAAAATCCACGTCCCTCAAAAAAAAGTATTTAAAAAATCCACGTTCTTCAAAAAAATTACAGAATCCACGTCCTTCAAAAAAAAAAATTTAAAAAAATCCACGTCCTTCAGAAAAATATTTTCAAAAAACCCACGTCCTTCAAAAATATTTATAGAATCCACGTCCTTCAAAAAAAATATTTTAAATAATCTACGTCCTTCATAAAATATTTAAAAAAAACCCACGTCCTTTAAAAAAGTATTTAAAAAATCCACATCCTTTAAAAAAGTATTTAAAAAAATCCACGTCCTTTAAAAAAGTATTTAAAATAATCCAGGTACTTCACAAAAAATGTAAGAAAAATCCACGTCCATCAAAAAAAATATTTAAAAAAATCCACGTCCATCAAAAAAAATATTTAAAAAAATCCACGTCCTACAAAAAATATTTTAAAAAATTCACGTCCTTCAAAAAATATTTTAAAAAAATCCACGTCCTACAAAAAATATTTTAAAAAATTCACGTCCTTCAAAACATATTTTAAAAAAATCCACGTCCTTCAAAAAATATTTTAAAAAATCCACATCCTTCAAAAAACATTTATAAAAACCACGTCCACCAAAAAAATATTTTAAAAAATCCACGTCCTTCAAAAAATGTAACAAATCCACGTATTTCAAAAAACAAACACTTTAAGAAATCCACGTCCTTCAAAAAAATTATTTTCAAAAATCCACGTCTTTCAAAAAAATATTTTAAAAAATCCACGACCTTCAAAAATATATTTAATAAAATTCACGCCTTTAAGAAAATATTTTAAATAATCCACGTCATTCAAACCATATTTTTTAAAAATCAACGTCCTTCAAAACAAATTTAAAAAATCCGAGGACCGGGACAATTTTTTTTTTTAAATCAGGTCCTTTAAATATATTATTTCAACAAATACCGGTCCTTCAAAAAATATGATAAAAAATCCACATCCTTCAAAAAATATTTTAAAAAATTCAGGTTCTTCAAAAAAATATTTTAAACAATCCACATCCTCCACAAAATATTTTCAAAACTCTACGTCCTTCAAATATTATTTGAAAAAATCTACGTCCTTCAAATAGTATTTAAAAAAAATACACGTCCTTCAAATAGTATTTAAAAAAAATCCACGTCCTTCAGAAATATTTTAAAAAATTTCAAAAAATATTTTAACAAATCCACTTCCTTCAAAAATAATTTAAAAAATCCACATCCTTCAAGAAATATTTTAAAAAGTCCTTAAAAAAATATATTTTGAAAAAATCCACGTCCTTCAAAAAATATTTTTAAAATTCAGGTCCTTAACAATTATTTAAAAAATCCATATCCTGCACAAAATATAAGATTTGTTTAAATCCACGTCCTTAAGATTTTTTTTTAATCCACGCCCTTAAAATTTTTTTAAATCCACGACATTAAGAAGATATTTTTTTAAAGTACGTCCTTAAGTAAATATTTTTTCAAAAAATCCACGCCATTAAGAAGCTTTTTTAATGTTTTTTATGTACGTCCTTAAGAATAAATGTTTTTGTTTTTTAAATCCACGTTTTTTTTTTAAATCCACATCCTTAAAAATTCTAAGTCCTAAAAAAATATTTTAAAAAAAAAAACCAAGTCCTTAAAACATATGTATTTTTTTTTAAAATCAACGTCCTAAAGAAAATATTCTTTTAAAAATTCCACGCCATTAAGAACATTTTTTTTAAATATTTTTTCTTAAATCCAAATTAGTTTTTAAAAAATCCACGTCCTTAAAAAAATATATGTTTTTAAAAATCCCTCGTGCTTAAGAAATTCACGTCCTTAAAAAAATATATGTTTTTAAAAATCCCTCGTGCTTAAGAAATTCACGTCCTTAAAAAAATATATGTTTTTAAAAATCCCTCGTGCTTAAGAAATTCACGTCCTTAAAAAAATAATTTAAAAAAAATCCTTGTCTTAAAAACAATAATTTTTAAAAAATCCACCCATTTAAAAAAATAATCCATGTCCTTAAAAAAATAATTTTAAAAAAATTCAATGTCCTTAAAAAAATAATTTTTAAAAAATCCACGTCCTTAAAAAAATAATTTTTAAAAAATCCACGTCCTTAAAAAAAAATTTTAAAAAAATCCACGTCCTTAAAAAAATAATTTAAAAAAATCCAAGTCCTTAAAAAAAAAATTTTAAAAAAAATCCTCGTCCTTAAAAAAATTATTTTTAGAAAAAATCCACGTCCTTAAAAAAATAATTTTTAAAAAATCCACGTCCTTAAAAAAATAAATTTTAAAAAAATCCACGTCCTTAAAAAATTATTTTTAAAATAAATCCACGTCCTTAAGAAAATATTTAAAAAAAAATCCACGCCCTTAAAAACAATTTTTAGAAAACTTCATGTCCTTAAGAAAATAATTTTTAAAACATCCACGTATTTAAAAAGTACATGCTTTAAAAGTTATTTAAATCCATGTCCTTCAAGTTTTTTGTTTCATCCACGTGTTTTAAAAACACATGCTTCAAAAAGTATTTAAAAAAATCCATGCTCTTCAAACAGTATTAAAAAAATCCATGTCCTTCAAAAAAATGGTTGTCCACGTCCTTTTTTAAATCCACGTTCTTCAAGTTATTTTAATTTTTTTTTTTTTTGTAAATCCACGTCATTGTATTAAACACATGCTTCTAAAAGTATTTAAAGAATCCAAGCCCTTAAAAAATATATATTTTTTTTAAATCCACGCCCCTGTAATTAAAAAAACAGGCTTCATAAAATATTTCTTTAAAAAATCCGTGCCCTTTGAAAATGTATTTTTTTAAATCCATGCCCTTCGAAAATATTTTTTTCCACGTCTTTCGACAATATTTTTAGAAAATCATTTTTTTTTTTAAATTTATGTCCTTCAAAAAACATTTCTTTAAACAATCTAAAAATATTTTTTTTTAATTGCATGTTTGGTTAGTGAGCTCTAAAAATATGGTTTACAAAAAAATACGTTTTACCAGTGCATTCAAAAAATATTTTTTGGAAAATAATACATTTCAAAAATATAAATAACAAATCCACATTTTTTGAGTAACCTCCAGAAATATGTTTTTTAAAAAATCCACGTGTGTCATACATTGATTTTCAGTTCCGTCATAACAACATCCTGATTCAGCTGAAATACAGAGTTCAATTCGCCTAAAAGTATGCATTATATTTGAAGATATATTCGCAAATTATTTTTATTACTTCTGTAATGATAATTTGTATTTAAAAAGGCGGCAACCTCAATTTTCCCACTAAATTGAAAAAATAAATATGTTTAACCTCCTCCTCAAAAACGAACCAAAAAAACTAATAATAACAAAACCCAAAATTGCCATTTACTCGAATGAGAGTTCCTTCTCTCTCTCTCTCCACCAAGTTAATGGATAAACTATGTAATATGCAATAGAAGTTCAGAAGTTGTTGTTGTTGCTTTTTAAGCAATTTATATATGAAATTGCTACTCATCGTCATCATCAGTGTCATCATGATGCGCCATGCAATGAAAAACTAAAATTGTTTATATTGACAAAACCGCTATCAAAGCAAAGCAAAATTGAAACCACCAAACTCATTGTAAGTTTGGGAATGTAAGGAACGATGAACATTACATTACAACATAAAAATAAACTTTATGGCAACAACTATCCACCACAATACAACAAAGTTCGCTTAGGTCCTCCTCACAACCAGCAGAAGCAGCGTCACATTATCTCTCCTTTGACAAGCAATGCATTTCCTCGGAAAAGAAGACGCATACGTAACATGTATGCACACACATCTGCACAATAAATATTGGTTAGTGGCAGTAGTGGTGGAGTGGCGGTTGGGTTGGTTGGTTGGTTGAAAATGCTTGGCGATGACATATCCTTCGACATGCTACCCATATCCCATGGCATGTTTAATGATGACTTTGAAAATATTTAAACATTTATAAGGATGAAATACGAAACTATCCAAGTTTTAACAAAGTTTTG
This sequence comes from Musca autumnalis, assembly GCF_047663935.1. Classification (NCBI taxonomy): domain Eukaryota; kingdom Metazoa; phylum Arthropoda; class Insecta; order Diptera; family Muscidae; genus Musca; species Musca autumnalis. Next base: position 200,631,629 of record NW_027411866.1, on the reverse strand, counting down.
CTTTTTCATTTCATCTTCATGACAATCCTCGTCCTCCTTATTCTCTGCTACCATTTGCAATAGTTCGATATTCCAAAAATAGAAAATTTTAAGCCATCACCCGTATCGCAGCCATGCATACCCTTGTGCTTGTTTAATACAAGTTTTATTTAGAGCTTTCTCTTCTGATAAATGTTCTTAAAATGCTGAAAAATAACCAATGATTATGTAAAAAAAAAATGCCAAAGTGCAAAAACTCTGTGCATTCCATGCAAATTCTGGGACAAGGGTGCTGATGTCAGAGAGAACATGCATTTATTTGCTCTTAGAAATCGTTGCCACTCAGCAGCAAATGGCAGGTTATATGTTTTGCATACACATTTCTAATGGCCACAGGGAACTGGGGGTGGAGAGCGTGAGTGTGAGTGGAAGTGGGAGCGCAAACTAGGTGTGAGCTAGAACTTCGCTTTTTGTGTGTGTATGAGTATTTGTATAGCTTTGAAATGACATTGATAAGTGAGGTTAATGTCATTTACCATTAATCATCATATTGTGAGTGCTGCTGCATACTTTTAGGTGTTCTATTTCCCAATACCCAAACAAACAGATGTTGGCGCTGATACCCAGAAAATAGAGTGCCCGAAAAAAAATGCTATGAAAATCAGTGATTGCTTTGCATTTTAAATTGAAAACGTGATCTGAAAATTGTTCAGCCTTTTTTTTGGGAATTGTATGTGTGTGGTCGGTTGGGTAGAAAAACAAAATCACATTTCAAATGGGCAATAATGTTTTCAAATGATTCGAAAAACATCTGTACTACAATTTATCCAGGTAAATACTACCACCAAAGAAAAAAAACTTTTCAATCAAAATGTGAATTTGATTAGTTTGCAAATAGTTTGTTGAAATATTTATTAATGACTTGTTCTGCAATGGTAAATTGCAGAATAAACATATTTTACAGAAACAAATAGAAAAGTTAGAAAATTTACTTAAAAAATAAGTAAAAACATATTAAGTTCGACAAGGCCGAACTTTTTCTCTCTCTACCATGAAATGTACTGAACAAAAATTAAAGAATGAATTTTTTTTCTGTTACAAATGTACCAATGTCCACAATTTTAGGTGGAAACATTTTTTGACAACTGGAAACCCCAATACCTAACATTAGCTATTTCGGTCAGCTTAAAACTTGAAAAAACAAACCTGAAATTGGCCGGTATCGTTATATGGAGGCTATACTATAGAAGTTTTTAACTACTGGGAACCATTATTTTTGCTCGAAAATATATATAAAAAGTAAAAAGGTATCTTGGAACGAATTAGATGATCCTTCGTGTGTTATTGTGCTCCAATACACAAGGCCACAGGGTTTGTTTTACAGCTTTGTAGCAATTTTCTTAGGGAAGCAATTTTTCAAAGGTTTTCATACAGATGTCTCAAACTGCACTTTTTCCAAATTTTATGTGGGAGGTACCTGAAGAAGTGGACCGATGTCCGAGTCCATATTGAAACCTCATGTTTTTCTAATAGAAACTTTATGATGTGAAAGGTATAGACCAAATCGGTTCATAGTCTGAAGACTGAAAAAACTTGAAATTATTGGTACCGTTATATGGGGCAATACCAAAAAGTGAACATTATAAAGAAGTTTCATGAAGAAGTAATACCAAATTACAGATAATTTAGGTCGAAAAATGTACATAATAGCTTCCAAATACCTGAAATAGCGGTACCGGTATATGGGCTATACCAAAACGTGGACCTATGTCTAAATTTTTGGAGGAGAATTTTTTACTACTTTGAACCCTACATTCAAAATTACAGCAAATTGTATATCGGTCCACAACTTCCGGTATTTCTCTCCAATATTTAAAAATGTCAAATTGTAGCCAAGGCAGTGATGAACTCTCTAATACATCGCAAAAGCATTGGAACTCTCCTTCAGGCATTTTTGGCCTTGAGAAGGTGCAAACTTTTCGGAAAATGTCGATAAATGGCACTGTGCTACAAAAGTTGACCAGAAAAATATTCAAGCGTTCTGATGTAAAATTCTATCGTGTTGGCATCCATGGACAACGAAAATGCCTTTAGTTCGTTTGGGTCACTTCGTTTTATTTTTTTATAACGGTAAAAGTAGTGAAAATCTGGGTTTCTTAAATTTTCAAATTTAAACGGGCATATCTTCTTTTTTAACAACGGTTTTCTATTGATCCTTCTTCCTTTTAAAGGGATGAATAATTTCTTTCGAACAAGTTATTATTTTTTTAATCGGTTCACAAATGGCTTACTTATAGTTGTTTATGGCTGAAACCCCCCACAAAAAAAAAAAAAAAAAAAAAAAAAAAAACTATAAAAAACAAGACCTATGGTCTAGTGGACTTTTTTGCTCAGTTCAATCCTAGGAATCAGAAACGCGAGGGGCTCATTAAGGTTTTCAAATCGCCCGGCCTACTGAGGGTAAATATGTATCTGTCGGCAAAGTCGACTGACACTTTTTTACTTGTTCAGATGTAATTCGAATTATTTTGATTGTAATTCGAGAATTCTATTTGTAATTCGTAACATTTAATTTGTAATTCGAGAATTCCGTTTGTAATTCGATTTATTCCATTTGTAATTCGAATTATTCCATTTGTAATTCGAAATATTCAATTTGTAGTTCGAATTATTCCATTTATAATTCGAGTTATTATATTTGTTATTCGAATCATTTTATTTGCAATTGGAAAAAAAACAGGTATAAAATCAATTCAAAAAATATTTTGATTTTTTTTTTTTTTGTTTCGAATTTCAAATAAAATAACTTGATTTACATATTAGAATTGAAAATGAAATAATTCGAATTTCAAATGGAATAATTCGAATTACAAATAGAACATTTCGAATCACAAATTGAATATTTGGAATTACAAATGCAAGTCTCGAATTACAAATTAAATGTTATGAATTACAACTAAAATGTTTCCAATTACATCTGGAAAGGCTGTACTAGGAATGCGTAGCGCACAAGAGAAAAGGAGAGAAGAGAAACGTATTTTAGACAGGGAAAAGAGAAAAATGGAAAGCGGGAGTGTGAAAAACTCGAGATGTACAGGGGCCAGAATGAAATACCAAACTGATGGCTTCGGTACAGGCACATCCTCATGCAAATACCAACAAGGTAATTTGGTAACTGATACATATTGTGTGCTCAGGATATAGAGAGATTAGTATCCAAAACTAGCGAAGACGACGAAAATACCACAAATCCCAGAAGATGGAATCGAATGTATACCACCCGACTAAGTAGAGGCCAAGATAGCAATAAACTGGCTGACGTATAATAAACCAGCAGGAGCCGATGGCTTACCAGCCGAGCTGCTCAAAACCGGAGGCAACGTGTTGTCAATGAATTGTATCAATTTGAACTTCTATATCTCAAAACTGGTTAAACCTACGAAAATATCATAACCCAGCAAAAATTTGGATCCGTTAGTCATTATTTAACCGATTACAAAGTAATGCATACAAAAATAACAACTTATATTACTCATTTCAAAGTAATGAGTACGGTGGCTTGTGTGTCCGACTACTAATCCGAGGGTTGTGTATTCAACGCTCACCGTCGGCCGGGTACTTAAAAAAAAAAAAAACAAAATAAAGAACAGTTGCTGGTGCACATGTACGCGATAGGCTACAAAGAAGAAGTTCGTGTGTTCAAATCTGGGTGAGAGGGCGATATAAAAAAAATAAAATAAAAAATATGAAGTGTATTGAAATTGAAAACAAACACCACCTCAACTGTTCTAAAAAAAGAAAAAATTATTTTTAACTTATAGCTAATTTTTCAACTTCCTGTGGCCCTAAAACTACCAGTGGCCCGGTTAACTACCTTTCATAAAATTCCAAAAAATTGAGGCAGTTATGCGGGAAAGGCAGTTACGAAAATCTCGCATAACTACCTCATGTGGGTAGTTAAAAAAATCTCATCTCCGCCTTACAAAAAATGACAACAATTAGAACATAATCGCCAAAAAACAAAACGCTCTAAAATATATAAGTTATATTATTTAATCAATAAGAAATTTAGTCATCATTGCAATGATGCTCATGAGCATAACACCATAACATAACACTGGACATCTTCATCACAATTCACTAGTCGTCGAAATTGATTTTCTCATAAATACGCCAGTGGGGGGTAATAAACCGAGAAAAACATTATTAAATGTTCTTTTTGGGGAAATATTTGACGGGCAAATATCCGAATTGGGAACTTATAGAAAAGTAGTTAAGCGGGAGAGTTTGAACTCATTTATATGAAAACAATATGGGGATTCAGATTGTGAGGCAATTAAACGAGAAGGGCAGTTAAGCAGAGAGGTAAATAACCGGGGTGCAGTGTAGTTATTATAGTGGTTATTTTGGTAATAGAATAAGTGGTTATTCAGTGCGACATGGCTTTGTTAAACGAATGGGTTAGTAGGGGGTTTTGTATGCAGTTACGACTACCAAAAATACCCATTATTTTGGAAAAGAACGACTACCAAAAAGTACTATAAAAAACCATTATTTTGGGAAAGAACAATTTTGTAGAGAATTTTCATTGCTACAACATTTTCATTACTTTCATTTTGATAGAGCTTGCGGTATCCCAGCAAAATTGTGAAAACCAAAAAACAAAAAAAAAAAATTGAAAAAAGACCAAAAAAGCGCTCCGGCGATTTTTTTCATCTGCACAGAAAAAAAGACCATATTTTTGATGAATGTCGATAAAATATTTCAAACATATTGGGAAAATATTTGTCAAACATGAAAATGTTACTAAAAGCGAGCGATAAACGAGTTCAAACAAATAATTCTTTGAAAGTAACCAATGTTTGTTGTTATAATGGTTTTCAACGTTTGTCACATGTTCTCGCTATCAAGAGCGAGAGCAAATAACTTTTTATGACATAGAGAGATTTTCCACTACAGCAATGTGCTGTGTTTGTGTGTGTCGTTGTTATGTTTATTTCAAAGCATGGGTATAAAATTTTTGCGGCATGGAGGGTATTTATTTATCTGCTTGTTGCCACCGCGAATGCTTGTATGTATACTAAAACTTTGGTTTGTTGTTTTTATGAACCCAACAAAAGAAGAGGGAAAGAAAAAATGATTTGTTCGCAAGAAGCATTTATTTTTTAACAGATAGGTGGCGGTTTGTTTTAGTCGTTCGCTGTGATCAGTGTTTACATGTGAATAATGGTGTTTATACATTTTATGATTGGAACCAAATTTTGTATTGTAATGCAAAAATCGGAAAAAGGAGAATCGAAATATGTTATTGGACGAAGAAGCAGTTGAATTTTTTTATCAAATGGTTACATTTTTTTCTGGGTATGAACTTTTTAGTTTCAGAATCTGCAAAAACGTCCCAGGTGTAAATTGGTTTAAAGTTGGTACCAGAACACCGTGTTCTATAAAGGACCAACTAAGTAAGTAATATTTTACCAGACATATAGCAGGTTCGAGTATCGAATATATCGGCCCACTCGTGTGGGTACCTCGCACACAAAAAATTGGAAAGTTCAGTTTAAAACCTGCCCTCGAATAGTTATTGAGTTGTTCTCGGGGCCCCTATTAGGACGGAACGAATTTTTTTGGGGAAATAACGTACTTCCTGAGATAATTTCCAAACCGGATACTGCGTTGGTCCAAATAATAATATAATAATTCATCCACAAACATCCCATAAGGGACTAAAGAGACTTCTCTCGGCCCAAAATTTTTATTTCTTAATATTTCTGTGAATCTAATATAAAGTTTTGGTAAAATGGAACGGAGCAACCGATTTGGTCCAAACTTTGGATCTCGTAATATTTAGTTCTGTAGACGGCCAACAAAGTAAGTATGTTTATAATATACCACAAACGGCTAAATAGTTGCCCTGGAGAGTAAAAAAAATTTTCTTTATGGAAACTTTATGTATCCACCTTTATGTGGTCCACCACCTATTCTTTTTATACCCTACACCACTATGTGGGGAGGGTATTATAAGTTGGTTTTCAAAATGTATGTCTCGACGAGCTGAGTCGATCTGGCTATGTGTGTCCGTCCGTCCGTCTGTCCATCTAAACCTTGTAATCACGCTAAAGGTCGCAATTTTGATCGGATCGTCACGAAATTTTGGATGTTGATGGGGGTCCCGGAGGGGAAGAAGCCTATTGATTTTGGTGGTGGTCGGATAATATTTAGGGGTCGAAATGGGCAAAAAACTTATGTGGATAAAAAGACAACGTTTTTTTCCAAAGCGAATATCTCAGCTTCTATACGGGGTATACAAAAAGCAAAACCTGACAATAAAAGTAGAAAATATCACCTTTCTAATGATGTAAAGTAGGTTCTCGTAGGTGATCAAACAACGAAGATATCACAAAAGTCGCAAATAAAACCCAACTATTCATTTTTGCGATCTTAGTTCTAATGACGAATATCACAGCTTTGGTTGGAGACTTTCCAAAAGCAAAGCCTGACTATGAAAATAAATGATTCCATCTTTACAATGATGCGAACTAGGTCGGCGGAGGTGACCAAATAATAACGAAGATATCGCAATAGTCGCTAATATATGCCAACATTTCATTTTTGCGATTTTAATAATAATGACGGGCCTTCAAAAAGCAAAGCCTGACTAAGAAAGTAGAAAATCCCATATTTAAAATTATGCAAAGTAGATTGGCGTCGATAATGTCGATAATGCATCCCTTTTTTCCACTTTTTCTGGAATCACATTACAGGTCGAAATTTTGATCGGATCATGACGAAATTTTCTCACAGAGATAGAAGCGTATTGATGTTAAATATTAATTATTTTGATTCAGTTCGCCCTAAGTCACTTGGTATAAAAGCCAGATAGGTGAAAACTTTCGGATCTCCCAAAGGAAATGTTTTCGAGTGAAAAGATTATACACAGAGGTAGTGGTGTAGGGTATCACATAGTCGGCCCCGTACCGACTATAGCCTTTTCTCACTTGTTTTTTTTTTTTTTTTTTTGTACAGACATACCTCTTATTGACAAATGCCCAGCCTTGGTTGGGGTCATTTCAATTAAATTGTTCAATATTAGGGACGGAAATTAGTATCAATTATGTTACTGAAAGTGGTCAAATGTCAGTGATATAGAAGAAGACGATAGGTTACCCTCCATTTCCGATTCGTTAAATTTTTGTTTTATTTGCTGATTTACGGGTATTCCAAAAGAAAAACTTGATATAAAAAATATTTACTTTATATCAATACCAAATATGTTGGCATTAATTGTCAAATATCAGAGTCTATCACAATTTCAATATTTCCTAATAGCAATGATAAATTTCTCCGCTTATTTTTTATCACTTAATACTGGGTTTTTTCGCTATATCTATGTATCTTCCAATTTTTTGCAATATACTTAATATTTTAAAAGAATAAATTTAATAACTTCGTAACCGGAATTTTTGATCCGTGAATAGCTTATACAGAGTGGTGTTGGTGTGGGTATCACATGGTCGATCCCGCCCTTTGGACCATTTACGCAGTTTCAGGAAATATCTTAATTAAGTCATTGTGTATACAATATTCTAGGAATTATTTTCTTGAATTGCGGGATTGAAGTATGAAGAAAACTCGGAATTCATTAAAAGCGTGAGATTTCAATAAAAAAGTAAATCATATCAAGATCCTAACCATATATAGTAAAAACTTTTTTGACCAAGCAATATTAGCTTGACAAACCCTGAAGGCTCTTAATTACCAAATTTCTCTCAAATAATGCGAAATACAAAACAAATAAAAATTCCAATTAAAAGTTCATGGAAAAATAAATGTTCAATTCATTAAAATTAAAAAATCTTTTGACGTCAACGCGTCACCTATTCGTGCTTCGTATTTCCTCTTCTTTTCTCACAACAGCAAGCTGTTGACAACAGGTGAATGCTAACTTTTCAATAGCGAAATAATGACAAATATATTTTTTAAGAAGTTTAATTGTTTTTACTTACTTAAAAACTCCCAGGATGAATTATTTTGCTTTTCATTAAGAAAAAAATAATTTATTTTTACTTGGCCTCCTCCGTTTACCCTAATACCTCAATTAAGGTTAGTTGAATTCATTGTTACAGTTAGTTGCTAACTTCACCTTTAAGGGAAAATAAAGATACATTTGTTTGACATTTATGTATTAACGCCCAAGTCTCTCAATCTTCCATGTAAATGAAAACTAGAGTAAGGGAATTTAATTTGAAATTTCCCAACACGAAAATATTGGCTGGGAATCAGAGCAGCAACAAGAAAAGGTCCCCTCTTAAATAGCCACGTCATGGAGTGCTTTTGGACTACATCATTTCCTAATTTTTCATAATTTTATTGTTATTTATTTACAAACATCCGTTTGTGATAAATTAACACAAACATAATTTACTGTTGGTTTATACAAAGGACAAGAAATTGAGAGAGAGACGTTAGGATAGACCGTCACATATATGAGGGCTACATTTTTTTATTCTCTTCATATTAAAATTCTATTGCCAAATATTAGTTTGTAAAGTACTTTTAGTAACATAGTAAAAAACCAACCTAGTAACCCATTATTTTAACAATGAAATGTCAGTCGAAGTATGTGGTTATTTAACGGTCATTAAAAGAATAAGAGGTTAATAAAAACATTAGTTCTATTTACCAGACTTTTTACAGAACTTATGCCATTTTAAAACAATGAAGTGTGCAGCAGGTTTACATTGCTCTGCAATGGATTATTCGACTAACATGGCTCAAAGTTCTTTCAAGTTATAGGAGCTACAGCCATAAAAACACTAACTAATCCATTATTTTAACAAGAGCATGTCGCCGTCATTGGTGATTTTTAGTGGCCGAAAAAAAATTTATTACACGCGACATGCCCTATTTAATAATAGGTTAGTAAAGGGTTTTGTAATGAGTATTTTTGCTGGTTAGCTTATTTACAAATATCTGTTGGACCATGTTGACCTCCCATAACATCCCAATATTCAAGTCAAACAATAACAACAAAAATAGTCAATTATCATCCCATGATTGTTGCTGATGACTGGCATTAAAAATGTTCTTTGACTCTGTTTTCCTTTCCCAACTACAAAAGCATCTCAAATAATATGTTTTTTTTTTCATTTTCTTTTTCCACAAACACTTGAATATTTCAAGTGTTGACCATTGTTGTTATTCCTTTTTGGCATAAACATTCATTGTTGTATAACTTGCTTTTTATTTCCTTTACCTTTTTCCGTTTTGAAATCATTTTTTTTTTATACCCTCCACCATAGTATGGAGGGTATATTAAGTTTGTTTTTCCGTTTGTAACGCATTGAAATACTCATTTGCGACCCTATAAAGTATATATATTCTTGATCAGGGTAAAATTCTAAGTCGATCTGAGCACGTCCGTCCGTCCGTCCGTCCGTCCGTCTGTGGTAATCACTCTAGCATCCACAAAAATGGAGATAGGACGCTGAAATTTTGGGAAAATGCGTCTTTTGTTTGCAGGCAGGTCAAGTTCGATGATGGGCTATATCGGTCCACGTTTTGGTATAGCCCCCATATAACGGTACCAACCGATTTACGGTATTTTGACGTTTTTAGCTACATTTTCACACCGATTTGGCTATAATTTGACATTTAGGGTTCTTAAGTGTCAATAAACATATATAACAAAACTTGTGGACATAGGTCCACATTTTGGTATAGCCCCCATATAACGGTACCCCCCGATTTGCGGTATTTTGACGTTTTTAGCTACATTTTTAGACCGATTTAGCTATAATTTGACATTTAGGGTTCTTAATTATCAATAAACTTATATAACAAAAGTTGTGGACATAGGTCCACGTTTTGGTATAGCCCCCATATAACGGTACCCCCCCATATAAGGTATTTTGACGTTTTTAGCTACATTATCAGACCGATGTAGCTATAATTTGACATTTAGGGTTCTTAAGAGTTAATCTATACTTATAAAAGAGTTCAGTAATGATGACTCACTGACTCACTGACTCACTGACTGACTGACTGATAATCAACGCCCAGACTAAACGGCTAAAGCTAGAATCTTGAAATTTTGGGTGAGGGTCACTCTTGGTCCGAAGGTGTCAGATAAGGCTGGATTTTTGGAAATTCGAACTATAACTGTACTAAAAGTACTAAAAGGTACTAAATATGGTACCCTTTGTATTAGGCAAACGCGAAGAGCTAGAATTCTGAAATTTGGAATGAGATTCACTGATGGAGAGTTAGAAAGGTGTACCAAATAGTTTTTGGAAATATATAAGTGTACGAAAAGTACTAAAAGTTACTAAATTTAGTACTATTTGGTATTACGTGAACGGATAGAGCTAAAATCTTGAAATTTGGAATGAAAATCAAGGTTTAGAAGATGAGTTGATATAAGGAGGTGGTTTTGAAAATGTGTACTCATGTGTACGAATAGTACTAAATGGTACTAAATTTGGTACAATTTGAATTTGGGCGAACCGATAAAGTTGGAATTCTGAAATTTGAATTACTATTACTGTTGGAGCGTAAGTTTGAGATATGGAGGTAGTTTTCGAAATTCGTACATATGGGTACGAAAGGTACTAAATAGTACCAAATAAGGTACAATTTGGATTTGGGGGAACGGATGGAGCTGGAATCCCGAAATTTAGAATTAGGATTACATTCGGGGTGTAGGATAGAGGTATTTTGGAAATTCGTACTTTTGGGTACGAAAAGTACTAAATGGTACCAAATTTGGTAAAATATGAATTTAAGTGATCGGATAGAGCTGGAATAGTGAAATTTGGAATTAAGATTACTATTGGAGTGTGGGATTGGGATACTTTTGGAAATTCGTACTTATGGCAACGAAAAGTTCTAAATGGTACAAAATTTGGTACAATTTCGATTTGGGTGATCAGATACATTTGGAATCCTGAAATTCGAAATTAAGATTACTTTTGGAGTGCTGGATAGAAGTAGGTTTGGAAATTCGGACCTATGGGAACAAAAAGTACTAAATGGTACTAAATTTGGTACAATTTGGATTACGGTAATCTGATGCAGCTGTAATTCTGAAATTTGGAATTAAGATTACTGTTGGCGTGTAGGATTGAGGTAGTTGTGGATATTCGTACTCTTTAGTACGAATAGTACTAAATAGTACCAAATTTGCTACAATTTGGATTTGGGTGAACGGATATAGCTGAAATTCCGAGATTTGGAATAAGGAGTACTATTGGAGTGTAGGATTGATAAAGTTTTGGAAATTTTTAGTTATGGGTAGGAAAAGTACTAAATAGTACTAAATTTGGTACAATTTAGATTTCAATGATGGGATACATTTGGAATCGTGAAATTCGGAATTAAAATTGCTGTTGGAGTGTTGATAGAGTTAGGTTTGGAAAGTCGTACTTTGGATACGAATAGTACTAAATTGTACCAAATTTGGATTTGAGTTATCGGATGTATCTGGAATTCTGAAATTCGGAATTAAGCTTATTGTTTGAACATAGCATTGAGGTAGTTTTGAAAATTTGTACTTATGTGTACGAAAAGTACTAAATGGTACCAAATCTGGTACAATTTGTATTTGGGTGAACGGATATAGCTGGAATCCCGAGATTCGGAATAAGGATTACTGTTGGTAAGTAGGATTGATGAAGTTTTTGAAATTTTTAGTTATGGATAGGAAAAGTAATAAATAGTACTAAATTTGGTACAATTTGGATTTGAGCGAACGGATAGAGTTGGAATCAAGAAATTTGGAATTTAGATTACTGTTGGAGTGTAGGATTGACATATGAGGGTGGTTTTGGAAATTCGTACTTATGTGTACGAAAAGTACTAAAAGGTACTTAAGAGCTGGAATCTTGAAGTTTGGAATTAAGATTACTGTTCGGGTGTAGGATTGAGGAAGTTTTGGAAATTCGTACTTATATGTACGAAAAGTACTAAACGGTACTAAATTTGGTACAACTTGGAGCGAACGGGTAGAGCTGGAATCTTGAATTTTGGAGTTAATATTACTGTTGGGGTTAGTTTTGGAAATGCGTACCTATGCTTACAAAAAGTACTACATTTTGTACAATTAGGATTTGGGTGAAATTATAGCGCTCGAATCCTAAAATGTGGAATTAGGTACACTTAGGGGTACGAAATGGTTCCATGTATGGTACAATTTTGTATTGGATGAACGGATAGGTCTGGATTCGTGAGATTTGGAATTAAGATTACTGTTATCATTTGCTTATAACGTCCGATTTAAGAAATATGTGCATAAATATACGAAAAGTTGTAAATGGCACAGGATTTGGTACAATTTGTTATTGTGTAAAGGGAATTTTGAAATAATAGGAGGAGGTTCGTATTTACATATGTATTTACATGTAAAGTATTAAATAGTTCTATAATTGGTTTTGGGGTAACAGATAGAGCTGGAAATGAGATGGCGGTTGTTGGGTTAGGACGTATTTGCGCTGAGAACCTCAATTAAAATATCTCAAAAAATGTGGATTGCTCTTGATGTGTAGGCGTGACGAAAATCGAACTAAAGTGGTACGTATTAGTACACAAAATGTTTCCACCATTCTATATTATATATTGTTTATTTGTTTTGTATAATTAACGCATACGAAGTAGCGGGCACTTTGCTAGTAAACTTATATATTAGAAGTTGTGGACATAGGTCCACGTTTTGGTATAGCCCCCATATAACGGTACCCCCCGATTTGCGGTATTTTGACGTTTTTAGCTACATTTTCAGACCGATGTAGCTATAATTTGACATTTAGGGTTCTTAAATGTCAATAAACTTATATAACAAAAGTTATAGACATAGGTCCACGTTTTGGTATAGCCCCCATATAATGGTACCCCCCGATTTACGGTATTTTGACGGTTTTTGCTACATTTTCAGACCGATTTAGCTATAATTTGACATTTATGGTTCTTAAGTATCAATAAACTTATATAACAAAAGTTGTGGACATAGGTCCACGTTTTGGTATAGCCCCCCATATAACGGTACCCCCCGATTTACGGTATTTTGACGTTTTTAGCTACATTTTCAGACCGATATAGCTATAATTTGACATTTAGGGTTCTTAAGTGTAACTAAACTTATATAACAAAAGTTGTGGACCTAGGTCCACGTTTTGGTATAGCCCCCATATAATGGTACCCCCGATTTACGGCATTTTGACGTTTTTAGCTACATTTTCAGACCGATATAGCTATAATTTGACATTTAGGGTTCTTAAGTGTTAATAAACTTATATATTAGACGTTGTGGACATAGGTCCACGTTTTGGTATAGCCCCCATATAACGGTACCCCCCGATTTACGGTATTTTGACATTTTTAGCTACATTTTCAGACCGATTTAGCTATCAATTGACATTTAGGGTTCTTAAGTATCAGTAAAATTATATAACAAAAGTTGTGGACATAGGTCCACGTTTTGGTATAGCCCCCATATAACGGTACCCCCCGATTTACGGTATTTTGACGTTTTTAGCTACATTTTCAGACCGATGAAGCTATAATTTGACATTTGAAGTTCTTAAATGTCAATGAACTTGTGTGACAAAACTTGTGGACCTAGGTCCACGTTTTGGTATAGCCCCCATATAACGGTACCCCCGATTTACGTCATTTTGACGTTTTTATCTACATTTTCAGACCGATTTAGCTATCAATTGACATTTAGAGTTCTTAAATGTCAATAAACTTATATAACTAGTGGACGTAGGTCCATGTTTTGGAATAGCCCCCATATAACGCACAACACCTCTCCATCAAAAATTGTCAACATAGGTCCATGTTCGGATATAGCTCCCATGTAATGGTACCTCCCAATTTTCAGTAATTTGGCAATTTTAGCTACAATTTTTAACAGAACTGACTGTAATTTGACATTTGAAGGTTGTAGTGGTCACCACACATCTGCATCAACAATTTTCAACATAGCCCCAATATAACGATACTTCCCGATTTTCGGTACTTTGAGGATTTTACTTAAAATGTTTAACCGAACGTAGGTCCATGTTTTTGTATAGCCCCAAAACAAACCTCGCGATTTTCCGTACCTTAGCTTTATTTTTTGGTTGAACTTTCTGTAATTTGAAATTTAAAAGTCAACAAAAATTCTGCAACAAAAATTGTTCATATTTTCGTATAGCCCAGATACCTCCAAACTAGCTGTTAATGACATTTGAAGTTCCCACGTTATGTACCGATTTTCGATATTTTGAGTATTCTAGCTAAATTTTTTAACCGAATTAGGAGTTATTTGACATTAAAGGCTCCCATCAAAAACTGTCAACATAGGCCCATGTTTTATTATAACCCCTATATAACAGTACCTCCCAATTTCTAGCCCACCAAAAATTGTCTACAGTTAGATATAGGCACCATAAAAAAGGGCCTCCCGAATGAAGCATTTTATGTACATTATCTGACATTTTAACGTACTCACTTAAAGTTGAGGACAGGAATGAATATTTTATGGTGGAGGGTATGAAAAGTTCGGCCCGGCCGAACTTAATGCTTTTTTACTTGTTTATTTTTTCTTTTAATATTAAAATTCCATTGCCAAATATTGGTTTGTAAAGCACTTTTAGTAACATGGTAACAAGTAACAAACCAACTTACAAACCCATTATTTTAAGAATGAAATGTCGGTAGAAGTATGTGGTTATTTAACGTTCATTAAATAAATAATAGGTTAATAAAAACATTAGTTCTATTTACCAGACTGTTTACAGAACTTATGCCATTTTATAACAATGAAATGTGCAGCAGGTTTACATTACTCTGCATTGAAATATTCGACTAACGTGGCTTAAATTTTTTACCCATTAATTTTGTGCATATTGACAATATAGGAGCTGCCGCCCAAATATGGCGAAAAAAAATATTACACGCGACATGCCCTTGTTAATAATAGGTTAGTAAGGGGTTTTGTAATGAGTATTTTTGCTGGTTAGCTTATTTACAAATTTCTGTTGGACCATGTTGACCCCCCATAACATCCCAATATTCAAGTCAAACAATAACAACAAAAATAGTCAATTATCATCCCATGATTGTTGCTGATGACTGGCATTAAAAATGTTCTTTGACTCTGTTTTCCTTTCCCAACTACAAAAGCATCTCAAATAATGTTTTTTTTTTTTTCATTTACTTTTTCCACAAACACTTGAATATTTCAAGTGTTGACCATTGTTGTTATTCCTTTTTGGCATAAACATTCATTGTTGTATAACTTGCTTTTTATTTCCTTTACCTTTTTCCGTTTTGAAATCATTTTTTTTATTTGGTGGGGTGGGTGGAAATTTGGAAATTTGACAAGTAGAACGAACGTGTTGCCATGAAATGACAAAAGCATCGACTGAAATATTTAGTCTGTGTTACACGTGGTAATAACAATAATTAGCCAAAATTGCTTTTTGAATGGGCAATGTCTGACCCAGGACACGACGAGTAGAGCCACAACGACGCCAATGACAACGATGGAAGACATTTGTCACTGTAACAGAGCTTACGAGAAGTTACAAACGAAAAATATCGCTTTGAGTCTCAAGTGCAAAACAATGGTGGTGGACAAGATGAAAGCAAAGTTAACGAAGACGTAAAGATGCTCGAAAAAAATTAATTAATACAAAATTGAGTGCAAACATGAAAAGTATAAAAGAAAGTTGGCAGGGTCCTAAATGTGCCTCCTCAATATAATGATTTTTGATACAAAATACATATGTAAAAACAAATTATTTTCAGAGAGATTCGAGTTCGACTATCGTTTTGAATTTTTTAGTGAAGGTACTTCTTGGGGTCTAAATTACAAAGATGCAATATCGTGAGCAAGTCAGTAGCCAAAAATCTTCCTACATCTATGTGACCATGAATTAAGATGAGTGCCAAGCACGATAACTCTCCGATTTGGTCCAATCATCGTTATATTTCTTTACAGCGTAAATCAAACTTGGTGTGCACACAGCGAACAGGCTGATTTTCTAATAAATATAGTGAAGGTCTTGGTGAGGGTTGCATGTGTAAATTAGAGAGATTTTTAGTTAAGCAGGGATCTATTCTTATGAAATACAGTCCACTTAAGAATAATAAACATGTCTTTCCCTTGCAACATGTGGTATGTCTGAGTTAGATTACGGGATGTAATATATGCTGCAGACTGATAACCATGTGTAGCTAGTTTGCCTGACACATGTGAGATAACGAAGTGTGTTTGTGACCTCTACATAAGGTTGTATGGCACATGTGTTCGTACACATACATCTGTGCACTCTCCATCTCTCTTTTACACACTAGTCTAAGTTAGATTAAGGGAATAAATGTTCTTTCTAAAGTACACCTCAAGACAGTTCTACATAGACTCCACGTCAGTAGAACAGAAAACACCTACATTTTTCTTAATGTTTGCTTATTTATCCAGAAGCGAATCAATGTACACATTTTATCTTGTAGTGATTTAAAGTCGATAATGTTCCATATCAAACAGAGATATGGCTCTTCTAGCTCTTCGCGTAATGATTTTGTGATGATTTTTCCGATAGTACTATGAAAAACAAGTGAGAAAAGGCTATAGTCGGTACGGGGCCGACTATGTGATACCCTACACCACTACCTCTGTGCATAATCTTTTCACTCGAAAACATTTCTTTTAGGGAGTTACGAAAGTTTCATTGCAGAAAAAGGATGCATTACCGACTATTGCGATATCTATATTATTTGACCACCTACGCCAACCTACTTTGCATAATTTTAAAGATGGGATTTTCTACTTTCTGAGTCAGGCATTGCTTTTAGAAGGTCCCCAACTAAAGGTGTGATATCCGTCATTATACCCTCAGCATTCATGCTAACGAGGATATATATACTTTCATACGGGCAAAATGTGCCTCGTCGAAATAATGGCTTTAGACCCAAAGTTTGTTTGGACGAAATGTGTTTCAGACAATTTGGAGTCGATTGAGCAATGTTCGTCCGTCGGTCTGGCTGGCTGGAGCGCACGATAACTCTCGAACGGACCAATCGATTCGATCCAAAATTTGGCTTTCGTAATATTTTGTCCAAACTAACCACTCCTTCAGTTACCTCCCCCACAAAAGTTCAAAAATGTTCGGAAAAATTGTTCGTACGGTAACTCTTGAAGGGAGTCGCCGAATTGGTCCATACTTTACACATCCTAATATATCTACCAGATATAGATCAGGTTCAAATATGGACTATATTTGTCCACTCCTTCCGGTACCTCCCACACAAAATTTCGGATAAGTTCACTTTAAGACCTGCAGTCGAATCACGTTGATTTTTGTTGAAGCAACTTGCATTCACTGCCTCAATTACGATGGTAAAATTTTTTTTCAGGTGCAAGTCCGTACTTCTTGAGCAAACAGCCCGAAGGGTGTAAAAACCCCCTATGGCACCATATGTAGTGGCTGGAGATCCACTTCCATAATGGTCAATGTTGATCCATTCCTTTAAGTATCTCCTCTGCAAAACTTTTGATCTTTAATCCTAATCAACATTTTTGTCGGTTCGTACATCCAAAATTTTTAAAATCCCCTAAATACATACATAGGATTTTGGGAAAAAATTGTTTCAATATACACAGGCTGAGGGTATATCTCTGTCAGCAAAGCTGACTGATATTTTTTACTTGTTATTATGACCACCTACGACATTCTACTTACATCGTTGTAAAGGTGATATTTTCTACTTTCATCATAGACTAATGAATTTATAGACATTTATTTGCTCTCAGCATTTATCTTCGAAATTTTCGAAAATTGGTAGATGGCGTTAGTAGTTTTATGTAAAGTTACTATAGATTTTAAATTATTTATTCTGATAAAAGACAAAATATGGATAATCTTTGGCCAGATCAACATCCTCATATAAACAAATCCAAAAAATATTGTAATTTGCTCCAAAACATTGTGCAATTGTGTGAAAAAATTAGGTACTTTGCATACCGGCGACACCTACAAAAAAGAAGCACACTACAAATCTCTTTGTCTATGAATTCATTAATCTATGCTTTCATTGCCTTTTATATACCCCTTATAGGCGCTGAGATATTTGCTTTGGAATAAAATGTAGACTTTTTCTCCAAATAAATTTTTTGCTCATTCCGACCCCTAAATATTATCCGACCATTCCAAAAAAATGGAAAAATGCGATGTATTAGCGACTATTGCAATATCTCCGTTATTTGGTCACCTACGCCGACCTAGTTTGCATCATTGTAAAGATGGGATCTTCTACTTTCATAGTCAGGCTTTGCTATTAGAAAGTCCCCAACCATAGCTGTGATATTCGTCATTATATTTAAAATGGCAAGAATGAAAATTTGGGTTTTATTTGCGACTATTGTGATATCTTCGTTGTTTGATCACCTACAAGAACCTACTTTACATCATTAGAAAGGTGATATTTTCTACTTTCATTGTTTTGCTTTTGGTATACCCCATATAGAAGCTGAGATATTCGCTTTGGAAGAAAACGTTGTCTTTTTATCCACATAAGTTTTTTGCCCATTCCGACCTCTGAATATTATCCGACCAACACCAAAATCAATAGGCTTCTTCCCCTCCGGGACCCTCATCAACACCCAATTTCGTGACGATCCGATCAAAATTGCGACCTGTAGCGTGATTACAAGGTTTAGATGGACAGACGGACAGACAGACGGACGGACTGACGGACGGACACACATAGCCAGATTGACTCAGCTCGTCGAGACATTCATTTTGGTATATATAAGTATGGGTCTACGACCATTATTTCGATGCGTTACAAACTTTTTGGGCAAAACCAACTTATAATACCCTCCCCACATAGTGGTGTAGGGTATAATTAGTATTTATTTTTGGTCATCAGGATAGTCATTTTATTTTCGCAAATTTTTAAGATAGTATTAACGCCGAATTTTCTTTCAGTCAATTAAGCAGGGCTTTCTTATTATTTTTCAACGAAGAAAGACTATAAATAATTCCCCAGACACCGAAATAACAGCGTAAAAGGGTTTAAATTGACAGATAATTCAAACATCTCGGAATATCAATAGGAGTCACGCAGTTATGTCATATTTCCTCACAGTAAGATAGAATATGACACAGACAACATCTACGGATACAATCAAGTCAGCATCCGATGCAACATTTTGAAAAAAATTATGAAAGCCTTCAACTTTCTTCTAAAAACCTTGATGTTTGGGTCAATAAAATGATTTTTCCGCATTTTGGACCGCGGGACATTCCTGAACATTTTCTGAAAATTGCATGAAATTAGGTTCAGTAGTTTTGGAAAAATAATGTACAGGGCCATCCCTGTACAACCCCTGACAATTTCAGGGGAAAAAAAATTAAATTGAAAAACGTGGGCGTGCTAAAATGTTCTTTCCATAAAAACCTACGTTGGGTTATGACGGCATTTGATTTTTGTTCATAAAGATATGGCGTTTTTTTAAATATGGCAAAGGGAAGTACCCCGTCCCCTTCGAAATTCAAGAAAATATGCATCCTATTTTCACCGAGGGCCATCCCTGTACATTCTCCTTCAGGAAAATCGGTTCAGTAGTTTTGTAGATGTAACATATTTGAAAAAGTGGGCGTGGTCGTGTCCTTGTCCCTGATAATTTCTGGAAAATCAGTTCAGTAGTTTTTGTAGAAAAGATTAAAATGGAAAATTGAAAAAAGTGGGCGTGGTCAAATTTTATGTCGAATATTTCACAGAAAGAATTATCCAAATCAGTCCAGCGGTTCTCAATTGATGCCATTACCAACGAACGACATTTGATTTTTATTTACATAGATATAGCATTTTTAAAGAAATAGGGTATAGGGGAAGTTCTCCGGCCCGGAGGCCGTATTTATTTTTTTTTTTTTTTTGTTCGATGTTTCAGTAGTTTTGGGCATATAACATATTTAAAAAGTAAGCGTGCAAAATAGCGTTTTTAAAAAAAATCGGGCATATGGTAGGTACCCCGCCCCTCCGAAATTCAACGAAATATACACACAGAAAAAAGGCTCTCTACCATATGTACCAAACATATTTTGCAGCAAACATATATTTGTTTGCAATCATTCCCAAACTTAACGTATGTTTCGGTCCTGCAAACAAATTATATGTTTGGATGCAAACAAATTCTATGTTTGGGTGCAAACAAATTATATGATTGGGTGCAAACAAATTATATGTTTGGGTGCAAAGAAATACAAACCCAAAAGCCACAATAAACAAGTGGAAAAACGTTAAGTTCGGTCGGGCCGAACTTTTTATACCCTCCACCACAAATTTCAGCCATTTCGGTGGATTAATGTGGCCACAACCTTCAAAATATCGAAATTCGGAAGGTACCGTTCTATGGGTGCTATATGATGGCGTGGACCTATACCTAAAAATTTCGGGGGAAAGTTTTATACGCCTAAAGAAGACTAAATACCAAATTTCAGCCATCTCGGTGTGATAATGAGGCTAAAACGTTCAAAATATCGAAAATCGGGAGATATTGTATTATGGGGGTTATATCAACACGTGGACCAATATAAACATATGGTTGAAATATTTCTTAGCCTCTGGAAACACCAAATACAAAGTTACAACCGATTCTTTGGTCAAATGGGTCTAATACATTCAAAATATATTAAAATGACGCGTACTTTATAAGGGGCCTTATGTGGGGGCTATACCAAAACGTGGACCTATATAACCCAACTTTGGTAGGAATGTTTTCTGGCCACTGAAGACACAAAATACCAAATTACAACCAATTCTGTGGTCAAATGGGTCTAATCATTCAAAATATATTAAAATGACTCGTACTTTATATGGGGCCTTATATGGGGGTTACCAAAACGTGGAGGCTATACGAAAGCGTGGACCTACATAGCCCGCTTTCAATACCAAAAGTCCTACGTAAATATAACATATTTTCCCAAAATTTCATCAACCTACGTCAATTCGTTCGGAAGCTAGAGTGATTTCCACAGACGGACAGACGGACGGACATGGCTATATCGATGTAGAATTGCACGCTGATCAAGAATATATATACTTTGTGGGGTCTACAATGATTATTTCGAGTAGTTACAAACGTAGTGACAAACTTAATATACCCCCATCCTATGGTGGAGGGTATAAAAATAGTGTTTTAGTGTGGTGTGGAATTCTAGTTAGATGCATATTTTTCTTAGTGTATTTTGTAATGCCAATTCGATCAAATACTTTAATTTGACCTAAGGTTTTAGTCATGATGCCCACCAATGCCCACCTCGGGAATAATTTTCCAAAGTAGTTCATGGGTTTAAGATTATTCAGTATTAAAATAAGCAGCCATCTAGTGCCAGACTATAAATGGTGCGTCGCTGACTAAAGCTGCTCTAGAATAGGGTTTCTATGGATATATTAGCGTATAACTCTGTTATCTGACAACGGAAATTAACACAATTGGCATCAGTGGCAAGATGAAGCAATATTCTTCCAAATTCGTCTACGTTGGCGGTACGTGTCTTCCAGTAAGAACGCTATAAAATCTTTATTAACAATTTTACCAATTTTCAGATAAAAATGTTGGTTGGATTTTATGTTGTTTTGGAGATTGTTTTGTTTCCCCAAGCCTATTTTTGTATCATAAGATAATCGGGACCTTTGTTCATGTCATTTTGTATTAACAGCATAAAATAATTCTTACCGTATACCCCCTCCAGAGGGGGAAGGGAGGAGAATGTTACGCTCGTGGTTTTTTAAAACACTCTTCGCAGCAGCACAAAGCTGTAACCGGCGCATTGGCTTGATTTTAACACTGTAAATATTTTTGTCCACTTCCTCCATACAAGTGGATCCACTGTGCATCGTTATGCATAACATATGGTATTTGTCTTGATTTGTAACATATTTAAGAAAGTGGGGCGGTCGGGTCTTATGGCTAAAGTATGTACCCAGGGTCGGGGAAACGGACACGTTCGTAAGTATTACATATATAGCGCATTTAAAATATAGGGCACAGGGGATAACCCTCTCCTCCGAAATTCAACAAAATATATGTAGCCTATTTCCACCACTGGCCACCCCTGTACATCATCTGAAAATGACATGGAAATCGGTTCACAAGTTTTGGAGATATAACATAGTCAAAAAAGTGGGCTTGGCCGTGTCTTAAGGCCGCAAATAAGAGCAAATTTATTTTGTAACCGATACGCTCGTCAGTTTTTCTAAAATAGCGTTTTCAAAAAATAGGGCATAGGGTAGGGTCCCCGCCCCCTCCAAAATTCAACAAAATATATAACCAATTTTACCACGGGTCCTCCTTGTACATTCTCTGAAATTTTTTAGGAAAATCGGTTCAGTAGTTTCGGTTATATAACATACATCTTTGTGTTTATTTCAGCTTTAGTCCATATTTTGTTGTAATTCAATTGTTTGAATAACAACAAAATATTTTAAAGTGGATATGAAATTGATTAGTTGCGGGCGAAGGGTAGGGAATACTATAGTTTCAGTTGTCACCAAACAACATAACATATTTAAAAAGTGAGCGTGCTAGGGGAGGTGTCCCGCCCCCTCGAAATTCAAAAAAATATATATCCTATTTTTAACACGGGTGTTCTCTGTACATTCTCTGAAATTTTAAGGAAAATCGTTTCAAACATACTAACATAAAAAGTTTTTACAATTTTTACCACTTTTACACATTTTACCCGAAAAAGCGTTCCCGTACATAAAAAAGTTGTAAAATGTTCACTTCTCTTTAAACAAAAATGGCGCTGAATGACGCTCTCTTTAAAAACTTTTTACTCGAAGAATTTGAGCGTGTAAAAAATAGTAAAGTGGTTGCCGGCGTCTGATTGGCTTATGTGCTGACTTTGACATTTGTTCCAGTTTTTTTTATGTATTTTCCTATTTTCCGTTCCCGAACTATTTCAAAAAACTTGTATGTGAGAATAATTTTTTTACAGTTATCTTTTTTACGAATTTTACTATTAAAAATTACGGGAACCAAGCTATTGACTTTTATTTATAAGATAGACATTTCCTATCTTTGATGACCCATAGTGAAATTTGACGAAGAATATTTTTTATTTGACTCCATCTCTCTAAAATTATGTTTTGTGTGACAATTTTGAATAAACTCAGATGAAGTCCGAATTTAACCCTAAAACGTGTTTTTCTTTTAGAGATTCCTGGCAATTGGACAAGATTTACAGATTTTGTGTATTCTGAGACCTATAGTAAAATTTTATGACGAATAATTTTGTAAAATATTTGAACATTTTAAAGGAGTTTTTGGACGATTTTCGAAAAAGGACCAAAAAGTCCCCTTTAATGAACTGCATGAGGGTTAAATTTTTTACTAAAAATATTCACCATATCCTCCTCAGTAAAGTTGTCCACGGATTCCAAAGATATCTTAACTCAAATAGTTCGAAAAAACTTTTAAACTTTCGGTTGTCGCACAGTGTTATGGAAGGAAGTACACTGCCGCTCACTTGAATAGAACCCCCTGCAAAATTTTATTCAACCTCCATTTTTTTCTGAATTGTACAAGATATGACGTTTTTAACTTTTATTATATTTTGCGTCATGTGTTTGGAGTAAACTTAGTCATTCATTTGCATTCAAATCCAATTTATATAAGAATTATACAAGAAAAACTAAATAAAGTCAAAAATTTTAGTAAAAAAATTGGATCATTTGAATAGAACCCCCCTATAAAACTTGGGAATGCAGAAACATTGTGTTAGAATAGCGATGCATATTCACTCTATATTGATACATCCGTATATCCTGCTTTGGCAAAGATTCTTTAAACAATCAGGTGTAATATCTAATAAAGCTTTTTTTTTACCACTGTAGAATATGCTGGCCCCTCCAGGATATCCGCATTTCTATTCAAATCTTTAAGTTTTGATGACTAGAAGTGTACAAAACTTTACAAAATCGTAATGAAATTGCCACTTGGGATATCCGAAAATGTTTCTCAATACTAGAAATGTCTGTTTCAGAACTCCTTTATAAATTGTCGTGCGCATTTAGTGTGAACTAAATTGGAGGTTGAATAAAATTTTGAAGGGGGATTCTATTCAAGTGAGTGGCAATGTATGGACTTCCTCAATAATAAAATTATACCACTGTAATGCGGAACACACGGATCACCTGTGGCACCGAAAGTAAGTGCAACAAACTTCGAACTTTTATGCGGTATTATAAGGAGTTACGCTACATATTCGACTGACATATCAAAATGTAGATTTTAATGAAAAAATAATTACTGTGTTTTTATTTGTCCAAAATCGGGCAAAAAAAAACATAATTTAAAAAAAAAAAATGAATTTTGTTGCACAGAGTTTTTAAAAAGTATTTTTTTTTATACACACCTACTTATAGAGTTGTGCTACTTGTTTAGCATTAATATAAACAAGAACTGATCATCACTTGATTATTACAATAATAAATTAAAAATTATGTCTGACAGACCTGTTTTTTTTTCAATGCATTCCAATTGAAATGTTTATGGTTATGGATAAATTTTAATTTTAGACTAATTATTTTGTTTTTAATTTCATTTTTATAAAAGAAAAATAAGAAATTATAGATAACCAAAAAATTCTGTGAAACACCAAAAAAAGTTGTAATGATGTAAGCTTACCCAGACTATCGGATACAACATTTTAAATTAATTACATAAAATTACACATACCTGGAAAGAGAAGAATGGGTATAACAATTAGTATGTCGTACAAAGTAGTAGTATGTAGTTGTAAAGTATTAAAAATATATGAAAAATGCAATAACAAAGTGCATGCAAGACTTTCAACAGTTTTTTAAAATACACTGCAACACTTAAAGTCCTCTTAAATGACTTTAAATTTTGGAAACACACAATTTCTTATACAAAAAAAAAAAAAAAAAAAAAACAAAAATTACATTTCCATAATGCAGATGAAATTCGAAATGATTTTTGGTGACATCATTTCACACACAAATCAACAACCTAAGCATCATCATCCGAAGAATTATCATCATCAGAGTCATCATCATTGCAGAATCATCATCAAAATCTCATGCCATGTCAAAATCTTGGCAACAACATTGATATCCTTTTTATTGCTGCTGCTGCTGTGATATTCCCACAACTGTACTTCAGACCCTAGTTTGCTGGCTCTAGCTACACATGAGGATAAGAGATTTACGTCAGGTTTTTGTCGCATTTACAGACATATTTTCTCCCTGCTTGGTTGCCATTGGTTGCAAGAGTATTCATAAGGGGAAATTAAGAGAAGGAAAAAATTTTATTAAACATCATGAATTGAACTTAATTTACATTTGGAAGATGTCAAACACATATCAAGTTGAAAAAAATCAAAAACTATTGAAACCGTTTCTTTGCTTTTCCTGGCACCTAACAACAGCTATCCGCTGCCATCTCCATCATCCCCAATGGTGTTTCCTTTCGTTCTGCTCACATCATTTCAGTTCATTTATTATGAATTGAGTCTTCAAATATTATTAATTTCTTGGAAATAATTCAAAAAAGAGGGTAATTGTTGCAAGTTAAGTTGAGTTCATAGGAGATGGGAAGGAAATTGGCGAATATTGAACTAAAATCGTTTGAATGTAAGCAATTAATATTAAAAAAATAAGAAGTTTGAAGTGTAAGTGCTGGAGAAAATGCAATATAAACGTGTTAAAAAACTATTATGTGAAATTCAATCGGATATATTTTGCTTTCAATTGGCGACAGTTAACTATAGCACATGCATGAGTACATATGCATATGGTTGCAGCAATAGAATCAGGATAATTCATAATTACAACTGATTTTCGTTTTTTTTTTAGTTTCAAAGTTAAAAAAGAGGAACTGTCTTCAATAGACTGAAATTGTATTCCTGCTTAATTCATTTCCGGTAAGAGAAAAAAGAACAGTGTACCCAAATTCGAATTAGGTTAAGAAAGAAATAAGTAGGTTATTATACCATCAGCATTTATGCTAACGACGGTATATACACTTTCATACGGGCAAAATGTGCCTCATCGAAATAATGGTTTTAGACCCCAAGTATGTTTGGACGAAATGTGTTTTAGACAATTTGGAGTCGATTGAGCTATGTCCGTCCGTCTGTCTGTCTGTCTGGCTGCAGCGCACGATAACTTTCGAACGGGTTAACCGATTCGATCCAAAATTTAGCTTTCGTAACCGAAAGTAACCGATTTGATCCATACTTTGAACATCGTGAAATTTCTACTAAACTTATATGAGGTTCCAAACTAGACTCAATCGCTTTACTCCTTCGGGTACCTCCCACACAAAATTTCGGATAAGTTCAGATTAGGACCTGCTCTCGAATCGCCAGGTTTTTGTTGCAACAACTTGTATTCAATGCCCCCCATACGACGGTACAAGTTTCATCAGGGGCAAGTCCATACTTCCTGAGAAAATAGCCTGAAAGATGCAAAAAGACCCCTGTGACACCGTGTGTAGTGGATGGAGCGCAAGATAACTCTCGAACGGATCTGCCGATTCGCCCTAAAATTTGGCCTTCGTAATATTTTGTCCAAATATAGTTTAATTTCAAAGATAAGCCATATCGGTCCACTCCTTCAGGTACCTCCCCCACAAAAGTTCAACAAAATTGTGCGCACGATAAATCTTGTAGGGAGTGACCGATGTAATCCATACTTTGCACATCCTAATATATCTACCAGATATAGATCAGGTTCGAATATGGACTATATTTGTCTACTCCTTCTGGTACCTCTCACACACAATTTCGGATAAGTTCACTTTAAGACCCGCTCTCGAATCACTTTGATTTCGCTACCTCCATTACGACGGTAAAAGTTTTTTTAGGGGCAAGTCCATATTTCTTGGGAAAACAGCCCGAAAGGTGTAAAAAACCTTTATGTCACCATATGTAGCGGTCGGAGAGCACGATAACTCTTGAACTGTTCAACCGATTTGGTCCAACATTTGGTCTTCGTCATATTATATCCAAACTTAGTTTCATGGGGCATAACCGGTCCACAACTTCCGGTACTTCTCCCCAATATTTAAAAAAAATGTCACTAAAATGCTAGGACGATATCACTTGAATGGGGCAACCGATTTGGTTCAAACTTTGGATCTCCTAATATGTTGCCAAAATTTAGTTTAACTTCTAAAATGGCCCATATCGGTCCTCCCTAAGGGTACCTCCCCCGCAAAGGGTCAACATTTGTGTCTTAGTGCAGATAATTCCTAATCCACATTTTTATCTGCATGTTCAAATGTCCAAAAAGGGCCACAAAATTCTGAAGAGACCTTAAATACATTCGATCTGTCCGTAGGTGAGAGTTTCACTTCACATTGGCTGAGGATATATATTTGTCGGCAAAGCCGACTGACACTTTTTTACTTGTTTTTTATCTTTTTGCCTATAAATATAATAGGGATAATTTCCGTCTATAGCAGTGCCAACCAAGAAGAGCGAAGCCAAAACATTGGCACATTATGACAGTGTGTTAGTAAGATTGTATGCATGCAAGCTACAAAACAAAAACAAATCAAAACATTTGCTCTCTCTTGCACGCTCTTTCTTTGCGTTCGGATCGAATGTGTGTGAATTGCCCATCTTCGCAACCAACGACAAATGGCTGTTCGGCACTGGTCTATAGAGAAATCGAAATGCCGAATTGCGGCTGATTAGGTTAAAAATTGCCTGTCTCAAATTGAGCGGTTGCTGGCAGGCGTTGATTCCTAATGTCAGAGGCGGCCTTTTCAAACTACAATTGCCGGTCTGGAGGCAACAAGCTAGCAGCCCCAGCATCAGATCATCGATTCATCTGAAAACTTCATGATTTACGAAACAGACACAAATACAAATAATGCTAATGGTCGAAATCGGATGACTAAACCAGCTGCTTTGTACTGAATCCTGAACCGTTGTACTCGGCTGGACCAACTAGAGAAACAGATGGATAAATTTAATGTCGACGTAATTGGAATGAGCGAGATGAGATGGACGGACAGCAATTAAACAACTTCTGCAAATGGCAATTTAATAATCTACAGCGGCCGCATGAATAGGCACGAGAATTCTTTTATATCATGGTCTCCTCCTGGCAAACTCAAGCGGCCAGAAACATCAACATCGTAGATGAAAGAACGTATCCTAAATGAAGTACCAAAAATGTGGGAAGAAACCGAAACTCTATTAAAAGAAATTACAATGAACACATCTAAAATTTGTTAAGCGATCGGCAATGAAAAACAAGAGAAAGTATATGGAAAATTTGGCAAAGAAGCAGAAGACGCTGCACGTGCAAGCAACTTAAGTGAACTGCATCTATCAACAAATAAAATCAACAATAAGAAACAAAATACACATCAACCAATGCGGGACAGGGATGCAACTCTACTGACAACTCCAGAATCTCAACTTATCAGATGGAGGGAATACATCAAAGGACATACTAATACCGACGATGTGGTCGAACCCACTGCGTTAAATAATGTTTTTTTTTTTTTAACATAGAACAAGTAAAAAAGTATCAGTCAGCCTACGTGAATTTAGATTTTCATCTACAGACAGATCAAACGTATTTAGAATCTTTTCGGAATTTTGTGGCCCTTTTCCGACATTTGAGCTTGCCTACAAAAATGTGGATTTGGATTAAAGTGCAAAAATGTTGCGGATGAGGTACTTAAAGGAATGGGCCGAATGGGATCTTATTTTGGGAGTCATTTCGCGCCCATTTCCGTGGGTCATAGTATAAATTTGGACCAGTATGCAAGGAAGCATGGACTAGTCCACGGAAAACATAATATCGCTTTAAACAGGACCACAACGAACAGCATCGGTATACATTTCCAAAGAATATTCGAACAGACCCTAAACTGCACTTAGACACAAATGTTGAACTCTTGTGGGGGAAGTTCCCTAAGGAGAGGATTGATATGGACCATTTTAGAAGTTAAACTTTATTTGGACAAAATATTAGGAGATCAAAAGTTTGGACCAAATTGGTTGCCCCGTTCAAGGGATATCGTGCATACCATTTGAGTATGGACTTGCCCCTAATGAAACTTGTACCGTCGTATAGGGGACAGTGAATACAAGTTGTGACAAAAAATCAAAACGATTGGAGAGCAGGTCATAAAATGAATACCCTAGACAGACGGCAGCTTTAATTTGCATTA
Source organism: Musca autumnalis (assembly GCF_047663935.1). NCBI lineage: Eukaryota > Metazoa > Arthropoda > Insecta > Diptera > Muscidae > Musca > Musca autumnalis. Next base: position 200,602,444 of record NW_027411866.1, on the reverse strand, counting down.
ACTGCCTTAATTCAAATTAAATCGTGCATTATACCCTAGACAGACGGCAGAGTTAATTTGCATTAAAACTGTCCTAATTTGAATTAATTTTTCACCCTGACAGATGATAGTATCTGCATTTATGAAACAGCTGTTTGTGTTGTTTGTTTGTACCCAGCAGACCATTTCATAAAGCTTTACAAAAGTTCGCCAATATATGCGAAACAAATACACTTTCTACCTTTGATCTTTTCACCACGATGAAGCAAAAATAAATTTAATTTATTCGCGATATTTTTGAGTCTTTTTAATATTACAAAAATATTGCAAAACTTTAAAAAAACATTTGAGGAAGATATAATTTTCGATAAAATTGGTATGGTGGGTAATGAAATTTTTTGTGAAAATAAAAATTTGAAAAAGAGATTTGTTAGAAGGCATTAAAAACGATTAGCTGCTATTCTACTCACGAAAGACCACTACTTACTTTGAAGAAACGCGAAAATTGCTGATTTGCTTTCCCTTTTTATTTTCTTAAACATGGAAATTTGACAAAAGACAATTGATTTTCAACAGCATTGCCATATTGAAATTGCTAAATGTAGTTTAAATTTCCTTTAATTTTATGCATTAAGAATGTGGATAATGCATGAATTAATTTGAATTAAGGCAGTTAATGCAAATTAACGCTGCCGTCTGTCTAGGGTATTATCCACATTCTTAATGCACAAAATCAGAGTGGATTTAAACTGAATTTAGGTATTTCAATATGGAAATACTTTAGAAGAGAGTCCATATTCATGTACGGGAGAAAGCAAACAACAACAAAACAGTTGGTTACCAGCAATCAGCTGTTTCGTAAATGCCGAAACTGTCGTCTGTCACGGTAAAATTAAATGCCGTTATTAATGCAAATTAACGCTGCCGTCTGTCTAGGGAAGTGTTCACCAGCAACAACAAATTCAACCGCTGTTGGGTACACACACAAGATTATCTATCCCTCTCTACCCAGCAAACCAATCGTACCGACATCGTAACAAAATCGGAACAAAATTCGGACGATACGTCCGATATCTGATCCGAAATCGTAACGATATCTTAACGAAAGTTCTATGAAGTGGTTGACATAATTTCGGAACGAAATGTCGGAGCGACATCGGTTCGATTTCGGTCCGATTTCGTAACGAAATCTGAAGAAAATCTTTGGAAAATTCGGAAAGGAAATTTCTTTCCGATATTCATTCCGAAATCGGAACGAAATCGGTAAAAAATATGAACTATTTCCTCTCTGAAAAATCGTTTAGAAATTGGAACGAAATCTGAACGACTTTGCTTCCGAAATTGTTCAGACGTGTCGGACATCAGACATTTGGTTTGCTGGGTAGATAAACATCGTGTGCGTTAATTCATTGCTAAAACAAAGAAGATGATCGGTGGTGAGAGTAACGTTCAAACTCACCACAATTGAGATTGTGTGTGTTCACACAGACACGGTTCGCGAGCCCAGTGGTGATTAACACTGGTCTAGGGCAGCCAAGATCATCCATATCAGGGTCAGGCACCATAATTTTATATTGCACACTTTACGGGGTGTCATTGTGTGAGTGCATGCTTTTTCAATTGGTTGAATTGTGTGTGTGGAGAAAGCAACGTTTAAAGAGCCCCCGTGGGCGCTCTCTCGCCTGACGTTAATCCATATACGTTAACGTATATGAGAATAACAATCAATCGTCGTTGAGCAGCCGACAAGTAAACATGTGCATGGATGTACGAATAATTTTAGTGAGACACTGAACAAAAGCGCACACACCCGCCACATGTTTACTGGTTGCAGTTCTAACAACCACTGAATGCTGATACAAACTGTCTTGTTATTCTCTCACTACTTTACTCCCTTTTTTATTTTGAGCATCATTGGTCTAGGGTATAAGGCAGGGGTGAGCACGCCTGTGTGCTAGCACACAGGCAAATTGTGAAAACGTACTCTTAGTTTTTTGTGAACCATAAACAATTAAAAGTTTATGCATTTTTTATTTTTTTTTTTAATAATTTGCATTGTGCACGATTTTAGACAACATAAATGTTTAAATAAGTAATGACACATCAAGAAAAATTAAATATTAATTCTCCCTTAAATTTGCCACTCTCTCGATTTTGCTCAGCTCTGGTATAAGGAGTGGGCCGATTGAGTCTATTGGAACCCCATCTAAGTCTGTTAGAAATTTCACGATGTGCAAGGTATGGACCAAATCAGTTACTCCCTTCAAGAGTTATTGTGCGCACAAATTTTCCGAACATTTTCGAACTTTTGTGGTGAAGGTACCGGAAGGAGTGGACCGATATAATATATATAACTTAAACAAAGTTTGAAAAAATATTACGAAAGCCAAATTTTGGACTGAATTGGTTGTTCCGTTCGAGAGTTATCGTGCGCTCCAGCCAGCCAGACAGACGAATGGCTAAATCAACTCCAAATTGTCTGAAACGGATTTCGTCCAAACAACTTGGGGCACATTTTGCCCGTATGAAAGTGTATATACCCTCGTTAGCATAGCATGCTTAGGGTAAAAAATACCATCGTGCTTTAAGCAACGTTTATAAGATAGTCACAGGTGGGAAATTATTGTTCTATGGGCATGAGTCACAAACAAAACAGCAATTGGCCGTGTGGGTCTTCGAAGACGAGCCAAATCCAACGAAATTTGTTCATGGAAGAAGAAATCCAAAGCAAATGCACGCCTTTTTTCGGCAACTATACGGCTTGAGCAACGTTCGACAGCTAAATCTGAGTGGTACACTACAATTTGTTTGTCTGGGGACTCCGGCGAAATTCGAAAAACGAAGAAGAGAAGACGAATCATTGCGCACCATGAGCTCTTGAATATCGATTCAATCTTTTTGACCGGACAAAGCGTGGATTTGATGGGTCATTCGAAATACAGGCTTGACTTGGTACCCAATAACATCTTTTTATTCCCGAAAAAAATACGTTGTCAACTATTTTTCGATTGTAAATATAAGCGTTTTCCCTATTAGGGCAGGAACGTTTCTAGTAGTCCTCATAGTCATGAACCAAGTGACTACCCGCTAATTTCAAAATGGACAGAGAAGTGGTTTTCACTGCATCTAAACTTAAAAGTGTAGAACTTTTGCAGAGGAGGTATCTAAATGAGTGAAGGGACATAGTCCCTCTTGACTGAACTGAAAACTTTAACTGGAGTGATTCCTTTCGATAGTTAACCATTTTAATTCTATTTTGTAGAGCGTTATGTCGGGAAACATGGACTAGCCCACGAAAAAATTATATTGTTGTAATTATCAAAATCGCAAAGACTACATTTAATGATATGCACTTTAGCGGAAATTTTGATTTTTTATGAGGGAGGTACCCGAAGGAATTATCCGATAAAGTAAGTTTTGGAACTTGATAGTTTGTGAGAAATATGTAATACATAATATAATTGTTCCCCAAACATCCCAGATGGGACAACGGGAGACTCCTCTCATATCAATAAGTGTACCCCGAATTATATTAGCTCAATGATATGAGGCCTAATATTTATTGCCGAGCCCGAACAGAGTATCCTAAGACACAACTTGTAGAGCAGTTTAACATGACTGAAATGCTCAGGAAATGTCGCCAACATCACTGAGGGGTATTTTGCCACCGTTGAAAATTTGATGTTGTCTGGCCGAGCGGGTGTTCATACCATTGCACCACTGTGGCACCCTGTGAGAAATATGAACGTGTGTAATAATTAGACAAATGTCAGCCACTCCTTTCAATATTTATCGTAAACACAGAATTTTTTGCGCTTTTATATGATTATGTCCGGAAGCATGGACTTGCCCACAAAAAAAGATTTTGGCTGTAAACAGAACAAAACAATTGCAAAATTATCCTCTACCTGGCCATAAACTGCACTCAATCGAAAATGTTGAACTTTTCTGATGGAGATACCCGAAGGCCCAAAGGTTATCTCAGGAAGAACGAATCTGCCCCTGAAAAAAAGTTGCAGCGTTGTAGTAGGACATTCGCGGACGAATTTCCACAGCCCAATCTCAACTCTATCCTACTCTATCCTACTAATTGCCCCTGTACTACTTTTAGTACTTAACGTACAGTACAACTTTTCAAAAAAAAATATGTTTTAATGAACTTTACTATCTCAGTTTTCTGTAGAAAAGGTCATTTTTAAAGCTAATGAAATTTCCAGAATATCCCCCAAATGTCACAGATGTAATATTAGTTCATGGAAACTTTATATATCAAACATACATATAACAACAAACAGCACACCTATCCTTCCCCTATACATTTTAACATCGCAAAGTTTGTTAATAAAGTTTCATTATTAACTTTTTCCCTATTAATTCATGAGGAAAACGATAAAAAACACAAATCTCACCTCCCCCATGTCACCGTGGTGACTTTTGCAAACAAAACACCCCTATCTATGTTGCACCATCAATTTGTCGTTATCGTCATCATCATCGACATCGACATCAAATTCAGTGTAATGGTGGCAAAGTAACATATTTTCCAAACTAATATTATCAACTATGAAATCAGCTCGGACTGGTGATGAGGGAAGAGAGCCGTAAGTAGAGAGAATAATGGTGTGTCAGTAGCCACAGGGTTGAAATCGTAATAAAGAAAACTAAACTAAAAGGTGTTACTGTTGTTGTCACAACAAGATGAGTTTATGGATTGTTGTAAAGAAAGGATAAAAGATGTTTTTAATTTTCATTTCAAATCCTGCTTCACCACCAACAGAAGAATGGAGAACGGCATAAAGTTATTTGGTTCCTGACAGCAACAATCGTATTTTTTTCAGTAAAATATTCTTTTGGATTCTGTTGCTATAGTTTTTATTATTGTTGTTCTTCGACTTTTTGTTGCTTTTCACAAGCACAGTTTTATTGTTGCAAATTTTGTTTGTGGCTTTAAGGTTGTGGGAAAAGCTTGGAGATGAATGGATGCATAAAATGAGTAGCAACACTCGCTATTGACACTCAAGTGTCATTAATCGCTGCAAAGATTGGTATTTAATAAAAAGTTATGTCATTACGATGACTCAGACGACAATAGGATGTTGTTGTCGTTCGTTGTACCATTGCAACTAATAAAACAGCAGCAACAATAACAGTGACGGAAGTACTTTCAAGGAAAATAGATATTTTCCAATGAAAATTTCTCTGAGTAGAGTAGGTGGAAATTATGAAAATGAAAAAGTCTGTAAAACAAGCACCAGGAAAAAGGAGGAAATTGAATAGGTTGAAAGACTCAATTCATGGAAGACAGTGGAAATAAATTTTGAAAACTTTAAAATGAAAAACAAAAATAAAGGACGAAAACACTATATGTATAGGAAACCGATTTTTGTTCTAGCATAAATATTAAATATAAAATGTAAAATATAAAGTTTAAAATATAAAAAATAAAATATGAAATATATTGAATATAAAATACAAGATATAAAATATATTGTCACAGTTGTTTGCCCCTTACATTACTTACTACTTTACTTAGCTGGCCCATTACAGAACATTTGTTCTATAGGCCGAACTAAGAAAAGATCTCCATTTTCTCTGTCTATTGCTTCTCTTTCTGGAATACCGCGCCTTGTCATCTCTTCATCGACTTGTTTGCGCCATATATTCTTTGGCATGCCAATTCTGCTTGCACCGCCAAGCGGCTCATATTTATACGCCTTTTAGCGGGTTCATCATAGCTCATCCTTATGATATGGCCTAGCCAACGCAATCGTTGCATCTCGATACGTTTATCTATACGGATGTCGTTGTGTAGCAGATACAGCTCGTGGTTCATACGACGTAGATATTAACCGTCAACGCAGATTGGTCCGTAGATCTTTCGAAGAATTTTTCTCTCAAATACGCCAAGCACAGCCTCATCTGCTTGCGCAAGTACCCAGGCTTCGGAACCATACATCAGCACGGGTAGTATCAGTGTTTTGTAAAGCGTTATTTTTGTTTGACTAGTTGTGGCTTTGTTTTTAAAGTGCTTAGTTAAGCCAAAGTAGCATCTGTTGGCCAAAACAATTCTTTTTATTTCACAACTGATGTCGTTAGTTGTGTTTACGGCGGTGCCGAGGTAGACGAAGTCTTTTACTACCTCAAAATTATAGGAACCAACGTCAACAGTTGGCCCGATCTCTATGGACGCATTGCGCGTCGACACCATCAACTTAGTCTTCCCGCCGTTTACCGCCAGACCAACTTTAGCAGACCCTCCTTCGACCTTCATAAAGGTATCTGTTACTTCTTTTACTGATTGTCCCATGCTGTCTATATCATCAGCATAAGCAAGTAACATGTGGCTATTGGCGTAGATTGTGCCACTTCTTTTGACGTTTGCCTCTCGAATAACCTTTTCTAGCAGGATGTTGAAAAGATCACACGAAAGGCTGTCTCCTTGCCTGAAACCTCTTCTGGTACAAAATTCTTCGGAGAGGTTCTTTCCTATTTTAACTGAGGATCTCGTGTCAGTTAAAGTCATTTTACAAAGCCGGATGAGCTTTGCGGGGATACAAAACTTCAGACATGTCTTGGAATACCTTTGAACGTAGTGGGCTGTCGAAGGCTGCTTTATAATCGACAAAAAGGTGGTAGGTGTCGATCTGCATCTCTTGGGTTTTCTCCAGGATTTGCCGCAGGGTAAATATCTGGTCAATGGTGGACTTGCCAGGTCTAAAGCCGCATTGGTATGGCCCAATTATCTCGTTGACCATATGCTTTAGTCGTTCGCACAATATCCCTAACACGATCTTGTAGGCAATCGGGAGTAAACGTATGCCCCTATAGTTAGAGCATACAGTCTTAACTCCTTTCTTATGGACGGGGCACAGGATACTCAGGTTCCAATCGTCGGGTACTCGTTCTTCCTGCCAGATGGTGCTAACTAGCTGATGAATACACCTTATCAGCGTGTCGCCTCCGGTTTTGAACAGCTCTGCTGGTAGGCCATCAGCTCCTGCTGCCTCATTATTCTTCAGCCGGTTTATTGCTGTCGTTATCTCATCTTGGCCGGGTGGTTTACATTCAATACCATCTTCTGGGATTGGGACTGTGGTATCTTCGTCGTCTTCGCTGCTATTGGATACCAACAGTTTTGAAAAATGTTCTTTCCATATCCTGAGTACACTATCTGTATCAGTTACCAAATTACCTTGCTGGTCTCTACAGGAGGAGGTGCCTGTACCAAAGCCATCAGTTTGATGCTTCACTCTTGGTAGAATTTTCGGACTTCATTCTGTCTCCTGTACATCTAGATTTGTTCACACTCCCGCTTTTCCATCTCTCTCTTTTTCCTCTCCTTTTCTCTCGATATCTCTCGTGCCCTACGCGTTGCTACGGATTGTAAAGTAGCCTTATATGCCGCATTTTTCTCTTCGGTAGCAGCACGACACTCCCGGTCATACCATGGATTCCTTGGTGGAGGTCTCTGGTATCCAAGTATGGATTTTGCGGCTGTTTGCATGGAGTGGGCAATACTTTGCCATTGCGCTGATATGTTATCGGGATGAGGAGTGCTTTGATTAAGCAATTGGGCTAGTTGAGTGGAATATGCTATGGCTATCTGTTGTGATTGCAGCTTACCGATGTCTAGCTTTCGTGTTGTGTCTGTTCGTACTTTGTTTGCTACGTTTAACCGGGTGCGTACCTTTGTTGCAACTAGGTAGTGGTCCGAGTCTATGTTTGCTCCTCGGAACGAGCGCACATCCAACACGCTCGATGAATGTCTTCCATCTATCACAACGTGATCTATTTGATTTCTTGTTTTCTGATCTGGAGACAGCCAGGTGCCCTTATGGATGTTTTTTGCCGCTGAGAAGTCTATCAGCCTCATGTCTTTGTCAGATGTTTCATTGTGGAGACTGAATTTTCCGACTGTTTGGCCAAAGATAGTTTCCTTTCCATGTTTGGCATTAAAATCGCCTGGAATAATTTTAATGTCATGGGCAGGACAACGGTCATCTGTTTCTTCTAAGCGCTCATAAAATATATCTTTGGTCTGTCTGTTCGTCCTTGTCTTCAGTGGGAGCATGAGCGCAAATAAAGCTGATGTTGAAGAATTTTGCTTTTATTATTCACGGGTGTGAAGCTGGAGACCAGGTGTTTTAACCTCCGACCAACTACAAATCCGCAACCAAACTCATGCTTTATGTCATGGCAGCTATAATACAGTGCGTCGCCTTTAGGTGTTGTTGTGACGCCTTTCCCGTTCCATCGTATTTCCTTTATGGCAGTAATGTCGGCCTTGTACTTTTCAAGTACATCTGCCAATGCATAAACTGCACCTTCTCTATAAAGTGTGCGAACATTCCAGGTGCAGATTCGCAGATCATGGTCCTTAAAACATTTGCGGAGGTCGTCAACTTTAGAGGGGCTTGTTTTTCTTTTCTTTTGTTTTTTCATAGTAGGATGTTTTTTCTAGGGGAGGGTTACAAACCCGGCGCCCAAACCCAAGTTTTTAACGTTTTTAACATGTTAGCTCACTACCTTTAACGGGTGTTAAAGGCAGCTCCCCAGGTGACACCACGGGGAGGTCAGAGTCCACTTGAGATGAGAGAGGGACCAAGATAAATCCTGGACTTTGCCATGTTATCTTCTCTTGGTATCTTCCATCCCCTATTTCACCCTACATTACAAAAATTCGCTTAAATAAAACAAATGCATTTTTTTATATTTCCAAATCTTCCTTTCACTTCAAACTTTTAGACGGAAATGTATCTTTTTGTCAAAATAAATTGAGGATTTAAGCGAACAATGTTCCATTTTCAGCAAATCCTCCTCTATACCCAACAGAAAAAAACCTCTGCATTTCCGTATTGAGCATAAGAAACAAAAGGATTCAAAGGATAACAAAACAAACAAAAAAACTGCGACAAAACTTTATACGCGTTTTAACAATTTCTTCTCTCTCTTATTTATCATTGCTTTTTAAACTTTTGAATAAAATGACTTTATTTCATTTGACAAAAAGAAGAAAAAAAATTCAACATAACATTTTCCACTGGAAAACTATACAAGTCAAAACTATTAAAAGTAGAGACAATAGGAAAACAAATCCATAGAATGGGGAATAGAATACGGCAAATACAAGAAAAAACGAGTTCATTTTAAATTCCGTCAAGGGGTACCAATGGAAAAAGTGAAAAAACAAACTTCAAAGCACTTGCAAAAGAAGATGGTGGCAATAAAGAAATAGAATACCACCACTACCAGCAGCAGCATCAGAACTTTGAAAGCTAACTCAACTGACAATCTGGGAGTGATAACAATAAAATGCTGCAAATTTCACTTGTTTATCCCATTTCTATTCATTTATGTTGGCATCGCAGCCTCGGCTGCGGCATCACAAAGTTGAAATGTCATTTAAACTCATGACATTTTTAAAAGCTGTGCGCTTGAATGAAACAATGCCTCAGGAAGAAAACAAAACTAAACCAAAAAAATAATAAATACATAATGGAAAATGAAACCAACAAAGAAGAAGAAAAAACTAAACCATCACCTATAGTGCAGGAAAACACCTATTAATGCTGTTCTTGCTGCTGAACTTAAGAACACTTTACTAACATCATTACCCCGCTATATTCGCACCTAAAGGTTAACTTTTTTTCAGTAAACTTGTGTAGCTCTTGGCTGAAATAGGAAAGTTATTTTTCAAGTTTTCTATTTCTTTTTTATAAATATTTTATCTGAGCCACAAACATGGACTTTTTAAAGAATCCTTTCTTACAAGAGCCAACAGTAGAACAAACGTGGATTTTTTAAGAACAATCAGACAACCAACCTCGGAATTTTAAACAATATTTTTTCAAGGGCCATTAGACCAACAAACGTGTATTTTTTAAAGAATATTTTTTCAAAGGCCAATAGACCAACAAACGTGGATTTTTGAAGAATATTTTTTCAAGGGCCAACAGACCAACAAACGTTGATTTTTTAAGGAATATTTTTTCAAGGGCCAACAGACCAACAAACGTTGATTTTTTAAGGAATATTTTTTCAAGGGCCAATAGACCAACAAACGTGGATTTTTTAAAGAATATTTTTTCAAAGGCCAATAGACCAACAAACGTGGATTTTTTAAAGAATATTTTTTCAAGGGCCAATAGACCAACAAAGGTGGATTTTTTAAAGAATATTTTTTCAAGGGCCAATAGACCAACAAACGTGGATTTTTTAAAGAATATTTTTTTAAGGGCCAATAGACCAACAAACGTGGATTTTTTAAAGAATATTTTTTCAAGGGCCAATAGACCAACAAACGTGTATTTTTTAAAGAATATTTTTTCAAGGGCCAATAGACCAACAAACGTGGATTTTTTAAAGAATATTTTTTCAAGGGCCAATAGACCAACAAACGTGGATTTTTTAAAGAATATTTTTTCAAGGGCCAATAGGCCAACAAACGTGGATTTTTTAAAGAATATTTTTTCAAGGGCCAATAGACCAACAAACGTGGATTTTTTAAAGAATATTTTTTCAAGGGCCAATAGACCAACAAACGTGGATTTTTTAAAGAATATTTTTTCAAAGGCCAATAGACCAACAAACGTGGATTTTTTAAAGAATATTTTTTCAAGGGCCAATAGACCAACAAACGTGGATTTTTTAAAGAATATTTTTTCAAGGGCCAATAGACCAACAAACGTGGATTTTTTAAAGAATATTTTTTCAAAGGCCAATAGACCAACAAACGTGGATTTTTTAAAGAATATTTTTTCAAGGGCCAATAGACCAACAAACGTGGATTTTTTAAAGAATATTTTTTCAAGGGCCAATAGACCAACAAACGTGGATTTTTTAAAGAATATTTTTTCAAGGGCCAATAGACCAACAAACGTGGATTTTTTAAAGAATATTTTTTCAAGGGCCAATAGACCAACAAACTTGGATTTTTTCAAAGAATATTTTTCAATGGTCAACTGCCCAACACACGTGGATTTTTTAAAGAATATTTTTTCAAGGGCCAATAGACCAACAAACGTGGATTTTTTAAAGAATATTTTTTCAAGGGCCAATAGACCAACAAACGTGGATTTTTTAAAGAATATTTTTTCAAGAGCCAATAGACCAACAAACGTGGATTTTTTAAAGAATATTTTTTCAAGGGGTCAGCAAACCAATAAACGTAGATTTTTTAAGAATATTTTTTCAAGGGACACCAGAACAATAAACGTGGATTTTTTAAAGAATATTTTTTCAAGGGCCACCAGACCAATAAACGTGGATTTTTTAAACAATATTTTTTCAAGGGTCACCAGACCAATAAACGTGGATTTTTTCAAGGGCCACCAGACCAATAAATGTGGATTTTTTAAACAATATTTTTTCAAGGGCCACCAGACCAATAAACGTGGATTTTTTAAACAATATTTTTTCAAGGGCCACCAGACCAATAAACGCGGATTTTTTAAAGAATATTTTTCATGGACCACCAGACCAATAAACGTGGGTTTTTGAAAGAATATTTTTTCAAGGGCCAATAGACCAACAAACGTGGATTTTTTAAAGAATATTTTTTCAAGGGCCAATAGACCAACAAACGTGGATTTTTTATAGAATATTTTTTCAAGGGCCAATAGACCAACAAACGTGGATTTTTTAAAGAATATTTTTTCAAGGGCCAATAGACCAACAAACGTGGATTTTTTAAAGAATATTTTGTCAAGGGCCAACGGACCAATAAACGTGGATTTTTTAAAGAATATTTTTTCAAGGGCCAATAGACCAACAAAGGTGGATTTTTTAAAGAATATTTTTTCAAGGGCCAATAGACCAACAAACGTGGATTTTTTAAAGAATATTTTTTCAAGGGTCAGCAAACCAATAAACGTAGATTTTTAAAGAATATTTTTTCAAGGGACACCAGAACAATAAACGTGGATTTTTTAAAGAATATTTTTTCAAGGGCCACCAGACCAATAAACGTGGATTTTTTAAAGAATATTTTTTCAAGGGCCACCAGACCAATAAACGTGGATTTTTTAAACAATATTTTTTCAAGGGTCACCAGACCAATTAACGTGGATTTTTTAAACAATATTTTTTCAAGGGCCACCAGACCAATAAATGTGGATTTTTTAAACAATATTTCTTCAAAGGCCACCAGACCAATAAACGTGGATTTTTTAAACAATATTTTTTCAAGGGCCACCAGACCAATAAACGTGGATTTTTTAAAGAATATTTTTCATGGACCACCAGACCAATAAACGTGGATTGTTGAAAGAATATTTTTTCAAGGGCCAATAGACCAACAAACGTGGATTTTTTAAAGAATATTTTTTCAAGGGCCAATAGACCAACAAACGTGGATTTTTTAAAGAATATTTTGTCAAGGGCCAACGGACCAATAAACGTGGATTTTTTAAAGAATATTTTTTCAAGGGCCAATAGACCAACAAACGTGGATTTTTTAAAGAATATTTTGTCAAGGGCCAACGGACCAATAAACGTGGATTTTTTAAAGAATATTTTTTCAAGGGCCAATAGACCAACAAACGTGGATTTTTTAAAGAATATTTTGTCAAGGGCCGACGGACCAATAAACGTGGATTTTTTAAAGAATATTTTGTCAAGGGCCGACGGACCAATAAACGTGGATTTTTTAAAGAATATTTTTTCAAGGGCCAATAGACCACCAAACGTGGATTTTTTAAAGAATATTTTTTCAAGGGCCAATAGACCAACAAACGTGGATTTTTTAAAGAATATTTTTTCAAGGGTCAGCAAACCAATAAACGTAGATTTTTAAAGAATATTTTTTCAAGGGACACCAGAACAATAAACGTGGATTTTTTAAAGAATATTTTTTCAAGGGCCACCAGACCAATAAACGTGGATTTTTTAAACAATATTTTTTCAAGGGTCACCAGACCAATAAACGTGGATTTTTTCAAGGGCCACCAGACCAATAAATGTGGATTTTTTAAACAATATTTTTTCAAGGGCCTCCAGACCAATAAACGTGGATTTTTTAAACAATATTTTTTCAAGGGCCACCAGACCAATAAACGTGGATTTTTTAAAGAATATTTTTCATGGACCACCAGACCAATAAACGTGGATTTTTGAAAGAATATTTTTTCAAGGGCCAATAGACCAACAAACGTGGATTTTTTAAAGAATATTTTTTCAAGGGCCAATAGACCAACAAACGTGGATTTTTTATAGAATATTTTTTCAAGGGCCAATAGACCAACAAACGTGGATTTTTTAAAGAATATTTTTTCAAGGGCCAATAGACCAACAAACGTGGATTTTTTAAAGAATATTTTGTCAAGGGCCAACGGACCAATAAACGTGGACTTTTTAAAGAATATTTTTTCAAGGGCCAATAGACCAACAAACGTGGATTTTTTAAAGAATATTTTTTCAAGGGCCAATAGACCAACAAACGTGGATTTTTTAAAGAATATTTTGTCAAGGGCCAATAGACCAACAAACGTGGATTTTTTAAAGAATATTTTTTCAAGGGCCAATAGACCAACAAACGTGGATTTTTTAAAGAATATTTTTTCAAGGGCCAATAGACCAACAAACGTGGATTTTTTAAAGAATATTTTTTCAAGGGTCAGCAAACCAATAAACGTAGATTTTAAAGAATATTTGTTCAAGGGACACCAGAACAATAAACGTGGATTTTTTAAAGAATATTTTTTCAAGGGCCACCAGACCAATAAACGTGGATTTTTTAAAGAATATTTTTTCAAGGGCCACCAGACCAATAAACGTGGATTTTTTAAACAATATTTTTTCAAGGGTCACCAGACCAATTAACGTGGATTTTTTAAACAATATTTTTTCAAGGGCCACCAGACCAATAAATGTGGATTTTTTAAACAATATTTCTTCAAGGGCCACCAGACCAATAAACGTGGATTTTTTAAACAATATTTTTTCAAGGGCCACCAGACCAATAAACGTGGATTTTTTAAAGAATATTTTTCATGGACCACCAGACCAATAAACGTGGATTGTTGAAAGAATATTTTTTCAAGGGCCAATAGACCAACAAACGTGGATTTTTTAAAGAATATTTTTTCAAGGGCCAATAGACCAACAAACGTGGATTTTTTATAGAATATTTTTTCAAGGGCCAATAGACCAACAAACGTGGATTTTTTAAAGAATATTTTTTCAAGGGCCAATAGACCAACAAACGTGGATTTTTTAAAGAATATTTTGTCAAGGGCCAACGGACCAATAAACGTGGATTTTTTAAAGAATATTTTTTCAAGGGCCAATAGACCAACAAACGTGGATTTTTTAAAGAATATTTTGTCAAGGGCCAACGGACCAATAAACGTGGATTTTTTAAAGAATATTTTTTCAAGGGCCAATAGACCACCAAACGTGGATTTTTTAAAGAATATTTTTTCAAGGGCCAATAGACCAACAAACGTGGATTTTTTAAAGAATATTTTTTCAAGGGCCAATAGACCAACAAACGTGTATTTTTTAAAGAATATTTTTTCAAGGGCCAATAGACCAACAAACGTGGATTTTTTTAAAGAATATTTTTTCAAGGGCCAATAGACCAATAAACGTGGATTTTTTAAAGAATATTTTTCAAGGGCCAATAGACCAACAAACGTGGATTTTTTAAAGAATATTTTTTCAAGGACCACCAGACCAATAAACGTGGATTTTTTAAACAATATTTTTTCAACGGCCACCAGACCAATAAACGTGGATTTTTAAACAATATTTTTTCAAGGGCCACCAGACCAATAAACGTGGATTTTTTAAAGAATATTTTTTCAAGGGCCAATAGACCAACAAACGTGGATTTTTACAGGAATATTTTTTCAAGAGCCAATAGACCAACAAACGTGGATTTTTTAAAGAATATTTTTTCAAGGGCCAATAGACCAACAAACGTGGATTTTTAAAAGAATATTTTTTCAAGGGCCAATAGACCAACAAACGTGGATTTTTAAAGAATATTTTTTCAAGGGCCAATAGACCAACAAACGTGGATTTTTTAAAGAATAGTTTTTCAAGGGCCAATAGACCAACAAACGTGGATTTTTTAAAGAATATTTTTTCAAGGGACACTAGACCAATAAACGTGGATTTTTTAAAGAATATTTTTTCAAGGGACACTAGACCAATAAACGTGGATTTTTTAAAGAATATTTTTTCAAGGGACACTAGACCAATAAACGTGGATTTTTTAAAGAATATTTTTCAAGGGATTTTTAAAGGATATTTTTCAAGGGCCACCAGATGTTTATTTTTCATTCCCTACATTTACCTTTGGTAAACCATTATCCAATTAATTTTGTATTATTCTGCCTTGCCTTAAAGCAAAAGCTAAAGAAAATTCTAAATTTCTTAATTTTCCTATACGACCAAGACAAGATATCAAGACAGACTGGCAATGACAAAAACATATCATCATCAACGTCAGCGGGACAACATCGTGAATAATTTAAGTTGATTAAGTCACGAGTTTTGAGTGAAAAGAGCCTCAGAGTCCACAAATATACACACGGCACACACACTTTGATATATATTTTTCTTCAGACAGACAACTGGCAAAGGTGTCATTTACCCGTTCTCATGATGTGTGTCACAAGTAGACATTTGTTGTCACAGCATACGCACACCCACAGACATAATCACACACACACTCGCGCACCTGACTAACTATGGAGAAGATAAGTATCATTTGAATATTTATTAAGTCAAATTTCTAATCAACAAAAGCCGTAAGGATATACACGTTCAACCTTAGTCATACATACATAAATATGTATGTATGTATATCTTATAACCTGATACCATTTCACCTTGAACGGTCCTTTTTCTCAACATTCATCGTGCACACACACGCGTATGTAGCTCGAAACAAAAAACTTTTAATTAACTTTAAAATGTTATAATGTTCTGAGAGCAGCGCTTTAGGTCGTATTTCAAGAAAAAAAGGAGAATATACTATTATCTCTAACTTGTGGCCTGCCTGTTTGAGGACATTAATGTTAGAAATGAAATATTTTTGAAGTGATAAACTGGTAGTTTAAGCTAACTAAATAAAGGCTAATGTTATGTATGTGCATATATATGTATTTAAAATATGTGTGTGTCCTTTTCTAGTTAGCTTAATGAACCAATTTTCAAACAAGAACAAAAAGGACACATACATAAAAAGTGTCAGACATTCTTTGAGAAATTCTTGGTTTGGGTATGGTATTTATAATATAAAACGGTTTTTAATTTCTGGTACCTCCGACTTACCCTGTATGAAGCAAACTTTTCATCAGTTGCCTTACGACACTCCTGATCGTGACAATGACTTTATAATAATTTGGAGCACCTTAATAGGGAACTGACAATTCGTTGCCATTGCAAAAAATATTTTTTAAAAACTCCAAGTGTTGTCAGTGACTTAACAAATACTTTTTAAAAGCTCCACGTATTTTCAGTGACTTCAAAAACTATTTTTTAAAAAATCCACGTTTTGTCAGTGACTTAACAAATATTTTTTTAAAAATCCACGTTTTGTCAATGACTTAAAAAATATTTTTTTAAAAATCCACGTTTTGTCAGTGACTTAAAAAATATTTTTTAAAAAATCCACGTTTTGTCAGTGACTTAAAAAATATTTTTTAAAAAATCCACGTTTTGTCTGTGACTATAAAAATATTTTTTAAAAAATCCACGTTTTGTCAGTGACTTAAAAAATATTTTTTAAAAAATCCACGTTTTGTCAGTGACTTAAAAAATATTTTTTAAAAAATCCACGTTTTGTCAGTGACTTAAAAAATATTTTTTAAAAAATCCACGTTTTGTCAGTGACTTAAAAAATATTTTTTAAAAAATCCACGTTTTGTCAGTGACTTAAAAAATATTTTTTAAAAAAATCCACGTTTTGTCAGTGACTTAAAAAATATTTTTTAAAAAATCCACGTTTGGTCAGTGACTTAAAAAATATTTTTTAAAAAATCCACGTTTTGTCAGTGACTTAAAAAATATTTTTTAAAAAATCCACGTTTTGTCAGTGACTTAAAAAATATTTTTTAAAAAATCCACGTTTTGTCAGTGACTTAAAAAATATTTTTTAAAAAATGCACGTTTTGTCAGTGACTTAAAAAATATTTTTTAAAAAATGCACGTTTTGTCAGTGACTTAAAAAATATTTTTTAAAAAATCCACGTTTTGTCAGTGACTTAAAAAATATTTTTTAAAAAATCCACGTTTTGTCAGTGACTTAAAAAATATTTTTTAAAAAATCAACGTTTTGTCAGTGACTTAAAAAATATTTTTTAAAAAATCCACGTTTTGTCAGTGACTTAAAAAATATTTTATAAAAAACCCACGTTTTGTCAGTGACTTAAAAAATATTTTTTAAAAAATCCACGTTTTGTCAGTGACTTAAAAAATATTTTTTAAAAAATCCACGTTTTGTCAGTGACTTAAAAAATATTTTTTAAAAAATCCACGTTTTGTCAGTGACTTAAAAAATATTTTTTAAAAAATCCACGTTTTGTCAGTGACTAAAAAAATATTTTTTAAAAAATCCACGTTTTGTCAGTGACTTAAAAATATTTTTTAAAAAATCCACGTTTTGTCAGTGACTTAAAAAATATTTTTTAAAAAATCCACGTTTTGTCAGTGACTTAAAAAATATTTTTTAAAAAATCCACGTTTTGTCAGTGACTTAAAAAATATTTTTTAAAAAATCCACGTTTTGTCAGTGACTTAAAAAATATTTTTTAAAAAATCCACATTTTGTCAGTGACTTAAAAAATATTTTTTAAAAAATCCACGTTTTGTCAGTGACTTAAAAAATATTTTTTAAAAAATCCACGTTTTGTCAGTGACTTAAAAAATATTTTTTAAAAAATCCACGTTTTGTCAGTGACTTAAAAAATATGTTTTAAAAAATCCACGTTTTATCAGTGACTTAAAAAATATTTTTTAAAAAATCCACGTTTTGTCAGTGACTTAAAAAATATTTTTTAAAAAATCCACGTTTTATAAGTGACTTAAAAAATATGTTTTAAAAAATCCACGTTTTATCAGTGACTTAAAAAATATTTTTTTAAAAAATCCACGTTTTATCAGTGACTTAAAAAATATTTTTTAAAAAATCCACGTTTTATCAGTGACTTAAAAAATATTTTTTAAAAAATCCACGTTTTATCAGTGACTTAAAAAATATTTTTTAAAAAATCCACGTTTTATCAGTGACCTCAAAAAATATTTTTTAAAAAATCCACGTTTTATCAGTGACCTCAAAAAATATTTTTTAAAAAATCCACGTTTTATCAGTGACCTCAAAAAATATTTTTTAAAAAATCCACGTTTTATCAGTGACCTCAAAAAATATTTTTTAAAAAATCCACGTTTTGTCAGTGACTTAAAAAATATTTTTTTAAAAAATCCAC
This sequence comes from Musca autumnalis, assembly GCF_047663935.1. NCBI lineage: Eukaryota > Metazoa > Arthropoda > Insecta > Diptera > Muscidae > Musca > Musca autumnalis. The sequence continues at coordinate 200,584,031 of NW_027411866.1, read as the reverse complement.
GTTTTGTCAGTGACTTAAAAAATATTTTTTAAAAAATCCACGTTTTGTCAGTGACTTAAAAAATATTTTTTAAAAAATCCACGTTTTGTCAGTGACTTAAAAAATATTTTTTAAAAAATCCACGTTTTGTCAGTGACTTAAAAAATATTTTTTAAAAAATCCACGTTTTGTCAGTGACTTAAAAAATATTTTTTAAAAAATCCACGTTTTGTCAGTGACTTAAAAAATATTTTTTAAAAAATCCACGTTTTGTCAGTGACTTAAAAAATATTTTTTAAAAAATCCACGTTTTGTCAGTGACTTAAAAAATATTTTTTAAAAAATCCACGTTTTGTCAGTGACTTAAAAAATATTTTTTAAAAAATCCACGTTTTGTCAGTGACTTAAAAAATATTTTTTAAAAAATCCACGTTTTGTCAGTGACTTAAAAAATATTTTTTAAAAAATCCACGTTTTGTCAGTGACTTAAAAAATATTTTTTAAAAAATCCACGTTTTGTCAGTGACTTAAAAAATATTTTTTAAAAAATCCACGTTTTGTCAGTGACTTAAAAAATATTTTTTAAAAAATCCACGTTTTGTCAGTGACTTAAAAAATATTTTTTAAAAAATCCACGTTTTGTCAGTGACTTAAAAAATATTTTTTAAAAAATCCACGTTTTGTCAGTGACTTAAAAAATATTTTTTAAAAAATCCACGTTTTGTCAGTGACTTAAAAAATATTTTTTAAAAAATCCACGTTTTGTCAGTGACTTAAAAAATATTTTTTAAAAAATCCACGTTTTGTCAGTGACTTAAAAAATATTTTTTAAAAAATCCACGTTTTGTCAGTGACTTAAAAAATATTTTTTTAAAAAATCCACGTTTTGTCAGTGACTTAAAAAATATTTTTTAAAAAAATCCACGTTTTGTCAGTGACTTAAAAAATATTTTTTAAAAAATCCACGTTTGGTCAGTGACTTAAAAAATATTTTTTAAAAAATCCACGTTTTGTCAGTGACTTAAAAAATATTTTTTAAAAAATCCACGTTTTGTCAGTGACTTAAAAAATATTTTTTAAAAAATGCACGTTTTGTCAGTGACTTAAAAAATATTTTTTAAAAAATGCACGTTTTGTCAGTGACTTAAAAAATATTTTTTAAAAAATCCACGTTTTGTCAGTGACTTAAAAAATATTTTTTAAAAAATCCACGTTTTGTCAGTGACTTAAAAAATATTTTTTAAAAAATCAACGTTTTGTCAGTGACTTAAAAAATATTTTTTAAAAAATCCACGTTTTGTCAGTGACTTAAAAAATATTTTATAAAAAACCCACGTTTTGTCAGTGACTTAAAAAATATTTTTTAAAAAATCCACGTTTTGTCAGTGACTTAAAAAATATTTTTTAAAAAATCCACGTTTTGTCAGTGACTAAAAAAATATTTTTTAAAAAATCCACGTTTTGTCAGTGACTTAAAAATATTTTTTAAAAAATCCACGTTTTGTCAGTGACTTAAAAAATATTTTTTAAAAAATCCACGTTTTGTCAGTGACTTAAAAAATATTTTTTAAAAAATCCACGTTTTGTCAGTGACTTAAAAAATATTTTTTAAAAAATCCACGTTTTGTCAGTGGCTTAAAAAATATTTTTTAAAAAATCCACATTTTGTCAGTGACTTAAAAAATATTTTTTAAAAAATCCACGTTTTGTCAGTGACTTAAAAAATATTTTTTAAAAAATCCACGTTTTGTCAGTGACTTAAAAAATATTTTTTAAAAAATCCACGTTTTGTCAGTGACTTAAAAAATATTTTTTAAAAAATCCACGTTTTGTCAGTGACTTAAAAAATATTTTTTAAAAAATCCACGTTTTGTCAGTGACTTAAAAAATATTTTTTAAAAAATCCACGTTTTATAAGTGACTTAAAAAATATGTTTTAAAAAATCCACGTTTTATCAGTGACTTAAAAAATATTTTTTTTAAAAATCCACGTTTTATCAGTGACTTAAAAAATATTTTTTAAAAAATCCACGTTTTATCAGTGACTTAAAAAATATTTTTTAAAAAATCCACGTTTTATCAGTGACTTAAAAAATATTTTTTAAAAAATCCACGTTTTATCAGTGACCTCAAAAAATATTTTTTAAAAAATCCACGTTTTATCAGTGACCTCAAAAAATATTTTTTAAAAAATCCACGTTTTATCAGTGACCTCAAAAAATATTTTTTAAAAAATCCACGTTTTGTCAGTGACTTAAAAAATATTTTTTTAAAAAATCCACGTTTTGTCAGTGACTTAAAAAATATTTTTTAAAAAATCCACGTTTTGTCAGTGACTTAAAAAATATTTTTTAAAAAATCCACGTTTTGTCAGTGACTTAAAAAATATTTTTTAAAAAATCCACGTTTTGTCAGTGACTTAAAAAATATTTTTTAAAAAATCCACGTTTTGTCAGTGACTTAAAAAATATTTTTTAAAAAAATCCACGTTTTGTCAGTGACTTAAAAAATATTTTTTAAAAAATCCACGTTTTATAAGTGACTTAAAAAATATGTTTTAAAAAATCCACGTTTTATCAGTGACTTAAAAAAAATTTTTTTAAAAAATCCACGTTTTATCAGTGACTTAAAAAATATTTTTTAAAAAATCCACGTTTTATCAGTGACTTAAAAAATATTTTTTAAAAAATCCACGTTTTATCAGTGACTTAAAAAATATTTTTTAAAAAATCCACGTTTTATCAGTGACCTCAAAAAATATTTTTTAAAAAATCCACGTTTTATCAGTGACCTCAAAAAATATTTTTTAAAAAATCCACGTTTTATCAGTGACCTCAAAAAATATTTTTTAAAAAATCCACGTTTTGTCAGTGACTTAAAAAATATTTTTTTAAAAAATCCACGTTTTGTCAGTGACTTAAAAAATATTTTTTAAAAAATCCACGTTTTGTCAGTGACTTAAAAAATATTTTTTAAAAAATCCACGTTTTGTCAGTGACTTAAAAAATATTTTTTAAAAAATCCACGTTTTGTCAGTGACTTAAAAAATATTTTTTAAAAAATCCACGTTTTGTCAGTGACTTAAAAAATATTTTTTAAAAAATCCACGTTTTGTCAGTGACTTAAAAAATATTTTTTAAAAAATCCACGTTTTGTCAGTGACTTAAAAAATATTTTTTAAAAAATCCACGTTTTGTCAGTGACTTAAAAAATATTTTTTAAAAAATCCACGTTTTGTCAGTGACTTAAAAAATATTTTTTAAAAAATCCACGTTTTGTCAGTGACTTAAAAAATATTTTTTAAAAAATCCACGTTTTGTCAGTGACTTAAAAAATATTTTTTAAAAAATCCACGTTTTGTCAGTGACTTAAAAAATTTTTTTTAGAAAATCCACGTTTTGTCAGTGACTTAAAAAATATTTTTTAAAAAATCCACGTTTTGTCAGTGACTTAAAAAATATTTTTTAAAAAATCCACGTTTTGTCAGTGACTTAAAAAATATTTTTTAAAAAATCCACGTTTTGTCAGTGACTTAAAAAATATTTTTTTAAAAAATCCACGTTTTGTCAGTGACTTAAAAAATATTTTTTAAAAAATCCACGTTTTGTCAGTGACTTAAAAAATATTTTTTAAAAAATCCACGTTTTGTCAGTGACTTAAAAAATATTTTTTAAAAAATCCACGTTTTGTCAGTGACTTAAAAAATATTTTTTAAAAAATCCACGTTTTGTCAGTGACTTAAAAAGTATTTTTTAAAAAATCCACGTTTTGTCAGTGACTTAAAAAATATTTTTTAAAAAATCCACGTTTTGTGAGTGACTTAAAATTTTTTTTAAATCCAAGTTATACATGTACGTATATATTTCGTTGCCATTGCATTTCCACATTATCGTTTAACGTACCATTTTTACCATAAACGTACCTTTTTACCATTAAGTACAATGTCAATATTTTCATATTATCCTTTCGAACAGCTTCTAGACCACAAGTTGTTAACAGAATTAAATATCAAAACCGGAAATATTTAATAAAAACAACATATCCTGATATAGAGCGTATACGAGTGTTTATAGTTTTCAATAAAAAAGGATAACATGATACATGATGATAACAGCAAAAAATGGTAATAATATATCCCCCCCCCCCTTCCTCCATCAGTAAACGTGGGACTATAACCTTTTTCAATATTTTGAGGAGTTGTGACTTTTTAAACAATTTGATATTTGTTTTTTAGAGAGTAGCATATTTTACATGAACTTGTTCTGGCCTCACATTAAAATGCCTTGAGGTAAGGATAACTCGCAACTGTAAACAAAAAAAGCCAACAACTACAACAAATAATGGAAGTTTGTTTTCTCGATAACAACAAACATGTCCAAAAAAGTTGCGAATAAAAGTGTAAAAAACACACAAAAAATTCCAGTTAACAGGAAATTCAGTTGATATTCACTAACCAAAACGGACGAAGGTAGGGGATGGGGAAGAACAAAGTTCATATATAATAATAGAGTTTGGGAGTTCACAGAGAGCACAGAGTGGAGAATATAAAAATAAATATTTTTTTTATTTCTAGCTGTAGGACCTTTTTGTGAATATTTTTACATACATATGAACGCACATATGTTCCGTTATTGGCTTCGAGTGAAAATTTATTTTTTTATTTGATTTGACATCATTTAAAGTTTTTGCTCGCCAACCACCCCAACTGGTAGAATATTTTGCTTTTTTGTTTAAATTTTTTTTTTTGTTTACAATTTTTTTGTTTTATAACAACCTTAAGGGTTGTCACCCACAACTTTTAGTTTTTAATGCGAACGAAAAAAAAAAATCCCAATAACAGAATGAGAGGATTTTGTCTGTTAGCGATGTGAGTCGCTTCGAATACATATTTACACAAACGCTTTAAGCTAAACGGATATGTATGAAGGAAATGTTCCTGTCATAACTTCTGGTTATTCATGTAAGGATGTATGTATATACATATGTATGTTGTGAAGGAGTGCGGTTATTGTCTGTCAGTTGCCTTAAGGTTCAATATACACATCATACAACGACAGGACACAGCATCATGTAAATTAGTACAATTTTCAGTTTTATCATATTATGATAAACTGATGTCTCCGAAGGCGATCAGATGATGATGAAATACAGTGAGTTTTCATCGTTTGACTAAAGATATTAAAGACAAATTTGCATGGAAAATATTCTAACAAATGTTAACAAAACAAACATTTAAAAAAATCCACGTTTTGTTGGTGACCTCAAAAAGTATTTTTAAAAAAATCCACGTTTTGTTGGTGACCTCAAAAAGTATTTTTAAAAAATCCACGTTTTGTTGGTGACCTCGAAAAGTATTTTTTAAAAAATCCACGTTTTGTTGGTGACTTAAAAAAGTATTTTTAAAAAAATCCACGTTTTGTTGGTGACCTCAAAAAGTATTTTTTAAAAAATCCACGTTTCGTTGGTGACCTCAAAAAGAATTTTTTAAAAAAATCCACGTTTTGTTGGTGACCTCAAAAAGTATTTTTTAAAAAATCCACGTTTTGTTGATGACCTCAAAAAGTATTTTTTAAAAAATCCACGTTTTGTTGATGACCTCAAAAAGTATTTTTTAAAAAATCCACGTTTTGTATGTGACCTCAAAAAGTATTTTTTAAAAAATCCACGTTTTGTTGGGGACCTTCAAGAGTATTTTTTAAAAAATCCACGTATTGTTGGGGACCTTCAAGAGTATTTTTTAAAAAATCCACGTATTGTTGGTGACCTCAAAAAGTATTTTTTAAAAAATCCACGTTTTGTTGGTGACCTCAAAAAGTATTTTTTAAAAAATCCACGTTTAGTTAGTGACCTCAAAAAGTATTTTTTAAAAAATCCACGTTTTGTTGGTGACCTCAAAAAGTATTTTTTTAAAAAAACCACGTTTTGTTGGTGACCTCAAAAAGTATTTTTTAAAAAATCCACGTTTTGTTGGCGACATGAAAAATTATTTTTTTTTAAAAATCCACGTTTTGTTGGCGACATGAAAAATTATTTTTTTTTTAAAAAATCCACGTTTTGTTGGTGACTTAAAAAAGTATTTTGTAAAAAATCCACGTTTTGTTGGTGACCTCAAAAAGTATTTTTTAAAAAATCCACGTTTTGTTGGTGACCTCAAAAAGTATTTTTTTAAAAAATCCACGCTTTGTTGGTGACCTCAAAAAGTATTTTTTAAAAAATCCACGTTTTGTTGGTGACCTCAAAAAGTATTTTTTAAAAAATCCACGTTTTGTTGGTGACCTCAAAAAGTATTTTTTAAAAAATCCACGTTTTGTTGGTGACCTCAAAAAGTATTTTTTAAAAAATCCACGTTTTGTTGGTGACCTCAAAAAGTATTTTTTAAAAAATCCACGTTTTGTTGGTGACCTCAAAGAGTATTTTTTAAAAAATCCACGTTTTGTTGGTGACCTCAAAAAGTATTTTTTAAAAAATCCACGTTTTGTTAGTGACCCCAAAAAGTATTTTTTTACAAATCCACGTTTTGTTAGTGACCTCAAAAAGTATTTTTTAAAAAATCCACGTTTTGTTGGTGACCTCAAAAAGTAATTTTTAAAAAATCCACGTTTTGTTGGTGACCTCAAAAAGTATTTTTTAAAAAATCCACGTTTTGTTGGTGACCTCAAAAAGTATTTTTTTAAAAAATCCACGTTTTGTTGGTGACCTCAAAAAGTATTTTTTAAAAAATCCACGTTTTGTTGGTGACCTCAAAAAGTATTTTTTAAAAAATCCACGTTTTGTTGGTGACCTCAAAAAGTATTTTTTAAAAAATCCACGTTTTGTTGGTGACCTCAAAAAGTATTTTTTAAAAAATCCACGTTTTGTTGGTGACCTCAAAAAGTATTTTTTAAAAAATCCACGTTTTCATGGTGACCTCAAAAAGTATTTTTTAAAAAATCCACGTTTTGTTGGTGACCTCAAAAAGTATTTTTTAAAAAATCCACGTTTTGTTCGTGACCTCAAAAGGTATTTTTTAAAAAATCCACGTTTTGTTCGTGACCTCAAAAGGTATTTTTTAAAAACTCCACGTTTTGTTGGTGACCTCAAAAAGTATTTTTTAAAAAATCCACGTTTTGCTGGTGACCTCAAAAAGTATTTTTTAAAAAATCCACGTTTTGCTGGTGACCTCAAAAAGTAATTTTTAAAAAATCCACGTTTTGTTGGTGACCTCAAAAAGTATTTTTTTTAAAAATCCACGTTTTGTTGGTGACCTCAAAAAGTATTTTTTTAAAAAATCCACGTTTTGTTGGCGACCTCAAAAAGTATTGTTTAAAAAATCCACGTTTTGTTGGTGACCTCAAAAAGTATTTTTTAAAAAATCCACGTTTTGTTGGTGACCTCAAAAAGTATTTTTTAAAAAATCCACGTTTTGTCAGTGACTTAAAAAATATTTTTCAAAAAGTATTTTTTAAAAAATCCACGTTTTGTTGGCGACCTCAAAAAGTATTTTTTAAAAAATCCACGTTTTGTTGGCGACCTCAAAAAGTATTTTTTAAAAAATCCACGTTTTGTTGGTGACCTCAAAAAGTATTTTTTAAAAAAGCCACGTTTTGTCAGTGACTTAAAAAATATTTTTCAAAAAGTATTTTTTAAAAAATCCACGTTTTGTTGGCGACCTCAAAAAGTATTTTTTAAAAAATCCACGTTTTGTTGGTGACCTCAAAAAGTATTTTTTAAAAAATCCACGTTTTGTTGGCGACCTCAAAAAGTATTTTTTAAAAAATCCACGTTTTGTTGGCGACCTCAAAAAGTATTTTTTAAAAAATCCACGTTTTGTTGGTGACCTCAAAAAGTATTTTTTAAAAAATCCACGTTTTGTTGGTGACCTCAAAAAGTATTTTTTAAAAAATCCACGTTTTGTTGGTGACCTCAAAAAGTATTTTTTAAAAAATCCACGTTTTGTTGGTGACCTCAAAAAGTATTTTTTAAAAAATCCACGTTTTGTTGGTGACCTCAAAAAGTATTTTTTAAAAAATCCACGTTTTGTTGGTGACCTCAAAAAGTATTTTTTAAAAAATCCACGTTTTGTTGGTGACCTGAAAAAGCATTTTTTAAAAAAATTCACGTTTTGTTGGTGACCTCAAAAAGTATTTTTTAAAAAATTCACGTTTTGTTGGTAACCTCAAAAAGTAGTTTTTAAAAAATCCACGTTTTGTTGGTGACCTCAAAAAGTATTTTTTAAAAAATCCACGTTTTGTTGGTGACCTCAAAAAGTATTTTTTAAAAAATCCACGTTTTGTTGGTGACCTCAAAAAGTATTTTTTAAAAAATCCACGTTTTGTTGGTGACCTCAAAAATTATTTTTTAGAAAAATCCACGTTTTGTTGGTGACCTCAAAAAGTATTTTTTAAAAAATCCAAGTTTTGTTAGTGAGCTCAAAAAATATTTTTTAAAAAAACGCAACGTTTTGTTAGTGACCTCAAAAACATTTTTTTTTTAAAAATCCACGTCTAGTTAGAGGCCCCAAAAAATATTTTTTAAAAAAGCCACGTTTTGTTAGTGACCTCAAAAAATATTTTTTTAAAATATCTCCTTTTTTAGATACCTCAAAAAATATCTTTTAAAAATCCACAAAAAATCCAAAATATTTTTTAAAAAAATCCATGTTTCGTTAGTGACCTCAAAAAATATTTTTTTAAAAATCCACGTTTTGCTAGTGACCTCAAAAAATATTTTTTTAAAAATCCACGTTTTGCTAGTGACCTCAAAAAATATTTTTTTAAAAACCCACGTTTTGCTAGTGACCTCAAAAAATATTTTTTTAAAAACCCACGTTTTGCTAGTGACCTCAAAAAATATTTTTTAAAAACCCACGTTTTGCTAGTGACCTCAAAAAATATTTTTTTAAAAATCCACGTTTTGCTAGTGACCTCAAAAAATATTCTTTTAAAAACCCACGTTTTGCTAGTGACCTCAAAAAATATTTTTTAAAAACCCACGTTTTGCTAGTGACCTCAAAAAATATTTTTTTAAAAATCCACGTTTTGCTAGTGACCTCAAAAAATATTTTTTTAAAAAATCCACGTTTTGTTGGTGACCTCAAAAAGTATTTTTTAAAAAATCCACGTTTTGTTGGTGACCTCAAAAAGTATTTTTTTAAAAAATCCACGTTTTGTTGGTGACCTCAAAAAGTATTTTTTAAAAAATCCACGTTTTGTTGGTGACCTCAAAAAGTATTTTTTAAAAAATCCACGTTTTCATGGTGACCTCAAAAAGTATTTTTTAAAAAATCCACGTTTTGTTGGTGACCTCAAAAAGTATTTTTTAAAAAATCCACGTTTTGTTCGTGACCTCAAAAGGTATTTTTTAAAAACTCCACGTTTTGTTGGTGACCTCAAAAAGTATTTTTTAAAAAATCCACGTTTTGTTGGTGACCTCAAAAAGTATTTTTTAAAAAATCCACGTTTTGCTGGTGACCTCAAAAAGTATTTTTTAAAAAATCCACGTTTTGCTGGTGACCTCAAAAAGTATTTTTTAAAAAATCCACGTTTTGTTGGTGACCTCAAAAATTATTTTTTTTTAAAATCCACGTTTTGTTGGTGACTTCAAAAAGTATTTTTTTAAAAAATCCACGTTTTGTTGGCGACCTCAAAAAGTATTGTTTAAAAAATCCACGTTTTGTTGGTGACCTCAAAAAGTATTTTTTAAAAAATCCACGTTTTGTTGGTGACCTCAAAAAGTATTTTTTAAAAAATCCACGTTTTGTCAGTGACTTAAAAAATATTTTTCAAAAAGTATTTTTTAAAAAATCCACGTTTTGTTGGCGACCTCAAAAAGTATTTTTTAAAAAATCCACGTTTTGTTGGCGACCTCAAAAAGTATTTTTTAAAAAATCCACGTTTTGTTGGCGACCTCAAAAAGTATTTTTTAAAAAATCCACGTTTTGTTGGCGACCTCAAAAAGTATTTTTTAAAAAATCCACGTTTTGTTGGTGACCTCAAAAAGTATTTTTTAAAAAATCCACGTTTTGTCAGTGACTTAAAAAATATTTTTCAAAAAGTATTTTTTAAAAAATCCACGTTTTGTTGGCGACCTCAAAAAGTATTTTTTTAAAAAATCCACGTTTTGTTGGCGACCTCAAAAAGTATTTTTTAAAAAATCCACGTTTTGTTGGTGACCTCAAAAAGTATTTTTTAAAAAATCCACGTTTTGTTGGTGACCTCAAAAAATATTCTTTAAAAAATCCACGTTTTGTTGGTGACCTCAAAAAATATTCTTTAAAAAATCCACGTTTTTTTGGTGACCTCAAAAAGTATTTTTTAAAAAATCCACGTTTTGTTGGAGACCTCAAAAAGTATTTTTTACAAAATCCGCGCTTTGTTGGAGACCTCAAAAAGTGTTTTTTAAAAAATCCACGTTTTGTTGGTGACCTCAAAAAGTATTTTTTAAAAAATCAACGTTTTGTTGGTGACCACAAAAAGTATTTTTTAAAAAATCCACGTTTTTTTGGTGACTTAAAAAAGTATTTTGTAAAAAATCCACGTTTTGTTGGTGACCTCAAAAAGTATTTTTTAAAAAATCCGCGTTTTGTTGGTGACCTCAAAAAGTATTTTTTAAAAAATCCACGTTTTGCTAGTGACCTCAAAAAGTATTTTTTAAAAAATCCACGTTTTGTTGGTGACCTCAAAAAGTATTTTTTAAAAAATCCACGTTTTGTTGGTGACCTCAAAAAGTATTTTTTAAAAAATCCACGTTTTGTTGGTGACCTCAAAAAGTATTTTTTAAAAAATCCGCGTTTTGTTGGTGACCTCAAAAAGTATTTTTTAAAAATCCACGTTTTGTTGGTGACCTCAAAAAGTATTTTTTAAAAAATCCACGTTCTGTTGGTGACATCAAAAAGTATTTTTTAAAAAATCCACGTTTTGTTGGTGACCTCAAAAAGTATTTTTTTAAAAAATCCACGTTTTGTTGGTGACCTCAAAAAGTATTTTTTAAAAAATCCACGTTCTGTTGGTGACCTCAAAAAGTATTTTTTAAAAAATCCCCGTTTTGATGGTGACCTCAAAATGTATTTTTTAAAAAATCCACGTTTTGTTGGTGACCTCAAAAAGTATTTTTTAAAAAATCCACGTTTTGTTGGTGACCTCAAAAAGTATTTTTTAAAAAATCCACGTTTTGTTGGTGACCTCAAAAAGTATTTTTTAAAAAATCCACGTTTTGTTGGTGACCTCAAAAAGTATTTTTTAAAAAATCCACGTTTTGCTGGTGACCTCAAAAAGTATTTTTTAAATAATCCACGTTTTGTTGGTGACCACAAAAAGTATTTTTTAAAAAATCCACGTTCTGTTGGTGACCACAAAAAGTATTTTTTAAAAAATCCACGTTTTGTTGGTGACCTCAAAAAGTATTTTTTAAAAAATCCACGTTTTGTTGGTGACCTCAAAAAGTATTTTTTAAAAAATCCACGTTTTGTTGGTGACCTCAAAAAGTATTTTTTAAAAAATCCACGTTTTGTTGGTGACCTCAAAAAGTATTTTTTAAAAAATCCACGTTTTGTTGGTGACCTCAAAAAGTATTTTTTAAAAAATCCACGTTTTGTTGGTGACCTCAAAAAGTATTTTTTAAAAAAATCCACGTTTTGTTGGTGACCTCAAAAAGTATTTTTAAAAAAATCCACGTTTTGATGGTGACCTCAAAAAGTATTTTTTAAAAAATCCACGTTTTGTTGGTGACCTCAAAAAGTATTTTTTAAAAAAATCCACGTTTTGATGGTGACCTCAAAAAGTATTTTTTAAAAAATCCACGTTTTGTGAGAGACCTCAAAAAATATTTTTGTAGTCAGATGTTGACCTAATTGGAATTTGATGTACGTATGGAAGGAATTTTATGATGTGCAATGTTTCGATGGATACTCAATTTTTCAGAGACAAGGAGCCCAGGAAAAAATCTGCAATGATGATTGAACATCATAACTTCTATATCCTGGAACCTTGGAGTCTTCGTGTTATGGAGGCGGTTAAGAACTGAGCAGCCTAGGACGTGCCCCCATATTCCATACATCCAATACATGTCACCGAAGTTGACATATGGTGGTTGTGGATCTGGCAATCGAAACAGACTCATGACCGCCGTTCGATCTTTTAATCAGAACTATAATGGACGACTTCGACGAGTGACCTTATTAAGTTTCTCTTTTCGGTGAGTCGTTCAACTGAACTACTCGTGGACTACACACCTCTAACATTCGGAGAATTATTGAGAAATTAACACAGAGAACATATATTGTAGAGTACAAAATTGAGCTTATGAACCATTCGCTTTGTTGAATTCTTTCATATCATTTATCAGGGTGAATATTAATGTCAACTCCCCGTGAGTTTTGCCTTTTTGCCGCTTCAACTTAAATTAGAAGGTGAGAAAACTCACGGGTAGTTGACATTTAAATTTGGGCTGTATATTTAAAACAGATATGGGTAATATAGTTCCTAGTTCACTGTACTAGTTCCAATACCTATGAGTAACATCATAAAATCTAAAGTGTGATATTACGTATACGCAGTTTGTTCATAAAAATGACGTGGGCCATCGGAGCTGCATAGTGAACTAGATAGTTCCATTTAGTTCATTTGGCACAACTCTTATTTAAAAACACAGCATTTTATTTCTTTTTCAATAAAAAAGCTCTACATTGACATTTAAACAATTCCAAAGGATATTAGCTAACAAAAAACTAAGCTTCAAATGTATCTTCTTATCAACGCTTTTACCAAACGATTAGAAACGTGAGAAAGGGAGGAAGAAAGAGAGAGAGAGTGGGAGGGAGAGAATATTAAAATCCAGTCCATTAGTATTCTGTTCACCTTTCAACTTTGTATAAAGATTTTTGTCCCCTATTCACGATGCCGCATGCATTAAATATGGATGAGGTTCTAGTGTGTGAGAGTGTGGTTGTAAGGAAGGACACAAGTATACTAACATACATAGCCAACAAAATACTGTTGTTCCATTTTTGTATTCCATTGACAATACATGGCCAACGGTTAGTGAGTGTGTGTGTGTGGATTTTATAGTAAATGTGGGCTAACTGAGGTATGAGAGAAGATGGGAGATTTTCTTATAGCCTCTCAGTTATTTGCTTATCTTTTTCTCATTGCGGGGCCGGCCAGCCTGGCTGACTAACTACTGGCGGGGGTTTTTTCGTGTTTGTAGGGTATATTCCTATACAACATTTGTTTGCCTAGTATATTTTATTGATTTTTTTCTTTCGGTTTTCACACTATTTAGCTGACACAGTCATATTTGGTAGCCAACAAACCAGTCAGCCCGCCAGCTAGCCATTCTGTCAGTTAGGTAGTATGAGCATGTAAAGTGCAATATATATTATTTTCACTACAATGCGCTTCCAAGTTTACAAAGATATCGTCACTAACATCATTACTATGTGTGTATATAAGTGTGTGTGTGAATTTTCATCATTATCCACCACCATTGTGGACATGAACTTAATTTTAACATCACGGGGGACAACATGCAATTCATGTGAAAGACCAACAACAACGACGACGGCCAAAGTCCACGTGGAAAATAAATGATATTTTCAAAGGCTGAATAGTTGTTTTATAAATATTATTTGGTTGGTAGCTTTTTTTGCAACCTTGAAAAGGACTATGTAGTGCAGTGTAGCCCCTTTTCAGTTTATATACAAATTAATACAGAAATTAATACGGCGATAGCTAAAATTTTGAAATAGTGTACTCGTATACGGATCACTATTGATAGCTAGATGAACGTAGATGGATTCGTAAACAGAAAGTATATGCAATGGTACTGGACGAACTAGGGATACGCAAGGGGTGCATTGAAAGGTCTAAAAATCTATGTTGACTTTTGGTTACAAAGAAAAGCGAAAGTCGACTTTTCATGGTCGTTTAATGGATTAGTTGATTTTTTGGGTAGAATAGTCAAACACTTTAAGTTGGATTAATATTCCAATATAATATTTATCAAAAAAAGTTCTAAAATCGATAAAAATGTAATTTAGTCGACTTTAATCATAAGCGAAAGATCGAAAAGTCGACTTTTGACTTCGATTACGTATTCCTAGAACAATGGTAGGCAATGGGGCCCTAGAACGAACAACTATGTTTTTGAGAATATGAGATGCATACTTTAAGGTGTCATAAAATATTTGAATAAATATTAAATTAATAATGATACCTATTAATGTTATTTCAACACCAAAAAATTTAAATATGGGTGAAAAACGCATGTAGCTTACAAACTGCAAATCCTTTCGAAATAGACCTAATGAATAAGTTGTAGCTGTGAAAATTCTCTACAAAATTGGCTTTCATATTTCATTTGTTCTTAGGTTGTACCATTTTTGAGATATATGTATAAGTTTAAGTTGGGAAATTGCAGTCATGACATTGTTTTATAAGGAGGCGATACAGTCTATTGATTGTTCTAATTTGAACTTCTATATCTCAATAACGGTACAAACTACAAAGATATCATAAAAGTCAATCTTGTAGAGAAATTTCATAGCTAAAACATTTGCATTATTCCCGTTTCGATAGGACTTGCGGTTCCCAAACAAAATCGTGAAAACCTAAAAAACTCTTAAAAATGTCAACTTGAATCGCGATTTATTTAAAAAGCGCTCCGGCGATTTTTTTTAACCCTCCACCATAGTATGGAGGGTGTATTAAGTTTGTCATGCCGTTTGTAACACATCGAACTAATCATTTGCGACCCTATAAAGTATATATATTCTTGAACAGGAGAAAATTCTAAGACGATCTAGCCAGGTCCGTCTGTCCGTCTGTTGTAATCACTCTAGCGTCAGCAATAATTAAGATAGAGTGCTGAAATTTTGCACCCGAGGGTCTTTTTTTCATAGGCAGGTCAAGTTCGAAGATGGGCTATATCAGTCCACTCTTTGGTATAGCCCCCATATAACGGTACCTCCGGATTTGAGGTATTTTGACGTTCTTCGCCACGTTTGCAAACCGAATTAGCTATAAATTGGCACTTAAAGTTCCTAGTGATCAACAAACTTATTTCCCAAAGGATATGGGCATAGGTCCATGTTTTGGTATAGCCCCCATATAACGGTACCTCCTGATTTTCGGTATTTTGAGAATTTTAGCTACAATTTTTAACTGAACTAGCTGTAATTTGCCATTTGAGGTTCTCAGTGGTCATGAAACATCGTCAACATAGGTCCATGTTTTGGTATAGCCCCCATGTATCGGTACATCCTGATTTTCGGTATTTTGAGAATTTTAGCTACAATTTTTAACCGAACTAGCTGTAATTTGACATTTGAAGTTCTCAGTCATAAAACATATCCAACGAAACATCGTCAACATAGGTCCATGTTTTGGTATAGCCCCCATATAACGGTATCTCCCGATTTTCGGTTTTTTGAGAATTTTAGATGCAATTTTTAACCGAACTAGCTGTAATGATCGGTATTTTGAGAATTTTTGCTACAATTGTGTCTATTCAAAAATAATCGTCAATATAGGTCCATGTTTTGGTATATCCCGCCATATAACTGTACCTCCCGATTTTCGGGAATTTTCAGTGGTCACGAAATTTCTTCACTAAAATTCGTCAACATGGGTCCATTTTTGAGGGTCTACATTGTTTTGATGAAACTACCCTCAAATTGAATCTTTAAGTTCCCTGCCGCTATTAAAAATTTTACCGCTAAAAATTTAAAGATAGGTTGACTCTTTGATATTGCCCCGTAGGTGGTACCTTTCACCTAGCTGAACACATTTTTTTTAGATTAGATTAGATAACACTGTGCAACAAAATGGAGGTGAAAGTCTGAGGCGCGGAAAATTCCTCTTGGGGAAGAAAGGCCTTGGTGAGTAAATTATGAACCCCGAAGGACAGATCCGTCGTGAGTCGAACTTCCGCGTTATGGCGTGATGAAATTTTTGTTAAAGACCCTGTGGGCCATCAGGAATTAGCGTTATATGTTTGTTCACTGTTCCTTAAGTGATCTACAAAAACAACAAACAAAGATATGATGCTAATTCATGATGGCTTACCGGGTCTCTTGCAAAAACTTCATCACGCCATAACGCGGAAGTTCGACTCACTGCGCATCTGTCCTTCGGGGTTTTTAATATAAACACACCAAGGGCTTTCATCTCCAAAAGGAATTATTTCTGCCCCAACATTTGTGTTCACAGTGTAATTTAAGCAATAGTGGGAGGCAGTAGGAGTCTATCCAATGTCGAAAGTTGTTACACCTAAAATTGTGAAAGGACCCAATTATTCCATTTTAATTAAGACTATTTTATGGTGGAGGGTATAAAAAGTTCGGGCCGGTCGAACTTAACGACTTTTTACTTGTTTTTTTTTTTTTTTTTTTATTTTTCTCATCTATGAACATTATAGTTTCAGAATCCGCAAAAACTTCCCAGGTGTAAGCACCTTCCATTTAAATTTGGTTCAAGAGAAACGTGGTGGACTTGTAGACAATAAACGTCTGGTGCTAGGGGACTTCAATGCTCATAATGAGCTTTGGCATTCCATCCTAGAACAATGACCAGAGGGCAGTCTTTTTATTCTCGTAGGAGGAACGAAGACAAGGATACGAGCAGGCATCACCATTGTGGCATCGGGTCTTATAAATTACGTATCCTGGCAATCCGAAATTGCGTTTGGCTCAGACGGCCTCCCATCCAAGACTCTCCTACATGAATAAGAAGAGATTGCCACAGCTCGCTACACATCACCATTGTGCCTGGGAAGCCGTAACTTCGCTTGGCTCAGTTAATTTAGCAATCACCATTTTATAGAGCTGAACATAAACTTAGATCCTCGGGTAGCCACCACTTCATAGAGCTGAACATTTAGCAGAGAATTTCCGTGACATCATCAAAGCTGCAACCGCTCCAGGCGGCCTTCTCTCCAAGACTCTCCTACATGGATAAGAAGAGATTGCCACAGCTTGCTAGACATAACCATTGTGCCTGCGAAGCCGTAACTTCGCTTGGCTCAGATAATTTAGCAATCACCACTTCATAGAGCTGTCCATTAAGTTAGATCCTCGGGTAGCAGAGAATTTCCGTAACATCATCAAAGCTGCAACCGCTACATACATACCTGCTGGTTGAATACGCGAAATTCGACAAAATTTGCCAGCATAGACGAAAGGTCTACGAGTACTTCGCGAGAGTACGCCACGTCGTGCGAACCCTGAATACTCAAGAGTTAGGAAACTAACTCAACGATTCAGATGCCATGTGTTGTGCCCTGAGTTGAGTATTTGACAAGAATCCTCAATTTATCGTTTGCCAATCAAGAATCTTGAAAAGTTTGTAAGGTGGTCTCGCTACTGATGTCAAATAATGATGCCAGTAGAGGTGCTTCATATTCCGCTTCAAGATATTGGGTGTAAAGTTCGATAGCATGTTGAGGTCGTCAGTGCAAGCGACTTCTTTTTGCGACAAGATTAGAAGTAAGCACAAGGTACTCAAGTCCATGGACGGTAGCACTTGGGGTGCTGACAAAGATACCTTATTGACCTTTTATAAAGCAAGAGGCCGTTCTTCGGTAAGCTACAAGGTGCCAGTGTTGTATGCAAATGTTGAGGCTATACTGTGGAAGAATATTCAAACCGCTTTGATGGCTGCAACTGGGTGCTTGCCACAAGTGGACCATTTTTGAGAGGAGACGAAGATTTAACCGATACATCAGCACAACAAGATGTTGTCGATGCAATAGCTGCTTGGGTGTAATCATCGTGATTATCCCTGTCACGATCTAGTGGACACGCTTCCCCCAAGGTACGTCAGGAGATATCTTAATGTTCTATAGAGAGAGAGGGGGAACCTCGAGATCAACGAGCCTATGGGGCAAGCTTGAATAGCATCCGAACTGATACAGTTTCACAGACAGTTCAAATACGTGGTGTGAATACCCAGCCATCCCAAGGCAAACAAGAGTGGTTTTAGCAAAATTAAGATCCAGACAGTGGAGCCGCCTCAACTCATATTGTGCCCGAATTGACAGCCGATACCCAACACATGCCGTGCATGTGGACTGGAACCGCGCGATACGCTGGACGTTAGTCCAGATCTTGCCTCCGAACGTAAATCAAAATTTTTAACTGTTTGGGAGATATGAGCCTGGGAAAGTGCTCACTTTAGACATTAAGGCCTCAAGTCGTTGGGGGTCCATAACCGCAGGCTTGAATAGCATCCGAACTGATGCAGTTGCGCAGACAGTTCAAATATGTGGTGTGAATACCCTTCTCAGAGACCACCCGCTATACATCGCAGCAGAAGAACGCCAGCCCAAGGCAAACAAGAGTGGTTTTAGCACAACGGCTTTGGACCCCAAATATGTTTGGACGATTTGGTCCAAACTTTTCACATCGTATTATTTATTTCAGATACAGATCTGGTTCGAATATGGACTATATTGGTGCACTCCTTCGGGTACCTCCCACACAAAATTCGGATAACGTGAAGTTTAAGATCACCTCTCGGATCGTTTTGAAATTTCTGTCATTAGGTTGTACTTACGGTTTTCATTACGACAGTGCGATTATTTTCCTGCGCAAGTTCATACTTCCTGAGATATTGGCCTAAAAGCTGCATGAAACCATGACGACACCAACCAAAATGGCAAATCCGCAAGATAATTCTCGCATGCAGTTTCTGATTGGTGCAGACTTTCGACATCGTATAATTTCATCCAGTCATGTATCGGTTGGAATATGGACTATATCGGTCCACTCCTTCGGGTACCATCCACACAAAATTCGGATAAAGTGCATTTTTTTCAACAGGTTGTCCTTGCGACTTCCTTTATGACGGTACAATTTTTTTCTTGCGCAAGTCCATACTTCCTGAGATATTGGCCTTAATATTCCAAGAAACCTTGACGGCACCAAGCAAAATGTCAAATCCGCAAGAAAATTCTCGCAGGAGTTTCTGAATGGTGCAATATCTGCATAATATTATTTTATCCAGTCATGTATCGGTTGGAATATGGACTATATCGGTCCACCCCTTCGGTTACCAAAAATTTCTTTCAAACTTAGTTTAACGTAATTTAATTTTTCGGGTCCTTTATGAAGAAGTTTGGTTACCAAAAATGTTTGGTATATGTCAATGATTTGGTATAGCCCCACATTACGGTAACTACTGATTTTTAAAGCAAACTCGTGATACAAAATCAATATACATATTTTATATACGGCATCATTATTGTGTTTGGTTTAGTTTTTTTTTTTTTTTTGGTCAGTGGCTGAGGTTATTTCTACGTCTTACTTGTTTTTATCAAATCAAAGTGTATAAACCCTCGTTAGCCTTAAGACTGAGGGTATAATTGAGGCGCTCAGCGCCAAAACGGCCTAACCCACATAGAAATGGTTCTGAGAAAAACGAAGTTGAAAGAAAACAAGTTTTTAAAATATTTTTATAATTTTTTTATTAATCATAAATACATATTAGTTGTAATATTTGTTTTAGGTTAATCATTTGGTATTAGTTTACATAGAAAAAGACTGTTTTAATCAGTTAATAAAAAAATTGAAGTGGCTTAGGCCGTTTTGGCATCCATGTAAAAAATATATATTGATAGGAACTGAGGGTTAGGCAATTTTGTCTCCATTTATTAAAACAAAAATTATGCAGATGAATAATAAAAATAACTGTGAGCGTGAATAATAAAAATAACTGATACATATTTATACAAATTATTGGTCTTCTTCCTGGATATCTTCATCTTCGGCTCTCGATTTTTTTTTTAAATTATTATAAAATGCATGATTTACCCTTTGAGTTTCTGTAAATCCTTAAACTTTGCACCTTTAATGAATCTTCCTCCCGGATAAAGCGGTTCCAATTCAAAATTTACGTACTTGCTGGAGTTTCTTTTTGAAATATTAACTTGAAATATTAACTTGATTGAAATATTAACTTGAAATAAAACATTTATGTTATTTGAATATTTGTATTGAATTATAAATGGCTTCGCATTTTGAAATCGAAGGCACTGAATCTTAAGCCATTCAACTTTTGAAGTCTTGTCTTCGGAGATTTTTCTTTTTGATACTATTTTCTCAATTGAGGATATGCTTTTTATTTCATCTGTCGTCATCTTTACCAAGTGACATGGTTCCCTTTTTGCCGTGAGGATTACACGATCCCAATCATCAGTAAAAATGACCTTATAATATTTTTTTCCTTTTCAATGAGACCAAAATCTTGATCGCATGGAAGGCATGAATGACCAGACATTAAAAATTTGTGGTCTATCCGTTCCACACAGAAGGCCGAATTATTGACCATGTATGTGCAAATAGTGTTAATTCTTATGTTACGGTTTTCACCACCACATTGATCGCGATACATTATTAACTTTTTACATTCTACATTGACGCCAGGGCGTAAGTCAACTTTATTACATAACGTTTGGTTTTTAATTACACATTCTTCTCGAAAATTTATTTTTATATTATTTTTCAAATATACTCCTGACTAAAACGTAACATGCGTTTTTGGCCTAACCCACACGCATTTTTTTATTTCCAGTATTCGATTTTGCCTATGTGGCTTAGGCCATTTTGGCGTCCACATTTTTTCAAACTTTCAGTAAAGGAAAAACAGTTTACGGCATGTAGAATAACATAGGGTTAACCTATGCAATTGGTGATTTTTTTTGCATATATTACAAAAGGTTCCGGTTCGTCCAGCATAGTCAGTTTGAATTTTTTGAAAATGTGGGTTAGGCCGTTTTGGCGCTGAGCGCCTCAATTATTCAACAAGACAAAATACTTGAAAAAAAGACACATTTAATCCATAGAGACCCTACGTTATTTTCTGGGACAAAATATTTCAATTGACAATTTATTACCTCGTTATAAATAAAACACCCTTTCTTTTAAGCTATGTACATTTAGAAAAAATCTATTTTTTAGACCATATTGACCACCTATAGATGATGACACGCCTTTCTCTCTATTTAAACGTCTGGACTTTGTATGGTTTATAATGTGTGTCTGCTTGTTGACCATATTTTTTTTTTTTTTTGAAGGATGAACACATACTGTGGGTGATTTGGAGAATGTATGGAGGCAATAGTGGGGGTAGGTTAGAAAAGCTTTTATTGCTGTTATCACAATATATCGATGGAGGGGAATATTTTATTGCAATATAGCATTGACTATGCCTCTGTATGTGTGCGTTTGGGTATTTGTGTTTGCATATTGTTATGTGGGTGTTTATTGCGGTATTTCATTACAAGCAAACAATTTTTTCTCTAAGTTATTCACATACATGATTTTTGTTCTCTTCAGGGAATAAACAACAGTGGCCGCAAAGTGGTGACAGTGTTTTTTCCTAAAATGGATTGCCATTTAAAGCCTAGGTAAAGCCAATGTGGAAAAAACTAATCAATTTCATATCCACTGTAAAACATTTTGTTGTTATTCAAATACTTGAATACAACAAAATATGGACTAAAGCTGAAATAAACACAAAGATGTAAAATTGAACACAAATATAAACAGGGATGACGGAGGAGATGTAAGAAAAAAAGCAATAATCCTGATAATTTCAGGGTTTATCTTCGTCACCTTCGTTTTAAGCGGAGATTTATCTATTTGTGGTATCATCTAGGGAGATAACTTAGGGACCACTTGTAATTATTGAGTTACCCATTGAAATTATAAAAACTTCGTTTGGGCCGAATAGTGATTCCGAATTCAATTTTGCATTTTTTTAAATCCCCCTTTGTTGACATCATGGTCAGAGTTGTATATACACTAGGGCTATAACCAAAAAAATACCACCACATAGCCGTGTAGAGCATGGAAAACTATTATGAAATACGGCGTCAATTTTTCTCTATCGCGAAAAAAGTTTCCGCACCAAATGCATTGAAGTTCAGTAATGCATTTTGTAATTTTAGCTGTTATGACAACATATTTGCTTTTAATTAAAATTTTTATTTTTTTGTAGTCTAATTTGAAATCATTATTAAAGCGTTCTGGACCAAAATTGTTCTCAAATCGCGCCATTTGGAGTATATTAGGAAATTTTGATGCTATTGCAATTTTTGCTTTTTCTTTATAAACTCGTGAATTTTATGTTTATATTTTTTGTACCTACCGGAAAAAAGAATATGGGGTCATTTGCAACGAAGTCGCGAAAGTTACAGGCTGTTTTTGTTGACTTTGCCTGTGAGAATCGTATATGTTTTTTACAAAAATACAACACCAGTACCACGTGGGGAATTTTGTTCTAATAATGAAAACGCGTTTCTAAGATCGATTCGGCGAAAAAAGTTTCCGCGCGGACTGTAATTACCAAAACCCTTTTGATATTTTTTCTACTTATAATTTTAAATTTGCTTTGTTTGAATAAATATTCATAGAAAAAAATAAATTTCTCACAGGCAAAGTCATTAAAAACTGTCTGTAACTTTCGCGAATTTGTTGCAAATGACACCATATTCTCTTGTCCAATAGGTACAATAAATATAAACATAAAATTCACGAGTTTATAAAGAAAAAACAAAAATTGCAATAGTGTCAAAAATTCCTAAAATGCTCCGAAATGGCGCGATTTGAGAACAAATTGGTCCAGAACGCTTTGGTAATGATTTTAAATTAGATTACAAAAAAATAAAAAATTTAGTTAAAAGCAAATATGTTGTCATAACAGCTAAAATTAAAAAATGCATTACTGAACTCCAATGCATTTGGTGCGGAAACTTTTTTCGCGATAGAGAAAAAATTACACCTTATTTCATAATAGTTTTTCATGCTTTACACGGCTATGTGGTGGTATTTTTGATATTTGCAAAAAAGTGCAAAAAGTTATATCCCTAATATACACTTTAAAAAAACCAATTAAAAAAAAAAATTCTGGCGACACCAGCTAAAATGAACGATGGCAATTACTGACGAATTAACTATACGCAACTTTGCATATCGTAATATTTGTTCTAAACGTACATCAAGTTCCACGAAGATCTACATCAGTGATATTTAAGCCCGTACTTTCTGAAATAAGAGCTAAAAACTGTACACAGTGACTGACATCGACCCAAACTCTGCACATCGCGACAATTCTCTCAAACTTAAATCAAGTTCGAATATGGTATGTCGGACAACTCATTTGAGTATTTCCCCATAAAACTTCAAAGTTTTTCCTTAAGCGACGTTTGAGCTGTTCGCGGATCATTATTAAATGTTTAGAGAAGGTAGTCTTTGTTTTACTGTTTACTGCGATATAATGTTTTTTTTTGAAATCAAGTCCATACTTCGCTCTCCGTATACTACATTACTCACTCTAATCTCTCCCTTTAGTTGAAACGGCGGAAACACAAAAATCACGGAGAATTTTTGTTCGGAATAAGGCTGTGTATCTTTTTGCTACCTCCGCAACATCATCAGTATAAAAGTTTTCCAAGCCCGCCTGATAGGAACGTTGATCTATATGTTCTCGTTTGTATCGTTGTATATATCTCTCTCTAGATCATGAGGATCTCTCCTGAAGTGCCTGGGTGGAGGAGCCTTTCTACTAGATTGTGGCAGGGATGCTGACATGCAAGTAAGTACTGCATTGATAACATCTTGTTGTGCTGATGCAAAATATTCGCCTCATTACAAAGATGGTCCAATGGTGTCGTAATCCTGTTGAACATTATTTTTTAAGAAATCCCCGCTTTTTAAAATACCATTTTTTTAAAACCCACGTTATTTACAATCATTTTCAAAAAAAAAATATTTCTAGTAAACTCACGTTCTTTAAACTATTTTCAACAAATCAACATCGTTTAAAATTATTTCTAAAATATCCACGTCCTTGAGAAATACTTATTTTTAAAAGTAATTTTAAAAAAATCACGGCTTTGAAAATATTTCAAAAAAATCCAAGTCCTTGAAAAATATTTTTTGAAAATATATATAAATATTAATATTTTTTTCCGAGGGAGTTTGTCAGTTCTCCTACCGGGCGCGTCCCCACGGGTCCAACACTTGTTGCATGGCGAGTCTGGGACAGAGTGGTGGGATAATCCACCTCTGGAAGCCTAGAGTTTCCCGCGGACAAAAAACTGACTACGGGGGTGTTCCCCTAAAACAAAAAGCAATCATGGAAGGAGGAAAAATGAATGGCATCTGTGGTCGAAGATAATGCTACAATCACACAACCTCGAGTTACAACGGAGGAGGATAAAGGGCAGCACAGAGTGAGAATTAACTTGACCCAACCATCTGAGGATGGTAGCGACCCTGGATCCGAATCCGACAGCTGCGGCAAAACAAACATCACCGTTGTGGAAAATCCCATCAAAGATGAAGTCCAAAAGATGGTGGAGGAAGTCAGCGAGAGCATCGCGAAGCTAACTACAAAGAAAATACAGTGGTCAGGGGCCCAAAGACGCAAGTATAAGAGGAACCAGGCGAGATTAAAAAGAGAGCAGCAACGGGATGCTTCACAGGGCACCACAGACACTCCCTCCACTTCTTCGGAAGCGGCGAAGAGGATAAGGTCCCCTGAGGAGCAGAACACCGTTAAACCCACCTTCAAATGCGCAGGACAAACACCATCAGGACCCAAGCAGAGGAGACTGCCAAAAGTATTCTTCAACGGAGACTGGTGAGGTGAGATCGGACACGAAGAGGGTGAGCGCGACGTCGGAACCTCCTGGAATGGCCGGGGACTCAACAAGAAAGTCTAAGACCGTCCAGAAGAGGAAGATGGACGCGGAAACAGGAACGGAGCCGCCATCGACTTACGCCAAGGTAGCCAAGAGATACTACAGGGACGATCTGTGCTATGCAGTAATCGACACCAGCAAGGATCTGGAAGGCTACATAAAGACCATTTGTTGGAGATCGAGAAGTTGATCAACGACAAGCTACTGGAACAAATCCTGAAAGAGCGTGTTTCAATAAAAATCGACTGCTGTGAGCCCAGGGGGGACATCCTATTGTACCACTTGGACCCACACACAAACTCTGCAGCACTCGGGGAGGTAGTCAGCAGCATATCAACTCCATGAGAAGGTGGCAGACTAAAGCTGGTGAGGAAAGACGAAAATCCTCACTTGACCAAAGCGTCGGTGTACGTCAAGGGGTACGCCTGCAAGCTCGAGACGGAGCGCATCCTCGAAGTCCTTGGTGTCCAAAATGAGACCTTGGAAGTGAAGAGGTGGGAGGTCTTCCACAGGGAGGAGAAAGAAGACGGCACTCTCCTTGTGGTGGGGACCGACGACCTCTCACTTGCTGGGCTCGCCAAGACTAAGGGCAAGGCGTATTTCGTCTCGAACTCAGTGTACTTCAAGATTGGAAAGGCAAGAGTGGGCGACGAAGAGAATGCCAAGACTACCACCCAGGAGGTCAAACCTACCAACGATACCCAGGAGGGAGGAGCAGAAGAGCAAATCAGCGCCTCCCAGGAAGCCAATCTACTGGAGGACCAATGACTGAGGTCATCCAGGTCAACCTCCATCGGAGCGAGACGACAAAACTAGCCCTGATGGAAAAAATAACTAAAGGTAATATACATATTGGTTTAATCCAAGAACCTTGGGCCATAAAAAACAAGGTTTCTGGACTAAACCATATTAATTATCAACTTTTTTACGCAAATACGGGATCCCGCCCGAGGACCACATCTCTCAAAATTGTTTTTAAAAAATCGATGTCTTTCAAAATTGTTAAAAAATCTAAATGACAATAAATGTTTAAAAAGTCCACGTCCTTCAAAATTATTTTTTAAAAAGTCCACGCCCTTGTAAAATATTTATAAAAACTGCAGGGTTATTGACTATAAAAACTCCACGTCCTTCAAATTTGTTTTTAAAAATAGAAGTCTTTCAAATTAAAAAAAAAAATCCAAATGACAATTATTTTTAAAAAGTCCACGTCCTTGAAAATAATTTTTTTAAAAACCCACACACTTGAAAATTATTTCTTAAAAAGACCGCGTCCTTGAAAATTATTTTTAAAAAGTCCTCGTCCTTGAAAATTATTTTTTAAAGAGTCCACGACTTTGAAAATAATTTTTTAAAAAGTCCACGCCCTTGTAATATTTGTATAAAAACTACAGATCATCCTTCAAAACTGTTTTTAAAAATCGACGTCTTTCAAAATTTAAAAAAATCCAAATGACAATTATTTTTAAAAAGACCAAGTCCTTGAAAATCATTTTTTTGAAAAGTCCACGTCCTCCAAGCTATTTTTAAAAAGTCCACGTCCTTGAAAATAATTTTTTAAAATAATTTTTGTATAAAAACTACAGGTCATCCTCCAAAACTGTTTTTAAAAATCGAGGCTTTCAAAATTTAAAAAAATCCAAATGACAATTATTTTTAAAAAGTCCACGTCCTTGAAAATAATTTTTTAAAAATCCGCGCACTTGAAAATTATTTTTTAAAAAGTCCGCTTCCTTGAAATTTTATTTTAAGAAGTCCCCGTCCTTGAAAATGTTTCTTTTAAAAAGTCCACAGCCTTGAAAATAATTTTTTAAAAATCCCCGTCCTTAAAAATGATTTTTTAAAAAGTCAACGTCCTTGATAATATTTTTTAAAAAGTCAACGTCCTTGATAATATTTTTTAAAAAATCCACGTCCTTGAAATATTAATAAGGCCACGTCCTCGAAAGTGATTTTTTAAAAAGTCAACGTCCTTGAAAATATTTTTTTTGTTGAAATTTTGCCTGTTAGTGCGAAGATAATTTTTAATGATTTTATATTAATTTTCTCGTTTAGAGTTAAGCTTGATGATCGGAAATTATTTGCAAGTGAAAAAGGAAAGCCAAGGACTCGAACCCACATAGTCACCAAATTACGTTACCTGGTTTCACTGGTGGTAAAGCAGATCTTCAGACGTATCGACTATGTAATGGCTTCTCTGTCCTAGAACTTTTCGTTTTTCACATGCAAATGTGTTTTATACATTTACGCGGATATTTGGCCGCTGAATATATTTTTTAAAAAGTCCAAGTCCTTGAAAAACTAATAAATCCTCGTCCTTGAAAATATTTTTTTTAAAAGTACACAACCCCTCTACGCCCTTGAAAATAATTTTTAAATAAGTCCACGTCCGTGAAAATAATTTTTTAAAAAGTCACGTCCTTAAAAATAGGTTTTTAAAACGTCCACGTCTGTGAAAATATTTTTTTTAAAAAGTCCATGTCTGTGAAAATATTTTTTTAAAAAGTCCACGTCCCTGAAAATGGATTTTTTAAAAAGTCCACGTCCTGGATTTTTTTTAAAGTCCACATCCATGAAAAAAAGTCCACGTCCGTGAAAATATTTTTTTAAAAATTCAACGTCCTTGATAATATTTTTTAAAAAGTCCACGTCGTTGAAAAATTAATAAGGCCACGTCCTTGAAAACGATTTTTTAAAAAGTCAACGTCCTTGAAAATGATTTTTTAAAAAGACAACGTCCTTGAAAATATTTTTTAAAAAGTCCACGTCCTTGAAAAATTAATAAGTCTACGTCCTTGAAAATATTTTTTTAAAAAGTACACGTCCTGTTTTTTTTTTGTTTTGATAATATTTTTTTAAAATGTCCACTCCTTGAAAATGATTTTTTAAAAACTCAACGTCCTTGCTAATATTTTTTAAAAAGTCCACGTCCTTGAAAAATTAATAAGGCCACGTCCTTGAAAATAATTTTTTAAAAAGTCAACGTCCTTGAAAATGATTTTTTAAAAAGTGCACGTCCTTGAAAATATGTTTTTAAAAGTCCACGTCCCTGAAAATGAATTTTTTAAAAAGTCCACGTCCTGGATTTTTTTTTAAAGTCCACATCCTTGAAAAAAAGTCCACGTCTGTGAAAATATTTTTTTAAAAAGTCAACGTCCTTAAAAGTGATTTTTTAAAAAGCCAACGTCCTTGATAATATTTTTTAAAAAGTCAACGTCCTTGAAATGTTAATAAGGCCATGTCCTTGAAAATGATTTTTTAAAATGTCAACGTCCTTGAAAATTATTTTTTAAAAAGTCAACGTCCTTGAAAATATTTTTTAAAAAGTCCACGTCCTTGAAAAATTAATAAGTCTACGTCCTTGAAAATATTTTTTTAAAAAGTACACGTCCTGTTTTTTTTTTTTTTTTTTTTTTTTTTTGATAATATTTTTTTAAAAAGTCCACTCCTTGAAAATGATTTTTTAAAAAGTCAACGTCCTTGCTAATATTTTTTAAAAAGTCCACGTCCTTGAAAAATTAATAAGGCCACGTCCTTGAAAATGATTTTTTAAAAAGTCAACGTCCCTGAAAATGATTTTTTAAAAAGTTCACGTCCTTGAAAATATGTTTTTGAAAGTCCACGTCCCTGAAAATGAATTTTTTAAAAAGTCCACGTCCTGGATTTTTTTTAAAGTCCACATCCTTGAAAAAAAAGTCCACGTCTGTGAAAATATTTTTTTAAAAAGTCAACGTCCTTAAAAGTGATTTTTTAAAAAGCCAACGTCCTTGATAATATTTTTTAAAAAGTCAACGTCCTTGAAATGTTAATAAGGCCATGTCCTTGAAAATGATTTTTTAAAATGTCAACGTCCTTGAAAATTATTTTTTAAAAAGTCAACGTCCTTGAAAATATTTTGTAAAAAGTCCACGTCCTTGAAAAATTGATAAGTCCGCGTCCTTGAAAATATTTTTTTAAAAAGTACACGTCCTGTTTTTTTTTGTTTTGATAATATTTTTTTAAAAAGTCCACGTCCTTGAAAATGATTTTTTAAAAGTTCAACGACCTTGATAATATTTTTTTTAAAAAGTCCAAGTCCTTGAAAATAATTTTTTAAAAAGTCCACGTCTTTAAAAATAATTTTTTAAAAAGCCCAAGTCCTTGAAAATAATTTTTTTAAAAAGTCCACGTGCTTGAAAATAATTTTTTAAAAAGTCCAAGTCCTTGAAAATAATTTTTTAAAAAATCCACGTCCTTGAAAATAATTTTTAAAAAGCCCAAGTACTTGAAAATAATTTTTTAAAAAGTCCACGTGCTTGAAAATAATTTTTTAAAAAGTCCAAGTCCTTGAAAATAATTTTTTAAAACGTCCACGTCCTTGAAAATAATTTTTTAAAAAGCCCAAGTCCTTGAAAATAATTTTTTAAAAAGTCCACGTGCTTCAAAATAATTTTTTAAAAAGCCAACGTCCCTGAAAATGATTTTTTAAAAAGTCCACGTCCTTGAAAATAATTTTTTAAAAAGTCCAAGTCCTTGAAAATAATTTTTTAAAAAGTCCACGTCCTTGAAAATAATTTTTTAATTAGCCCAAGTCCTTGAAAATAATTTTTTAAAGAGTCCACGTGCTTGAAAATAAGTTTTTAAAAAGTCCAAGTCCTTGAAAATAATTTTTTAAAAAGTCTACGTCCTTGAAAATAATTTTTTTAAAAAGCCCAAGTACTTGAAAATAATATATTAAAAAGTTTACGTCCATGAAAATAATTTTTTAAAAAATCCATGTCCTCGAAAATATTTTTTTAAAAAGTCCACGTCCTTGAAAATGATTTTTTTAAAAAGTCCACAACCTTTTATTTTTTTTTTAAAGTCCACGTCGTTGAAAATTGTTTTTTTAAGTCCACGTCCTAGAATTTTATTTTTTTCAAAAAATCCCCGTCATTCAAATTTTTTTTAGAAATCCAAATGACAATATTTTCTAAATAGTTTACGTCCTTGAAAATTATATGTAAAGAGTAAACGTTCTTGAAAATTAGTTTTAAAAGTCCAAGTCCTTTAACATTATTCTTAAAAAATCCACGTCCTTGGAAAATATTTAAAAAAATCCATGTCCTTGGAAAAAAAATTTAAAAAAATCCACGTCCGTTAAAATTAACTTAAAAAATACACGCCCTTAAAAATAATTTAACAAAATTCAAAATCATTAAAAAACAATGTCCCTGGACATTTTTTTTTTAAATCTACGTCCTTCAAAAATATTTTTAAACAATCCACATCCATGAAAAATATTAAAAAAAACACGTCCTTGAAAAATATGTTTAACAAAGACCTAGACCGCGAATATTTTTAGAAAATAAGTTCCTTGAAAAAATTTGTAAAAACTTAGGTTCTTCAAAAATAGTTTTAAAAAATTCACCACCTTACAAATATTTAAAAAAAAATATTTCTCCTTGTCCTTAAAAATATGTTTAAAAAATCCAGGTCCTTGAAAAATATTTTAAAAAAATTTTACTTAATAAAATTAAATACGTCTAAAATTATTTAAAACATCCACTTTTTTGAAAAACATTTTTAAATTGATTCAAGTCCTTAAATACGTCCAAAAATATTGAAAAATCCACGTTTTTGAAAAATATTTTTAAAAATCCACGTTCCCGGAAAATGTATAAAAAATAGCTGATCAACATGTACTTGAAAAATATTTTTAAAAAATCCACGTCCTTTGAAAGATATAACAAAGAATTTAAAAAAAAATCACATCCCTTAAAATATTTTAAAACCCACGCCTATGCCTGTTAGAGCCATTAAAAACAGCCCTTAAACATACACACATATAGCTATGATGATCTTCAAAATATCCTTAAAAATTCACGCCTGGTCCTTTAAAAAGGCCAAAAAGTGCCTACTTACTTCTCTAGCGACCTGACCGTGTTAAAATAATGGGTTAGTAAGGAGATATGTAATGAGTTTTTTCTGGGATAATACGATATTTAGTGCTTCTTTTTGTATAATTGACAGTTTTCGTACCCTTCCATGGCAAATTGCCAAAAACAGCCTTATCTCACCGCTACACAACAACACTAACCCACATACCAAGTTTCAAGGTTCTAACTGTACCCGTTCCCTAAATAGTATATTTTTATAGAATTATATGTAAGATTTTGTTTAATCTTAAATAAAAAATCGTCCAAATATGCTACAGGGATACGATGTCAAAAAAGTCATCATGAAATCTATATCAGACTAAAGACTGAGGCAAAAGTTCTATATTTTTTGTCCCACAGTATTGAAATGTGTTTATTTCTGAATTCTAAATTTGTTCATTCCTTTTCTTCGTGCATCCCAGTGTAATATGGTGGCACACAAACTTCCTTTGCCTTTTGGGGTCAATGGGATAAGTGTGACGTCATATCGTTTCGTAAGGGTGGGGGAGTGAATTTGCGAACACCAATCATTTATTTTTATTAAGAATTTCAAACGTCCCTTTGCAAGTAGATGAAGTTTTCTTATTGGTATTTGTGTATTTGCCTTGTGATTTCAAAACACCATCTAACGTTTGTGTTTTTTCTTTTTCATCTTAAAGATTTGCTGACTTGACAGAAAATATCCCCATGGTGGAAAGCGAGGACACCCAAACCACCATGACTTTAAAAACATTACAGGAAAAAACAAAAGTCCTTTTTTGACAATCATAAAATCCAACCAGCAAGACAAGTATTCCATGTTTTGAGGAAGAGAGTGAGGAAATAGATGACAAGGACAAGGAAGGTATTGCTGATGCTACAATTTTTTGTCGAAAATGTAAAGATTTTTCTCTAATGATTTGATTTTTGTTCTTTTTTTTGTCGTCGTGAAAATTTGAAATTATATGTAGTTGTCATAACAATAATTGAAAGAAAACCATATCAATTTTGACAAATATCAATCATAATATCCGTTGTGACATTGTTTGGAATACAGAATTAATGTTCAATGAAGAAAATTGTACAAAAAAACAACGGTAAAGACATTGATTGAAATTAATAGTGACGTTGCCTACACCGATGATGATTAGTGAATGGTTGTTAAGCGAAATGTGCCTTTTAAAACATCAATTCAATTAGTATCGGAACCATCAATTTTTTATGCAACTTACCAAATATTGTCGTTATGGTTTTCGTAAATATTGATATTGATTAAATATGAGATACATACCTGAAAGAAAATGAAAAAAAAAGAAATATTTTTAATAGTAATTAGATTAATTCGATGTACGAGGGCAGTTCGGAAACTTCTTAGCCTAGCATAAAAAGCGCGGTATAAACAGAAAAAAGTTAAGTGTTTTGGAAACATCCATCTCTGTTATGAATACATGTTAAATTTTGTTTCGATCTGGCAACTCCTTCATACAGAAACAGGTGTTCAAAAAAGACGCATCCGTATTTTTTTTTACAATGGAAAAATTAGAAATGCGTGCTGTCATTAAATATTTACATAAAAAAGATTTATCGGGACAAGAAATTCATAATGATATGGTGAATGTGTTAGGTGAAAGTGCTCCTTCATATGCAACAGTTAAAAATTGGGTTGCTGAATTTAAACGTGGCCGTACAAGCATTGTAGATGAACCACGTAGTGGACGTCCAAAAACAGCAACAACAACAGAAATTGTAGCCAAAGTGCATGATATGGTATTAAATGATCGACGAATAAAAGTGCGTGAAATTGCTAATATCATGGGCATCTCAAATGATCGAGTCCATTTAATTTTGCATGAAGAACTACAGATGAAAAAGCTTTCTGCAAGATGGGTGCCGCATTTGTTAACAGTCGTTCAAAAACGCATAAGAATGAACATTTCTCAACCTTGTTTGGATCGTTTTAAGCAAAATAAAATGGATTTTAAGCGTCGTTTCATAACTGTTGATGAGATATGGATCCACCACTATACTCCAGAGACAAAAGAACAATCCAAACAATGGACTGAAGCTGGAGGAAGTGCCCCAAAGAAGGCAAAAACAATTCAATCGACTGTTAATGTTATGGCAACGGTTTTTTGGGACTTCAAAGGTATTTTATTGATTGACTATCTGCAAAAGGGTAAAACAATAAATTCAGAGTACTATTGCAACCTTTTGGATCAATTAAATGTACAAATTCGAGAAAAACGTCCTGGCTTACAACACAAAAAAATAATTTTTCATCAAGACAACGCACCAGCGCACAAGAGTGATTCAACAATGGCTAAAATCAACGAATTAAAGTACGAGTTGCTTGACCACCCACCTTATTCCCCTGATTTAGCTCCCAGTGACTTTTACTTGTTCCCAAATCTAAAAAAATTCCTTGCTGGCAAGCGTTTTACCTCAAATGAAGATGCAATTACAGTTGTAAACCACTATTTTGAAGACCTTGAGGAAAACTATTTTAGATTGCTAGAAAAGCGTAGGACTAAGTGTATTGAAGTTTCAGGAGATTATATTAAAAAAATATTTTTGAAAAAAAAAATAGGCTAAGAAGTTTCCGAACCGCCCTCGTAATTTATGTTTATTTTTATAAAAAATATGTGTGTATATCATCTGCAACGCAACAAACAACGTTTAGTGTCCCTTTAAAGGAGGTTTTTTCATAACATCAATACATACAAAGCGTATTGTGCGTATAAACCCAGCAAACCAAATGTCTGATGTCCGACACGTCTGAACAATTTCGGATGCAAAGCCGTTCAGATTTCGTTCCGATTTCTGAACGATTTTTCGGATAGGAAATAGTTCAGATTTTATACCGAGTTCGTTCCGATTTCGGAACGAATGTCGGAAAGAAATTTCCTATCCGAATTTCCCAAGGATTTTCTTCAGATTTCGTTACGAAATCGGACAGAAATCGATCCGATGTCGCTAAGACATTTCGTTCCGAAATTATGTCAACCACTTCATACAACTTTCGTTACGATTTCGGATCAGATATCGGACGTATCGTCCGAATTTTGTTCCGATTTCGTTACGATGTCGGTACGATTGGTTTGCTGGGAAGCCAGGTCAGGCAATGTGCGCTTGCTGAGAGCAAGTTAGCGAAAACTTTAATGTAAAATGCATTAAAATGTATGCTCACTTGTTCTCAGCAAGCGCACATTGCCTGACCTGGGTATACAGCAGGGACGAGCTTCTTTGCTTAGATCGTATAGTGAGGGCACCCACTGAGTTGTTTTTGCATTTGCTTCTCTCTCTCACGTACAGTGTAAATGAATGAAAACAAACAAAAACATAATGTGGTTGATGCTTTTTTCACTCATACGTTCATACATGTCTTCGCTTTGGTTGTATTTCTGTGGTCGTCGCTGGTATAAAGAAAAAATATGATTGATCTGGCAATATCTGAAGAGCAAAATGTGCATTGTACAAACTCATATTGGACAATATACAGATTTTTTTAAAACATTGAGTATTTTTGGACTGTTTGAACCACCGAGACTTTTAATAAATTGGTAACCTTTTCATTTATATAAAAAATAGGCATAGCCCTCGGTGAAAATAGGCTAGATATGTTGTTGAATTTCTGAGCGGAAAGTGTATCCCCCCTAAGCCCTATATTTGCAGAAATTACCAATGCATTAGGGGTGACGTAAGGGATGGAAGATACCAAGGAACGGTCCTGACCGGCTTTAACATAGCAAAGTCCAGGATTTATATTGGTTCCTCTTTCAGCTCAAGTGGACACTGACCTCCCCGCGGTGTCACCTGGGGAACTGCCTTTAACACCCGTCAAAGGTAGTGAGCTAACATGTGCCGCGCGTTCACTCATAAGAACGTTAAAAACTTGGGTTTGGGCGTCGGGTTAGTAACCCTCCCCTAGAAATAACAGCCTACCATGAAAAAACGAAAGAAAGGAAAAACAACCCCCTCTAAAGTTGACGAGCCCCGCAAACGTTTTAAGGACCATGATCTGCGAATCTGCACCTGGAATGTTCGCACTCTTTACAGGGAAGGTGCAGTTTACGCATTGGCAGATGCACTTGAAAAGTACAAGGCCGACATTACTGCCATACAGGAAATACGATGGAACGGGAAAGGCGTCACAACAACACCCAAATGTGACGTACTGTATTATAGCTGCCATGACACAAAGCATGAGTTTGGTTGCGGATTAGTAGTTGGTCGGAGGTTAAAACATCTGGTCTCCAGCTTTACCCCAGTGAATGAAAGACTCGCTGCAATTCGATTAAAAGCAAAATTCTTCAACATCAGCTTTATTTGCGCTCATGCTCCCACTGAAGACAAGGACGAACTGACCAAAGATATATTTTATGAGCGCTTGGAAGAACCATATGACCGTCGTCCTGCCCATGACATTAAAATTATTCTAGGCGAAACATCTGACAATGGTATGAGGCTGATAGACTTTGCAGCTGCAAAAAACATGGTAGTTAGCACCACCAGATTTAAACATCTCGACATCCATAAGGGCACCTGGTTGTCTCCAAATCAGAAAACAAGAAATCAAATTGATCACGTTGTGATAGATGGAAGACATTCATCGAGCGTGTTGGATGTGCGCTCGTTCCGAGGAGCAAACATAGACTTGGACCACTACCTTGTTGCAGCAAAGGTACGCACCCGGTTAAACGTAGCAAACAAAGTCCGAACAGACACAACACGAAAGTTGGATATCGCTAAGCTGCAATCACAACAGATACCCACAGCATATTCCACTCAACTTGCCCAATTGCTTAATCAAAGCACTCCTCGTTCCGATAACATATCAGCACAATGGCAAAACATTGTCCACTCCATGAAAACAGCCGCAAAATCAGTACTTGGATACCAGAGACCTCCACCAAGGAATCCATGGTATGACCAGGAGTGTGGTGCTGCTACCGAAGAGAAAAATGCGGCATATAGGGCTACTTTACAATCAGTAGCAACGAGTAGCACACGAGAGAGATATCGGGAATAAAGGAGAAGAAGGAGAAGCGTCTTTTCCGCAGGAAAAAGAGAGAGATGGAAAATCGGGAGTGTGAAAAAATCGAGATGTACAGGAGCCAGAATGAAGTCCGAAAATTCTACCAAAGAGTCAAGCATCAAACTGATGGCTTTGGCACAGGCATATCCTCCTGTAGAGACCAGCAAGGTAATTTGGTAACAGATACAGATAGTGTGCTCAGGATATAGAAAGAGCATTTTTCAAACCTGTTGGTATCCAATAGCAGCGAAGACGACGAAGATACCACAGATCCAATCCCAGAAGATGGTATTGAATGCATACCGCCCAGCCAAGATGAGGTAAAGACAGCAATAAGTCGGCTGAAGAATGATAAGGCAGCAGGAGCCGATGGCTTACCAGCCGAGCTGTTTAAAACCGGAGGCGACGCTCTGATAAGGTGTATGCAACAGCTAGTTATCACCATCTGGCAGGAAGAACTCGTACCCGACGATTGGAACCTGAGCATCATATGTCCTGTATGCTCCAACTATAGGGGCATAAGTCTTCTCCCTATTGCCTATATGATAGTGTCAGGGATATTGGGCGAACGACTAAAGCCAATGGTCAACGAAATAATTGGACCATACCAATGTGGCTTTAGACGTGGCAAGTCCACCATTGACCAGATATTTACCCTGCGGCAAATCCTAGAGAAGACCCAAGAGATGCAGATCGACACATATCACCTTTTTGTCGATTATAAAGCAGCATTCGACGGTCCCCTCCGATCAAAGGTATTCCATGCAATGTCTGAATTTGGTATCCCCGCAAAGCTCATCCGGCTTTGTAAGATGACTTTAACTGATACTAGGTCCTCAGTTAAAATTGGAATGAACCTCTCCGAAAAAATTTGTACCAACAGAGGTTTCAGACAAGGACCTATCGTGTGACCTATTCAACATTTTGCTGGAAAAGGTAATACGAGATGCAAATGTCAAAAGAAATGACACAATTTACACCAATAGCCACATGTTACTTGCTTATGTTGATGACATAGACATCACGGGATGATCAGTAAAAAAAGTAACAGATACCTTTATGAAGATCGAAGCAGAATCTGCGAAAGTGGGTCTGGCGGTAAACGGCGAAAAGACCAAATTGATGGTGTCGACGCGCAAAGCGTCCATAGAGCTCGTACCAACTGTGGAAGTTGGTACCTAAAATTTTGAGGTAGTTAAAGACTTCGTCTACCTCGGCACTGCCATAAACACAGCGAACAACATCAGTTGTGAAATAAGAAGAAGAATTGTATTGGCCAACAGATGCTACTATGGTTTAAGTAAGTAATTTAAAAACAAAGCCACATCTCGTCAAACAAAAACAAGTGGGAAAAGGCTATAGTCGGTGCGGGGCCGACTATGTGATACCCTACACCACTACCTCTGTGCATTATCTTTTCACTCGAAAATATTTCTTTTAGGGAGATACGAAAGTTTTCACCTATACGGCTTTTATACCAAATGACTTAAGGCGAACTGAACCAAAATAATTAATATTTAATTTTATATTTGACTACTATCGACATCACCAACATCAACAGGCTTCTATCTCTGTGAGAAAATTTCGTGATGATCCGATCAAAATTCCGACCTGTAGTGTGATATCAGAAAAAGTGGAAAAAAGGGATGCATTGCCGACTATTGCGATATCTCTATTATTGGACCACCTACGCCAACCTACTATGCATAATTTTAAAGATTCGATTTTCTACTTTCTTAGTCAGGCTTTGCTTTTAGAAGGTCCCCAACCAAAGGTGTGATATCCGTCATTATTATTAAAATCGCAAAAATGAAAAGTTGGGTTCTATTAACGACTAATGCGATATCTTCGTTGTTTGACCACCTACGACAACCTACGTTACATCGTTATAAAGGTGAAAGTGGAAAATCTTCATTGCCAGGTTTTGATTTTTGTATACCCCTTATAGACTCTGAGATATTTGCATTGGAATAAAATGTTAGATTTTTCTCCAAATAAATTTTTTGCTCATTACGACCCCTAAATATTATCCGACCATCACCAAAATCAATAGGCTTCTTCTCCTGTGAGACCCCCACTAACCCTCGAAATTTCGTGACGATCCGATCAAAATTGCGACCTGTGATTTCCAAAAAATGGAAAAATGGGATGTATTACCGACTATTGCGATATCTCCGTTAGTATGTCACCTACGCCGACCTAGTTTGCATCATTGTAAAGATGGGATCTACTACTTTCATAGTCATTATAATTAAAATCGCAAAAATTAAAATTTGGGTTTTATTTGCTACTATTGTGATATCTTCATTGTTTGATCACCTACGAGAACCTACTTTACATCATTAGAAAGGTAATATTTTCTACTTTCATTGTCTGGATTTGCTTTTGGTATACCCCATGTAGAAGCTGAGACATTCCCTTTGGAAAATAACGTTGTATTTTTATGCAAATAAGTTTTTTACCCATTTGATTTTTGTATACCCCTTATAGACTCTCAGATATTTGAATTGGAATAAAATGTTAGATTTTTCTCCAAATAAATTTTTTGCTCATTACGACCCCTAAATATTATCCGACCATCACCAAAATCAATAGGCTTCTTCATCTGTGAGACCCCCATTAACCCTCCAATTTTCGTGACGATCCGATCAAAATTGCGACCTGTAGCGTGATTTCCAAAAAAATAGAAAAATGGGATGTGTCGGTAATATTGCGATATCTCCGTTATTTGGTTACCAACGCCGACCTAGTTTGCATCATTGTAAAGATGGGATCTTCTACTTTCATAGTCAGGCTTTGATTTTGGAAAGTTTCCAACCAAAGCTGTGATATTCGTCATTATTATTAAAATCGCAAAAATGAAAATTTGGGTTTTATTTGCGACTATTGTGATATCTTCGTTGCTTGATCACCTACGAGAACCTACTTTATATCGTTAGAAAGGTGATATTTTCTGCTTTCATTGTCAGGTCTTGCTTTTGGCATACCCCATATAGAAGCTGAAATATTCGCTTTGGAAAAAAACGTTGTCTTTTTATCCACATAAATTGTTTGCCCATTCCGACCCCTAAATATTATCCGACCATCACCAAAATCTATAGGCTTCTTCCCCTCCGGGACCCCCATCAACATCCAAAATTTCGTGACGATCCGATCAAAATTGCGACCTGTAGCGTGATTACAAGGTTTAGATGGACAGACGGACGGACTGACGGACGGACACACATAGCCAGATCGACTCAGCTCGTCGAGACATTCATTTTGGTATATATAAGTATGGGTCTACGACCATTATTTCGATGCGTTACAAACTTTTTGGCCAAAACCAACTTATAATACCCTCCCCACATAGTGGTGTAGGGTATAATAACGCTCTACAAAACACTGATACTACCCGTGCTGATGTATGGGTCCGAAGCCTGGGTACTTGCTCAACCAGACATGGCAGTGCTTGGTGTGTTTGAGAGGAAAATTCTTCGAAAGATCTACGGGCCGATTTGCGTTGACGGTGAATATCGACGTCGTATGAACCACGAGCAATATCAGCTATACAAAGACATGAATATAGTTAAACGTATCGAGATGCAACGATTGCGTTGGCCAGGCCATATCATGAGAATGAGCGATGATGAACCCGCTAAAAAGGCGTATGAATACATGCCTCATGACGCTGCACGCAGAATAGGCAGGCCTAAGCTTCGATGGAGCATACAAGTGGATGAAGAAATGAAAAAGCGCGGTATTCCAAAAAGTCAAGCGAAAAACAGAGAGGAATGGAGATCTTTTCCTAGTTCGGTCTATGGAACATATGTTCTGTAATGGGTCAACTAAGTAAGTAAGTAAATTCTGCTATGTATTTCATTGGAATTTTTAATGTACCTATGTGTCTGTTGTTGCTTCTGCTTTTTTTCTATACCTTTCAATAAACAACCACCATTTATAAATGTGTGTATATGTTAGAGATAGCCAGTGACCGCTTTCTCAGAGCAAGTGAGCATACATTTCAATGTGTTTCACATTGACATTTACGCTCCCTTGCTCTAAGAAAGCTTTTGGGTGTGTATTTGTTTGCACCCAAACATATAATTTGTTTACACCCAAACATACATTTGTTTGCAGGACCCAAACATATGTTATGTTTGGGAATGATTGTAAACAAATATATGGTTGCTGCTGTTTAGGACATATGTTCAAGAGACGTTTTTTTCTACGTGTATGGAAATATATTCTTAGTCCAACAATGAATTTTTGCTATGGAAAAAAGTTCATCTTCCGACGATGATTGTTTTTTTTTTGGTCTTTAAACTATACCCCGAATAAAAATTAGAATAGTTAAAGTGGACTGACTCACTTCGCCTAAAAATCTGTATTTGAATTGTAACATTTCTAATGCGCATTAGAGAAAACTAATATCTTTAACAAACTATGAACAACAGCAAATATATTGATTACTTTCTTTAGTTTTGTTTATTTTCTAACATTTATTTACTACAATTTATATGTTCAACCCTTGGGAAGTAACAATTACTTACGAGCATTTTGCCAACCCAACTGTCTTCCCCCCCCAACTAAGTTTAGTTATTCGTGCCAGCTATTGAAACCTAACAACACAAATAAGCAAAATGCAACAAACACTAACGGCAGCAGCCACAACAGCAGCAGCTTGCTAAGCAACAGAAAAATTATTGCCTGAAAACTTGTAAATTCGTTAAGTAAACAGCTCAATTAGCACACAGAGAAGCAAGAAAGCTAACAAAGAAGCGTTGCTACATAGTTTCATTACAACATCTGTATTGGGGGCAGCAATCAAGAGGCTGCCTATAGCAAATTGTTGCACTCTCAATGGATTTGGAAGTAAATTTATAGCACAATGCACACACAATCCCCAAAGCGCACCGCTTCCTAGCAAGATAAATGAAGCAACAACGATTTGGAGGGATTTCTTTTTTTGTTTTTGAGAATTAACAACATTACACAAAATTTGTTACATTTGTTATTTTCACTAAACTAATTAAGTGTGTAAATAAATATTTAAGAAGAGACATAGAAACTACAATAGTTTATATGCTCCTTCCCCCTATATCAGTTACATTTGATTTCTTGTCGCTTTGGGGTAAACTGAGGTGTTAATATTTTTTTGTGGAGTGTTTAAAAATAAGAGGTGAAACGCTTACCCACTTTTTTCGTTATCAGTAGTGATGACGTCTTCAAAGGAACTCAAGTGATATCAATTATATTTTAAATTCACTTGGTGACAATTTATTATTTAAATAAGTTATCTTATCTTGAAGATAGTGGGACTCAAGATAAACAGCGTGAAATGTCAATAGCATGTCAAACATGCAAACAATTTGTTCAAATTGACAGATTTGGTGGGACAAATATGGAAAACTGCCTTGAAGATAGAACCCTTACAATACCATTGAAACAGTTCATTAAGAAGTACATATGATTTACTACCGATCGATTTTTTACCAACCCAGCAAAAAAATCCTTACATAATATAGGGTTTTATGGTACACAGAATAATATAATTACTGCATTTCAGGAATAGTGTTCATAAAGTCTTGCCAAGGTTCAAATTTCTGCATTTCATGAACGCCTTTCAAAAATAATACTGATTTTTTCTGAGAGAGTTGTTATCGTCTTGTGAATGTAGCAGAACAATACGAACCATGTGTACATGTGTTGAGTCTATCAGCACTAGGTTCAGATATTAGATGTCGCCTTTATATTAAAGAAATTAAAAATTTGTAGTTGCGAACTATACAGCCAAACACTTTGTTTTTTTTCGACACCAATCGCACTGTAGTTGTTTGGTTTGTCAGTTAACTATAGTTAACTGAGTTGTTATAACAACAAAATTGTTGCGACCTACAGTGGTAGTTTAGGTATGTTGTTGTGGTGTGTATGTATGTGTGGTTTGTTGATACCCTGTCGGACTTTTATTAACCAGTTGATAAAATGATTGATAATAGATCGATAATTTTTAAACTGACTAAAAACTGGCTGAAAAGTTATCTAGAGATGAACCACTTTGAACAGAAAAAAATTTCGGCAATTGTCCATGTCTAGATAACTTTTCGACCAATATAAAGTTAGTCGAAAAGTTATCTAGAGATTAACCACTCTGAAAACAGAAACATGTACCGTCTGCAAAGTATTTGTGTTTGTTGAAGAAATAAGGCACAAATGTATTAATAATTCGCATTTGCTTTTTCTTAATATTCTTCGTATAAATGCAGCATCCAGTTATAGAATACAGTGTTGATGGACTGAACATATTCGTACATATTACTCATATTATTCTGGAATTAAAAAGGAACACAAAGGAAATATACAAATTTGCCCCTTCTTCTCTCTAACAAAAAGAGAGAGAGAGAGAGACAAAGAGAGGGAGAGAGAATATGAAAAGTCAAAAATAAAAAACACACAGAAACAAAAATTGTTTTTTTTTTCACATTATGTTTTAAACTGACTAAAAATAGGCAAAAAAAAGTTAGTTTATTATCAGTCGAAAAGTTATCTGGCGTTGGACAATACTGACTACTCAGGCGCTCATCGCCTTGTAAAATTAGTCAGTTGGCATAAGGCAAAATGATCGATAAAATGCCACTTATGTTTAAAAAAAAGCTAGCTTTATGTGAACTTTAAATCGGCCACAGTCCCTACAGGGTATAGTCTCAATGTGATGGTGAGACGATGGTGGGGGTTGTGTTGTGGTTTGTTGATACATTGTCAATGCGATTGCGAGACGACGAGACCATTCAAAAGAAAACGAGAACAAAGTTGAGAGCATTTACCAA
Organism: Musca autumnalis; assembly: GCF_047663935.1. Taxonomy (NCBI): domain Eukaryota; kingdom Metazoa; phylum Arthropoda; class Insecta; order Diptera; family Muscidae; genus Musca; species Musca autumnalis. The sequence continues at coordinate 200,541,657 of NW_027411866.1, read as the reverse complement.
ACAAAAGAGGAAATATGAGAGCAAATAGTGGAATATAGGGAAAAATAGGAAAGTGATTTTGCATCAAATGAAAATCTTACATATTCGAATGTGGCCCCTACATATATTTGAAAAAATAGTGACTTTCGGATGGAAATAAGAAACTGCACATGTAACTTATGTGAGTTACCTGTACAGTATGAAAAAATTACATCACGAACGAAAATATGTAAAAATTCTTGAAAATTTCGGTGTATTTTTTGATTGTTGTTGTAACAGTGTTTATTATTGTATGTTTGCGTGTTTGTTCTTCTGCTCAATCTGGCTCTGGAACTGGAAATAGGTTCCAAGAAAGTGGTTGCTTTGTTGGGATGTAGGCACAGATCCACTAGAGTTAAATGAGTAGGTTTGACAGGGCAGTTGGATAGGTGCAGTGGGTCGTGCGGGCCTATGCCGCGTGTTGGGCAGATGTTTTGCACGGTGCGATCGATGTTTGCCCCAAAAAAATTTAAGCAACTGCAATATCCTGAGCGTAGTAAATACTCTGGTTTATTGTGGTAGCTCCTCAGCGGCGATAGATGGAGGATGTACTCCAAGGACTTTATTAACACTACATTTGCTTATGGCCTTAGCAACTGAGTCCGTGTGAATGCTTTAAACCTGTTCGATATGCCTGTTGAAGTATGGGGTTCTATCTTGTATCGTTGAACCTCTTCCTCTAGAGCGTGGGTATCCTTCCTGATGATACTGCAACGAAAGCATCTCATTGCGTTGCTGTACTTGAAGAATCTTTGCCTCCTCCGTGATGTAGATGGTCCACTGAATATACGAGGAGGCACACTGTTGCTGTTATCAAGGCGGCATTCCGACAGGTTTGAATCTTTTCCCAATTCGTATCACATAATCTCGGCGACCAAACTGGAGCCGCCTAGCTTATCACAGACCGACCTATCGCGTTATATGTAGTCAACAAGGTTTCATTGTCTGCACCCCAAGTGCTGCCGGATAGGGACTTTGTTCCTACTTCTCAGTTTTGTCGCCGATAGCTGTGGCGTGCGCGCACGACTTCTACGTAGTGACGAATGTGACCACTACAATTTCAGGGCAGTTTGTGGTCGGAATTCTGCTACCATCGACCATGACATTCAACTCTCTTCCAAATTGCGCAGTCCATGTGGTGAACAGAGTGGCCGTAGAATTAGTGGCGGAAATCATATTCGAATGTGACACCTACAATTTTGTGGCAGTTTGTGGTCCGAATTCTGCTACCATCGACCATGACATTCAACTCTCTTCCAAATTGAGCAGTCCATGTGGTGAACAGAGTGGCCGTAGAATTAGTGGCGGAAATCTGCATATTCCTCGCGTGGAAAAAGGTGGTAAGAACGGTTAAATAGAAGTTTAGTCTCTCACAGATGTCATCAGGGAAGGTGCCTGACGCATATGTTACGATCTCGATGTCGTCTGGAAGGGGGCGGAATACAGGAGAGGTAGCTGTTAAACACTTCCAGAGATATCACCCCATCTTGGGGAATTTCCTGTTTCACTCTACGGGGTTTGGATTTCTTGTTCCTGAATTCCACGTACGACTGGCGTCCACACATATAATTGACTATCCAACGTTTCAAACTTGGCCGGAGGGTTGTCTGCTCAATGTCCTCAAACAGTGTGGAGTGCCTGACAGTATTAAAGGCTTTTTATAGGTCAAAAGCCACCATCACTGTTCTATCACACGGCGGTCTCTAGTTGAGTTCTTGACAAATATTGTGCAGATGGCATGCAGCACTAGGTCTGTCTTCAAGAACTTTCTCAGAGAGTAAGGAGTTTTTATTCTCTTTTGCTAGAAAATTGTAAAAAGTAAACAGACATTTTCCCAGCAAAAACCAGCAAGCAATCAGCTGACTTGCCAAAGCAGAACAATTTGTCCGCCAATGAAGGAACCAAAGGAAGCAAAAATGTTTTATTTTATTAAAAATAATAAAGAAAATGAACCAAACAAGGATTTTTCCGACTTTTCAACTTTGTCCTCCAAAAAAAAGCAATACAATCAGGCTTGCTATTTCCACAATAAAATAGTTTTTAATTTTCACAAACATAAATCAACGACAAAATAAAAACGGATGTTTGATAGTTTTTAAGAAGAAGAAGAGTAGCTAGTGCTTGCTAGAAGAAATTTGTCCAGCAAGAATATGCAAACTCTCAGTGAAAGAACTGTCAAAATGTCTCTCTCGAATCGCTCTCTTTTGCTGACTTTTTGTGTTAACAGACGACTTCCAGCAACAATTGGTACAAATTTTTACAAATTTTAGGGTAACCAGACAGACTTACTGTTGTCGTGCTGTGCTGCTTATGGAATCCATGCTGTTGATCGCAACTGGATAGCTATTTCTGACGCTTTTTCTTTGACGTCTTTGCTACTGGCAACAAAAACTAAATCGGCCTTTTCGATTCACTTTTGCTGGCATCCTTACCTGACGTCAATAGCGGGACCACCCTTTTTCTACACTTCGGAAACAATGAGGGTGGCTAGCGACAAGTTGAGAAATTTAGTAAGATACTCAACTACCGACTCATCCACCTGTTTCAGCATAACCATGGAGATTCCATCAGGGCCCAACGCTTTGGATTATTTAGCGTTCCTGATGGCATTCGCAACATCATTTATTGTAAACTGTGGTGGTTCATCCTCGGCAGGAAGAGATCTAATGAAATGTAGTACTCTTCTCTTCGCCCTGTCACTCTCGGGGTGCTCGACAAACTGACGATTGAAATAACTTGCGCACCTCTTCGGGTCAGTCGACGTAACGTCGCCAAAAGTGACTGAGGTCCTCTTTTCCTTCTTTCCAGGGTTCGAGAGTGACTTAACCGCAATTCACTTATACCGAATTCAATGTTGCAACTCTTCAGATGATTTAACCACTTGTTCCGCTTATGCTCGCCGACTAGCCTGTTAACTGCCAGTGTCATTGGTGGTTCAACCTCGGCAGGAAGAGATCTAATGAGACGTAGTACTCTTCTCTTTGCCCTGTCACTCTCGGGGTGCTCGACAAACTGACGATTAAAATAACTTGGGCACCTCTTCGGGTCAGTCGACGTAATGTCGCCAAAAGTGACTGAGCTCCTGTCTTCCTTCTTTCCAGGGTTCGAGAGTGACTTAACCACAATTCACTTATACCAAATCCAATGTTGCAACTGTTCAGATGATCTAACCACTTGTTCCGCTTATGCTCTCCATCCAGCCAGTTAATTTCCAGTGTCTGCTCCCTGACTCTGTGGTCATTGGGGTTGCTTGGTGAACCAACCCAAATGACCTCACTCACTTGCTAATCCCGTCGCCTCCGCTGGGAAGTTTGGTCTCACTTTGGGCATTCGTCTAGCAGATATATGGCGAGCGGCAGGAGCAGTGATGATGTCTCGGAACGTCCTTTCCGATATCCGAACATCAGAAGGATTGGGTAGATCTCTGAAGCGGTGATTGGTGAACTCTCTGAAACTCGGCCAATCAGCATTCCTGTGATTGACGAACGTGCGGCGTTCAGTGGTGATGAAATCGGGTGGTCTGCTAAAGGAGACAATTATGGGGAGATGATCTGATCTGAGAGAAATAACGGGTTGCCAAATGACGATATTTGTCAGAAAAGAGGACTTGGTTATGTGACCGATGGTTATGTCTGGCGAACTGTGACACTCTCCTCTAATTCTGGTAGAGGCGTTCTCATTGCCCGAGCAAATCATAAAGCTATCTATCTGCTCAGCCAGCGTGTTTAAGCAGCATGCGGCAACATAGTCCCTGTCGTAGTCGCTCTCGTGGGCAAGCCCATCTATTGCATCTCACCGAAGATTGGATGAAGATGCCGATGTAACAAATCGAACACAAATATATTAGTCCTGCGTTTACCTCCGCCCAGACACGAACCAAAAGACTTCGGAGCAGGCATTACGGGATATGCTGTTCCCAACACAGAAAACCCATACAGATACAAACATATGTTCTCTGAGGTGGCAGCCGCTGGCCGGAACACGGATGTTGTGTTTTTCCGGGTCAATCCGGTATCTCTCGTACCCGCTGCCGTAGATTTTTTGGTAGTCGTAACTACTTACAAAACCCCCTACTAACCCATTATTTTAACAAGAGAATGTCGCCCTGAATTACTAATTAATCTGGGTTACATAATGACTAACGGATCCGCATTTTTCCTGGGAAGTTTTTGAGGCAAGAACTCTCCGTTGAATTGCCTTTTCAATCCCATAACTTCAAAACCAAAAAAACAACCCGCCAACTTCTATTATAATTGTCACCCCTGGCGCCAATGAGACGAACGACCTTCAACATTTCTTTATTTTTAATATGCATTAAAAGACCAACGCGTGCAGAAACAAAACCATTAACACCAATGCAAAGTGTTGAAAGTGCAGTGGTGTGTCAACACATTTCAAACAAAAATTTATATTTGCCCAAAGATGCCAATTTCTGCAGTTAAATGAAAAAAAAAACTATAAAAAGCTATAATTCACTTTTAAACGATTTCCAATAAACAAAAAAAAAACAACGAACGAACACAAAGAACAACAACCCAAATGACAAGAGAAATAAAGGCAGTAGAATTGCCAGGAGAATTGTCATTTAGAGAATAGAATGTGGCCATAAATAACCAAATTTATAACCAAACGATATTTTTTAAATTTGCCATAATTTAAATTGAATGAAAACGAGAGACATATATTACGAAAGTCAGGGTAGGCATGAAGAAAAAGGGGAGGGAGATGAGAAAATATTGGATGTGAAAAGCGTAGCAAGCAAAAGGGAAGGTTTGTTCGCAAAAGGAGGTCAAACTGCTTTGGAATGAAACACAAAAGCAAAACCAAAATACAGGGCAAAAGTAAAATTGAAGTAGCATAGAAAATGGAACAAGAAAGGGGACGTACCACAACCACCAACATCAGCACCATCATCATCCGACTACCGCCTGCCGCCACAATCAACAACAACAAGTACAAATAAAACTACTGTCGTTACGGCCGGCAACAGGATATTGGAAAACAACATTTCTTTCTTCTTCTTTAGCAACAAACAAGCCTGCCTGTGTCTGGTGGCAATACGTGTGAGAATCAGTATTAGTGTGGGCACCCACATATGGGTGCAGGTGTAAGTGGTATGAGTGCGGTAAGAAGTACTGTTGCCGTATAAAATGTTCGTTAAATTGGGTCCAATCAAAAATGTATTCCTTAATGAAAAAGTTCATCGGGAAACAAGGCATTTTCTGATGGAAAAGCTCATCCATCCACTGGATTAATTTTCCTATAGAAAACTTCATAGGTCGATGAACTTTTCATCGTTCCACGATGAATTTTTCATATAGAAAAGTTCATCGTTCCACGATGAATTTTCGTTCCACGATGAATTTTTCATATAGAAAACTACATCGTTCCACGATGAATTTTTCATATAGAAAAGTTCATCGTTCCACGATGAATTTTTCATATAGAAAAGTTCATCGTTCCACGATGAATTTTTCATATAGAAAAGTTCATCGTTCCACGATGAATTTTTCATATAGAAAAGTTCATCGTTCCACGATGAATTTTTCATATAGAAAAGTTCATCGTTCCACGATGAATTTTTCGTATAGAAAAGTTCATCGTGCTACAATGAATTTTTCATATAGAAAAGTTCATCGTTCCACGATGAATTTTTCATATAGAAAAGTTCATCGTTCCACGATGAATTTTTCATATAGAAAAGTTCATCGCTCCACGATGAATTTTTCATATAGAAAAGTTCATCGTTCCACGATGAATTTTTCATATAGAAAAGTTCATCGTTCCACGATGAATTTTTCATATAGAAAAGTTCATCGTTCCACGATGAATTTTTCATATAGAAAAGTTCATCGTTCCACGATGAATTTTTCATATAGAAAAGTTCATCGTTCCACGATGAATTTTTCATATAGAAAAGTTCATCGTTCCACGATGAATTTTTCATATAGAAAAGTTCATCGTTCCACGATGAATTTTTCATATAGAAAAGTTCATCGTTCCACGATGAATTTTTCATATAGAAAAGTTCATCGTTCCACGATGAATTTTTCATATAGAAAAGTTCATCGTTCCACGATGAATTTTTCATATAGAAAAGTTCATCGTTCCACGATGAATTTTTCATATAGAAAAGTTCATCGTTCCACGATGAATTTTTCATATAGAAAAGTTCATCGTTCCACGATGAATTTTTCATATAGAAAAGTTCATCGTTCCACGATGAATTTTTCATATAGAAAAGTTCATCGTTCCACGATGAATTTTTCATATAGAAAAGTTCATCGTTCCACGATGAATTTTTCATATAGAAAAGTTCATCGTTCCACGATGAATTTTTCATATAGAAAAGTTCATCGTTCCACGATGAATTTTTCATATAGAAAAGTTCATCGTTCCACGATGAATTTTTCATATAGAAAAGTTCATCGTTCCACGATGAATTTTTCATATAGAAAAGTTCATCGTTCCACGATGAATTTTTCATATAGAAAAGTTCATCGTTCCACGATGAATTTTTCATATAGAAAAGTTCATCGTTCCACGATGAATTTTTCATATAGAAAAGTTCATCGTTCCACGATGAATTTTTCATATAGAAAAGTTCATCGTTCCACGATGAATTTTTCATATAGAAAAGTTCATCGTTCCACGATGAATTTTTCATATAGAAAAGTTCATCGTTCCACGATGAATTTTTCATATAGAAAAGTTCATCGTTCCACGATGAATTTTTCATATAGAAAAGTTCATCGTTCCACGATGAATTTTTCATATAGAAAAGTTCATCGTTCCACGATGAATTTTTCATATAGAAAAGTTCATCGTTCCACGATGAATTTTTCATATAGAAAAGTTCATCGTTCCACGATGAATTTTTCATATAGAAAAGTTCATCGTTCCACGATGAATTTTTCATATAGAAAAGTTCATCGTTCCACGATGAATTTTTCATATAGAAAAGTTCATCGTTCCACGATGAATTTTTCATATAGAAAAGTTCATCGTTCCACGATGAATTTTTCATATAGAAAAGTTCATCGTTCCACGATGAATTTTTCATATAGAAAAGTTCATCGTTCCACGATGAATTTTTCATATAGAAAAGTTCATCGTTCCACGATGAATTTTTCATATAGAAAAGTTCATCGTTCCACGATGAATTTTTCATATAGAAAAGTTCATCGTTCCACGATGAATTTTTCATATAGAAAAGTTCATCGTTCCACGATGAATTTTTCATATAGAAAAGTTCATCGTTCCACGATGAATTTTTCATATAGAAAAGTTCATCGTTCCACGATGAATTTTTCATATAGAAAAGTTCATCGTTCCACGATGAATTTTTCATATAGAAAAGTTCATCGTTCCACGATGAATTTTTCATATAGAAAAGTTCATCGTTCCACGATGAATTTTTCATATAGAAAAGTTCATCGTTCCACGATGAATTTTTCATATAGAAAAGTTCATCGTTCCACGATGAATTTTTCATATAGAAAAGTTCATCGTTCCACGATGAATTTTTCATATAGAAAAGTTCATCGTTCCACGATGAATTTTTCATATAGAAAAGTTCATCGTTCCACGATGAATTTTTCATATAGAAAAGTTCATCGTTCCACGATGAATTTTTCATATAGAAAAGTTCATCGTTCCACGATGAATTTTTCATATAGAAAAGTTCATCGTTCCACGATGAATTTTTCATATAGAAAAGTTCATCGTTCCACGATGAATTTTTCATATAGAAAAGTTCATCGTTCCACGATGAATTTTTCATATAGAAAAGTTCATCGTTCCACGATGAATTTTTCATATAGAAAAGTTCATCGTTCCACGATGAATTTTTCATATAGAAAAGTTCATCGTTCCACGATGAATTTTTCATATAGAAAAGTTCATCGTTCCACGATGAATTTTTCATATAGAAAAGTTCATCGTTCCACGATGAATTTTTCATATAGAAAAGTTCATCGTTCCACGATGAATTTTTCATATAGAAAAGTTCATCGTTCCACGATGAATTTTTCATATAGAAAAGTTCATCGTTCCACGATGAATTTTTCATATAGAAAAGTTCATCGTTCCACGATGAATTTTTCATATAGAAAAGTTCATCGTTCCACGATGAATTTTTCATATAGAAAAGTTCATCGTTCCACGATGAATTTTTCATATAGAAAAGTTCATCGTTCCACGATGAATTTTTCATATAGAAAAGTTCATCGTTCCACGATGAATTTTTCATATAGAAAAGTTCATCGTTCCACGATGAATTTTTCATATAGAAAAGTTCATCGTTCCACGATGAATTTTTCATATAGAAAAGTTCATCGTTCCACGATGAATTTTTCATATAGAAAAGTTCATCGTTCCACGATGAATTTTTCATATAGAAAAGTTCATCGTTCCACGATGAATTTTTCATATAGAAAAGTTCATCGTTCCACGATGAATTTTTCATATAGAAAAGTTCATCGTTCCACGATGAATTTTTCATATAGAAAAGTTCATCGTTCCACGATGAATTTTTCATATAGAAAAGTTCATCGTTCCACGATGAATTTTTCATATAGAAAAGTTCATCGTTCCACGATGAATTTTTCATATAGAAAAGTTCATCGTTCCACGATGAATTTTTCATATAGAAAAGTTCATCGTTCCACGATGAATTTTTCATATAGAAAAGTTCATCGTTCCACGATGAATTTTTCATATAGAAAAGTTCATCGTTCGACGATGAATTTTTCGTATAGAAAAGTTCATCGTTCGACGATGAATTTTTCGTATAGAAAAGTTCATCGTTTGACGATGAATTTTTCGGAAAAATGTTCATCAACGTCCGACGATGAATTTTTTCCTATGGAAAAATGTTCATCAACGTCCGACGATGAATTTTTTCCTATGGAAAAATGTTCATAGTCCGACGATGAATTTTTTCCTATGGAAAAATGTTCATCGTCCGACGATGAATTTTTTCCTATGGAAAAATGTTCATCGTCCGACGATGAATTTTTTCCTATGTTCATCGTCCGACGATGAATTTTTTCCTATGGAAAAATGTTCTTCGTCCGACGATGAATTTTTTCCTATGGAATAATGTTCATCGTCCGACGAATTTTTTCCTATGGAAAAATGTTCTTTTTCCGACGATGAATTTTTACCTATGTTCATCGTCCGACGATGAATTTTTTCCTATGGAAAAATGTTCTTTTTCCGACGATGAATTTTTTCCTATGTTCATCGTCCGACGATGAATTTTTTCCTATGGAAAAATGTTTTTCGTCCGACGATGAATTTTTTCCTATGGAATAATGTTCATCGTCCGACGAATTTTTTCCTATGGAAAAATGTTCTTTTTCCGACGATGAATTTTTACCTATGTTCATCGTCCGACGATGAATTTTTTCCTATGGAAAAATGTTCATCGTCCGACGATGAATTTTTTCCTATGGAAAAATGTTCATCGTCCGACGATGAATTTTTTCCTATGGAAAAATGTTCATCGTCGGACGATGAATTTTTTCCTATGGAAAAATTTTCATCGTCCGACGATGAATTTTTTTCCCTGGGAAAAATTTTCATCGTCCGACGTTGAATTTTTTCCTATAGTAAATGTTCATCGTCCGACGATGAATTTTTTCCTATGGAAAAATGTTCATCGTCCGACGTTGAACTTTTTCCTATGGACGTTTCTCAATGAATTTTTCTATAGAAAAAATTTTTCTATAGAAAAATTCATTGTTTCTCAATGAAATTTTCTGTAGAAAAATTCATTGTTTATTAATGAAATTTTCTATAGAAAAATTCATAGTTTCCCAATGAAATTTTCTGTAGAAAAATTCATTGCTTCTCAATGAAATTTTCTATAGAAAAATTCACTGCTTCTCAATGAAATTTTCTATAGAAAAATTTATTGCTTCTCAATGAAATTTTCTATAGAAAAATTCATTGCTTCTCAATGAAATTTGCTATAGAAAAATTCAATGCTTCTCAATGAAATTTTCTATAGAAAAATTCAATGCTTCTCAATGAAATTTTCTATAGAAAAATTCATTGCTTCTCAATGAAATTTTCTACAGAAAAATTCATTGTTTCTCAATGAAATTTTCTATAGAAAAATGCATTGTTTCCCAATGTACTTTTCTAAAGGAAAAGTCATTGCGTCCCAATAAATTTTTCAACAAGATAAACTCATCGTTTTCTCATTAACTTTTTTATAGAATAGTTCATTTTTGACATTTTTGGTCGAAAAATAAAACTAAGGGGGTACCATACCGTATGATGATTATGATGACGGCGGCACATCAATGATGACAAAGATATTTATGTGATGATATTGGCAGTTGGGGTGTGTGTGTGAACTAAATGCGGATATGGTAGTAGGCACATATGCACATACCTTACAATGTCATAAAGAAAACTACTACAAGTGCAAACATGATTTCGTACTCATTCCTGATGTCTACGTGATGGTATGGGGTGGGTTGGGGGATAGATTCTAGTAGGGGTTGATGGTTAGGGTGGATGTAATGCAGAATCTTTAGGCAGAGAACAACATTGACTATATCACCTCGTCAGAGACAACTTCCAGTGTGACACTTATTCCACCAAAAATCCCAAAGCTCACACACACAAATATATTCACGAAAGTAAACATGGCTGATAAGTAGTTGTATATTAAGCATCCTCGGGTGCATGTTAAACTCTGTGAATTACAAGACATGTGCATAGAAATTAGTCGATTCAATCTACTATCTTTGATGGAGGTTTGTACGTGGTTCAAAGGATGCCATACGAGCCATCTTAGAGTGCAATACAGGGTGGGTAGTATAATAATGACAAGGACATGATGTTCAAAGATATTTCATTACAATGTACGGCAGAGTAGGGGTGGTGACATGACATTTGACAGACATAATGCTTGTAAGGCGGTCAATATTGCTTAATTGTGGCGAGAGATTCACTCACTAAAATAAGATGCTGTGGCCTTGATGAAAAAGGGTAATCATTGAGAGATGTATTCATATATTTCATGTTGCAAAGAATTCAAACAAAACAAGTTTGCCGTTTCTTTTTTATTGCCATATTACCTCTTTTACCAGCTGCCATGTAAAACCTTCACTAAGTACAATTTTCAAATTTTCGAATTTCCGAAAATATACTTCGCCTAATTAATGTAATATACAAACCACATTTTGGGTAAATAGTAGCCACCATGTTTCCCGCTAGCTGAAACACACACCGAAAAGAAATCAACCACAGCATTGTGTGACCAATGTACATATTTTCCTCACAAGAAGAAAAAAAAAACAGCAACAAAAAAGCTGTGCAGTGAACAACCAAGAAAAAAATCGCCTATACCCGGAATGTTGTCCTTGTCACCGAACAATTTTTTCCACCAGCATTCATTGTTTATATATGGTGGCGTCTGTTATTGCTATTTTAAGGCAGTTAAATGTTCAGTTCAGCCACAGTTAGCCATGGAGCTGCTAGAGGCACATGAATGAGTGGAATATACAGCTACTTGCTAACTTGCCTTGACATACCAAGGCAGGCAGTGTGCTTGCTGAGCGCTTACTTTTTTCGCTGTTGTTGTTGTTTGATTGTTAAGATTTAAACGAGCTTAAGTTCGTTCAGTGAAGGAGAGCGTTCTTAATTTTTTGTCCTACGCTGTTGTACGATGAACGCAATCTTTAGCTGGTAGTTTCCACCAAAAATAAAACGAAACATAACAAAAAACCAACAAATAAAAAAAACTGTAACGAAATGAATGCGGCAGAAGCAACAGCAATAGCTTTAACAGTAACAAACAACACAATGATGGGTACGGGGACGAAGATGGCGACAAGGACATACCATGTCATCAACACACCACAGCAGCCGTAGCCATAAAAAAGGAAAATAAAATAAATAAGAGCCTCTATATTTTGTTATAAGTTTTGCCTTTATGTTTTCATATGAAAACATTGAAAATGGAGGGTAGGGGAGAAGGTTAAGATTTTTGGTTGGGGGTCTGTGGTTACCATTAGTCTTGTCGTGATGTGATTCGGTGACAGCAGGAGCATCTTTCTACATTTATTGGATTTTTTTTTCTGTACAGGCATCACATGGTGATGTTGTTTGTTTTGCTTTATATTTGAGTCATATATTTTTAGTAGGCTACTGTGCACAGTGGGGTACATTAAAAGGCATTAAACGGTTTTTGGTTTTTCTCCAAAAAAGCAATTTCGGCGAAAACTTAACTGAAATTTAAATTTTTACATATAAACCGATTGACAATGTTTCCAAAAGTTAGGGAAAAGTGGAGCAAAATGACACATAAATTCGACACCTGCCTCGGAAAGAAAACCTTCTTTCCTAATTTATTTAAACAGGATTCGACAACAACGACAACAGCAGCAAAAAAATATGTCCAATGTAGGAATTCTGTAACTTTTATCGATTTCAAAGTTGTTCAAATTTCCTTTTTTTTTTTTTGTAACAACTACAAAACAAACAAATGAAATTATTGTAAAATAAACAATGAGTAAAGTTGTTAAAAAGTTACAGAATAGGCCTACAGTGCACGATGGGGCCAATGACAGGTTTTCGAGGCAACAAATCACTGGGGCAAGCTAGACCTTCCAAATTTTGTACCGATGTTTATAATGGGCTTAAAAACTAATGTGCCAAATTTCGTTCATATCGGTTCATATATACAGATAGCTCCCGTATATATGTTCGCCCGATTTCAAGCAATTGATGGGCCAAACACGCAAATTCTGCCCAATTTTTATGCGATTTGGAAAATACAACGGAATTAGGACTACAAATAAGTTTGCCAAGTTATATTGAAATCGGTTCAGATTTTGATATTGCTCCCATATATATTTTCGCATGATTTTAGGTATTTGGTCACCAATCCCGCTATGTATGTCCAATCTTGATAAAATTGGAAATGTGGGACGGATTTTGGTATAGAAACATTTTTGGCAAATCATATTGAAATCGGTTCAGAATTGGATATAGTTCCCATATATATACGCCCGATTTCAGGCAAATGATTGAGAACACATGGATAACAAAGCAAAATACTCTAAAAAAGACATAACATCTTAACTCAAAAATACATTTACCACACATAATATTTTTATTATTTGTTAAAACGATCTTATTTTACATACCCATTAATGAACTTTCCATGTTTAAAAAATATAAAAATGTTGAAATGTTCTTTTTGGCGCCTAAAATGCTTTCACTTCTTATTTATAATGAATATCGGAAAATGATGCATAAGAAAATATGTCACCATTGCCAGATCAGTATGTCGCTATGTGATGTTACCAGATTGATTTATTTTTTATTTTTAGCAGTGTTCGAAAAGAAACAGTACACTAAAATAACGTACCGCTCCAGGTACGGTATCATTAAAAAATATTTTAGTGTACCGTACCGGAGCACAATCACTAAAAAATATTTTAGCGTACCGTACCGGAGCACAACGAAAATCGTAGTGAACCGCAGTCGGTACACTAAAAAATCGTAGCGTACCGCAGTCGGTACACTAAAATATCGTAGTGTACCACTGGTCGGTTCACTAAAAAAATAACGTACCGGTAATGTACCACACATGTGTTTTTTTATTTATGAGGAAATATGAATTGTTATATGCTTTCTTGGGAAAGGAGGAAAGTATAATAAATAAAATTCAATATTGTATAAATTAATTACATTTTAATCGTTTATAAATATTGAGAAAATGACTAGAAAATATAATGTTTTTTACCCTGTTAGGCACTTAGACATTTATGATATCCAAAAAGGGTGAAAAATCGTGAATTATAAAATCATTTACATGAATTAGTAAAGAATAATTTTACTATTTTGATGTCATTATCATTTTTGGAAAAAGATTATTCAGAAAAATTTAATATTTGCTATACAATCCACATTAATGTTACCAGTACCAACAAAAAATACCCATCTATTTTGTTTGCAGCGAACAGTACTGTTCATCACTAAGGTTTTTTTATTTTCAAGCTATTTTTATTTACACATTTAAAAGTATTTGTAGCCAAATTAAAATTTTAATATGATTTTTTCAATATGGAATGTATTTATAACACCAGTATGAGGTTTCTAATTGACGTCATAAGGATGTTTGAAAGTCCCCTCGTGCAAAATCATCATTATTGGTGGCACCAATAACAGAAAATCTATTCATAGCAAGGTAATGTGGACGATTAACGAGAATTTTGCCTGTTACTTTGTGATACCACTGAAAAAGACGAAGCAGTAAAAATTCGTAGTTCGTATTGTTGGAACAATGAAAATAATATACATATCTGTAATGTAACATACATGTGTTTTTATGAATTATGAGAAAATGTAAAATGTTTAATGGTTTTTTGTTTTATTATGGAAGACTATATAAATTGACCCCATAATTGTGTTATATACATATGTATATCCAAAATATTTGTATAAAGTAATAAGGCACGTGTTGGTGTCACATTGATGTTTTTTGGGCCAAACGAACAGTGGAAAAAATACCGATATAGCGCGCCAAAACTGAAAAAAATCACATACGCCTATGTAAAAATTATTGGTGCAGTATTGATCTAAGGTGTCCACAGAATCTAACGACAGTTAATATAGTTTGTTATACATCAGCCAAAGCGGAATAACGGTTAATTTTTTGTTCACAATTTATGGACTGGTTTTTATTATATATTTTAGTAGTAAATTTGCGATCGTCGTATGCAGTCTTCCTACAAAGTAATTTTAAAGCTTTTCGTGAAGACAGGTGAGTAAAAAATATTTTATATAATATGTTATTTATTGTAACTCGCATTTTACACATATGTAAATCACGTGACATCCGCTTTTCTTTCAAATTGTGTACTTTGTTAAAGCTATTTAGTAGGGAGTGTCGCGGGATGGCGCGTTTATTTTTTATTTTATTTTTAGTACATATAGTTCTTACCAAATTTGTAAAGTTTTAGCTGCAACAAAGTGCAACAAAATATTTTATAATCGTTTTTATTATTATTTTCTATCTAAAATTAGCAAAATTCGGGCGGTACATTTCTATGGGGGCCATATCAAAACATGAACCTGTGCGGACAATTCTCCGTCGGAATACTTTATACTCCAAACGTAGACTAAATGCCAAGTTTCAACTAATTCGGTTGGATAACGTGGCTATAACCTTCAAAATAATCAATATCGGCGGAACCGTTCTATGGGGGCTATATAAAAAGGTGGACCTGTACCGAAAATTCTTATAGGAATGCATGTATAACCCCAACGGACACTAGATACCAAATCTAAGTGGCAGAAATCTTTAAAATACCAAAAATCGGCAGATACCGTTATATGGGTAAAAATAGAAATGTACTAAATATATTAATAAATGAAGTACACTTGTCAATCTAGAGATGTTCTTATCTAAATTATGGACAAACGTAAACGTATTCTACCAGCAGGAAGTTTGAGTTTTTGAGGCATTATTCTCATATTCTTACCATTTTTTTGTTACCTACTACAAACGGATTTTCTGTTTCATGCAATTTTATTGTAATTAATTCAAACATATCAACATTAAAACTTCAACAGAATAAACATATTAAAATTTTAAAATATATTAGCTGGAGACTCAATCTTTAGTGATCCGACTGTGGCTGTTTTGTTTGTTCATGTGGATTGGACAACAAACATAACCTTTTTATGAATTGACTTTTGCCGCAAATAAACATCCTTATGACACCAACATATTAACGTTATTCTTTTCCATTCGTAGAAATGGTTTTATGACATATGCATTATCACCCCTTTTTACTTGTAAAAACTGTCTAATTATTTAACAAGGGAACAAATAATATTTAAAAAGCAGTGTTTTAATATGTACATTGACTACAAGGACTCTAATGAGTCCATAATAAAATTTTCTCAAAGCGAGTAAATAGAAATACATACATTAATAATATGGGTTTTAAACCTAATACTATAATAGAGTGTGGTTCACTAAAACTTCTTATAGAATTTATTAAAATATGTATTGGTTGGAAATTTTAGCTATTTTCATATTTTACACTAATTTTCTCAAAATTCGTATACCGACCGAATTTACCACATTCGTGCTTTTAATTTATATAATCTTGAATTTTAGTTACTATTCTTGCCCTTATTCTCAAAAACATCAAATATATAATTTTTCATCACAATTTACAAAACACACACGTGCGGTACATTACCGGTACGTTATGTTTTAGTGAACCGACCAGTGGTACACTACGATAATTGTACTGTACCTCAGTCGATTCACTAAAAAATCGTAGCGTACCGCAGTCGGTACACTAAAAATCGTTGTGTACCGCAGTCGGTACAGTAAGATTTTCGTTGTGCTCCGGTACAGTATCACTAAAATAATTTTTAGTGTTTGTGTACCGGTACGGTACATTATCGTAGCGTACCTATCCACCTTGGTACAGTACAGAACGGTACGGTACGATTCCATAGTGTTTATTTTCGAACACTGATTTTTAGTGATTCAGAGTGTTGGCAATCGAAATCCGTTATTTTTTTTCAAATTGTTCACTTCAAAAATTGACTTTTTGCCTCGAAAATCTGCTATTGGCCCCATCATGCAGAGGCTGGATTCTTGTTCTGTGAAAATTTGAAATGAAAAATATTTCTTTTATTATTTTTTTTCATTTGACAGTTTTTAAAGTTTTTAACACAGTCTATACAGTCGGACACTCAGCCCAAACTAGTTAGCCCTGACTATTAAGTTTGCTGTCAAATACATTATTGTGACATAAAATACAAAGGAAATCAAATCACAATAATGAACAATCTATTATGTTTGTTGTCAAATGTTGTTACCAGAACTCTGAATGGCCGACCTTCTGGTTTTTAACTTGCTTTGGTATCCTTACTTACTTAGCTGGCACATTACAGAACATTTGTTCCATAGACCGAACTAAGAAAAGATCTCCAATTCTCGCTGTTTTTCGCTTCGCTTTTTGGAATACCGCGCCTTTTCATTTCTTCATCCACTTGTATGCCTCATCGAAGGTTAGGCCTCCCGATTCTGCGTGCGCCGCACGCCTTTTTGGCGGGTTCATCATCGTTCATTCTTATGATATGGTCTAGCCAACGCAATCGCTGCATCTCGATATGTTTAACTATATTCATGTCTTTGTATAGCTTATATAGCTCGTGGTTCATACGATGTCGATATTCACCGTCAACGCAAATCGGCCCGTAGATCTTTCGAAGAATTTTCCTCTCAAACACACCAAGCACTGCTTGTGCAAGTACCCATGCTTCGGAGCCATACATTAGCATGGGCAGTATCAGCGTTTTTTATAGTGTTATTTTTGTTTGACAAGATGTGGCTTTGTTTTTAAATTGCTTATTTAAACCAAAGTAACATCTGTTGGCCAATAAAATTCTTCTTATTTCACAACTGATGTTGTTTGTTGCATTTATGACAGTGTCGAGGTAGACGAAGTCTTTAACTACCTCAAAACAACACCATCAATTTGGTCTTTTCGCCGTTTACCGCCAGACCCACTTTCGCAGATTCTGCTTCGACCTTCCTAAAGGTATCAGTTACTTCCTTTACTGATCGTCATATGACGTCTATGTCATCAGCATAAGCAAGTAACCAGTGGCTATTAGTGTAAATTGTGCCATTTCTTTTGACATTTGCATCTCGTATTACCTTTTGCAGGATGAGCTTTGCGGGGATACCAAATTCAGACATTGCATGGAATACCTTTGATCGGAGGGGACTGTCGAATGCTGCTGTATAATCGACAAAAAGGTGATATGTGTCGATCTGCATCTTTTGGGTCTTCTCCAGGAATTGCCGCAGGGTAAATATCTGGTCATTGGTGGACTTACCAGGTCTAAAGCCACATTGGTATGGTCCAATTATTTCGTTGACAATTGGCTTTAGTCGTTCGCACACTATCCCTGACACTATCTTATAGGCAATACAGTCTTATCTCCTTTCTTGTGGACAGGACACAGGATGCTCAGGTTCCAATCGTCGGGTACTCGTTCTTCCTGCCAGATGGTGCTAACAAGCTGATGCATACACCTTATCAGCGCGTCGCCTCCGGTTTTAAACAGCTCGGCTGGTAAGCCATCGGCCCCTGCTGATTTATTATTCTTCAGCCGGTTGATTGCTGTTTTACCTCATCTTGGCCGAGCGGTATACATTCAGTACCATCTTCAGGGATTGGTTCTGTGGTATCATCGTCTTCGCTACTATTGGATACCAGCAGATTGGAGAAATGTTCCTTCCATATCCTGAGCAAGCTATCTGTATCTGTTACCAGATTACCTTGATGGTCCCTACAGGAGGATGTGCCAGTTCCACAGCCATCAGTTTGATGTTTCACTCTTTGGTAGAATTTTCGGACTTCATTCTGGCTCCTGTACATCTTGATTTTTTCACATTCCCGCTTTTCCATTTCTCTCTTTTTCTTGCGGAAAAGACGTTTCTCTTCTCTCCTTTTCTCCCGCTATCTCTCTCGTGCGCTACGCGTTGCTACTGATTGTAAAGTAGCCCTATATGCCGCATTTTTCTCTTCGGTAACAGCACGACACTCCTGGTCGTACCATGAATTCCTTTGTGGAGGTCTCTGGAATCAAAGTATGGATTTTGCGGCTGTTTGCATGGAGTGGGCAATATTTTGCCATTGTATTGTTATGTTATCGGGACAAGGAGTGCTCGCATTAAGCAATTGGGCTAGTTGAATGGAATATGCTGTGGCTATCTGTTGTGTTTGCAGCCTATCGATGTCCACCTACCGCGTTGTGTCTGTTCGTGCTTTATTTGCAACGTTTAGACGGGTACGTACCTTTGCTGCAGCAAGGTAGTGGTCCGAATCAATGTTTGCGCCTCGGAAGGATCATACATCCAACACGCTCGATGAATGTCTTCCATCTATCACAACATGATCAATTTGAATACTCGTTCTTTGATCTGGAGACAGCCAGGTGCCCTTATGAATATCGAGATGATTAAATCTGGTACTGCAAACTACCATGTTTCTTGCAGCTGTAAAGTCTATCAGCCTCATACCATTGTCAGATGTTTCACTGTGGAGACTGAATTTCCCGACTGTTGGGCCAAAGATATTCTCCTTTCCAATTTTGGCATTAAAATCGGCTAGAATGATTTTAATGTCATGGGCAGGGCAACGGTCATATGTTTCTTCTAATGGGTTGAATTGTGTGTGTGGAGAGAGCAACGTTAAATGAGCGCACACGGGCGCCTAATCGCCTGACGCTGCTATAAAGAGTGCGAACATTCCAGGTGCAGATTCGCAGATCATGGTCCATAAAACATTTGCGGGGTTCGTCAACAGTTTTTTTTCTAGGGGAGGGTTATTAACCAGACGCCCAAACCCAAATTTTTAACGTTCTTATGGCTGAACGCGCGGCACATGTTAGCTCACTACCTTTAATGAGTGTTAAAGGCGGTTCCCCAGGTGACACCATGGGGAGGTCAGTGTCCACTTGAGATGAGAGAGGGACCAAGATAAATCCTGGACTTTGCCATGTTAAAGCCGGTCAGGACCGTTCCTTGGTATCTTCCATTCCATTTGAAGGCTAATCATCAAAAATTGAGCGGTTTATAGCAAAATCGGGAAACTACTCGGGGGCATAAGAAAATGTCACATATTAAATTTGAAGCCTATTCGATTAAAATTGACCGAGTTATAGCAAAATCGGGGAAAGATATATATGGGGGCTATATCCAAATCTGAGCCGATATGGACCAAAGTTGAAATTTTTCATTCCTCTGCCCTTATAAGTACTTGTGCAAAAATTCATCATCCCAGGTCAACTTCTTCTATTTTTGTCCACTTTTGTATGGAAGCGGCAACACTGTGCGCACATAGGAGAAATATGACGTAAAAGGGTTTTCAAACCCAAAATATTGGAATCGTGTTAAAATAAGTTACAAATAATCAGCAGTCTTTGTCGGCAGCTATATACACCCCAACCCAAAAGATAAAAAACAAGTAAAAAAAGTGTCAGTCGGTTTTGCCGACAAAGATATCCCTCAGCCAATGTGAAGTGAAACATTCATCTACGGACAGATCGAATGTATGTAGGGTCTTTTCAGAATTGGGTGGCCCTTTTTTGACATTTGAACCTGAAGATAAAAATGTGGATTAGGATTAATGTTCAGAAGTGTTGCGGAGGAGGTACTTGAAGGAATGGACCGACATTCTTGAAGGAATGGACCGACATTCCGACAGTCCATTACACTGTAGTAATTTTTTGAGTCATGTTTTATTAACCATATTCTGACTCCACAATGTGATAGAGCACCAACAATGAGAAGACACGTGTCTCGCCGTTTTTCCCTATCTCATCAACTTTCGCGGTTATAGCAATTGTTTTGCTATTTTGACCATTAAGACCTGTTGCTTCTGGATTCGTATATTCTAGAAAGATGTTTACTGAGATCTGAGGTAAATTTTTGTAGTTGGTTGTTTGCTTCATATTTGATCGGTTTGAAAGCTGTATAACAATACTTCGAACTTAAACTAAGTTTGGACAAAATATTACGAAAGCCAAATTTTGGACCGAATCGGTTGATCCATTCGAGAGTTATCGTGCGCTCCAGCCAGACAGACAACATACAGACGGACGGACATTGCTAAATCAACTCCAAATTGTCTGAAACGGATTTCGTCCAAACATACTTGGGGTCTAAAACCATTATTTCGATGAGGCACATTTTGCCCATATGAAAGTGTGTATACCCTCGTTAGCATAATGCTGAGGGTATAAACACTATTTGGTACACGAAAGTATGTAGCTAAAGATGTGGCTCTTCAGATGAAAAAAAAATCTACTAAAAATATTGGTAATTTTCTTTGGAAAATATGTGTGAAAATTTCGTTCAAGAGTTTAGACAAACATCGGTAATAAATTGACAATCTTTGATGTTTCGATTTACCTTCGTTATCATTTCTTCTCGCCGTTATTGATAAAATTAGTGAATTCAAAAATATTGCCTAAATTTCAGCCACATGTGTCCTCCTTTCAACTAATTCACACCGTTTTTTTAGCCGGCTAGCAATCTGTGTTTATAATTCGCTTATGACGAACACATAAAAATATTATATTCGACGTCCATAATCCACAGATTTTTTTCAGCAATTCATTTGCAAAATGTTTGTTTAGTTTCTTTTTATTGTTTAAATATTGACATTAAACATTTTTATAATACTTTTTCGCTCAATACACACAGACAAATCAAAATAAAAACAAAAATAAATATTTTCAATATTTTGCGACACAATTTGCTATGATAAAAAAATCGAGACAAGTCATGACACAATTACCAAGGTAGTCCCAATTTACATTAGGCGAGTTTACTTGCGGCAATTGTCAGTTTGTAGGTGAGAGAGGGGGCTGAGAGGCAAAGGGTTACCATATGCCTCACCTCTCTCTCCATCAAACTGACAATTGCCGCAAGTAAACTCGCCTAATGTAAATTGGGACGTAGTGGTATCACACCAGGGGCTCAATTCTTGTTTTATGAAAATTTAAAATGAAAACTTTTATAACGGAAATAAATGTCAAATGACAAATTTTATAAGGCAATTACTATTTTTCATAGAACAAGAATCTAGCCCCAGCTGTTCGAATATGGAAAATCAAATCAAATTATTTTTTTTGTAATTTCCCCAACAACATAAAGAAAATGTTGACACAACATATTCAAAATTTTACGATACCACTACCTGGGTAATTGTGCCATGAGACAAGTTGTATTGGCAGAGAAAGAGAGTAGTAGTTAAGTGGTGATGGGTTTGAGCTAGAATTTGTTAAGCAATTGTTTTTTTTTTAATATTATCGCTTGTAAAACATATTTTATGTGTTTTTGTTTTTTTACTCATATATATTGATATATAAATAGCTATTAAAAAGTTGTATATGTTTGCGGCTGTAACTTGCGGTTTTTTGGGTTTGGAAATGTTTAAAGAAAATATTGTGGCTAAGATTTTTTCATATTATTGTAGTGATTCATGGAAATTGTGTGGAATAGTTTGAATAGTTGACATAACATATTCTAAAATGATATTTCAGTAACTAAAAATACAATCTAGGTTTCATAGAGCATCATAAATGCAAGGCGAAATATAACTGCGAAAAGCCTAGGCGGGTGATATCAACGCACGAATCGCAGAGCTTTCATCTACATCCGAACCCCCGGCATCTGAACGAATAACCCCTGTTTTGAGAAAAAATAGGAGAATTATTCAGGATTGGATATTTCCAAACAAAGCAACCTCTCACTGCAACCAGTGCACTGTGGTCCATTAAACTATACTTATTTGAGTTGTTTTGACTTTTGTAGGGAAGATCCCTAAGGAATGGACCGATATGCTTTATCTTCGATTTTGGACCAAGTTACTTACTTCCCTCGAGGGTTGAGTGTGAAAACTACAATGGAAATTTCAGATGAAGGAGAACATTTCGAATCTAGGTGTCCTGAGTTTGGCTGCTAGAACAAATGTTGTAAGTATGTAAGATGTAAAAAACCTCAAAATTGCCGCATATGGAGTGAGACCAATCCACAAGAGACCATTACATCCAGAAAAATGCACCGTATGGTGCGGTTTTGACGCTGGTGGCATCATCGGACCTTATTTCTTCAAAAATGAGGCTGGAGCTCGCGTTACGGTCAATGGAGATCGTTACCGCACCATGATCAATGATTTTTTGTTTGAAAATATGGATGACATTGATCCGGAGGAGATGTGGTTTCAACAGGATGGCGCTACGTGCCATACGGCGAACGCAACCATCGACTTATTGAAATCAAAATTTGGCGATAAGTTGATTTCGAGAAGTGGACCTGTCAATTGGCCTCCAAGGTCGTGCGATTTGACACCTCTTGATTATTTCCTGTGGGGCTACGTGAAGTCACTGGTTTATGCTGATAAACCAGCAACAATTGATGCCTTGGAGGCCAGCATTGTTCGTGTTATTCGTGACATACGGCCAGCAGTGCTCGAAAAAGTGGCCAAAAATTGGACGTGCAGAATGCACTTCGTCAAGAACAGCCGCGGTGCCTATATGCCCGTAATCATTTTCAAATGTTAATGTCACGTATTGATCTTTCGAATAAAAAAAAAATTGATTACAATTTAGTTTTTTGTGTTATTTTTTACAATTTCAAGTTCTATCGGGCTTAAAAAAACACCTTTTACTAATAACAAAACGGCATCATACATGTAGACCTTAGGGTTATGACTTTCTGAAATTTTTTCTCAAAAATGATTTTCTGTAGTGAGAATGAATGAACTTTTGCCTATTAATGCCCTAAATAACATTCATTCCATTTTATCATAACAAAGGCTTTGATTTTTTTTTAATCTATGAAATGAAAAAAATGCTCAAAAAAGTATTTCCTGTTGCTGGTCCATTACAAAACATTTGTTCCATAGACCGAACTAACTTTTTGAAATACCGCGCCTTGTCATCACTTCATCCACTTGTCTGCGCCATCTATTCTTTGGCCTGCCAATTTTGAGTGCACCATGTAGCTCGAATTTATACGCCTTTTTAGCGGGTTCGTCATCGCTCATTCTTATTATATGGCCTAGCCAACGCAATCGCTGCATCTCGATACGTTTATCTATACTGATGTCGTTGTATAGCAGATACAGGTCGTGGTTCATGCGAAGTCGATATTCACCGTTAATGCAGATTGGTTCGTAGATCTTTCGAAGAATTTTTCTCTCAAACACGCCAAGCACTGCCTTATCTGCTTGCGCAAGTACCCAGGCTTCGGAACCATACATCAGTACGGGTAGTATCAGTGTTTTGTAAAGCGTTATTTTTGTTGTGGTTTTGTTTTTGAAGTGTTTACTTAAGCCAAAGTAGCATCTTTTGGCCAATAAAATTCTTCTTTTTATTTCACAACTGATGTCGTTTGTTGTGTTTACGGCGGTGTCGAGGTATACGGAGTCTTTTACTACCTCAAAATTATAGGAACCAACTTCAACAGTTGGTCCGATCTCAATGGACGCATTGCGCGTCGACACCATCAGCTTGGTCTTCTCGCCGTTTACTGCCAGACCCACTTTAGCAGATTCTCCTTCGACTTTCATAAAGGTACCGGTTACTTCTTTTACTGATCGTCCCATGATGTCTATATCATCAGCATAAGCAAGTAACATGCTGCTATTGGTGTAGATTGTTCCACTTCTTTTGACGTTTGCCTCACGTATAACCTTTTCTAGCAGGATGTTGAAAAGATCACACGATAGGCTGTCTCATTGCCTGAAACCTCTTTTGGTACAAAACTCTTCGGAGAGGTTCTTTCCTATTTTAACTGAAGATCTTGTGTCAGTTGGAGTCATTTTACAAAGCCGAATGAGCTTTGCGGGAATCTGTGGTATCTTCGTCGACTGCGCTAGTATTGGATACCAACAGTTTGGAAAAATGCTCTTTCCATATTCTTAGCACACTATCTGTATCAGTTAACAGATTACTTTACTGGTCACTACAGGAGGATGTGACAGTTCCAAAGCCATCAGTTTGATGTTTCACTCTTTGGTAGAATTTTCGGACTTCATTCTGTCTCCTGTACATCTCGATTTGTTCACACTCCCGCTTTTCCATCTCTCTCGTTTTTCTGCGGAAAAGACGTTTCTCCTCTCTCCTTTTCTTCCGATACCTCTCTCGTGCGCTACCCGTTGTTACTGATTGTAAAGTAGCCCTATATGCCGCATTTTTCTCTTCGGTTGCAGCACGACACTCCTGATCATACCATGGATTCCTTGGTGGAGGTTCCTTGTATCCAAGTATGGATTTTGCGGCTATTTGCATGGAGTGGGCAATGCTTTGCCATTGCGCTGATATGTTATCGGGAAGAGGAGTGCTTTGATTAAGCAATTGGGCTAGTTGAGTGGAATATGATGTGGCTATCTGTTGTGATTGCAGCTTACCGATGTCCAACTTCCGTGTTGTGTCTGTTAGCACTTTGTTTGCTACCTTTAATCTGGTACGTACCTTTGCTGCAACAAGGTAGTGGTCCGAGTCTATGTTTGCACCTCGGAACGATCGTACATACAACACGCTTGATGCATGTCTTCCATCTATCACAACGTGATCAATTTGATTTCTTGGTCTTTGATCTGGCGACAGCCAGGTGCGCTTATGAATATCGACATGCTTAAATCTGGTACTGCTAACTACTATGTTTCTTGTAGCTGCAAAGTCTATCAGCCTCATACCATTGTCAGATGTTTCACTGTGGAGACTGAATTTTCTGACTGTTGGGCCAAATATATTCTCCTTTCCAATTTTGGCATTAAAATCGCCTAGTATAATTTTAGTGTCATGGGCAGGGCAACGGTCATAAGTTTCTTCTAAGCGCTCGTAAAATATATCTTTGGAAGGTCCGTCCTTGTCTTCAGTGGGGCGCAAATAAAGCTGATGTTGAAGAACTTTGCTGTTAATCGAATTGCAGCGAGTCTTTCATTCACTGCGGTGAAGCTGGAGACCAGATGTTTTAACCTCCGACCAACTACAAATTCGCAGCCAAACTCATGCTTTATGTCATGGCAGCTAATGCGTAAACTGCACCTTCTCTATAAAGAGTGCGAACATTCCACTTGCAGATTCGCAGATCATGGTCCTTAAAACGTTTGCGGGGTTCGTCAACTTTAGAGGGTTTTTTTCTTTTCTTTCTTTTTTTCATAGTAGGTTGTTTTTTTCTAGGGGAAACCCAAGTTTTTAACGTTCTTATGGGTGAACGGCACATGTTAGCTCACTACCTTTAACGGGTGTCAAAGGCAGTTCCCCAGGTGACACCACGGGGAGGTCAGTGTCCACTTGAGATCAAAGATGGACCAAGATAAATCCTGGTATTTGCCATGTTAAAACCCGTCAGGACCGTTCCCTGGTATCTTCCATCCCCTACGTCACCCTTTTATTCCATTTAAATTTAAAAAAGTAACAAACGTTAATTTCGGCTGGGCCGAACTTTTATACCCTCCACCATAAAATAGTCTTAATTAAAATGAAATAACACTGTGCAACACAATTAAATTTTTTTAAAAATGATGGGAAAAACCTTATAGATTATGAAAGTAGAGCTAAAAAAATGAGACACGTGTATCGGCGTTTTTAAAGTTTACGTCGGAAAGTAACCAAAATAGGCGGTGCAAGTGCCGCCCATTTTAAAATTGTTCGACATATTCGAGTTTAGATATCGTGGAATCCTTGCATTTCAGATATATAGTATCTTTGGCAACTTTACTTAAGAGGGTTTGGGAAATATTTTTGTTAAAAATTCTAACCCTCATGCGGTTCATCAAAGGGGTCTTTTTTGTCCTTTTTTCGAAAATCTTTCAAAAACTCATTAAAAATGTGATCGTATCAAATCCGAATATTCTACAAAATTGTTCGCCATAAAATTTTACTTTAGGTCTCAGAATACACCAAATCTGTAACTCTTGTCTAATCGCCAGGAATCTCTAAAAATTAAAAACACGTTTTAGGGTTAAAGTCGGACTTTATCCGAGCTTATTTAAAATTGTCCCACAAAACATAATTTTAGAGAAATGATGTCAGAGACAAAAATATTCTTCGTCAAATTTCACTATAGGTCACCAAAGAAATGAAATATCTATTTACATTCTATAGCATGAAAATATCAGTATCAATTTTTCTGAAAAAACATGAAAGTATTTCCCAATTTTTTTGATGAAAAATTTTTCCTTCTATTTTCTAGTTGATACATGGAATTAATATAAAACTTGGTTATAGGTGAAAAGTGTCAAAGGATGAAAAATTCTACACAAAATTTCACTATGAGTTTCAAAATAAATTATAAATCTATGTACACTATTTCCTTTCAAAAATTGGATTACAAATTTATATATATTAGGATGAAATTATATGTTTTAATTTTGGACTGTTAATTTTACATAATTCCATACTGTATCAAAATCTAGCAAAATCCTTTACTTTTTGGGAATATTGTTAAAGAAAGAAATGTTCCAAATGAAATTTCATTATGAGTCCCTGAATGAAAAATCGTTACATTTTCAATTTGAATGATTGCATATCATTCCACTAAATGCATAATTTCTCACAGATAGTAGAATTCTTGCAAAAATGTTTGGGATCGCTGGAAATCCATTGAAAAAGGAGAAGCTGTTTCAAACTTTAGTTTTTGAAATCAATAAAGCACATATTTATTAAGGGATGAGTAAATAAGCTGCTTTGCCTGCTTACCTTGCTTACTTCTGATAAAGTTATAAAAAAGAAAAGGGCAACCCAGTTCGAAATTTGCTCGGCCTTCTTTATTCTTTTTTTTATTATGTCAGAAATGAAGCAGGAAAGCAAGGCAATCAGGCGAAGCAGCTTAAGGGCTTTATTTTTTTTCAATTTTTTCAAAATATCACACATATTAACAAATGTTTTACCGCATCTATAAGAGGTGTTTTAGTGTGCAGCACATGGTTCGGACTTGGAGGAGATTACATGTAATTGATGTGAAGAAGTCTTTATGGGAAATAGTTTTTTTCGGAATAATATATTTTTTTCCTAAAGAAATATGTATATATCCCTAATGTACATCAAAAATATAAATAAATATATTAAATGTCGTATGGAATTTGACACTAACGTTACAGCCCAGTTCAGTCAGCTGAGTACTGCTGTTACCTTATATTGTTCTACCATGGTAAAAACTGATCCAAATAGCATACAGGGATACGAGGTTGTAAAAAAGTCATAACCCCAATAGACCAATCCATGTGACTTTATATTGAAATTAATACATGGATCCCTGCTGCTGCTGTACAAGTAAACCAGTGACCTGACATGTTTAACGTTGTCAAATATTTTTGTATAGAGGCATTGTTCTTTGTACAAAGTTTCCTTTTCAGCTTCACTTTAAATTGCTGTCACAGATGGAGCAGAATAATACAATAACAAAAGAAAAACGAAACTGACAACGAAAACAATAGTGGAACAAAAAATTCAAATCTCTCTCCCTTAATGGATTTATCCACACCAACAAAGGCATAGTGAGCAAGGCAAGCTCTGTGGTTTTGTTATTTTCAAAAAAAAAAAAAAAATAAGAGAAAAAACAAAAAAACATATTTTATTAAAGTGAGTAATATTGTTATAAATAGCATGAATGCAGCACACACAGAGATACAGACTTCGGCGTTGTACAAAATCATGTGTGCCTTTTTTTAATTCTACTGCTCTCTGCAGGAACAACAAAAACAATATAAAAAAATTCTAGCTTGGAATAAAAATAAAATCAGGTCATTCATATCTTCTGTTTTGCCATACCATGCCTCCTTCCTTCCCGTAGCTATATTTCTGTTTAATGTTGGGCTTGCTACTGATGCCACATGCATAACTACATCCATACTTTGAAAGCTACTCTGCCTACCTCTACTGCTGCTGCTGCCGTTGTGTCAATTGTCACAGAGATCTGTGTTTTTTTTTTCTTTTCCAGAACAAAACTCTGAAAAATACTGAAAATCCTGTTTGCAAAATGACACAAAGAAACAAATCGAAATAAAACGAAGAACGAACGAATAAATAATATGAAACAAGGATAACAAAGTAGGTATACAACAACAGAAAGTGTGTCAGTTTTGGGGTCAAACATATGCGGCATTCTCAGCCTGAAGAGTGAAACAAAAAGAAGAAAACAGAAAACCGGCAACAACAATTATTATATTCAATTGTTTCAATAATTGAAAGGAAGATGGAGGAAAAAAGCAAATCTATGCCAGAAAAACTTATTCTACAATTATATGAATCTGCAGGATGACTAGCTAGCTACTAGATATGGCAATTTCCTAAGAAAAATAAAATAGAGAAATAAGAAGAAGTATTGAGGCAATGTGGAGGATGGATCTAGGAGCAAAATGCTAAGAAAATACGCATTACATGAACCGCAGGTCTTATGAGTGAAGGAGAATGCTACCATGATACCGAAACACCGGGTAGACAGCAAGCAGAGAAGAGTAATCATATTCATGTTGGAGTAATCATATTCAGAGCACCAAATAGGGTATTATAAATTTTCAGAAAATATATATTGTTGATGCAACCATATATTATGTTTCAGGCGTCATAATGATATTGTTTCAGCAACAATATATATTTTAATATTTTTAAAATACCCTTTTTATACCCTCTTCCCTAATATGGAGGGTATAAATAAATTTGTCATTCTGTTTGTAACACATCGAAATATTTGTCGGAGACCCTATAAAGTATATACATATATGCTTGATTAGGGTAAAATTCTAAGTCAATATAACCACACGCAGATAAATATATGTTAGAAATATGTTTGGATCCAAACATAATTAGTTTGTGTCCAAATAAATATATGTTTGCAACAGTTTGTAACATATCTCAATTTTATTTGTTTGGGTACCAACATATTTTTTATGTTAGAACATATTTTTTATGGGTGGAGAGAGGATTTTTGTCAAAGAGAGTAACAACAGGGCTCTCACGGCTGCGGAACGCTGTTTTATAATAAATAGATGTGTGTATGGTGTAATAGGAGACGCAGAAGCATTGGTGGTGTGTATGCGGTAAAATACGCGGGTTTCGTGCTTTGTTGTTTTTAGGCAACGTAGCAAGCGAAGAGGAAAAGAAAAAAAATGGTATTAATTATGTTGTTCTTTTTTTCTTCTTAAATACAATCGTTGAGTAAAGACTGTAAAGTGAGTGAATAAATCAGTGTTTGGTCTTTTCTTAAATAAATGGTGCTTTTTAGTAATTTAATTGCCCAATAAGTTTTATAATTGAATCAAAAAGGTAAATGGACATATTTTATTGGACAAGGAAGAAATCGCATTTAATATTGGTAATTCATCTTTTTGGGTGACGTAGGGGATGAAAGATACCAAGGAACGGTCCTGACCGGCTTTCACATGGCCAGTATTTATCTTGGTCCCTCTCTTATCTCAAGTGGACACTGACCTCCCTGTGGTGTCACCTGGGGAACTGTGCCGCTCACCTGGGAAACTGTGCTGCGCAAGTTAAAAACTTGGTTGTTGGGTTAGTAACCCTCCTATAGAAAAAGCAGCCTACTATGAAAAAACGAAAGAAAAGAAAAACAAACCCATCTAAAGTTGACGAACACCGCAAACGTTTTTTTTTTTTTTTTGATCTGTGAATCTGCACCTGAAATGTTCGCACTCTTTATAGAGAAGGTGCAGTTTATGCATTGGCAGATGTATTTGAAAAGTGCAAGGCCGACATTATTCCCATACAGGAAATACGATGGAACGGGAAAGGCGTCACAACAACACCTAAAGGTGACGCACTGTATTATAGCTGCCATGACACAAAGCATGAGTTTGGTTGCGGATTTGTAGTTGGTCGGAGGTTAAAACATCTGGTCTCCACAGCATATTCCACTCAACTGGCCCAATTGCTTAATCAAAGCACTACTCGTCCCGATAACATATCAGGACAATGGCTAACCATTGCTCCTTTCCATGCAAACAGCCGCAAAATCAGTACTTGGATACCAGAGACCTCCACCAAGGAATCCATGGTATGACCAGGAGTGTCGTGCTGCTACCGAAGAGAAAAATGCGGCATATAGGGCTACTCTACAATCAGTAGCAACGCGTAGCGCACGAGAGAGGTATCGTGAGAAAAGGAGAGAGGAGAAACGTCTTTTCCGCAGGAAAAAGGCAGATATAGAAAAGCGGGAGTGTGAACAAATCGAAATGTACAGGATACAGAATGAAGTCCGAAAATTCTACCAAAGAGTAAAACATCAAACTGATGGCTTTGGCACTGGCACATCCTCCTGTAGAGACCAGAATGGTAATCTGGTAACTGATACAGATTGTGTGCTAAGGATATGGAAAGAGCATTTTCCCAAACTGTTGGTAGCCAATAGTAGCGAAGTCGACGAAGATACCACAGTTCCAATCCTAGAAGATGGTATTGAGTGTATACCACCCGGCCAAGATGAGGAAAAGACAGCAATAAAGCGGCTGAAGAATAATAGGGCAGCAGGAGCTGATGGCTTACCAGCCGAGCTGTTCAAAACCGGAGGCGACACGCTGATAAGGTGTATTCATCAGCTAGTTAGCACCATCTGGCAGGAAGAACGCGTACCCAACGATTGGAACCTGAGCATCCTGTGTCCCGTCCATAAGAAAGGAGATAAGACTTTGTGCTCCAACTATAGAGGCATAAGTCTTCTCCCTATCGCCTACAAGATAGTGTCAGGGATATTATGTGAACGACTAAAGCCCATGGTCAATGAAATAATTGGACCATACCAATGCGGCTTTAGACCTGGCAAGTCCACCATCGACCAGATATTTACCCAGCGGCAAATCCTAGAGAAGACCCAAGAGATGCAGATCGACACCTATCACCTTTCTTTTGATTATAAAGCAGCCTTCGACAGTCCGCTACGTTCAAAGGTATTCCTAGCCATATCTGAATTTGGAATTCCCGCAAAGCTCATTCGGCTTTGACAAATGACTCTACTTAACACAAAATCTTCAGTTAAGATAGGAAAGAACCTTTCCGAAGAGTTTTGTACCAAAAGAGGTTTCAGGCAAGGAGGCAGCCTTTCGTGTGATATTTTCAACATTCTGCTTGAAAAGGTTATACGAGAGGGAAACGTCAAAAGAAGTGGCACAATCTACACCAATAGCCACATGTTATTTGCTTATGCTGATGATATAGACATCATGGGACGATCAGTAAAAGAAGTAACCGATACCTTTATGAAAGTCGAAGGAGAATCTACTAATGTGGGTCTGGCGGTAAACGGTGAGAAGACCAAGCTGATGGTATCGACGCGAAATGCGTCCATTGAGCTCGGACCAGCTGTTGAAGTTGGTTCCTATTATTTTGAGGTAGTAAAAGACTTCGCATACCTCGGCACCGCCGTAAACACAACAAATAACATCAGTTGTGAAATAAAAAGAAGAATAGTTTTGGCCAACAGATGCTACTTTGGCTTAAGTAAGCAATTTAAAAACAAAGCCACAACTCGCCAAACAAAAATAACGCTTTACAAAACACTGATACTACCCGTATGGTTCCGAAGCCTGGGTATGGTTCCGAAGCCTGGGTACTTGCGCAAGCAGATAAGGCAGTGTTTGGCTTGTTTGAGAGAAAAATTCTTCGAAAGATCTACGGACCAATCTGCGTTAACGGAGGATATCGACGTCGTATGAAAAACCTGCTGCATCTGCTATACAACGACATCAATATAGTTAAACGTATCGAGATGCAGCGATTGCGTTGGCTAGGCCATATCATATGAATGAGCGAGGATGAACCCGCTAAAAAGGCGTATAAATATGAGCCGCTTGGCGGTGCATGCAGAATTGGCCGGCCAAAGAATATATGGCACAAACAAGTGGATGAAGAGATGACAAGGCGCGGTATTCCACAAAGCGAAGCAATAGACAGAGAGAAATGGAGATCTTTTCTTAGTTCGGTCTATGGAACAAATGTTCTGTAATGGGCCAGATAAGTAAGTACGATTTCAACTTTGAGGAAAATGTGTTTTATTTCAAAACTAAGGAGAAGTGTTCAACGATGTTTCAATATATTTTTTTTCTGTTTTATATTTCATTGGAATTTGTTATATACCTATGTGTCTGTTGTGCTTTTGTTTGTTTTTTCTATGCCTTTCAATAAACAACCCCCATTTATAAATGTATGTATATGTTAGAGTTAGCCAGTGAGCACTTGCTGAGAGCAAGTGAGCACACATTTCAATGTGTTTCACATTGACATTTACGCTCCCTTGCTTCGGTATTTTTAAGTTTGTGACCTAAATATCTCACCGAAATGGCTGAAATTTGGTGTTTAGTCTTCGTTAGGTGTATGAAACTTTCCACCTGAAATTTGTCGGTATAAATCTGACCCTTTATATATAGCTCCCATAGAACGGTACCTGCCGATTTTCGGTATTTTGAAGGTTTTGACCTCACTATCGGTTTTGACCTCAATATTGACCAGATATTTACCCTGCGGCAAATCCTGGAGAAGACCCAAGAGATGCAGATCTACACCTACCACCTTTTTGTCGATTATAAAGCAGCCTTCGACAGCCCGCTACGTTCAAAGGTATTCCAAGCCATGTCTGAATTTGGTATCCCCGCAAAGCTCATTCGACTTTGTAAAATGACTCTAACTGACACAATATCTTCAGTTACAATAGGAAAAACCTTTTCGAAGAGTTTTGCACCAAAAGGGGTTTCCGGCAAGGAGACAGCCTTTCGTGTGATCTTTTCAACATCCTGCTAGAAAAGGTTATACGAGAGGCAAACGTCAAAAGAACTGGCGCAATCTATACCAATAGGTATAGATATAGAATAGAATAGAAGGAGAATCTGCTAAAGTGGGTCTGGCGGTAAACGGCGAGAAGACCAAGCTGATGGTGTCGACGCGCAATGTGTCCATTGAGATTGGACCAACTATTGAAGTTGGTAGACTTCGTCTACCTCTACCTTTAAACGTATCGAGATGCAGCGATTGCGTTGGCTAGGCCTTATCATAAGAATCTGCTAAAAAGGACCGCTTGGCGTTGCACGCAGAATTGGCAGGCCAAGGAATAGATGGCGCAAACAAGTGGATGATGAGATGAAAAGGCGCGGTATTCCAGAGAGCGAAGCAACAAATATAGAGAAATGGATATATTTTCTTAGTTCGGCCTATGGAACAAATGTTCTGTAATGGGCCAGCAAAGTAAGAAAGTACGTAAGTAGAAAGATGAAGAACTTAGTACTTTTATAAACGAAAGGAAACCAAGTGTTCATATTCACTTCTTAGAATATGATTGCTCCTACAATATCTTTTCTCTGCGTGTTCATTATTTCCCCTTACCCAGCAAAATGTTCGATGCCATTCAATCATGGGTGCAAGTGTTCTGGAATGTCATATTTTTAGCATCTTCATCGATGAATTTTATATGAGCGTGGACCCAAAAGATGCTATTCATTTTTGGATCCAAAGCATGTCATTTACACCAATGCTTTTACATGTCATTTTCACCAATACTTTGGCATGTCATTTCCGCCAATGCTTTGACATGTCATTTTCACCTAGCCTTTGCAATGACATTATCATCGAGAGTTTTAACAACGTTGATTGTGATTTCGAGTCTCCGACAACATCAAGCCTATTGTAAATAATTAATCGTATATATTTAGAATAATGTGTATAAATAAGAACACAAAATTCATCTCTATCGGATCGATGGAATGGGTTCAAATTCTAATGAAAAGATCGGATCTTTCACGACTTCGTTTGAACCAATGCAAAAGATGCCATGAAATCACGTCATCGCATGGAACCCCTTCCTTCAAATTTTGCTGGGTTAAGTAAGCATGTATGTTTTCCTTATTACTCTCTTCCCTTTTCGTCAACCAACATGATGATCCACAAACGACCCCTTCTTTCTGTTCATACGATCACGACGTTCACTATGACACACATAATTGTTTAACAATAAACTTGAACTTGTTTAAACAACAACGTCGTCAACCTCCCCTTTTTTATTATCTTTAAAACAATCAAAATATAAACAACAACAAAAACCACACACCAAAATTCCAAACATGAGCCGAAAAAAACGTCATACATGTTTTTTGCACTCTCTTCTTCATCGCTTTTGGGGAAACAAACACTTTGCACACGCGCTACACTTAATAGCAAGCATCATGTATATGCCGGCCGGCACACACAAAAAAGCTGCAAATCTTCGCCAGTCATACTCTGTTCACATGCTACATCGCAATCGCGGCATATGAGCTTGTTTTTGGATTATTTTGATAAAAGGTAGAGGTGGAGGAGGGATCATGTTGCATGCTCGATTAACAAACGAAGATAATATCTTTTCGTTTTTATCTTAAAACAAAAGAGAAAGACACAAAGGATGATATTTTAGGCGGTAAACTGTACGCCAATTTAATGGCAATACGGGCAAAATGTGCCTCATCGAAATAATGGTTTTAGACCCCAAGTATGTTTGGACGAAATTTGTTTCAGACAATTTGGAGTCGATTTAGCAATGTCCGTACGCCTGTCTGGCTGGCTGGCTGGAGCGCACGATAACTCCCGAGCGGATTAACCGATTTAGGCCAAAATTTGGCTTTCGTAACATTTGGTCCAAGCTTAGTTTCAGTTCGAAGATGGGCCATATCTACCCACTCCCCCACAAAAGTTGAAAACTTTTCGGTAAAATAATGCGCACGATAACTCTCGAAGGCAGTTACCGATTTGGTCCATACTTTGGGCATCGCAATATTTCTACGAACCATAGATCAGTAGGTCTATTCAGTAACTTTTTAAAAACTTTACTCATTGTTTATTTTACAACAATTCCATTTGTTTGTTTTGTAATTGTTACAAAAACAGAAGAAATATAAACAACGTTTCAATCGATAAAAGTTACAGAATTCCTACAGGTTAGAATATGGACTATATATGTCAACTCCTTCGGATACCTCCCACACCAAATTTCGGAAAAGTGCAGGTTAGGAGCTCCTCTTGAATCGTTTGATTTTTCTTGCAACAGGTTGCGCTCAAGACCCCTATTACGATGGTACAAGTTTTTCAGTGGCAAGTCCATACTTCTTTAGAAAATGGTCCGAAAACTGTAAAAAAACCCTACGGCCAGCATGTGTAGTGGCTGGTGCGCACGACAAATACTGCTTTTGTCTACACTTTGCATATCGTAATATTTCTTCGAATATTAGATGAAATTCGAATATGGTGCTTATAGCTCCACTTCTTCCGGCACATTTCCCACAAAAGTTCGAAAATATCCGCTAAAATGGTAAGCGCAATATCTCAAAAAAGGAGCAACCGATTGGGTCCAAACTTTGAATCTCGAAATATTTTGTCTAAACTTAGATTATGTTCAAAAGTGGGCCCAATCGGTCCACTCATTCCACACAAATGAGCAACAATTTTGTTTAAGTGCTGTTAAGGGTCTGTGCGAGAATTCTTAGGAAACTTTTACCGAAGGCACTCCTAGTAGCCTTGTATATGATGTTTTTCGTGAGGACTTGCTCATGTTTCCTGACATAATGGTCCTATCGAGAGGAATGAATAATACACACTTCCAAAATCGAATATGTCGGTCCATTCCTTCAGGCACCACCCCCGCAATACTTTTGAGATTTTAACCTTCCATATCCTTGTTGTTCCATATATTTGTCGGCAAGTTCATACGCCCACAAGTCTGAAGACCCCCAAAATTCTTTTTTGGGAAACAGGTTTTTCAATTCACACAGGCTAAGGGTATACCTCTGTCGGCAAAGCCGAGCCCACGAGAGAGGTATTGGGAGAAAAGATGAGAGGAGAAACATTTTTCAGTAGAGAAATGGAAACGCGGGAATGTGAAAAAATCGAGAGTTACAGGAGCCAGAACGAAGTCCGAAAACTCTACCAAAGTGTAAAAAACCAATGTGATGGCTTTGGTACAGGCACATCCTCCTGCAGAGACCAGCAGAGGTAATTTGGTAACTGATAAAGATAGTGTGCTCCGGTTATGGAAAGATCATTTTTCCAAACTGTTGGAATCCAAAATCGAGGAAGACACAACAGATCCAATCCCAGAAGATGGTATTGAATGTATACCGCAGGTGCACGATGAGGTGAAGACACAATAAATCGGCGGAATAATAAGGGAGCAGGAGCCAATGGCTTACTACAGCTTTTTCTGATGTTATACGAAACATTTTAGTTGTAATTCGTAACATTTTATTTGTAATTCAATTAGTCCATTTGTAATTCGTAAAATTTTATTTGTAATTCGAAAACTCAATTTTTAATTCGAATTATTCCATTTGTAATTCGAATTTTTCTATTTGTTTTTCGAATTATTCCATTTGTAACTCGAATTATTGAATTTGATTTTCGAATTATTCCATTTGTAATTTGAATTACTTCATTTCGAATTGTTTTACTTGTAATTCAAATTATTCCATTTGTAATTCGAATTATTCAAATTGAAATTACAAATAGAATAATTCGAATTTCAAATGGAATAACTCGAATTGCAACTAAAACAATTCAAATTACAAATAGAATAATTCGAATTACAAATAGAATATTTCGAATTTCAAGTGGAATAATTCGAATTACAAATGGAATAATTCGAATTTCAAATACAGTAATACAAATTGCAAATGGAATAAATCGAATTACAAATAGAATAATTCGAATTACAAATGGAATAATTCGAATTACAATTGAAATGTTTCGAATTACAAATGGAATTCTCGAATTACAAATAAAATTTTACAAATTACAAATGGAATTCTCGAATTACGACTAAATTGATATGAATTACATCTTAAAAAGGTGTAGTCGAGCTGCGCACAACCGGAAGCGATACGCCAATAAGGTCTATGCATCATCTAGTTAGCACCATTTGGTAGGAAGAACGCATATCGAACGATTGGAACCTAAGCATCCTATTTCTTGGACATAAAAATAAGACAAGACTGTGTGCTCTAATTGTGGGAGCATACGCTGATCTAGCGATTCTCTCTTGTACCGTTGGACATCTCTTTCTAGATCATGAAGACCCCATCCTGGTTGCGGCGGTGCGTCCTAACCACCATATGGTGATTAAGATGGCTACTCTTTTGCTGTACTGGAAGATTGTTTGCCTACTCATGTATGCGGTACACTGGTACACTGAAGACATGAGACGGCAACCCGTTACAGTTCTCAGGGTGGCATTCTGACAGGTTTGAATATTTTTCCATCGCGTTGCATTTATATTCGCTAAGCACACTGTCGCCGCATAGCTTACCACAGACCGACCTATTGCGTTATATGTCGTCAACGAGGTTTCTTTATCTGCACCCCAAGTCTTGCCGGCTAAGAACTTGAGGACCTTTTACAACATCTGAGCTTGTCGCAAGCTCCCAAGACGGAATATCACAACTCATGATGGTCATTATATTCCCCAAGGTACACGCATACGACGTGAATATTCTGTCGAATGTGAAATGGTCTGTCCGAAGTCGTCATTTTTCAGACCAGGTGACACGATGGTTACATCTGGAGAATTTTGAAACTCTCCGCTAATTCTGGTAATTTCCCAGGACGGAATATCACAACTCATGATGGTCATTATAGTCCCCCAAGACCAGTCGTGTAGGACATTTTACAAGCGGGCTATTTATCGGTGGGATGTATACGTTGGCAACTACACCTCGGCAGTTCATTATATTATAATATTCCATGTACGGATCCTTAGAGCCAGGCTCATGCAATAGGTATGCATTGAACAGACTACTGCAACAGGAAAGCATCTGTAAGCTACAGTTG
The DNA here is from genome assembly GCF_047663935.1 of Musca autumnalis. Classification (NCBI taxonomy): domain Eukaryota; kingdom Metazoa; phylum Arthropoda; class Insecta; order Diptera; family Muscidae; genus Musca; species Musca autumnalis. Next base: position 200,503,269 of record NW_027411866.1, on the reverse strand, counting down.
TGGTTGGGCTTGGTTTCCTGCACCGCCCCGAATCATAAAATCCACTATTGCCGGAGTCCAATGGAACAGCAACGGCTGGTATCAAGTGCTGCGTGTGCGGCTGCTGTTGGGGGAATACGGAAGAGTCTCGTATTATGATTAAGACTACGACTTACTGGGAGCTGTGTTCACGAAGCGACAGGTTCCCTGTCGTACTCCCTCACGGCATCTATTACATCTCACCGACGTTTCAGTGTGGCGGATGTGACAAACCTAACACATCCATATTGGTCCTGAGTTTTCCTCCGTGCCATACACTACCTTGTCGGGAATAAGTATTACGATGTGCAAAGTTTAAACTTTTGTGGGGAAGGTACCCGAAGGAGTGCACCGATGTGTCCCATCTTCGAATTTTATCTATGTATGTTAGGATAAATATTACGAGGTGTAGAGTTTGGATTAAATCTGCTGATCGGTTCGAGTGTTACCGTGCGCACCGACCAGACAGATAGACAGATATGCCGTGATTAACGTGGGTACCTACCTTCCAGTCTAACCCCACGGTGTTCTGCACACCGGATGGAAATAATGCGTCAATCGGTGCCCTCAACACAAACGTGAGTACCAATTCGATTCCACGCATTTGGACGTGTTCAACCCCTTGGTTTGGGGCGGAGCCTATCTAACACTCCTGCCTTGCTATGGGTCAGGCACCCGGTTGATAATGCAACTCCACATTTGAGCCGAAACTCTACCCGCGATTTGGGTATAAACCACAGCCACCGCGATGTACACCAAACTGCCAGGCTAAATCTTTTTGGACCTAGGGGCTCCTGACACCCGCGGTACGACAATATAGCCTCCGGTCAGGCTTCGTAGTATACCAACTATACCACTACCAGTTGAACTCCAAACAGTTCGAGACTGGTTACCCACAGAGAAAAGCCTCTGCCCACTTCGTAGCCAAAGAATACTACCGATTGGACTCAATAGTCCGGGACTGGTAACCCACAGAATATAGCCTCTGCCCAGCTTCGCAGCCAAAGACTACTACCAGTAGGACTCAAGAGTCCGGGACTGATAACCCACAGAGAAAAGCCCCTGTCAACTTCGTAGCCAGAGACTACTACCAGTTAGACTAGAAAGTCCGGGACTGGTAACCCACAGAGAAAAGCCTCTGCCAACTTCGTAGCCAGAGACTACTACCAGTTACACTAGAAAGTCCGGGACTAGTGACCCACAGAGAAAAGCCTCTGCCGACTTCGTAGCCAAGACAGATAGACAAACGGACGGCGCTAAACTGACTCCAAATTGTCTGAAACAGATTTCGTCCAAAAATTCTTGGGACCCAAAAACATTATTTCGATGAGCCAGGCAGATATATAGAGGTGCGGATCTACATCGACTCTAAATTGTCTGGAACAGTTTTCGTCCAAAAATACAATTATTTCGATGAGACACATTTTAGATTGCATCGAAGAGTATATAACTTCGATAGCCTTAAGTCTCAGGGTATAAGGACCCCTTTGACGGTATGACCAATTGACCAATGATATCGAAAAGCACATTCGAGAGATAATGGACAATATTGGAGCGTTCTAAAAAGTATATACGACACGGCACACTTAGAATCGAAAAGCCAAAACTTCGATGAATAGCTACCCCCTCAAAAATTGTTTTCAGATTGACGATATATTGGAACAAATGTAGTCCTCAGTAGCTTAAAACCCATTTTTTTCAAAAAATATTTTTAAAAAATTCACGCTCGATGCTTTTAAATATTTTTTGAAAAACAAAAAAACTGCCAGGCAGCGAGCGTGGATTTTTTAAAAATATTTTTTTGAAAAAAGGAAACATAAATACATCGAGCGTGGATTTTTTAAAAATATTTTTTGAAAAAAAAAACGTCATGGCAGCGAGCGTGGACGTTTTAAAAATATTTTTGAAGATATGCTTTGATATTTTTTCTCAAAATATTTTTATTTTATTTTTAAAAATCCACCCCGGTGCTTTAATGTTTTTCCAAATATTTGGTGAAAAGCTACCCCCTCCTAATTTTTTTTCAGATGGACAATATAGTGGAACAAATGTATTTTGTATTTGTATATTTGAAATATGAAAAATATTACAGATTACTTACCAAATGTAAAACGGTGTTGACGACTTCACGATTTGTCACCTGGCCCACCTCGATCAATCCGATGAGTACGGCAAATTTCAAGTTGTCGGCCGTTGTCATTCTGACAATTTCATCCGGCCGTTTAATGTCACTAAACGGCGGACGTATTAGGTCCGCCATGATGATGGATTTTTTTTAACGGTTTTTGTAGTATTAAAACGTTAACGAGCAAATAACCGATTGGTTTAAAAGGTTTTTAAGTTTTAATTTTGCAATTTTAAATGTTGAATGTAATCAATATTTGTTGTTGTTATTTTCAATTAAAGCCAATGCGAAGAGACGAGAGAGAGAGACGACGGCAAAGCAATTAAGCAATTTATTTTTGCCAAAAAGGATAACAACGGTTATGTGGAGGGAGAGAAAGAGAGGCAATTTCAATGGTAATGGAAAGGATTAAAGATTTGCACAATTAAGCACTTGATTTTTTTCATTGTTGTATTATTGCTGTTGTTGTTGTATTGTTTTTTATTTGGTTCAATTGTCTTTATTCTCTCTCACACACTTTTGAGATGCAGCTTTGTTTTAATTTTTTTTTTTCTTATTTGTGTTAAGGATTTAATTGATTTTTTGTTATCGTTGTTGTTGTTTTATAAGATATTCAAGGATAACATTTAAAAGCAAGCAAAGAGGAAGGTTTGCCTTAGTTGCCTTCTTTTTCCTTCTTCTTTTGTTTTATTTTAAAAGCTTATAAACACGTACACACACTAATTTATACACAATACATCTAAACATCTAAACACATTGCAATTTTTAATTTTTTTCTTATTTTTTAAGAGGATATTTTTTTTCAAATATTTTTTTCACAAAAAATATGTACACTTTAATTAATTTTTTATTTTGTTGGCGTGCTGGAATTAAGCGATTTTTGTTGTATTTTTTGTTTACTTTTACAAAGCAAATATTTTGTTGTTTTTTTGCGTTTTAAGGAGGGAATGATATATATTTTTTATTTTTTAAATTATTTATTTTTTTAATTTTTTATTTGGAATGGATTGATAGCTTGTAGAGACGGTATAATTTCTCACAAAACACACACACTATGTTTAATATTGCACAATTTTGCTGTTGTTGCGTTTCACGAAAGGATACTGCTTAGGGATTTTTGTGTATTTTTTAAACACATTTAATATTTTGGTACTTCCATATAGAGGAGGTTTACATCCAAGCACAGTGTGATGATTTTATACACATTTGGCTCGAACAGAACATATATTTATATCAATATTTTTGTAATTTGTAGAGACACTGAAAACAAAAGAGAAAAGAAATATAAACATATATTAGGAATTATGGCACATAGAATAGGAAAGTAGAGATAGTTAAGGGCTAATAAATAAACGGGGGCAGTCGGTGTTGCCGACTACTAATAAAGATTTAAAGTAATATTAAAATGTAATAGTATAGTGGACCTAATTATTCGACCGACGGTTACAATCAACACCGTCTATGCAAATCAAATCCATAAGCCTTCATATATAACAAGAAGGCCACTTGAGCGGCGGTTTCAAACCGTCGCACTGTGGATGAAATCCAAATCTAGCGGGGAAAAATTAATAAATTTTAAACTAGTTAAGATAGACTATTGAAATTTTGATCATATGTTTTTTATGACCGTAGGCCCCATGTTATGGAATATGGTCTATATTGGCCCACATTTTGGGGTAGATCCCATATAGCGGTACCGCCCGATTTTCGGCGTTTTGAATAACTTTGCTAAATTTTCTGGCCGAATCAAATGTATTTTGACATTTCGGATTCCCTGAGGTCAAAAAACTTCTCCACAAAAATTGGAGATATAGATCCACGTTTTGGTTTAGCCTCCATATATAGGTATTGTCCGATTTTACTTATTTTAAAGTTTTTAACAAATTTTTCTGACCGACTTAGCTGTATTTTGGCATTTAGGGCAACCAGTGGCCAAAACAACTTCTCCCAAAAAAAGTGGAGGCATAGCTTCACGTTTTGGTATGGGTTCTATGTAATGATATCCAAACTAAACGACTTTTTTACTTCAAAATAAAATGGCGATAAAATGAAGAGTTGCAAATAGTAGCAGTCGGAATTTTCGGAGTAATTACCTCGGAGTATGTATTTTAAGAAAAACAATATTCGGAAGTGATCCCCGGTTAGTTGTACTTTATATAAGATACTTAAAGTCGAAAAGTTTGGTCTTACTAATTAAAGATTATTTTTTTGAATATTAACAACAGTAAATAATTAAGCAATCACTTTCTTTTTAAAGCAGCACATCCAAACTGTTGGAAAAAATTCAATTATGCACTCTTTACTTTAATTTTTCCCACAATTTTTGACGATCAAAACAAATACCAAAAAAGTCGATTTAGCAATCACGAATAAAATCTCCCAATGTATGTACCGCTGCCAACTACAATAAAATACAAATTTGTTTATTGTTTTCGGGTGCCGCAAGATGTTTAGAACAGGACGCCATTAATTATTTCCATATAACATAAGGTCAGTTTTCGGACTTTTAGCTCCGCTAGATTTGAATTTCGCCCACAGTGCGTCGGGCTATATTTTTGGGTTCGTATGTGGAGCGGTATTGGCTTCGCCCAATAAAATAATACTGTTATAGTCAAAATCCTCAAAAAAAAAATTGTTTTAAAAAATCCACGCCCATCACGTAATGACCCAGCAAAAATTCGGTCCCGTTAGTCATTATTTAACCCATTACAAAGTAATGTATACAAAAATAACTACATATATTACCCCTTACTAAGTAATGAGTACGGTGGTACAGAGCTTGTGTGTGCGACTACAAATCCGAGGGTTGTGTGTTCAACGCTCACTTTCATCGCTGTGTACTTTTTTTTTAAAAAACAAAGAACAGTTGTAAACACATGTACGCATTCAAACAACCCTTTATGTTCGTGCGCGTGGCCGAGGGTGTAGTGTGTTAGGCTACAAAGCAGAAGTTCGTGTGTTCAAATCCAGCAGAGGACGAAATAAAAAATAAATAAAACAAGTAAAAAAGTATCAGTCGGCCTTGCCAACAGAGATATGGTAAATTTCAAAATTCCTTTACAATTACATAGAAAAAAAATTTAGCGAGCACATCCGCCATTTTTGGTACATGGGTTACGAAAAAAATCGTGGTTTCAAATCTGTTCGCGTTCACAAAATTGGATGCTGCACTCAAAAGTTATATGCGGTTTTCCTCTCTTGTAAAGAAAAAATATTTAAAAATTCCTATTGTGTTGTAATAAGAATATGTATATATGCATCGTTAGCAGCATTTGATATCTATCCGTAGATGCTAAAATAGTTGCTAAAATTATTTTTATTTTCGCGGAAAATCAAAAAATATTGAAGATATCTTGGAATAAATATTATTTATTCTAAATCAGAGTCCAAAAAATCTCTAAAAAAATAATTTAAAAATACGTACAGAATCTAGACAACGCGTAGAAAAATGTGAGACCAAAATTATAAAGATCGCGTTTATAACTTGCATATTACAGCAACAACAAAGAACGGAAACTTATTGTTGGAAATTATTTCAAAAATATATTTTTGGTTAAATACGAAAAATTTGAAAAATAAATGTTGGGAGTTATTCTTTTATTTCGCTAAATTTTCGTACAAATCCTGAAGTATTTTGCTTAAACTTCTACAAGAAAAGTAATCAGTCATCGTGAAAGTATATTTGTTTTCTGTAATAAGCAATAGAAATAAGAAGTAGAGAGTAATATTCAAATTACAATCAAAGAAAAAACGTAGATATTAAAAACCATATAATTCGCGAATACGTTTAAATCAGTTGAGGTGCATGTGCTTTTCGGATACAGGGAGTCCATCTCTATCAATATGCACGGATTTTCCCATGTTTCATTCAGCGGCCAAAGTGCCATCAGTTGCATCTTACTATTCAAAAAACCTTCAATTGGGCAAAAGTTACGCGATGTTCATATGATTATAAGGTGCATCCGATTTCAATGGCCGCCTATTAAAAATACGTCAATATAAATTATTTTTGACAGATTCGTCAAGAAACGCGGATGTGCCACCACATTCTATGTTGGGATAAATAGGGATATTACTCCCGAATCTTTGTAATTTGTGACACACCTTTTTGGCAAATATTATAATCGCGTATAAAGGATTACATTTATGTAAAAATAATCAAAGAAAATCGCGGTTCAATTCGCGGAATTGTCAAAATATATTTTTGCAGATTTTCCAACTTTCAAGGTATCTATATCCGGCGTTTTTGTGGACGGATTCGAACGCAGAAGGGCTTATTAGATCCGGCACGTAAAAAAACTAAAATCACGCGGGGTTCAGGGGTACCTGTACGACAGTTGTAAATTTTAAAGCCAAAAAATTGGTTTTTTCAAAAAATTTAAGCACTAAATTTTCGCCTTTGGACTCCTATTACTAGGAAGCTGTACGGAGCACACTCATGAGATATACATCAGACGACGTGGAATCGCGAGTTCTACAATCCTATAACTAGTTTTGATTTATTATCTAGTTGCACCATATAATTATAAGAAAAATTCGAAAAGCACTGAAATCAAAACTTCAAAATGTCAGCATCAATTTTAGGGGGATGCAGTGTATATATCGAAAAGTCATACACAGGAACCATATTGCTCAAGGAGTATTCTTTAGTTCTTTCTTTGAGCACAGGTTTGAATTTTAGACCGAATCGGCAGACCCGATCGAGTGTTACCTTGCGCTCCAACCACCTCACACGGTGTCTTCGAATTTTTTGCAACTTTCAGGCTATTTTCTCAGGAAGCATGGACTTGCCCCTAATGAAACTTGTACCGTCGTATGGAGGACAGTCAATACAAGTTGCTAAAACAAAAATCAGAGCGATTCGAGAGATGGCTCTAAACTGAACTTTTCCGAAATTTTGTGTGGGAGGTACCCGAAGCAGTGAACCGACTGCGCCTATATTAAAACATTATCTAAGTCTGGTACACATTTTACGATGGGCAAAGTATGGACCAAATCGGTTACTCCCTTCAAGAGTTATCGTGCGCACAAATTTTCCGAACATTTTCGAACTTTTGTGGGGGAGGTACCGGAAGGAGTGGACCGATATAGCCCATCTTCGAACTTAAACTAAGTTTGGGCAAAATATTAAGAAAGCCAAAATTTGAACCGAATCGGTTTATCCGTTCTAGAGTTATCGTGCGCACCAGCCAGCCAGACAGACAGACAGACGGACGGACATTGCTTAATCGACTCCAAATTGTCTGAAACACATTTCGTCCAAACATACTTGGGGTCGAAAACCATTATTTCGATGAGGCACATTTTGCCCGTGGCCGAGTGTGTAGTGTGTTAGGCTACAAAGCAGAAGTTCGTGTGTTCAAATCCAGCAGAGGACGAAAGAAAATATGAAGTGTATTGAAATTGACAACAAATTCCACCTTAACTGTTCTAAAAATATAAAATATAATTGTTTAACTTATAGCTTATTTTTCAACTTCCAGTGGCCATAAAATAACTAGTTATTCTAGTGGTTATATTGGTCATAGAATAACTAGTTATTCACTGCGACAGTGTCCTTGTTAAAATAATGGGTTAGTAGGGAGTTTTGTAAGTAGTTACGACTACCAAAAAGTACTATAAAAACCCATTATTTTGGGAGGACTTTTTTGCTGGGGATGATAAAACAAATTATTTTTTAAAAATTCTCAAACAATTTTTTAAAATCCACGCCCATTATTTTGACGGTAAAAACATATTTTTAAAAAATTTAAAAAAAAATATTTTTAAAAAATTTACACCCACTACTGTGATTATAACAAAAAAATTATTTTGAAAAAATTCTCAAAAAATATTTTTTCAAAATTTCAATTCTCAAAAATAATTCTTAAAAAACCCAAAGAAAAAAATAAATTTAAAAAATCCCCAAAAAACATTTTTAAAAAATCCAAGCCTTACGAAATCATATTTTTAAAAAATCCCCAAAAATATTTTGAAAAACTCCAAGCCCATTGCTGTGAAGGTAACGAACAAATTTTTTTAAAACATTCCCAAAAAACATTTTTAAAAAATCCACACCCATTGCTGTGACTGTAACGAAAAAAAAAAAATTAATTTATAAAAAATTCACAAAAAAAAATATTTTTAAAAAATCCACGCCCGTACTGTGATGGTAACGAAAAAATATTTTTAAAAGATCCCCAAAAAATATGTTTAAAAACTACAGGCCTATTGCTTTAATGGCAACGAAAAAAATTAAAAAAAACGCAAAAAAAAATATTTCTAAAAAATCCACGCCCATTCCAGTGATGGATGGTAATGAAAAAAACATTCTTAAAAAAAAACTCAAAAATATTTTTAAAAAAATCCATGTCCATTCCTTTAATGGTAAAAAAATATTTGTGAAAAATACTCAAAAAATATTTTTAAAAAATCCAAACTATATTTTTAAAAAATCCTCAAAAATATTTTTAAAAAATCCTCAAAAATATTTTTAAAAAAACCATGCCCATTGCTGTAATGTCAACGAAAAATATATAAAAAATTGCCAAAAAATTTAAAAACTCCACGCCCATTGCTGTGATGGTAACGAAAAAATTAAATTAAAAAAAAATTAAAAAATATTTTTAAAAAATCCACGCTCACTAATATGATAATAACAAAAAAAAAATATTTTTAAAAAATCCACGCTCACTAATATGATAATAACAAAAAAAAAATATTTTTAAAAAATCCACGCCCATTGCTGTGAAGGTAACGAAAAAAATATTTTTAAAAAATCCACAACCATTGCTGTGATGATAACGAAAAAAAAAAATATTTCTTAAAAAATCCTAAAAAAATATTTCTAAAAAAACTCCAAAAAATATTTCTAAAAAATCCACGCCCATTGCAGTGATGGTAATGAAAAAAATATTTTTTTTGCGCACGTATCTATTTGAGCTAGCGATTGACACTTGGGTATAAAAAGTTTCTTGTTGAAAAACAAGAAATAAGTGAACTGATGAAGATCTGTGGCGAGATCTGAAACTATAGTATTCCCTGCCTTACCCCATCGCCAATTTTTTCCCACTAATAAATTAAAGTTGTTTTAATAAAATATTAAAACAACGACTATGGGATTAAGCCTGAATATTTTGAAAAACAAAATAGAAGTCGTCATCCCAAACAAAAAACGCCAACCCTCCTAATTTTAAAAAATCCTCAAAAATATTTTTAAAAAATTCATGCCCAATGCTGTAATGGTAAAAAAAAATATTTGTAAAAAATACTCAAAAAATATTTTTAAGAAATCCACGCCCATTGCTGTGATGATAACGAAAAAAAATATTTCTTAAAAAATCCTCAAAAAATATTTCTTAAAAAATCCTCAAAAAATACTTCTAGAAAAATCCAAACCCATTGCTGGTAACGAAAAAAATATTTTTAAAAAATTCTCAAAAAATATTTTTCAAACATCCACGCTCATTGCTGTGATGGTAACGAAAAAAATATTTTTAAAAAATCCACACTCATTGCTGTGATGATAATGAAAAAAAATATTTCTTAAAAAATCCTCAAAAAATATTGCTAAAAATCCAAACCCATTGCTGTGATGGTAACGATGAAATATTTTTAAAAATCCCCAAAAAATATTTTTAAAAAATCCACGCCCATTGCTGTGATGGTGATGGTAACGAAAAAAATATTTTTAAAAAATCCATAAAAAATATTTTTAAAACATCCACGCGTATTGCTGCGATTGTAACGAAAAAATATTTTTAAAAAATCCACGCCCATTGCTGCTATGGTAACGAAAACAAATATTTTTAAAATATCCTCAAAAATATTTTGCCCACTGCTGTGATTGTAACAAAAAAAATATTTTTAACAAAATCCACGCGCATTGCTGTGATGGTAACGAAAATATATTTTTAAAAAATCCACACCCATTGCTGTGATGAAAACGAAAAAAAAAAAAATATTTCTTAAAAATATCCTCAAAAAAATATTTCTAAAAAATTCAAACCCATTACTGTGATTGTAACGAAAAAAATATTTTTAAAAAATCTTCAAAAAATATTTTTAAAACATCCACGCCTATTGCTGCGTTTGTAACGAAAAAATATAATAAAATCCACGTAACGAAAAATATATTTTTTAAATATGCTCAAAAATATTTTGCCCATTGCTGCGATTTTAACAAAAATATTTTTAAAAAACCACCAAAAACTATTTTTAAAAAAATCCACTCCCATTTTTAGCATAAAAATCTTTTTAACAGGCCCACTTCTGTTATGGTACCTCAAAAAATATTTTTAAAAAATCCAGGCCCATTGCTTTGATGTTAGTTAACTCAGAATATATTTTTAAAAAATCCAGGCCTATTGCTGTGATGTTAACTCAAAAAGTATTGTTAAAAGATCTACGCCCACTCACGTGATAACTCAGTAATTATTATACCCTCCACCATATGGAGGGTATAATTAAATTTGTCATTCCGTTTGTAACACATAGAAATATTCGTCGGAGACCCTATAAAGTATATATATATTATTGATCAGCATAAAATTCTATGTCGATTTAACCATGTCCGTACGTCTGTCCGTCCGTCCGTCTGTCCGTCCGTCCGTCTGTCCGTCTATCTGTTGAAATCAAGATACAGCTCGCAATTTTAAAGATAGAAAGTCAATATTTGGTAGAGAAGTTTTTATTGCTTGCAGGATTGTTGGTATTGAACATGGGATATATCGGTCTACGCCTTCATATAGCCCCCATAGAACGGTACCTCCCGATTTTCGGTATTTTTAAGGTTTTAGCTTCATTATCCTACCAAAATGGCTGAAATTTGGTACGTAGTCTTCTTTAGGGGTATAAAGCTTTCCCCCAGAATTTTGTCGGTATCGGTTCACGCCTTCATATAGCCCCCATAGAACGGTACCTCCCGATTTTCGGTATTTTTAATGTGTTAGCTTCATTATCCTACCAAAATGGCTGAAATTTGGTACTTAGTCTACGTTGGTGGTATAAAACTTTCCCCCAGAACTTGGTTGGTGTCGGTCCATGCCTTCATATAGCCCCCATAGAACGGTACCTCCCGATTTTCGGTATTTTTAACGTTGTGACCTCAATATTCCACTGAAATGGCTGAAATTTGGTATTTAGACTTCGTTCCCCTTTAAATTTGTCGGTATAGGTCCACGCCTTCATATAGCCCCCATGGAAAGGTACCTACCGATTTTCCGTATTTTAAAGGTTGTGGCTTCAATATTCCACCTAAATGGCTGAAATTTGGAATTTAGTATTCAATGTGATATAAAACTGTTCGCCAGAAATTTGTCTGTACAGGTCCACGCTTTCATATTGGCAAATTTCCGACTAAAATTCGTCGGTATAGGTCCACGTTTCGTAATACTGAAGATTGTGACGTCAATATCCCACCGAAATGGCTGAAATTCGGAAGAGTATTATCAGTATAGGTCCACGACTTCCTATATCCCTATAGAAGCATACTTCTTGATTTTCGATATTTTTTAAGTTTTAGCCACATTCTCTTACCGAAATATAGGAAATTTGGTAATTAGGGCCTGTTCATGTATGTCGATAAGAAAATGAATGCGCAAGAAAAACTACCAAATTTGAGTGTGTTTTTCAAATTTGTTTTTTGTTTTGAAGCAAAAGCAAAGGCAATAATATTTCAAAAACTAAAGTTTGGGTGTGTTTCATGCGCACACATTTTCGTTTCGAAATACATAAACTGGGTGTTAGTCTTCTTTGAGTCTAAAAGCTTTCCGTCAGAAATTTGTCGGTATAGATCGACGTTTCGAAATAGCCCCCATAGAACGGTGTCTCACATTGTTTTACCGAAATTGCTGAAATTTAGTATTAAGTCTTCTTCATACACGAAATTATTAATTATTCCATTTTACTTCAATACAACTTGTGGTGGAGGGTATAACAAGTTCGGCCCGGCCGAACTTAATGCCGTTCTTACTTGTTTTTATAAAATCCTCGATTTTTGCTTTAAATTTTTTTCTATGGAAAATTTCAAATCCACTTTCTTTCAAAATATGCATTGCAAATATTCCAACATTTCAATATCATGTCCATTATTTTTTTTTTTCACATGGAATATTACAACAAAGCAGGACATTGTCTAGACGAGTTGCTGCTAGCAACTGAGTTGAGTCTCTGTGAGCCCACTTCAATTGTTTGTTCTGTAATGCCGTATTTTACCTCTCTGGTTGTTGTCTTTTGTTAACGCTATGAACGTTTGTTGGCTGAACTGACCTTCCCTAATGACCATTTGTCAAGAAAAATGAGTTTAAAAGTATTTAATTACTGTTGTTGCCTTCAACATTGAAATTCATTCTTTATTTCAAGCACTTGAAACACTTGAATTTCTTTAGAATGAATTTTTGAGTGAACCACTGCAGAACATGTTTTAAATTCTAGAGGTCATATTAAAAATTAAAAAATGGCTTGATGACTTATGTAAGCATCTACGGGATGAAAAGCCTAAGGGGTCGGGTTCGAAAATCATATATAACAAATTTAGCAAAGAAACTAATTCGAAAGTTCGGGTCCGTTTTCGATATATTTAAGCATCGAACTTTGGATCAGGAGACTTTATTTGTGATACAATTTCCAAAAGAAAACTTAATTTCCCAAAACCATAAAACATCAATGGCTTGAACAATCATTATTATCATAAAAGTCAATGAACGGTCGGTCATAAGGTAATCAAGAAAGCGGAAAACGTGTGAGGCATGTTACAAATTAGGCAGAAGCAGCAGACACGTAGTTACCATGAATGACCGACCAGTAACTAAATATGTATGTAGTTTAATGGTCGTAGAAAATACAAGTGCATTCGAAAGCAAATGGCCCCACTAAAATACACAACAATCCCCAAAGCAAAACAGAAAAAATACAAAAAATAAACAACAATAAAGAAATATGACTTCATAAATTCAAATTAAAAATGGAAGATACACAAAAGAGAAGAGTAAATATTAAAGTTAGACATATGAGGAGTTCTATTCTTATCACAGATACACATTTATGTATGTATATACAAACGTATATCATTTAATATAGCAACGAAAATGGTCTAAACGAGAGTAAAGGGCAGTTGGGGAGAGATGGAAGATTTAGGTATTAAGAGGTAATGGGCTAATTGTAATTGCAGTATTACACGTTATGAATGTTAATTAAGTCAAGCTAAAGTGGGGGAAAACACGTCGACAATAATGAGTCCAAGTGGATGCGAAGCCAAGTAATTATGGATTTCCTACAGGGTTGTCGTTGAAGGTAACATTTTCACCACAAAAATAAAATGCAAATAGCTCGAAAAAATATTCTTAAAAAATCCACGCCCATTGCCCCAATGATAGCTCGGAAAAATATTCTTAAAAAATCCACGCCCATTGCCCCAATGATAGCTCGGAAAAATATTCTTAAAAAATCCACGCCCATTGCCCCAATGATAGCTCGGAAAAATATTCTTAAAAAATCCACGCCCATTGCCCCAATGATAGCTCGGAAAAATATTCTTAAAAAATCCACGCCCATTGCCCCAATGATAGCTCGGAAAAATATTCTTAAAAAATCCACGCCCATTGCCCCAATGATAGCTCGGAAAAATATTCTTAAAAAATCCACGCCCATTGCCCCAATGATAGCTCGGAAAAATATTCTTAAAAAATCCACGCCCATTGCCCCAATGATAGCTCGGAAAAATATTCTTAAAAAATCCACGCCCATTGCCCCAATGATAGCTCGGAAAAATATTCTTAAAAAATCCACGCCCATTGCCCCAATGATAGCTCGGAAAAATATTCTTAAAAAATCCACGCCCATTGCCCCAATGATAGCTCGGAAAAATATTCTTAAAAAATCCACGCCCATTGCCCCAATGATAGCTCGGAAAAATATTCTTAAAAAATCCACGCCCATTGCCCCAATGATAGCTCGGAAAAATATTCTTAAAAAATCCACGCCCATTGCCCCAATGATAGCTCGGAAAAATATTCTTAAAAAATCCACGCCCATTGCCCCAATGATAGCTCGGAAAAATATTCTTAAAAAATCCACGCCCATTGCCCCAATGATAGCTCAAAAAAATATGCTTAAAAAATCCACGCCCATTGCCCCAATGATAGCTCGGCAAAATATTCTTGAAAAATCCACGCCCATTGCCCAATGATAGCTCGGCAAAATATTCTTGAAAAATCCACGCCCATTGCTCCAATGATAGCTCGAAAAATATTCTTAAAAAATCCACGCCCATTGCCCCAATGATAGCTCGAAAAAATATTTTTAAAAAATCCACGGCCATTGCCCCAATGATAGCTCGAAAAAATATTCTTAAAAAATCCAATTGCCCCAATGATAGCTCGAAAAAATATTCTTAAAAAATCCACGGCCATTGCCCAAATGATAGCTCGAAAAAATATTCTTAAAAAATCCACGGCCATTGCCCAAATGATAGCTCGAAAAAATATTCTTAAAAAATCCACGGCCATTGCCCCAATGATAGCTCGAAAAAATATTCTTAAAAAATCCACGCCCATTGCCCCAATGATAGCTCGAAAAAATATTCTTAAAAAATCCACGGCCATTGCCCCAATGATAGCTCGAAAAAATATTCTTAAAAAATCCAGGCCCCTTGCCCCAATGATAGCTCGAAAAAATATTCTTAAAAAATCCACGCCCATTGCCCCAATGATAGCTCGGCAAAATATTCTTAAAAAACCACGCCTATTGCCCCAATGATAGCTCTAAAAAATATTCTTAACAAATCCACGCCTATTGCCCAAATGATAGCTGGAAAAAATATTCTTAACAAATCCACGCCTATTGCCCCAATGATAGCTCGAAAAAATATTCTTAAAAAATCTACGCCCATTGCCCCAATGATAGCTCGGCAAAATATTCTTAAAAAATCTACGCCCATTGCCCCAATGATAGCTCGAAAAAATATTCTTAAAAAATCCACGCCTATTGCCCCAATGATAGCTCGAAAAAATATTCTTAAAAAATCCACGCCTATTGCCCCAATGATAGCTCGAAAAAATATTCTTAAAAAATCCACGCCCATTGCCCAAATGATAGCTCGGCAAAATATTCTTAAAAAATCCACGCCCATTGCCCAAATGATAGCTCGGCAAAATATTCTTAAAAAATCCACGCCCATTGCCCCAATGATAGCTCGAAAAAATATTCTTAAAAAATCCACGCCCATTGCCCCAATGATAGCTCGAAAAAATATTCTTAAAAAAATCCACGCCCATTGCCCCAATGATAGCTCGAAAAAATATTCTTAAAAAAATCCACGCCTATTGTCCCAATGATAGCTCGAAAAAATATTCTTAAAAAATCCACGCCTACTGCCCCAATGATAGCTTGAAAAAATATTCTTACGAAATCCACGCCCATTGCGCCAATGATAGATCAAAAAATATTCCTAAAAAATCCACGCCTATTGTCCCAATGATAGCTCGAAAAAATATTCTTAAAAAAATCCACGCCTATTGTCCCAATGATAGCTCGAAAAAATATTCTTAAAAAAATCCACGCCTATTGTCCCAATGATAGCTCGAAAAAATATTCTTAAAAAAATCCACGCCTATTGTCCCAATGATAGCTCGAAAAAATATTCTTAAAAAAATCCACGCCTATTGTCCCAATGATAGCTCGAAAAAATATTCTTAAAAAAATCCACGCCTATTGTCCCAATGATAGCTCGAAAAAATATTCTTAAAAAAATCCACGCCTATTGTCCCAATGATAGCTCGAAAAAATATTCTTAAAAAAATCCACGGCTATTGTCCCAATGATAGCTCGAAAAAATATTCTTAAAAAAATCCACGGCTATTGTCCCAATGATAGCTCGAAAAAATATTCTTAAAAAAATCCACGCCTATTGTCCCAATGATAGCTCGAAAAAATATTCTTAAAAAAATCCACGGCTATTGTCCCAATGATAGCTCAAAAAAATATTCTTAAAAAAATCCACGCCTATTGTCCCAATGATAGCTCGAAAAAATATTCTTAAAAAGATCCACGCCTATTGTCCCAATGATAGCTCAAAAAAATATTCTTAAAAAAATCCACGCCTATTGTCCCAATGATAGCTCGAAAAAATATTCTTAAAAAATCCACGCCTATTGTCCCAATGATAGCTCGAAAAAATATTCTTAAAAAAATCGACGCCTATTGTCCCAATGATAGCTCGAAAAAATATTCTTAAAAAAATCCACGCCTATTGTCCCAATGATAGCTCGAAAAAATATTCTTAAAAAAATCCACGCCTATTGTCCCAATGATAGCTCGAAAAAATATTCTTAAAAAAATCCACGCCTATTGTCCCAATGATAGCTCGAAAAAATATTCTTAAAAAAATCCACGGCTATTGTCCCAATGATAGCTCAAAAAAATATTCTTAAAAAAATCCACGCCTATTGTCCCAATGATAGCTCGAAAAAATATTCTTAAAAAGATCCACGCCTATTGTCCCAATGATAGCTCAAAAAAATATTCTTAAAAAAATCCACGCCTATTGTCCCAATGATAGCTCGAAAAAATATTCTTAAAAAATCCACGCCTATTGTCCCAATGATAGCTCGAAAAAATATTCTTAAAAAAATCCACGCCTATTGTCCCAATGATAGCTCGAAAAAATATTCTTAAAAAAATCCACGCCTATTGTCCCAATGATAGCTCGAAAAAATATTCTTAAAAAAATCCACGCCTATTGTCCCAATGATAGCTCGAAAAAATATTCTTAAAAAAATCCACGCCTATTGTCCCAATGATAGCTCGAAAAAATATTCTTAAAAAAATCCACGCCTATTGTCCCAATGATAGCTCGAAACAATATTCTTAAAAAAATCCACGGCTATTGTCCCAATGATAGCTCGAAAAAACATTCTTAAAAAAATCCACGGCTATTGTCCCAATGATAGCTCGAAAAAATATTCTTAAAAAAATCCACGCCTATTGTCCCAATGATAGCTCGAAAAAATATTGTTAAAAAAATCCACGCCTATTGTCCCAATGATAATATTCTTAAAAAAATCCACGCCTATTGTCCCAATGATAGCTCGAAAAAATATTCTTAAAAAAATCCACTCCTTTTGTCCCAATGATAGCTCGAAAAAATATTCTTAAAACAATCCACGCCTATTGTCCCAATGATAGCTCGAAAAAATATTCTTAAAAAAATCCACGCCTATTGTCCCAATGATAGCTCGAAAAAATATTTTTAAAAAAATTCACGCCTATTGTCCCAATGATAGCTCGAAAAAATATTTTTAAAAAAATCCACGCCTATTGTCCCAATGATAGCTCGAAAAAATATTTTTAAAAAAATCCACGCCTATTGTCCCAATGATAGCTCGAAAAAATATTATTAAAAAATCCACGCCCATTTCGCCAATGATAGATCGAAAAAATGTTCTCAAAAATCCACGCCCATTGCGCCAATGATAGATCGAAAAAATATTCTTAAAAAATCCACGACCATTGCCCCAATGACTGATTGAAAAAATATTCTTAAAAAATCCACGCATATTGCTTACTTCAACTTTTCTAAATATTTTTTGGTATAAAAGGGCCAAAAGTTCAACGTTAATGATGTCGCTAAGTTGTTAACCTTTTCATTAGTAATATTCATATATAAACATAAAAAACAAACAATAAAGCAAACAGGAAAAAAACACTCGACAGTAAATCTCATAAGGGGAAAAGCCGTAATTAGCCTCTTAGACAGATGGTCAGACAAATAAAAAAGTAGAAAACAAAACAGACAATAAACAACAAACAATAAGAAATAAACAAATAATGACAACCAAATTTTTCCTCTCCTCTAAATAATAAAATATAGGTAATCTTAACAACATTTAAAAGACTTGTTACTTGGCTACAAATAATAAATACCTGTTTTTTGCACTTGAAACCTTTCCCTTTCTTTAGCGGGTGTTTCGTCACCTAATCGAAGGTGTTTTGAATTTTATGTGTCAATTTTTGTTAAAGAATTTTTACTTTCATAATTACGTTTACGTTATTTGACATTTTACCAATAAACACCATATCTAAATACGTTTTCAAAAAAAAATTTCAACACAAAAGTCCGTCCATGTTAAACATTTAAAAATTAGGCACGTCGGTTTCATTTCGCGAAAAGGTAAATACTAATCATATGAGAGAGGGCAAGGAGACAGATAGACATACATATTGGCATAATTATCAAAAACAACAAAATATTACCGAATAACTGGTTGAAAAGTTGCCAGATCATTGAAATAAGCGTTAAACAAATCTATTTAGATTAGGATTTTTTGAATAAAAAACACAGCATTTTTCGACAAGAGCGTTTATATGTTTTAAATGATTCTTTATTTGGAATTCTGAAACAAATTTTTCGAGTTACCGGTAAATCGGTAACAAAAATACTTATAATTTCGGTAAGTTAATAACCAAATTAAAGTTGTCGCTAAGTCTTACCCATGTAGAACATATCGACACCTCCAAATAATAGTATGCTAAGTCTAAAAAGTGAGTTTTGCAGGAGAAGCTCTCAAAGTTTGGAAATTTTTTTAACTTCAGTACTATGCTATGTCAATATTTGTTTATAACTTCTGTTCGGATTGTCCGATCATTACCAAAATTTGACAGAATTTAAGTTAAAGGACGTTCGACACCTCCAACTAATAGTTTGCTAATTCTGAAAAGTGAGTTTTGCAGGAGAAGCTCTCAAAGTTTGGAAATTTTTTTTAACTTCAGTACTATGCTATGTCAATATTTGTTTATAACTTCTGTTCGGATTGACCGATCATTACCAAAATTTGACAGAATTTAAGTTAAAGGACGTTAAATATAAAAATGTAAAGAGCTTGAAAACATGCTAAGTCGACTTAGCACACTATTGTTTGGAGGCGTCGATATAAGGTAAACTAAACAGTTTTCCCTTTTCTAGGATAGCGTTTTTCCTTGGTCCTAAATTTTGATAATTTGCTATGAAATATGATATTTTTGCACAAAGGAAGAAAGATTCTGTTCGCAATTATTGACATTTATACTAATATTGCAGAAAAAGTTCGATATTGACCTTTTCTGCTAAAATATGTAACAAAAGTTACAAAAACCGAATATTTTTGACGCATTGAAAACAGGGTTAACAACTTCTTTGTTATTATCGCTTATAGGGTTGTCATGGATCCATGTTACATACATTTCTTAATTGCCACAGGGCCAACATTTTTTTAAGTATTTGGTTTTTTGAATATTGGGTACGGCCTTCTAAAATACTGAGGTGTTATTGTTGGTGAAATTTAAAACCGAATATTTTTGACACTCACTGTATGTAAATTCTGATGTAATGGTTATCAAGTGTTGCTTATAATGCCACTTTTTCTCTTGATTTTCACATTTTCTATCTATATCGTTAGCGTACAGTAATACCTTATATTGAGTTCATCCATTATTACACCGCCACCAATGAATTCTTGAAGGTCATCTAAATACAATGCAAACAGGAGAGGTGACAACAGTCATTCTTGTTTAGCACCCTTCGACATGTTAAAAGTTTGGGAGAGTTCTTTGCCTGTCCATACACAAAACATTGTATTTTTATACACGCTTTAAATAAATTCTATTAGTTTCGATGGCACACCAATACACCAAAACCTGATTGATACTCATTTATGTATCGTTTGATTTTTCTTAGTCCAGTTAGTCAATCTTTCATTTATTAATACCCCGATAATTAATAATCGCCTTTTTATGTATATAATGCTGCTGGTAACGAAAGTGGCATCTACTTCTTTCTCCCTTGTTGATGAGACTGTTACAGGATTTGGCTATCTCTGAAGAAATTGGTCAGAAATTGTAAAATTCGTATCGGATGCGATATTTCCCAGAGGATGCCTATGAAAATAAATTCGTAAACAAATCCAGCATTTCTGCCCATTTTGATTTAGACGCTTACCAACACTGAAAATCTTTGTACGTTAAAAAACACGAATTTAAGTATAAAATCACATTAAATAAAAAGTAAACAAAATTAATGCAAAAAGGCTTTATTAATTATATTACATAAAATATGCCAACTTTTATTTAAGTGTGAATAATTATTCCGCCTCATCTATCCCGCGTGCCATATAGCGACACACACCATACGATAGGTAATAAAAATACCTATTCGACAGTACCCGATATACAGGAATGACAGTCAAAAGTATCCGCTTCAGCTTCTTTCATTTAAGGTCCAAGGCGAAAATTAACGAAATTCAGGTAAATTTAGATAAAAAAAATAAAAATGGTTAAACAGCATCGAAACAGTGAAAATTATGCACTCTAAAAGTTTCATGAAACAAAAAAGCATTTTTTTGTTATCCTTTACAGCTTTTAGCCTTTTTGGCAAAGATTTAACTAAGTTTTCGGGGCAAGATACCGGAATTTTTCCCCATTCTTCTTGTAAGGCATATTTTAGGGTTCCTATACTTTAGATGTTACGATTTTTATATTTGTCTCCAAAATACTCCATAAATTAGCTATAGGATTCAAATCCGGGGATCGGGGAGGTGTTTGAATCACTTTTGGACAGTTGCATAGCATCCATGTTGGAAAAATATGTGATTAACCAATTCTTAGAAAGAAACTGAAGTGGATACTTTTGGCTGTGATTCACTGTAGTTCCCAAAACGTTTTGGGACTCAAAAAAGTAATATATGAAATTCCTTTTGGTGGCGTAGTACATATGGTTCTCAACGAAAGTTCGGAGAATTTGCTAATTTCTAGAGTTGGGCAATCTCGTTCCTTTTGCGGTTCGATCTTTTCCGTTCCTTTCCGCAAAAGAAACTAGGTCGTTCAGTTAGTTCCATAGTTCCTTTTAGTACCAACCTTTATATGTATACCCACACTCATACTCGTTCACTCAGTTCATATCGTTCGTGCTTCTTCTTCATCAAAACAAAAGAAAAATAAATTGTCTTCGGCTTTCTTCATGGTAGATTACAAATATTTAAAACAAATTTACAATCGTTTTGCTAATTAAAAATACTTCAATTGCTTTTTTAATTCGGCAAAGATCAGTTTAGTAAGAAATGAAAAACGAAATGACAGTATGCGATTTCTTATTCACTAATAAAAGACAGGGAGAGAGAGACAACTGATGTCAAATAAACTGATGGAACTAACTGAAAGAGAAGAGCAAAAAGAATGGGAGAAAAACAAACGAAGGAGCAAAAGGAACTAGGTGAACCGCATAGTCGGACCTAGTACCGGTCGTTCCTTTTGTGGAGTAGTTCCTTTGAACTAGTTCGTTCCGGAACGACACAACTCTACTAATTTCCAATGTAAACGAAATCCTAAAAAAGCCTGAAGCTGACAGTAAAGAAAAAATCTCTGCGTCTTCTTTTGAACATAGTGAAAGCAATGTGTTATCTGTAGATAACGATTCAAATGATTCCTTAATTATTTCCAATCTATTTGAAAAATTTAAAAAAAAAAGTGAATTCCACACAAGTTATAGATATTACTCCTAATAATAATCCACTAGATGAGGAATACATATTTCTCAAGAATAGAATTAGAATTGATACAAATCCACATGTGACAGTAATCATTTCCGATGAATCCTTGGAGGTCTTCGATGACAAATACTAATAATTTCCAGTCGCGAAGAACTTTTTTTAAAAGGTCTATGCCAGGTAAAAAAATGCCGCTAAATTTTTAGTGGGATTAGTACGTTTAAAACACATGACAATTAACAATGTGTGTTTGCTGAATTATTACGGCCAACGCCTCAGCAATACTGCTGTATTTTGTTTATATGCGAAATGCAAGTACTAAAAAACTGGTTGCGGAAAATACAAATTTGAGGTGGACATGACGGAGCGCAAGCACATTCGCTATTATACTTCACTATTAGTTGTTGCACATCCACCAAACAAATTTTTCGAAAAATCATCAGTTACGTGGGCCGGACAGAGCGGTATCAAGAAAAGAAATACTCCCCATAAAGCCGAAAAACCATCGAGATTTGAAAATTTGCTGTCGAAAAACGCAATAAGAAAATTAAAAGCTGAGGCAAGAAGTCGAAATGACCGCGACAAAGACCCCTTTCTTGACATAATAAAAATGTAAAGCGAAAAAAATTGGGAACTTTACATTCAATATACACAGTCTTACATAAGTATACGTACGCCCCATAAATCTCGGGTTTTAGAAAAAGTAATGATATTTATGATATTCCAAGTACACAGGTTTATTTCGTCTCACTAATAAACAATATTTAATACAACAAAAGTATATTCCATAATATAAATAACGGTAAATTTTACAAAAACCAAAAAATGACACTTACAAAAGTATACATACGCCCCAAGGAAATATGAGTATTATCGTAAAATTTATGGAATTAGCAGCAAAATTTATACATTTTATTGTTTTGGCGAATGTGTCTGGGTGTCCGAGATATATTTTAGGGAAAAAAAATAATTTTTGGGTGTTAAATGCTGTTATTTAATGCCAAACTTCTTGTATAGCTCGTTAAAGCGGACCCTTGCCGATTTCTTTCCGTTTTAGGTATTTGAGTATACAAAAGCCACAATATTAGTGTCAGATTATAGATTTTGATATCCTAGAAAGATTTTTAGTTGACCTTGTGCATAACACACCTTCCTGGGTGTCGATAAATTCACATTTTTCCTGGGATATCTCAGGAAGTTAATAGATTCCTCGGAATTCTTGGCGCAAATTCCATACAGAAGACCTTGAATTGTGTTTTAATATGGTGTTATATAATCCTTGGACACCAATTGAATCAGAAATGTACAATTATCCGATACTTTCCTACCTTATATTGACGGTAATGGTCATAATACGAAAACTACGCTGTTCACAGTGTAAATTTCATGCTTTTTGGTAGTGATTTTATTTTGATGCTCTGGGACCAGGTTTTTGACAGAATATTTCACATTTCTGATTCAATTGGTGTCCAAGGATTATATAACACCATATTAAAACACAATTCAAGGTCTTCTGTATGTAATTTGAGCCAAGAATTCCGAGGAATCTATTAACTTCCTGAGATATCCCAGGAAAAATGTGAATTTATCGACACCCAGGAAGGTGTGTTATGCACAAGGTCAACTAAAAAGCTTTCTAGGATATCAAAATCTATAATCTGACACTAATATTGTGGCTTTTGTATACTCAAATACCTAAAACGGAAAGAAATCGGCAAGGGTCCGCTTTAACGAGCTATACAAGAAGTTTGGCATTAAATAACGGCATTTAACACCCAAAAATTATTTTTTTCTCTAAAATATATCTCGGACACCCAGACACATTCGCCAAAACAATAAAATGTATAAATTTTGCTGCTAATTCCATAAATTTTACGAAAATACTCATATTTCCTTGGGGCGTATGTATACTTTTGTAAGTATCATTTTTTGGTTTTTGTAAAATTTACCGTTATTTATATTATGGAATATACTTTTGTTGTATTAAATATTGTTTATTAGTGAGACGAAATAAACCTGTGTACTTGGAATATCATAAATATCATTACTTTTTCTAAAACCCGATATTTATGGGGCGTACGTATACTTATGTAAGACTGTGTATTTAAAATCAAGATACATATATTTAGCAACGAACAATTAGAAATGACAAAGAATAGAAAACAAAGTATAGCCACAATATTTTTTGACGCCACTGGCAGTATTGTGCATAAATTGGAACCCAAATCGAAACGCGTTTTCTAGGAGTATGTCTGGGCTTGTAGTTCCTGTGGCCGAATGCTTTCTAAACAGTCATTATACAGGCGATATTTCTGAATTTCTTTTATATGTCGAAACATGTTATCGTAAAAATTGTGTACAGTGGATCGTTCAATAACATGTTTAATATATTGCATTATTGATAAATACTTGCATCATTGTTATATAAATTGTACCAAGAATACAACGCCTACCTATGTTATATTGCAATTATGCTGTGGGCATCTAATGAAAAACAGGAAATAACCTACGACAGCTCAAATTGGACGAAAAAGTAGTACAATTGCTTAAATGGCAGTTTTTTGTAGCAATCAATACATTGGTAACTTTTAAGCATGGCTTCAGCATATATTTATTATTTTATTAAATACCAATAATGTCATCTATTCACTGAAAGCCCTTCAGGCTTCCGAATTAGGAGAAATTAACTACACTGACAACGACAAAAGAACAATTTAGACCGACATACAAAAAAGTCCGAGCGTTGCAAATGTTTTGTGACGTAAAAAACAAACACAAGCAATGGGCAATCCTAATATTTATTTTTGTTCTAAGAAGATATAACCCTTATGCTCCTTTATGGACCAATCTGATGGGTCGTTTCATTGACAAGGACAATTCTAAGATAGCAAATAGTCCTGCGCAAAGCTATTTTAATATCACAAAAAATTCGACAAATTCACGTTTTTCCTCAGTTTTCTCAGGAAGTTAAAAGATTCCGCGGAATTCTTGGCGCAAAATTCATACAGAACGCCTTGAATTGCCTTATAGTATGGTCGGATAAAATCCTTGGGCCTCAATTGAATCAGAAACATTCTGTTACAAACCTCCTGCCAAAGCTTCAAAATATTGACACTACCAAAAAAGCATGAAATTTATACTGTGAACATATCGTTTTCGTATTATGATCACTACCGTCACTATAGGGGCGAAAAGTTTCGGATAACACTGTGCAACATTTTTGAAGTGACCTTGTGCAAACAATTCGAACTGAGGATTTTTTGAAAGTACAGATCCAAACGACAAGAAACCCTAGTTGGATTTTGTTGTGTCAGATCCAGCTCGGATTTTATGGCCCCATCTAAACATGGTTAAATACTGAGTTTTTAAAGAAATTCGGAGCTATATCTCTGAAACCAATGCGAATCTTCTTCTGACCTCTGAAGCAAATTTGTAGATAAGGACAAGAATAAAATATTTGGAAAAATAATGAACTCGAAAATCTACACTTATTGCCTCAAATTTTAAAATATATGCAAAAATTCCACAATTTTTATACATTTCGCACCGTATCTCCAAAACCGTTAATTTTTTCTGAATATTTTCTTTTGGAAAAAGGTTCCCAGGAATGTAATACACAACTCTTCAGAACATGTCATTGTTGTAAAATGCCTCTATGCCATTGTTTTCAGTATATTTTTCAACGACGATTTAATAAAAATGTCAATAATAGCTCTGTTCCAGAACTAAAAAGTTTTTACAATTTTTACCACTTTTATACATTTTGCGTTCCCGTACACAAAATTTATATGAAAATCGTTTACGACTTTTACAACTTTTACGACTTTTACCACTTTATAAAGTACGGGAACAGGCCAAATGTAGTGAAATCCGTAATGCGAGAATAAACTCTTGGTGCGAACTGTGTTTGAAATACATGTTGTAAAAGATATGATGGAAAATAGCGCTGAAACAACATGAAGTAAGAATTTTAGAGTTTCAGAATGTTCTAAAGAATTGTTGAGAACTTTATTTGGAAGATTTTTGCAAAAGGTTACTTGCTTCAACTCCCAATAGTTTAGCCGATACTGACCAGAATTTCAGCAATTATGTGCAATTTTATAGATTTTGATGCCCTAGATGGAGTTTTTCTTATGTGGTTTTTTCAAAAGATATGTTCTACTAGTTTAGGGCTACAATATTGCTAAAGACAGCAAGGCCAAATTCCTATTCGTTTCTGAGAAAAAGGCCTGATAAATCCAAAAAAGTGTAGATTTAGCTCGGTTTAGATGAGGCCATAAAATCCGAACTGGATCTGACAGGACAAAACCCTACTAGGGTTTCTGTAGTCTATATATGTACTTTCAGCAAATTCATACTAGAAGTTGTTTGCATTTTCAGTGTTGCATAGTGTAATTGTACGTTTCTGGTTCAATTGATGTCCAAGGATTGCATCGGACTATATTACAAGGCAATTCAAGGCCTTCTATATGTAATTTGCGCCAAGAAGTCCGTGAAATCTATTCTCTGCCTTAGCATTCTAAAGAAAAGCTCGCATTTATGGATGTTCAGGAAGGTATACAGTGCCCAGGAACAACTTCAAAGCTTTGTAGGGTCTCAAGATTTGGTTCCTTTTTCTTAGATTATTCGCAATTGCTCCATAAAACACAGCTCTTCTGATGTTATTACTCTCTTAGATGTAATTTGTACAGTCAAACACCTTCACAATTTTCAGGATCTCTTGTTCTCCGCTGCTTTTTAAGCACTTTAAAACTGCTACCACCAACTATGTATATTACAATTATATTCATACCACTTCTGCTTGAGGGTCTTTTATAAACATATGCACTCGAAGTAGACTTGTTTGTTATGTATTATTCAAACAAATTTGATTCTCCCCTGGATTAAACTGCACCTTAGCGAAAGTTTTTAAATCGTTATAGGAATATATTTGAACGATACAATGAACTGACGGCACGGACACAAAATACTCTGAAACGGCCTTGGTCGAAAATCTTTTATTTCGATGAGACACCTTTTCGATCGTATCAAAGTGAATTACCCCCGTAGCCATAAGGTGAGGGTATAAAAAATTCCAGATTTTTTGGTCTACACAACACGTGTATCCAAGCTATGCAGGAAAAAAACACACAAATCTGGCACCTTTTAGTCAAAACCGTGGAATAAATAAGCAGTTCTCACGCACAGCGCCACACATACACACGACCAAAACAATTTACTACTATTGTTGCTGGTTTTGTGTGCTCTGTTGGGCGAGTTGTGCAAACGAAAAGGGAGTAAACACGAGAACGAAAAAACAATCTCAAAGATTGATGTCGATGGAGTAACTCTCTTTGGAGAGTAAAACCGAAACAAAAATATACACTCAATAACACACTAACAATGCTGCAGCACGAACGAAAAAAGAACGTCATGAAGGTGTAATATTGTTGTTATTACTACCATTATTATCGTTTTGTTGTTGTTGTTGCGGCTGGCGCTGTGCTGCAGGTTTTGTATAATCCAATAAAATAAAAATTGCTCATGACAAGTGGAAAAAATGTAAAACACACAAATCTTGGCAATACGTTGAGAAATAGGGAAAATAAATAAACTAGGATTTTGGGCAACTTTTATTTTAAAAGTAGACGAGATTTAATGTTTGCTGAGAGTCAAAATAATGTTTGCTTTATGCTTCAGTTATTTTGTGAGAAAACTGCCATAACCTCACATTCATAGTGTCATTAAAAACCGGTATAGGTAAATGTATTTTGGCTTAATTTACTGGGATTCATTCATATCTACTTCTTCGGGTAAAACACCCTTCATTGGGAGTAAAGCAGGCTGGTTGGTATTCGGCGTGTTAATTATCCAATAATTTTGTTGTATTTTCCTCCAGAAAATATGACTTGTTTTGTTGCCAAAGTGGAAACTAAATTTCACATTCAAGAATATTGGAAAAATCAATGAATGGGCACACAACAACAAAACACGTTACACACAGTAAAGGAAAAATATAAGTTACGGCACACAATTTCACAACAATAATAATAACATCAACCACTATTTTGTACAACAATCCGAGTAGATTTTGATAGGGAGGAGGGCAATGATGACAAAAACAGCAGGCAGGATTTTTGGTCCAACAAAATAAAAGATAAAACTCCCCTAACTCCCAACATCACAAGGATCAACATAACACATACGGTCAGACACTTGGCAAATAAAACAACCATATCAAATTATCTTATACGAATTCTTTGGCAAACAAAATTTTCAATACTATATTTATTATTTTCTTGTTTTCCTTTAAGCCACTTTTTTTTGCAATTTTGCTTCCTTTTTCAATTTGCTTTGGTTATACTCTTCGTTCTACACGTTTTGCAACATTCACACCACATACACTTTGCACTTGATTCCTAGTTTTGGGAAGTTACATGAATATTTCCCCAAAATGTATTCCACATTTTTTGTATTTATTTTTTAATATTTTTGATGAAAAACAAAATTCTACAACTTTATTTATTCTCCAAATTATTTGCAAACACTTGTGCACACAAAACCAACACGCACACACATTCATATTTTAATTCTACTTCTACTTTTTTCTTATGGTTTGTCACAAAAATTCTTTTGCTTCTTCTTCTTCTTTGCGGTGGACGTTTTCTTACAAGATTCTTATAAGCCACCATTTGGGGGGAGAACATTTTCTTGTTTTTCCTTTACACTTCAAAAATTGACATTAGTAATCACCTTTTTCTTTGCAAATTTCCCTTTTTGGAGATTTATTGGCCAGACACGATTTTTGTTGTTTTGCTTCTTGGCCCAACAGAAAAATACTTTTTTTTAATTTCTTTTGTTTAATTTCTTTTTTTCTTTCACACACAATAAATGAATGATAAGCGTCGAACAACAATTCGTTTTATCCGAAATTCATTTTGAAGTGCATATGATTTTTATTCCTCATGAATCCTGGACATAAACGACGACGATTTAAATACGCATCCGTTCCGTTGTTCTGACATTCACGAAATTTTTTCCACGACTGTTGTGTTATTGCGTGTTTTCACTGTTTGTTGGGGCCATCTACCAGATTTTGAGAGAGAAACACACGAATTTAACTCTCTTGTGAGAGTAGATTTTTTGTGGAACATAACAGGGTAGTTGCAATTACTGATGCCATGTATCGTAAACTAGAAGGTGGTTAATATCCAATGGTAAGTCTTTAATGCGAACGTATAGATTATGGCAATAATATAGATGGCGTTAGCAGTACAAACAAATACAATAGAAAAACATACTCGTTTATGTGCCAGTGTAAATCAAACCCGTTCTTGGGTATTGATTTGGTTACGAAGTTTTTCGGCAAATCACACACACGCGACCCGAACGCAAAGTAAGTGCTGTTTTACATTTAAGCGACTTGTCTTACGATTTTTTGTCTGCTCTTTGTGGTGGTTATTCTTGTTAGGCAGAGTTGCAAAACATAGTAAGAGAAATTGAAACAAAATTTAGTTTTGCAATGAATTTTGTCCATAAAAAATCATTTAAAGCATAAAATGATTATTTGTTATAAGCATTTTAAAATTTGTATAACATATTTTTATAAAATACCTTCTTTTTACATTAAGTATTTTTAACAAAATGTACACTTGGTACCATGTTACAAAAAAATGCAACCCTGTGTGTGAAATTTACGAAGATGAGCAAAGAGGAGACAAAAAATCGTAAGACAAGTCGCTTAAATGTAAAACAGCACTAAGAGAGCAAATGTTTTGATTTTTTTACTTCAGTTTTGTACTGAATGTCATGCAAGCAGGTTGATGCTGCTTTATTTGTTTTTTTGGGTACACTGAAAAGATTTTGCAGTTGTACAGCAAATATGTGGAGGGAAGAATTTGAAAATGATTTTTTGTTTTGTATTAATATTTTTAATGACGCAGAATGCCTCGTCTGCAATGCAACAATAAAAAATGTACATATATCCATCTTACCTTAGGCGTCATTATAATACGCATACAAAATATCATTTAATGACGGGAAATGTGCGAAAAAAATAATATGAGTTGATAATTTTCACTGTGCGGTTGAAATCGACGTTGTTTAACAATTTTTATTTTTTTATCTAAATTTACCCGAATTTCGTTAATTTTATTTTATTATATTTAAGTTAAGACCCTAATGTACAAATATAAAAAGAACGAAATCGCAATCATTAATCAACTCTTAGCAATCGCAGTTTTAATAAAAGAAACTGAAGTGGATACTTTTGACTGTGATTCACTGCATATTATTTTTACTTTTAGTCATACAAAGCGAACGCGCCAACAATATATTTTTTAGTATTAATTTTTTTTTAATTTATTAATCGAGCTTTTTTATGATCTATAATGCAAATGAAAAATGCAAATGTTTGGCTCTGAACGCTAACACGCCGTGACAACTTTTTTCCTGTGTTTTTCATTTCATACTCAATATGAAAATCATCACCCTGTTCTGTTCTGTCAGTGTAATTTTACCCACACATAAACAATTTAAGCGCTCGCTCTTCTTGGTCGGCTATGGTGTAAATTCGGTTTTTAAAAAATTTAACTAGTCCGAAGCTTCTAAACTTTTTCGGTTTTATTTTTTTTTTTTTAATTTGTCGATGCTCAGACTAGCACGATTTCAACATGGCGACGTCAAGTTTATAGGCGAGGGGCATGAAGTAGTGAAACCCATGTACATGGTTTTCTGTGTTTGTTGTGTTGCCTCTTCTTGTTATTCGTTGCAAGATCTTTTCTTTCATTTTCTTTCAATTTTATTTTCTCAAGCAAACGTTAACAGTAAAACAAGCATAAAAAGATTTAATAAAAAACATTTAATTAATGAAATAGTGAAAATTTAACTATTAATTATTAATGTTAATTATTTTGATGATTGTTTTTGTTTTTTCGAACTTTTTATTGTTAATAAAACAAGTGTTTTTCGAGCTTGAGGTCATTTTCGTTATATTTATTTCATTTTCCCATATTTCGAAATTCTATGAATTTCATCTTTCCAAAATTTCCTGAAGATGAAATTCATAGAATTGAATATAACGAAAAAGATCTCAAGCTCGAAAAATACTTGTTTTATTGTTAATTATTTTGTGTTGTTTTTTAGTTTATTTATGCTTGTGTTGTTTTTATTGGTATGAGAAACACAACAAATGCGAATGGTAAAATAAAGAGGACACGCAAAAGTCTTAAGTTTCACGTTAACGTGTGTGGACACTAACGAAACTTGAAAAGAAACTTTAACGAAATTGGTTTCAAGAAACCTTGCTAGTCTGACCATCGACTTTGTATTTAGTTGCTTTAACAGTGGAGTACCTACCCAGCAAAAAACTTTGAAGTGTTGGAATGTAGAGCATAGCCGACCAAGAAGAGCGAGCGCTTAAATTGTTTATGTGTGGGTAAAATTACACTGACAGAACAGAACAGGGTGATGATTTTCATATTGAGTATGAAATGAAAAACACAGGAAAAAAGTTGTCACGGCGTGTTAGCGTTCAGAGCCAAACATTTGCATTTTTCATTTGCATTATAGATCATAAAAAAGCTCGATTAATAAATTAAAAAAAAATTAATACTAAAAAATATATTGTTGGCGCGTTCGCTTTGTATGACTAAAAGTAAAAATAATATGCAGTGAATCACAGTCAAAAGTATCCACTTCAGTTTCTTTTATTAAAACTGCGATTGCTAAGAGTTGATTAATGATTGCGATTTCGTTCTTTTTATATTTGTACATTAGGGTCTTAACTTAAATATAATAAAATAAAATTAACGAAATTCGGGTAAATTTAGATAAAAAAATAAAAATTGTTAAACAACGTCGATTTCAACCGCACAGTGAAAATTATCAACTCATATTATTTTTTTCGCACATTTCCCGTCATTAAATGATATTTTGTATGCGAATTATAATGACGCCTAAGGTAAGATGGATATATGTACATTTTTTATTGTTGCATTGCAGACGAGGCATTCTGCGTCATTAAAAATATTAATACAAAACAAAAAATCATTTTCAAATTCTTCCCTCCACATATTTGCTGTACAACTGCAAAATCTTTTCAGTGTACCCAAAAAAAACAAATAAAGCAGAATCAACCTGCTTGCATGACATTCAGTACAAAACTGAAGTAAAAAAATCAAAACATTTGCTCTCTTACTTTGCGTTCGGGTCGCGTGTGTGTGATTTGCCGAAAAACTTCGTAACCAAATCAATACCCAAGAACGGGTTTGATGTAGAGTCAGAATTTCACTGCATATTTCAATACTCCTTTCGATAAATTTTTTAAGCACTTGCTTGTGGCATTGGTGTCCAAATTAAATGAGAGAGAATTGATGGGAGAGTAATGTGCCTTTGTTAAACAATGGCTGACATGGCTCTCATTTGAATTCGTTATTCTCTGTTGTTGCGACAACGTGCAGGCGTGTACATCAATACTTGTAGGTCTCTACAAGCAAGCCAGTTTTAAGGTCCCTACAAGCAGCGCCATAATTCCTTCCAAAGACAAAAGAGTACATAAATTTCTAAAATATTTTTATAAACAATAAAACTAAAAATACGCTTAACATTGGTACATGGAATCCTTTACGAGTCAGATAAACGAAGCAAAACAATATCCGAAATGGAAAGACTTAATGTAGACATCCTAGGTGTTTTCAAAACCTGGTGGCCGAATGTTTCGGAATTCATAGCGCATGGTGCCAAAATCTTCTTCTCTTGAAATTCGTGCAGTAATCATAGGAATGGTGTTGGGATTATCATTAGAGGTCACATTTCCAAAAGCGAAGTAGGATTTTTTTCCGAAAACAGTCCTGTCTGTTCTGATGATCAAAATAAAAGCAAGGCCGCTCAACATTAATATAATTAATAACATCAGACAAAGCAATGAAAAAGTAGAAATGTTTTATGACGAAACTTACAAAACCATAAGATGTACAGTGAGTCACAGCCAAAAGTATCCACTTCAGTTTCTTGCATTTAAACTGCGTTTGCTAAGAGTAGATTAATGAAAATGATTTTTCTCTTTTTTATATTTTGCATTAGCGCCGAGAATTTTCTTGCGAGAAAACATAGAATTTTTTACGAAAATTATATTTTTGAGACATTTTAAGCGTTTTTTAAAAAAATAACTTTTTTCTCTAAAACTTATAGTTTTTCTGCAATCGGGCCTTCTTTTAAAAGTGTCAAAAACTTTGGAGGGTAATATAGGTGTATCCTTATATGCCAATCCCTTGATTTTCGATAGAGAAAATACTCTTACTATATTCCTATCAAATCCCTGACTTAACATGATTCTAACATTTAGGATTAAACTTTTATCGCATATTTAAATTTTTCATCAAAAGTCGAATTTCACAAAAAAAGTCGATTTTTTTGAATAGCTTGGGTTTTAGGCCAATTGCGTGGAAATGGATAAGTCAAATGAAGCTTTCAAAGAGCGAAATGACAGATTACAGACAATACTATAACAAAATGCAAAAAACACCACAAAAATATTCGAAAAAACCAGAGTTTTAAGTCAATTTTTGCAACCATTTTTTGTGGCGTTTAAACGACCAGTGGCTTTATCTGGGTTAAATTAAAACTAATCAAATAAAATTAACAAATTTAGGTAAATTTAGATAAAAAAGTAAAAATTGTTAAGCAACGTCAATTTCTACCTCACAGTGAAAAGTATCCACATTATATGTTTTATTAAACGAAAAGGATTTCTTAGGTGTTTAGCGCTTGGTATGATATCTTTTGTTAGGGGTAGTTTATACTATATGTAAATGTCATATGACACGAAATTTTCCATCATTATATAGTCGCTAATATGTGCAATATTGGTGATTTTCCTTACGCCATTTACGTCCACACCAGCAAAACTGTAATAAAATTACGTCTCCACATTGCCTGCGTGGGAAGATATGGAATGTTTTTATTCCGTGTCATATGACATTGATAGATAGTGTCACAGTTTATACAGTTGGCCATTCAGCCCAAACTAGTTAGCCCTGACTATTTAGTTTGCTGTCAAATACATAAAATACAAAGGAAATCAAATCACAATAATGAACAATCTATTATGTTTGTTGTCAAATGTTGTTAACAGAACTCTGAATGGCCAACTGTATAAACTGTGGATAGTGTAAACTACCTCTTAGTAAAGTTGGGCAATCTAGATCCTGGAGCGGATCGATCGTTCTAGTTCCTTTTGCCAAAAGGAACTAGTTCCTTAATATAGTTCCGAGAGCGATATAGTTCAGTGAATCTTTCTCTTTCATCGTTCTTTCTATTTGCTTCGTTCCAAATAGTTCCGGGACCGATAAGTTCAATGAATCTTTCTCTTTCGCCGTTCTTTTTATTTCCTTAGGGATACGCAGTGAAATGCAATAATCGGTTTTTCGACTATACGGTTTTCGTGAAAAACTTAAAACTCGATTTTCGGTTTGTCGATTATTTGAGAGTGTACTAAAAGTCGAGTTTCGATTATTCGTTAACCGCGGAAAACCGATCATAATCGAATATAATCGACCATTTTCGTTGATGCAATATATGATGTACATACAACATTTTTTACAGTTCTCTCTTTTACGAGTTTTACTATTAAAAAGTACGGGAATGAAGCTATAGCAAACAACAACAAAATATTTGTTTATTCGTATGACAAAAAACTGAAAGCTTTTGTTTTTCGTAATTTTTTGGTTTTCGTAAAAAAATCAGTCGAACGAATACGTCAGAAATAGACGAATGGAAAAGACCCATCGTTCGGAATGAAAACTGAATTATTGGAGTAGTAAATGGCGCAAAACGCATGAAAACTGATGGGGAATATAATTTTATTTATTTTCACAGAAGCACGGGAAAAAGTTATTTACACGTTTGTCTTATTTTTTGTTTGTCCATATTTACATTAGGCAATTGTCAGTTTGATGGTGAGGGAGGGTGTAGAGAGACAAAGGGTTACCATATGCCTCACCTCTCTCTGAATCAAACTGGCAATTGCCTAATGTATCCTTACGGTAGCGTAAAAACAAACCATACGTATTCTCTCTTTATTTCTCATTTACCATTGCTTTGTAATGGGGAGAGTGTCTTACTACTACTAATATACGAACTATTCTGAGCACCCTTGGCCTAATGTAAATATGGACTTTGTCATCTGTATATCGGGGTTGCCACCTAGCAACACATATTACGTACCAATGCAGATGCAAAATTCACAAAATAAGCATTATGAAAACCCTAAAAGCTTTTCCGAAATAGACGAAAGCCTTTAGTCCCGGGCCACACTACAGTAATTTCATTGAAATTTTGATATGAAATTATGCGTCTCTTGATCGACGTCCATAGTAGAGTAAAATCATAAAATTGCTGTAGTGGGGAATTCGATTTAAGAACACCTAATTTCATGAAATTTTTTAATGAAATTCACACTAGTGTGGACCGGGACTTAGATAAAGACGAATGGTTCGTAAAATTTTACAAGAAACAACTTTTGAACGTACATGTCTTGTGACAGACAACCATTTTTTTCAAAAACAGGCTGTTAACCTTAACCCTGATCTATATTAGGGTAGATCACACTGAGTGATATATCGTTAAATAATAGGAGTGTTCGTTTACTCAATAATTTGTACAAGTTCAGTAACATCTTGTAAACGTCTAAGGTCTGTACTGTAGAGTACACGAACAACATCCAGTAAAAATTCGTACAAATTTTGAGTAAACGAACACACATAATATGTATCACTACACTTACAGCCTGTTTCTGTATGTCGAAACGAAAATGTGTGCGAATGAAATACGCCAAAAATGAACATTATAGAGTTTCCACATTCATGAACACTATAATGTTCTCTCTCAAGCTCTCAACCCATATTGAGGTTGATGTCCTGGAAAATACATTTCTTTACCATTCACTTTCTCCCTTAAGTTGCAACGGTGGAAAGACGAAACTCACGGGGAAATTTCATTCATGATAACCCCCTAAATCTTTCAGGTTGACTACCAAAATTTACAATTATTTTCAAGTTCATCAAAACTAACGCCATCTACTGTGGGGAGAAGACATTTGAATTAAGAAACACTCAATGCGGTTGGGGTGGTGGTCTATGGCGTTGCTTCGTTAGTCTGTGCTGGAACCAACTTTAACGAAAACATAGACTAAACGAAAATTTTATTCCAATTTGTTAGTCTAGGCACCTTAGGACATTTTTAGGCATTGTTATAAATGTTATATACAACATTTATAACAGTTGTGGTTGAACGAAGGAAATTAATACCGAAAGTTGTAATGTTGTATTTGGTTTTCAGTTATGAAAGCAGCAATCATCATATGGCGGCGGGTTATGACAGACATATTGCGTCACAGACAAAAACCCATATTTTAACCAGCTTCGGAATTTTTCGTGAGAAAGTAAAGTTATGCTTGGTTTACATTTACGAAATCCACTCGATTTCAACTGTCAATTCCATAGCTCAAACGTCAAATGAAATCTCATCTGGATTTCATTTGACGTTTAACCTATGGATTTGACAGTTGAAATCGAGTGGATTTCGTAAATGTAAACTTAGCATTAGGCTTTCCTATACATAACAATTTGTTCAAAAAGTACGGGAACCGAAAAATGATAGAAGTTGTTTCCCAACTGTTTGTAACGATTTGTACAAACTTTTGGGTAATGCCTTTTTCAGGCTGACGGTAATTCGATCTCTATTCGTTGTTCGATCCCAAATTACAAATTAACCACTTAAATTTCCACACAAAATAGTGTGAACGAACAACCATTTTTGTACGACTATGAAATATGTCCCACCTCTAACAAATGAGAGACAGGCAAAATATAAAATTAAAAAAAAAACAAACATTTTTAGAACTGCTGCAAAACTTGAATGAAAAGTAGTCGGTTCAAAGATTGGTATACATTCAAAGCATAGTAAATTTTGTCTTCCCTTTCATTGCAGTTAATTTCTTTTCCATTGTTTCAAATTCGCGTAGAAATCTAGAACAGCCAAGATCATCCATATACGTTAACGTATGTGAGAATAACAATCAGTCGTCGTTGAGCAGCCGACAAGTAAACATGTGCATGGTTATACGCATGATTTTATTGGGGACACTGAACAAAACCGCACATACCCGCCACGTGTTTACTGGTCACAGGTCTAGCAACCACTGAATGCTGATACAAACTTTCTTGTGGTTCTCTCACTACTTTACTCTCTTTTTTATTTTGAGCATCGCTGATCTAGAAACAAAAATCAAATGCCTGCATGAAAGTCTGTATACCAAAAAGTTTTTTTTGGCAGGTCTCTCACTCTCATTAAGCCTGTTTCTGTATGTCGAAAAATGAATGTGTGCGAAAGAAACACGTCCAAACTCTTGGGTGTTTTTCAAATTTGTTTTTTGTTTTGAAGCAAAAGCAAAGCTAAACTATTTCGAAAAATAAAGTTCGGGCGTGTTTCATTCGCACACATTCTTCTTTCGACATACAGAAACGGGCAGAAAAAAATGAAAATGCATTGAAAACACCAGCATTTAAAGAAAAAAATGAAAAACATGAATGAAAAGAAATATGTGTTTGAATGAAGGACAATGTCAAAGATATATAACATAACAATAGCTGTGTTCCTTTACTTACCTCAGGTTACCATTTGTTATCATTTCTAACCTGCAAAGCGTTCCTTAACCCCGAAAAGTGGCAAAACTGGAAACAATTTTTAAGAGAGTGAGAGTGGAGAGAGAGCGAAAATGGCTTTCTCTTCTACCACAGGCTACCAGCAAAATTTCTGCAGGTAAAAAATGGCAGAACTGAGTTTTCGACTTTTGTTTGACGATTATTTCACAATGAAAAAGAAAATAGACGAAAAACAGAAGAAAAAGTCGAACGCTGATAAAACTAACAGCATGTTTCTTTATGTCGAAAGAAGAATGTGTGCGAAAGAAACACGTCCAAACTCTTGTGTGTTTTTCAAATTTGTTTTTTATTTTGAAGCAAAAGCAATGGTAAAACTATTTCGAAAACTAATGTTCGAATGGTGCTGTCAGCTTGCAAATATTTTGTTCTGGTGTTTGTTTTTGGGAAATCCGAAAAGTGAGCATCATTCTCATTAACATGAGAATACTCGATGCTTAAAGAATTCAGGTTTTCACTAGAAAAATCATCATTTCAAAAACTTAAAAAACCAATTGATAATTCCTTCGCCGGGATAAAATCATGATATTGGTAGCGATCAGTAAATTTTGCAGGCTGTCAGTGCGTTTTGTAAACATTACTCTCAAAGGTAATGATGAAGTTAAGCCAATGGGGGAATACTCCAGACTTAAGCAATCGTTTTTCAAAATATTCAATCAAATGTGAAAAATTATTAATTTT
Source organism: Musca autumnalis (assembly GCF_047663935.1). Taxonomy (NCBI): domain Eukaryota; kingdom Metazoa; phylum Arthropoda; class Insecta; order Diptera; family Muscidae; genus Musca; species Musca autumnalis. The sequence continues at coordinate 200,465,254 of NW_027411866.1, read as the reverse complement.
TTAAATTCCAATAATTTATAGACATTTCCTTATTTTGTACATGTACGTTGACACTAACGTTTACAAACAAAAACAAATTTCTATGTGGTTGTTGTTGAGTTGTATTTGTTGTAGTATTTACTTTACCTGGTTTATTCTACCATGGTGTTTACACTTAGGCGGCCATCAGACCATCTGTTTTTTCACATGTATCTCTTATGTTACACGCTAAAACTTTCATACGAAACTTTCCCATTATTTTGGTGTTCATAGATCGAGTTCCATACAAAAGTAATTTTATGAAATTACTGTAAAGGGGAACTCGACCTAAGAACGCCAAAATAATGGGAAAGTTTCGTATGAAAGTTTCAGCGTGTAACATAAGAGTATGTTGCCACTTTGGGTATACTAATATAGAGAACAGTTGATGTTATACATGTGATGGTCTGATGGCGGCCTTATTTTTTGTTGATTTCAAACATATTACAATACTCAAGGTAGATGCATATGCGCAGCTGATCGAACATGAATTTTCAAAACAAGTTGTTGTAAATTGAATTAGGCATCAAAAATATACGACAATATAGAACTTTACAACCATATCGTGTAAAATTATCTATAGAACGTATTAATTGTGTATAGTACTAACAAATGAAAAAATAAAAAACTGATTGTATCATAGTAATACATTGCTGTTCGTCTTTTATTTCACAGTTTTTAATTTACAGCCAGTTTCTGTATGTCGAAAGAAGAATGTGTGCGAAAGAAACACGTCCAAACTCTTGTGTGTTTTTCAAATTTGTTTTTTATTTTGAAGCAAAAACAATGGTAAAACTATTTCGAAAACTAATGTTCGGGCGTTTTTAATTCGCACACATTCTTCTTTCGACATACAGAAACTGGCTGGAAAATTGATTTTTTATGTTTCTTTTTGACATTGCTGCCAGATCTACCATTTTTCCGTTCCTTTACTTTTCTGGTAAAAATGTTCATGAGAGAGCAATTTTGACACTTTTCTCTTTTACCACCCTTACCATTAAAAAAGTAAAGGAACAAAGCTAATATGGGACATCTCCATTGCTACTATACACCGGCAGATGGCGCTGGAGATCTAACATAATGTTAAATTACAATAGCTGTGTCCCTTTACTTACCTAAGGTTAACATTTTTAACCTGCAAAGCGGTCCTTAACCCCAAAAAGAGGAGAGACAGTACATATGCCTTTCTCTTCTACCACAGACTACCAGACAAATTTCTGCAGGTAAAAAATGGTAGAACTGATTTTTCGACTTTTGTTTGACGATTATTTCACAATGAAGAAAAAAAGGGCGAAAAACAGAAGAAAAAGTAGAACGATGACAAAACTAAATTAAAAACTGTGAAATAAAAGACGAAAATTGATTGTTTATGTTTCTTTTTGACATTGCTACCAGACCTACCATTTTTCCATTGCTTTACTTTTCTGGTAAAAAATGTTCATGAGAAAGCAATTTTGACACTTTTCTCTTTTACAACTTTTACCATTAAAAAAGTAAAAGTACAAAGCTAATACGAGCTTTGTTCCTTTACTTTTCTAATGGTAAGGGTGGTAAAAGAGAAAAGTGTCAAAATTGCTCTCTCATGAACATTTTTACCAGAAAAGTAAAGGAACGGAAAAATGGTAGATCTGGCAGCAATGTCAAAAAGAAACATAAAAAAATCAATTTTCGTATTTTATTTCACAGTTTTTAATATAGTTTTGTCAGCGTTCGACTTTTTCTTCTGTTTTTCGTCCATTTTCTTTTTCATTGTGAAATAATCGTCAAACAAAATTCGAAAAATCAGTTCTGCCATTTTTACCTGCAGAAATTTTGCTGGTAGCCTGTGGTAGAAGAGAAAGCCATTTTCGATCTCTCTCCACTCTCACTCTCTTAAAAATTGCTTCCAGTTTTGCCACTTTTCGGGGTTAAGGAGCGCTTTGCAGGTTAAAAATGGTAACAAATGGTAAAAATGGTAACCTCAGGTAAGTAAAGGAACACAGCTATGGTGACATGAATTTATGTTATGCTTGGTTTACATTCGGCGTCGTTTCGCGATTTCGAAGGCTTTTCGTGATTTTGCGAGGAATCAAGCAAAATTTATCATGATTTTGCATACAAAAATGAAATCATCTGATTTCAGTGAAATCAACATCGAAATCAAAGTATACATGATATACAACCCTGTTTTTGCCTAAAAAAGTACCAAACCTTGCAACACTTTTCACGTATCACAATAAACCAGGTAGATGGTCAATGGCTGCAACAAAAAATTTTAGTATCCAAATTTGTAAACAATGTGCAAACCATGGCAGAACACACCAGCTGATCGAATATGAAAAGTCAAATCCCTTTATAAAAAAATATTTTTGTTGTAATTTCCCCAACAACATAAAGAAAATTTTGACATAACATATTCAAAATTTTACGATGCCACTACCTTGGTAATTGTGCCATGGTGCAAACTATTAAATTAATTTGTTACAATGCTGTTTTTCATTGCGTTCCCGTACTTTTTTAATGGTAATGTTAGAATTGTCAAAAATTGCTTGCCCATACAAATTTCTTAAAAAATACAGGAACGAAAAATGACGGAAATTGCAAAAACTCCAGAAATTGCAAAAACTCCAGAAATTGCAAAAACTCCAGCAGAAATGTCAAAATCAACGTATCTGCTTTAGCTTTAGATGCCAATGAACATGCTTGCTTCTAGTTTCTACTAGGCCAAAATTGTATGGCAGAAAACAGGAGAATAGGTTGTTATTCGGCGCTATTTTTGTTTAATGAGAAGTGCATGTCTTGCTAGATTTCGGAGAACGGCAACGCATCTTTAACACTAAACGGGAAAACTACTGCAAGTAGTAATATTTTGCAGGTTCTGAGCACAGCTTTTATCTATCAAAATTTATTATTATTATGTTTCAACGATAAAAATCATTTTTTTTTATTTTTCATTTGTTAGTACTATACACAATTAATACGATATATAGATAAATTTACGATAATTTTCGAAAAAAAAAAGTTGTAAAGTTCTATATTGTCCTATATTTTTGATGATTAATTCAATTTGCAGCAACTTCTTTTGAAAATTCGTGTCCGATCAACTGCGCATATGCATCTACCTTGATCATTGTGATATGTTTGAAATCAACAAAAAATAAGTGTAAACAATGGGGTGTATTTCAAGATTTCGTGAAATCCAGTGGATTTTGGAGCGCAAGTGTAAACTTGGCATTAGAAAAAAGAGCGAAAAATGTATTACTATGATGTCCCAGCGATACAATCATTTTTTTATTTTTTCATTTGTTAGTACTATACACAATTAATACGTTCTATAGATAATTTTACACAATAAGGTTGTAAAGTTCTATATTGTCGTATATTTTTGATGCCTAATTCAATTTACAACAACTTGTTTTGAAAATTCATGTTCGATCAGCTGCGCATATGCATCTACCTTGAGTATTGTAATATGTTTGAAATCAACAAAAAATAAGGCCGCCATCAGACCATCTGCTTTTTCACATGTATAACATCAACTGTTCTGTATATTAGTATACCCAAAGTGGCAACATACATGTGAAAAAACAGATGGTCTGATGGCCGCCTAAGTGTAAACACCATGGTAGAATAAACCAGGTAAAGTAAATACTACAACAAATACAACTCAACAACAACCACATAGAAATTTGTTTTTGTTTGTAAACGTTAGTGTCAACGTACATGTACAAAATAAGGAAATGTCTATAAATTATTGGAATTTAAAAAATTAATAATTTTTCACATTTGATTGAATATTTTGAAAAACGATTGCTTAAGTCTGGAGTATTCCCCCATTGGCTTAACTTCATCATTACCTTTGAGAGTAATGTTTACAAAACGCACTGACAGCCTGCAAAATTTACTGATCGCTACCAATATCATGATTTTATCCCGGCGAAGGAATTATCAATTGGCTTTTCAGTTTTTGAAATGATGATTTTTCTAGTGAAAACCTGAATTCTTTAAGCATCGATTATTCTCATGTTAATGAGAATGATGCTCACTTTTCGGATTTCCCAAAAACAAACACCAGAACAAAATATTTGCAAGCTGACAGCACCATTCAACTAATAAATCATCGATTTCTGTGAGTTGAAGTAACATGTACACAGTTACCTGTGAGTATGTTGCGTGTGTCTTCGTTTTTTTTTTTTTTTGTTTATTTTGTTTTAGTTAAAGATTCAATCATATGATTGCTTAAAACATAAATGAAAACTCGTTTTATTTTCAATTTGAATGTTTGAATTCCACTAAATGCATAATTTCTCGCAGAAAGTAGAATTCTTGCAAAAATGTCACTGTGTAACATTTTTAAGGTGATCTTGTGCAAACAATTCGAACTGAGGATTTTTTGAAAGTACAGACCCAAACGACAAGAAACCCTAGTTGGGTTTTGTTGTGTCAGATCCAGCTCGGATTTTATGGCCCCATCTAAACATTGTTAAATATTGAGTTTTTAAAGAAATTCGGGGCTATATCTCTAAAACCAATGCGAATCTTCTTCTGACTTCTGAAGCAAATTTGGAGATAAGGACAAGAATAAAATATTTCGAGAAATAGTGAACTCGAAAAACTACATTTATTGCCTCAAATTTCAAAATATATGCAAAAATTCCACAATTTTTATACATTTCGTACCGTATCCTCAAAACCGTTAATTTTTTCAGAATATTTTCTTTTGGAAAAATATTCCCTGGAATGTAATAGACAACTCTTCAGAATATATTATTGTTGTAAATTGCCTCTATGCCGTTGTTTTCAGTACATTTTTCTACGACGATTTAATAAAAATGTCAATAAAGTAGTGAAATCCGAAATGCGAGAATAAACTGTTGGTGTGAACTGTGTTTGAAATACGTGTTGTAAACGATATGATGCAAAATACCGCTGAAACAACATGAAGTAAGCATTTTAGATTTTCAGAATGTTCTAAAGAATTGTTGAGACCTTTATTTGGAAGATTTTTGCAAAAGATTACTTGGTTCAACTTCCAATAGTTTAGCCGATACTGACCCGAATTTCAGCAATTATGTAAAATTTTTCTATATTTTATAGATTTTGATGCCCTAGAGTTTTTCTTATGTCGTTTTTTTCAAAAGATAAGTTCTACTAGTTTAGGGCTACAATATTGCTAAAGACAGCAAGGCCAAATTCCTATTCGTTTCTGAGATAAAGGCCAGATAAATGAAAAAAAGTGTAGATTTAGCCCGGTTTAGATGAGGCCATGAAATCCGAACTGGATCAGACCTACTGGGTTTTTGTAGTCTAAATACATATGTACTCTCAAAAAATCCATACTAGAAGATGTTTTCATTTTCAGTGTTGCATGGTGTGCTTGGGGTCGCTGGTAGTTCATCGAAAAAGGAGAAGCTGCTTCAATCTTTTGTTTGAAATCAAAATAGCACACGTTTCTTAGGGCTTTATTCTTTTCAAATTTAACAAAATACCACACATATTAGCAAATATTGTACCGCCTCTATAAGTCCCGGTCCACACATCGGACATAGAAATAAATATATAAAATGTCGTATGGAATTTGACACTACCAGCCAGTTTCTGTATGTCGAAAGAAGAATGTGTGCGAATGAAACACGCCCGAACTTTAGTTTTCGAAATAATTTTACCTTCGCTTTTGCTTCATAACAAAAAACAAATTTGAAAAACACACAAGAGTTTGGAAGTGTTTCTTTCGCACACATTCTGCTTTCGACATACAGAAACAGGCTGTAATATTATAGCCCAGTTCAGTTAGCTGGGTATTGCTGTTATGCCAAGTTTACATTTGCGCTCCAAAATCCACTGGATTTCACGAAATCCTGAAATACACCCCGGTGTTTACACTTATTTTTTGTTGATTTCAAACATATCACAATGATCAAAGTAGATGCATATGCGCAGCTGATCGAACATGAATTTTCAAAACAAGTTGTTGTAAATTGAATAGAACTTTACAACTTTATTTCGAAAATTATCTATATATCGTATTAATTGTGTATAGTACCAAAAAATAAAAAATAATGATTTTATCGTTGGGAATTCATAATAATAAATTCTGATAGATAAAAGTTGTGATCAGAACCTGCAAAATATTAGTACTTGCAGTAGTTTTTCCGTTTAGTGCTAAAAATGCGTTCGCGTACACCGAAATCTAGGAAGACTTTCAATTCTCTTTAAACAAAAATAGCGACGAATAACACCCTCTTCTCCTGTTTTCTGCCATAAAATTTTGGCCTAGTAGAAACCAGCAGCAAGCATGTTCATTGGTATCTAATATTATAACTGATACGTTGATTTTGACATTTTGCTGGAGTTTTTGCAATTTCCGTCATTTTTCCGTTCCCGTATTTTTTAAGAAATTTGTATGGGGGAGCAATTTTTGACAATTCGCTCTATTTTCTAAAATTACCATTAAAAAAGTACGGGAACACAATGAAAAATAACATTGTAACAAAGTAATTTAATATTTTTTCACATTGTTTACAAATTTTGATACTAACATTTTTTGCTGCAGCAATTCGCACATCTACCTTGTTTATTCTCATACGTGAAAAGTGTTGCAACTTTTGGTACTTTTTTAGGCAAAAGCAATGTTGTATATCATGTGTACTGTGATTTCGATGTTGATTTCGCTGAAATCACGAAATGAGGTGATTTCATTTTTGTATGCGAAATCATGATAAATTTTCCTTGATTCCGCACGAAATCACGAAACGCCTTCGAAATCACGAAAAGAGGCCGAATGTAAACCAAGCATTACCTTTTATTGTTCTACCATGGCACAATAATTCTTAGGTAGGCCACAGCTAACAGCTGATTACAATTTTTTTTGTTATGGCTTAATCTGTCAAAACCGTGTTGAGATGCAGAGTTGATATTTATTATTGATCAACAAATTCAACTCTGTTTTGTTTTCATTTCAACATTTTGTTCTTCTTCTTCTTTGTTTACTCATCCGTTATCATTCATCAAAACAATTTTGACGTTTTACGCCATAGCGACAGGGTTGTATTTTTTGGCGATTCTCATACCTGGCCTACCTATGAATTATTGTACCATGTGTTCTACCATGCCTTTTGACATTGTTACCACATTTACAATTTTTCCGTTCCTTTATAGCCCGTTTCCACGGTACGTCGTTCGTTCTCTATTCGATGTTCGACCCTCAAATACGAATAAATTACTTAATTCCCCATCAAGATCTATTTAACAGGTCACGTAAGTAGCACAAATACAACTCTGTTTTGGCCAAAAATTCTTCAATATGTCAAAATGTTTGTTTACGTTTTCATACAATTTATTCACAATAAAAAAATTGACAGATTGAAACCAATCAGCTGGCCGTTTTACGCCACCTTATTATTTCATCATGTTCCCCATACAAAATTCTGAGAACGAACGACGATTTTACTACGTTGTTCAAGTAGAAATACTCTCCGAACAACGATAAAATATTGGCCTGTTCCCGTACTTTATAAAGTGGTAAAAGTCGTAAAAGTTGTAAAAGTCGTAAACGATTTTCATATAAATTTTGTGTACGGGAACGCAAAATGTGTAAAAGTTGTAAAAATTGTAAAAACTTTTTAGTTCTGGAACAGAGCTTATGTCTCATTTCTAAAGCTGCATGGTACAATAATACAGGTAGCATTATCAAGCCAGCTGATGGTAACATAATGTGTCAATTGCATTGAATTGATGTCAAATTTTGACATCTTATGTTACCAACAATTGCCGATGCGGCTACCTGTGTATTTGTACCATGTAAAGCTGGGTACACATTAGGTGTGTTCGTTTACTCAATAATTTGTACAAGTCCAGTAATGCCAAGTTTACACTAGCGCTCCAAAATCCACTGGATTTCACGAAATCCTGAAATACACCCCGGTGTTTACACTTATTTTTTGTTGATTTCAAACATATCACAATGATCAAGGTAGATGCATATGCGCTGCTGATCGAACATGAATTTTCACAAGTTGTTGTAAATTGAATTAATCATCAAAAATATAAAAATATAGAACTTTACAACTTTATTTGGAAAATTATATATTATATAAATGTGTATAGTACTAACAAATGAAAAAATAAAAAAAAAATGATTTTATCGTTGAAACATCATAAAAAAAATTTTATAGATAAAAGTTGTGCTCAGAACCTGCATAATATTAGTACTTGCAGTAGTTTTCCCGTTTAGTGCTAAAAATGCGTTCCCGTACTCCGAAATGTAGCAAGACTCGCACTTCTCTTTAAACAAAAATAGCGCCGAATAACACCTTCTCCTGTTTTCTGCCATACAATTTTGGCCTAGTAGAAACTAGCAGCAAGTTTTTTCATTGGCATCTTATATGATAGCTGATACGTTGATTTTGACGTTTATGCAATTGCCGTCATTTTTCCGTTCCCGTATTTTTTAAGAAATTTGTATAGGGAAGCAATTTTTGACTATTCGCTCTTTTTCTAACACTACCATTAAAAAAGTACGGGAACACAATTAAAAATAGCATTGTAACAAAGTAAATTAATATTTTTTCACATTGTTTACAAATTTTGATACTAAAATTTTTTGTTGCAGCAATTGACCATCTACCTTGTTTATTGTAATACGTGAAAAGTGTTGCAACTTTTTGTACTTTTTTAAGCAAAAACAGGGTTGTATATCATGTGTACTGTGATTTCGCTGAAATCACGAAATGACATGATTTCATTTTTGTATGCGAAATCATGATAAATTTAGCTTGATTCCGCGCGAAATCACGAAACGCCTTCGAAATCATGAAACGACGACGAATGTAAACTAAGCATAACTTCTTGCAATCGACTAAGCTCTTTTGTATTGTACTGTAGAGTAAACGAACAACATCCAGTAACAATTTGTACAAATTTTGAGTAAACGAACAGACTGATTGTCAGTTTTGAATGTCGATATTTCGCAATTATCGATAACTGTCACCGTCCAGCAACTACAAAACATTTTGTGGTTGCATGACGAATGACAAAAATGAACGGCCACACTAGCAAGCAACAACAAAGCTGTCATTCAAAACTGACAATGTGTACCCAGCTTTAAACGTACTATAAAAGATAGTAACGTGGTTGCCGGCTCCTAATTGGCTGGTACGCCGACTTTGACATTTGTTCCAGTTTTTTACGTTTTTTCATTTTTCCTTTCCCGTACTTTTTGAATAAAGTTGTATGTATAAAACGTGGCACAATTACCCAGGTAGTGGTATCGTAAAATTGTCAAAATTTTCTTTATGTTGTTGGAGAAATTACAACAAAAATAGTTTTTGTAAAGGGATTTTACTTTTCATATTCGAACAGATGGTGTGATACCACTACCTTGGTAATTGTGCCATACTTTACTGAAATGATGGATGTATTTGCGGCTTAGGCCATGTTTATATTATAGCCTTTTGCAGGGTTAACCTTCTTTATGAGGATTTGTTTGACGTATATGTAATGGAATTGACATTTAAAACCCAGTGGGTTTGTTAAATCCTGTTATATATAAACGTACTATTAGGCCATTTTTATATTATGGCCTTTTGCAGGGTTAACCTTCTTAATGAGGATTTATTTGACGTATACGCAATGGAATTGACATTTGAAACCCAGTGGATTTGTTAAATCCGGTTATATATAAACGTACTATTAATTACCATAAATGTTGCACATCTTTGAACCTTGATTTACAATCCGTCCCTCGTATCTTTCTTCGTCAATTGACGCCGTAGAAAAAACTAATCATTTGGCTCCGTTTTTCTACTTCAGTCAGACAAAAAAAAATTAATAACGACGGAATAAGAAAAGTTCGAAAATTAAAGTGAAGAAAAATGTGTTAAATATTCAATTAAACTGTGAAAAATTAATGAAAATAAAACGGTATCGCGATTGAAAAAAATGTGAAGAATAATTCTTAAAACAATTTCGTATTTATTGCGTCGAAATTAAGTCGTAAACAAAAGAAACTTCATAGGGTGAAGGAAACAAGAAAAACCATGACAAACACAAATACATTGATTCTAATTGGATAAAAATATTTGGTGTAAGATAAGGTAAATCAATTCATATATATTGTTATTTTTATATTTAACAATTTATATTTTATCGTATTGCTGACTGAAAACCTTTTTGTTTCTGAATTTTATTTTTCTTCCTGTTATTTTTCAATTTTATTTTCTTCATATTCACATCTGTTTATTGGCAACACTATCTTGTAGTGGGGTAACTTTTATGTTTTGCTTTCCCCGTTCTGTTTCCTATTCTACAAAGATGTTTTTTGTTTACGAAAAATGGGGTATGGTTGAGAGTGGAATTAATAAATAACAAATTTTAGGGTTGCCAAATATCTGATGCCAATAAGGAGCTTGGTATTGTAAAACATGGACAAGTCGAAGGGCTAATCGTAAGCTTGGTTTACATTTACGAAATCCACTCGATTTCAACTGTCAATTCTATTGCTTAAACGTCAAATGAAATCCAATGGATTTCGGATGAGTTAAATGTAATGAGTGATGAGTTAAATGGCATAAGGCCATGTTTATATTACAGTCTTTTGCAAGGTTAACCTACTTTATGAGGATTTATTTGAAATATAAGCAATGGAATTGACATTTGAAACCCAGTGGGTTTGTTAAATCCGGTTATATATAAACGCACTATAAGTTTACATTTACGAAATCCACTCGCTTTCAACTGTCAATTCCATTGTTTAAACACCAACGATGTGTTTTCATTTGACGTATACGCAATTGACAGTTAAAATCGAGTGGATTTCGTAAACGTATACCAAGCATAAGTTAGAGTTACATAATTTGAATATTTAATGCTTTTTTGGCTTAAATGACGTTTTGTGTCTCCTCTCCGATCGGTCTGAAATTTTACAGTAGATAGCCCTTGTTACCCTGAATACAACGATATATATAATTTTCCGGGGGAAGTCCATACTTCCCGAGATATGGGTCTTGACATTCTACAATTCTAACGTGGGCAATATGGGTATTTTGTGCACGCGACATATTTTACACCTGTCCATAGGAGAATGTCTTATATCCTCGGCTGTAGGCCGGCTACTTTATAACACAATTCACAAGAATTTTTTGGTCGCGCAGCCCACCTTGGCTCTTGTCCATAGGAAAAGTCTTAAATCCCCGGCCGAAGGCCGGCTACTTAAGAACACTTATGATTTAAAAGAAAGTTTTGATCGCGTAGCCCACTTTTGCACCTGTTCATAGGAGAAAGTATTAAATCCGCGACCAAAGGCCTGCTACTTAAGAATACTTACAATTTAAAAGAAAGGTTTGATCGAGCAGCCCACTTTTACTCCTGTTGATAGGAGAAAGTCTTAAATCCCCGGCCGAAGGCCGGCTACTTAACACTTTTTTTTATTGCGTTGACGTATTATAATTTAATAAATTATTATTAGAAAATCTATTAACCATTATTAATTTTTGGCGGTATTGGAAAGTACTCTTCGTCAACTTTAAAACGAGTCCCATATTGCTAAGGTTTTAGAAATATTGGTGATAAAAGTAAAAAAGTCAAGAACCATTTCTCGGAAGTATGGACTTCCCCGGAAAGCTATATATCGTTGTGTTCAAGGTCCCAAGGGCTACCTATGGTAAAAATTTAAGCCCGAGGTGTCCATAAACAACCTAATGGTGTTAAAGTACGAAATTTCCGAAATGTCAAGACCCATATCTCGGGAAATATGGATTTTCTCCCGGAAAGCTATACATCTTTGTGTTCAGGGTCCCAAGGGCTACCTATGGTGAAGAATTTCAGCCCGAACCGAGAGGTGCCCATACACAACCTAATGGTGTTAAATTACGAAATTTCCGAAATGTCAAGACCCATATCTCGGGTAGTATAAATTCCCCCCGTAAAACTATATATCATTGTGTTCAGGGTCCCAAGGGCTACGTATGGTAAATATTTCAGAACGATCCGACACTTGTTACATTTTTTTAATTTTAAGGCCTACACCAGTATTTAGGTTAAAGAGGGTACAATACCCTTTAATACGATCAAAAAATGGTTTTAGACGCCAAGTATGTTTGGAAGAAATTCGTTTCAGGCAATTTGAAGACGATTTAGCCACGTCCGTCCGTGTGTCTGCTACGCCCGAGCTCCAAGAAACCTTATCGGCACAAACTAAAATGACAAATCCGCAAGATAAATCTCGCAGGGAGTTTCTGATCGGTCCAAACTTTGCACATCGTATTTTTCATCTAGTCATGAGTCAAACTTTGGACAACGTGCACTTGAACAGCTCTTTTCGAATTGTTTTGAATTTTTTTTAAAAAGTTCTTCTTGGACGGTGTATTTTTTTGGGGCAAGTCCTTGAACATCTTATTATTTCTTACTGCCATGAGTCGGATCGGACCACTCTTTCGGGTTACTTCCACACAAAGTTTGGAAAGAGTGCAGATTAAGAACTCGTCTGGGATCGTTTTTAAATTTTTAAGATGCTTCAATTATTTTCGGGAGCAAATTCATACTTCCTGAGAAATTCGCCCAAAAACTCAACAAAACCGGCCTGGGGCTGATGGTATATCTCTGATTCATGCGTTGATTAGGGAAATGTATTTGCGGGTAGGTACTGGAAAGCCGTTTATGTCATTCGGAGGTCAGAGTGCAAAAACTGGCTAAGACTCTAACCGTTAAGGGAATGTATATGGGACAATAACGTAACTATATGGTTTTTAACCGGTTCCAAAATGATAGCAAAAACTGGTTTTTGGGACGGTGCCTTTTGAAAATCTCTCCACAACATTTGGCTGACATATTCAACAGTGGGAATAAAAGAACCCGAACAGAAAAGATAAAGGAACCTCATTGACCACATGTGATAGGTCGGTCTGCGCGAAGGGAAGCATCGAATAATTCAACGGGATTTATTAATATCAAAATCTTGTCAGAACGACGTCTAAAGAATTGCAAAATAGTACCGGTTCATATCATCAATGGACCATTTGCATGTCGAGACGAAGATTTACGGCAATCCCATGTCATGCTCTCGTTGCAGTACTTGCTCTTGTGTTATCGCTAGAGTTTTTAATCGCCACATGCTTGATACTACCCCTGACCCAGACATGGCTGAAGGGATTTTTATGATATAGAGAGAAAAAGAGGTCCAACGTTGCTCCTAGATTAAAAAACGTATAAAGTAGGTTTATCGTATATCGCAGTTGAAGAACGTCAGCTGTCACCACAAACCAGAGTAGATTTGGCTCAACTACAATCGATCGGTGGAGTCGCCTCATTTTGTATAGGGCAGGGATTGATAATTGTCCTGCCAAACCTACACAACTAACTCCAGTAGATTTGTGGTTACAACCCTTGAAGCAGAAATATTCATACACCGGGTGTTAGATCCATATTAAGCAGAACTCAAATGATGGTCTGTATATAGAATCCCCTTCTTGGGGTCTCCTATACATAGAATATAGCCACTTAGGACATTTTTTATTCATAGAAGCTCTGTACAAAAGACACATTTAGGAGGTCTTTTGTCTATCGGTATCGGACGAATTCTCTCTATAGTAAAGCCATTAAACAGCTGTTTTTCTCTAAATATATATAAGAGCTATTTATGAGTTTTGCGTTTTTATCTATAGACTAGCTGAACCCGAAATTAAAATCGGACATATATAGCGTTTCGGACGAAAATATATATGGGAGCTACATATATCCAAATCTGAACCGATTTCGATATATTTTGGCACTTTTTTTGTAGGCCAAATTCCGTCACGCATTCCAAATTTGGAGACTGTATTTGTAACCGTTCTATAGATATTTGCATACAAAGTTTAAATTTTTTTGAGGTACCTTCGATTCTGATGCTGTATGCATAGAAAAGAAAGAAGAAAATAGAAAGCTTATAGTCCAATCGACTATACTCTAATAGGTATTTTTATGAGGAAGTATACAGAGACTTGTAATGTGTATTTTTGTTGTACCATGTCTGCTACTTCATGTGTCCATCGTCCCGTCGTTTGGTGGTAAAGTACATCTTTGACGAATGTAAACTCGTCTTTTTTAAATACTGTTCTAGATACTGTATTTTGTTCGTTTTTGCCTTCTTTGCTAATATTCAGTCGTCCATCTTCTATTGAATCCAATGGTATTGAATTCGTAATGCATGGCCTTTAGTTTTTCCCATCTATTAATGTTGGAGAAGGGAATAATGAGCAATTGAGCTGGCGTCAACGCCTCTAATTCATTTGGTCCCCAGTTTCTGTTCTAACGATAACAGTGGCACACACTTATCACTAAGATGATTCGAATACAATTTGGTTCGAACTACTGTTTTTTTTTTTTAAATATTTGAATTGTTTCTATTTTAATCAAACAAACATTTCCTACAACAACAGAAACGAATTAGAATTAGAATCGTCTCAGAGAAACAGGCCATTAGTTACTTTTTACCGATCAGTTTTAAAATGCAAACATAAGGAATTCAGAATTTAATAAACAAAAGTTAAAATTGAAAAAATTATTTTAGGTCGCAAATATAAGCGGACAAAACTAAAGCACCCCCCAATTCGAGGTACATATGTACAACAAAAACTATTGAAATCTATATTTCGTTGCGTATCGTTTATTCTGGATGACACCAGCACATCGTTTAGGCATAGATGATATTAAATTATTAATTATTGCGTGCGATAATACTTCCCAGGCTATTTTTGCGGCTTCAAATCAATTTTCTTTGGTTTTGCATTTTTTTCGGTTGATTTTTGTGTTAACGATCTCCCACAAGCCCCAATCGAGAGCTAAGATCAGGGGATTGGGCGAGCCTATGGAGAACTTCTGTCGATTTGTTTTGGAATCACTCCTTAACCATTTTCGATACACGTTTTGGCTCGTTATCTTCCTGGAATGCCCGTCTAAGTGGCATATCTTCTTCACCATAAGGCAACATGACGTCTTTTAATATATTCCGATATTTGAAACGATCCATAATTCCATTAATTTTATGAATTCCAGACCATTATGTTCCGCCTCCATGTTTTACAGTGCCCTTACAATATTTAGGATTTAACCCTTACCCGTTTGATCTATCCCCTAATGCCATCCGAATCCTTTAAAATTTTGGTTCATCAGAAAACAGCACAGTCCTCCAATTTTAGATACTCCAGTTCAGATGGGTCTTGGGGAATTCAATTCTGGTTTTTTATTTTAGTTATAATTCTTTTGCTAATTAGCCTTAATTTTATACTTAGGGTTAGGGTAATTTTATACTTAGGGTTTCAAATTGTCCGACAAAAATTGTGGACCTGGGTCCACGTTTGGGTATAGTCCGCATATAACGGTACTATCCGATTTTTAGTACATTGAAAATTTAAACTAAATTTTCCGAAAATTAATTATTAATAAAGTAATATCCTCTATGCCTACCATATGTGCGTGTGCCATCCAGAATAAAGGATACGCAACGAAATATTGATTTCAATAGTTTTTGTTGTAGCTCTAATTGGGGGATGCTTTTGTTTTGTCTGCTTATATTTGGAAACTAAAATGTTTTTTTTTTTAATTTGTAGCGGCCCGTTTATTCAACATTATTAGTAATTATTATTTTTATTATATGACAACATAATTTCATTTAATTTTTGTTAACATCATTTGTACATGTATATGTTAACGTCAGTTTACATTTTAATGTTAAATATCCAATGTTACGTTACATTAGTATCTTTTGTTACAGAACCTTAAAACGATTTCACTCGAAGGAGCATCTCTAACTTTCTCTATTTCTCAATATACATGCTTCTTCTTACTTTTAACGAACAAGTTATTATCATTGTTATTGTATTGCTCTCGTCAATACTTTCGTGTTCTCTCGTACCATAAAACTTAACGACAAATCGATTTATGTATATCTTACTCTTTTGCTCAATTATACTCAAATACTCAATAACTATGCAAATTATATATGATTGCAACTAATTATGACTCAATATGTTTTAACTTTCATACCAATATTTGCAATATTTGTAGTAGATAAGTTCTAACCAATGTAAATGATTTTAATGATGTCCAGCTGGTCATAGAAATGATTCAAATTCTTTCTATTGTGATCGAGCTGCAGAACAATAAAGTTGGTAAAGCTTAACTGCCTTTGTTTTATTTGGAAAACGAATAAACAAATAAATAAAATTATTCGCTAAGACTTTGGAAGCCTAAAGGCTACAATAGCAAGCGAAACTGAGGACGAATACTGCATTGCGACTTATTCATGTCCCAGTATAAATAATAAAATTAATAAAAACCAATAAACCCAAAACTTAAGGGAAGTATTTTCCAATATTTGGATATTTCTCCCCTTACAACTGGCGCCCATCGTGAATTAAATATTTGAAGCTGAGGAATAATTTTTGCGCCTTACAACTGGCGCCCATCGTGAATAAAATATTTGGAGCTGAAATATAAATTTTTGCCTTACAACTGGCGCCCCAACGTGAATAATTCATTTGAAGCTGAGGAATATTTTTGCGTCTTACAACTGGAGTGAATTTTTTGTTAAGCATTTGGTCATTTTCGCCATCAACATCGTTGTTGTGTAACAAAAGTGTTCGTTGTTTGGTTGTGTCATCAAAGCGTTGTTGTTCAACACAAGAAACTTCAACTGAACTGCTGATTCCTGCGCATAAAGTGTTGTTTGTTGCTTTAAGAAAATTAACGAGTGTTGAAAGGAAGTTATTTGGAGAAAATTAGAATTTTGTGGAAATTTATTGTGGTGGTTATTTGGTTCTTGGTAGAGAAACTAAGAAAAATTAAAATGCCGAGAACAACGATGAATTCCATTAGTGCCATGATTCCCCTCGCAGAGCAGGAAAATCGTTCTGACGAGTTTAGTTCCCCAATAAATTCCCCTAACCCCCAATCTACTCATTCTACTGCACCGTCTGGTAGCAAACAAAATGCGGCATCAAATGAATCAAACGCAAATTCTTCTCTATCCAGTTCAGCTTCAAGTAATGCCCCTGTGAGTCTCAATATCTCCGATTTGAGTCAGCTGTCTTCTTTAATAGGAAGCATTAACGCTCGTCAGGAGATAAAAACAAGTTTCAGTTCATGTAGCTCACGTTTTAATGGTGGTAAAAATACGTCAAAAGTAGAAGATTTTATAGCGACTATCCTAGTTTTCAAGGAAACCGAAAATGTTTCGGATGAAAGGGCCCTTCGTAGCTTTCCACTTCTTTTAGAAGGTTATGCATCCTCTTGGTGGCAAGGTGTACAATATGAGGCCAAAACTTTCAACGAAGCCATTGAACTAATTCGAAATGCGTTTTCACCCTCAAAACCAGATTGGAGGATCTATGCGGAAATCTTCCAAGATAAACAGCGGCCATATGAGTCGACTGATGAATTTGTGTGTCGTAAAAGGAGTCTATTCGCTCAATTAAAAGAAAGGCTACCTGAGAGCACAATCATAAATATGATCTTTTCCCAGATTTCTATTCAAATTCGAGAGAAAATACCACGAGAAAGTGTAAAATCTTTCCAAGAACTTCTGTATAGAGCTCGGGATATTGAATTGTCCATAAAAGAAAGTAAAATGGAAACGTCTTCTAATCAATTTCATTTTGAAGAAAGGTCCCAGTTACGTTGTTCCTATTGCCGGAAGAAAAACCATACAGCAGACGTATGTTATAAGCGTATAGAGACGGAAAAGCGGGGAAAACCTGGAGAAACCAATCTCAGCTGTTATGGATGTGGTGCTGTAGGATATTATAGATCAAATTGCCCGACGTGTAATGATAAAAACGTCATGGAAAGCCCCAAACTCTTGGACTTCAATAGTGTCCAAACGACTATTATTGGTCATAATGTTCCCATAGTGGATATCAACGTCAACGGTCTAAAAGGAGAAGCTTATTTGGATACAGCCGCAAGGACAAGCATTGCTGGTTACCATCTTTTCCGAAAACTCGTTGATATGAAGGAGGAATTCCAAAAAGTACATGCTGAAATAATATTGGATGATGGCATAGTACGAAAGGAGTTAGTTTGTTCAACTGTTGTCAAAATTATGATAGGAAAACGACTGAAAAGAATCCGGTTCATATGTTTCCCGAATGCCAAAAACAACAGAACTTTGTTAGGCATCGATTTTCTTGAACAAGCCGGAATTGTAATGGATTTGGCCCAAAGGACGTGGTACTTTAAGGATACACCAAAACAAATATTTTCTTTTAAATCTAAATCGTCTGATTTGAAAGACTTGAACATCAATCAGACATTAATTCAAAAAGAAAATCCAAGAGCGGCAACCAATATAAACGATTTTATATCCTGGTTTGAATCTAACTATGAAAAGGAACCCCCAACTTTGGGAGAAGTTTATTCAAAACCCGAGGATTATTCGCCTGGTGGTTTACTGAGGATGTTTTCTGACACATTACCTAATGATTTTCAGATGCCAAATCAACCAGATCTTTTTCCACCATTGAAGAAATCTCGCAAGAATACCACTATATGTAGCCCAATTGGATTCGAATTGAACTCTGTCCATTTCAACAAATGTACCCTGATTGATTCCAACGAAGACAATTTTGGAAATGTCACCAATCAAAATAATGTTTCTGTTTCCAACCAACGATCAATCTCCAAAAACGTTATCCAGGGAAGCCCATTATCCAAGATAATGAAAAAGAACGATGTTTGGAAAGTGTCAGGAAAACACAATAAATCGTTCGGGAAATTGGAGAAAATGCAAAAATCCCCAGTTTTTAAAAGAACCGTATCGATCGGGACTGAATCACTCCAGGGGGAGAAAAGCAATCGTAATCCATGGAAACCATACAGAAGCGGTACTGTAACACTCCAGGGGGAGAACAACAACCAGAAACCGTTAACTTTGTCTAAAAGAGGAACTGTGTTACTCGAGGGGGAGAAAAACAAACATAATCCCTTGAAGTCACATAGACGCGGAACTGTAGTACTCCAGGGGGAGAACAACAACCAGAATCCATTGAATTCACATGAAGTCGATAAGGAGCTGGTATTTTATTCAAAAAGGAAAAGATTTCAATCTTGGAGAACCCCAAATTATCATCAAACAATTGATTGGCAACATTCACAAAATCCACGAAAGCAACAAGTGCAACGACAAGTCAGACAACAATTGCCACAAAAAGCTTGCAAGAAGAAGTCGGACTATGTCAGCAACATCAAACCATTGAAAAAGAAGACGAACAGCGTTAACAATAGTACTGTCAGGATCGACAAGGTCAAAAACAGCGCGGGTAACGTCGAATTTCTAAACAGAAACAGAGCCAATATTTTCAAAAACTGTGCATTAAATAAGACGGAAAGCGTCAACAACAGCGAAGTTGTCAACGAAAAGACGGACAACGTCATCAGCAACTTCAGCAACAATTTATTCAACAAAAAGGCAGACAATGCCAACAAGAACAAACAAAATACCAACAACAACAAAGCCGACAACGCTTTCAACAACCAAAATGTCAACAACAACAAAGCCGACAACGCTTTCAACAACCAAAAGTCCAACAACAACAAAGCCGACAACGCTTTCATCAACCAAATATCCAACAACAACAAAGCCGACAACGCTTTCAACAACCAAAAGTCCAACAACAACAAAGCCGACAACGCTTTCATCAACCAAATATCCAACAACAACAAAGCCGACAACGCTTACAACAGCCAAAAATCCAACAACAGTAAAGCCGAAAACGCTTCCATCAACCAAAATTCCAACAGCGAAGCGGAAAATGCTTTTAACAACAAAATTGTCAACAATAAGACGGAAAACGTCAGAAACAGCGAAGTTGTCTACAGAACGACGGACAACGTCAACAACAATAGTTTTAACAGCAGGGCAGACAATGCCAACTCCAATATCAGAGCCGAAAACGCTTACAACAAAAATGACAACATGGTCAACAAGGCAGAATACGTCTTCAACAACAATATTTCCAGAAAGATGATGGCCAACGTCAACAGCAGGAGAACTATTAAACCGCATGACGACCAACATCAGGAACGAAAAGTCAACAACGTTTACAACAACAATAAGGTCAATTTCAAAAACAAGCAAATTGTCAGCAACAAGGCAATCAACATTAGATCTAACAACGTTTTGAATAACGAAATTGCCAGACAGAAGACGTCCAATATCATCAAAAAGGCAGTCAATGCTAGAAACAACAAGGTGGAATACGCCAAGTGCTACAAAAAGAGGGTCAAAGGCAGCCAAAACATAGTTGCTAACAACATTCCCAACAACCAGCAATTGAGAAGATCTTTGGAAGAAATGATGGTATCCTGTTTGCATCATCGGGACGATTAATGCAACAGAGGGGGAGGTTGTAGCGGCCCGTTTATTCAACATTATTAGTAATTATTATTTTTATTATATGACAACATAATTTCATTTAATTTTTGTTAACATCATTTGTACATGTATATGTTAACGTCAGTTTACATTTTAATGTTAAATATCCAATGTTACGTTACATTAGTATCTTTTGTTACAGAACCTTAAAACGATTTCACTCGAAGGAGCATCTCTAACTTTCTCTATTTCTCAATATACATGCTTCTTCTTACTTTTAACGAACAAGTTATTATCATTGTTATTGTATTGCTCTCGTCAATACTTTCGTGTTCTCTCGTACCATAAAACTTAACGACAAATCGATTTATGTATATCTTACTCTTTTGCTCAATTATACTCAAATACTCAATAACTATGCAAATTATATATGATTGCAACTAATTATGACTCAATATGTTTTAACTTTCATACCAATATTTGCAATATTTGTAGTAGATAAGTTCTAACCAATGTAAATGATTTTAATGATGTCCAGCTGGTCATAGAAATGATTCAAATTCTTTCTATTGTGATCGAGCTGCAGAACAATAAAGTTGGTAAAGCTTAACTGCCTTTGTTTTATTTGGAAAACGAATAAACAAATAAATAAAATTATTCGCTAAGACTTTGGAAGCCTAAAGGCTACAATAGCAAGCGAAACTGAGGACGAATACTGCATTGCGACTTATTCATGTCCCAGTATAAATAATAAAATTAATAAAAACCAATAAACCCAAAACTTAAGGGAAGTATTTTCCAATATTTGGATATTTCTCCCCTTACAAATTTTAACTTTTGTTTATTGAATCTGAATTCCTTAAGCCTTGTATTTTCCAATAATAAATATATAAATAAATAAAAAGAAAAATAAAAAAAATCAACTTTGTTTTCTTAAAAAAATAACCATTTTAAAAAAATGTACTGATGGGGTGCTTTAGTTTTGGCCGACACTGTAAATCTCCATTCAAAACCCGTTATTACTTTGCAACTGATTTTGGTGTGATGTTTTGGAAAGTGACAAATTCTTGGAGTAATGTCTGACTTTATCAGTTTTAGTTTTACTCTTCCGAGTTATTAAAAAAAACAAAAATTATTTTTTGTTTTTCGTAGCTTCTGCTACCTATAACTTTATTATTGCGAATCAAAAATATGACTGAAAGGTAAATAATTACATTCCGTTCTTATAACTAAATTGAATACAATAAAATAGCTTATTAATCGTAAATAACAGAATTGAAAAATAAAATAGCTTATTAATCGTTTTCTGTTTCTTTGCAACATTATGGTTTAATTCATAGAATTATTGGTTAGCAAAAGTGTGTTTAAGAAAAATTATGTTTTCCATAATTTTGTCTGCAAAACAGGAAATGGTAAAATAAAAAATAAGGTTGCAATGTTGAAACAGGAAACGTGTGTGCAATGTTTGCAGAAATCAATATCGAGAAATGTAATGTTAAATTAGTACACGGTGGGGTGATATCGTAACTCCCCCTCCGTTAGATTGAGGCTCCGACGAAATATGAAGAATAGTTGCTTTTCTTTTAAAAAATATAGGAATCAGAATTAATAAAATAATTATTATAGAAATTGTAGTGCTACTTGCAGTAATATTAATTATTTTGTTTATTTTTTGTTTTCTATTCAAAGTTGTAAAATTGTCTTCATATTTGATCTGTTGGATATATAGGTCTTCTAAATTAATTTCAGGTATTGTTCCGTTTTCTTTTATTTCCTTTAAAAGTGAGGTTTGGATTACTTTTTCTTTTATTATTAATTTCTCATTTTTAAACGTTAAATTTCCGACATTGATTTCACAATTTTCGTATTTTATTATAAAATTGTGGCTTATATTAGTAAGGTTTCCTTCATAATTACAATTATTTGTAAAGTTATTAAAAAAGTTTTTAAATATTATAATTCCTTCTTTTATTTCTTTAACTTCGGTGTTTTTATATTGTTTAAGTGTGCAACTAGCTGTCTGATTTTTAACAATGTTTACTATGCATGGGTCAACAATTGGTCTTAAATTTCTATATAGACTAGATATATTTGGAAAATATACGTTTTGATTTTCATCCATTAAAATTTTGTTTTCTTTTAAAAATAATGATTTATTAAGTTTATTAGGTATTGGCTCAAAAATTATTTGTGCAAATGATATATTGGAGAATTGGGGAATGGAAAGGATAATGATAATTTGGTCTTTTTCAAAGGAAACGGAAACTTTTGTCTTAGTATATTGTTCAAAGTCATTGATTATGTCAATTTCTTGTTCATCGAGTAAGTCTGTTGGTATTATACCTAGTTTGCTTGTAAATATTACTCCTGCAATATCGTCAATATGGTTTTTAAGTAAATGTATGTCATTATTAATTTGGTAAATATGTCTTAGAAAGGACACTTCATCTTCTAATGTAGATATTTTATTCTGAATCTCACTACGAAATTTATTAATATATGTCTTTACTATATGTTGTTGTCTGTTGATATGAGTCGTAATATTTTGAATTTGTATCGAAAGTCTTTTATTTATACGAGCCATGTTTCCAATATCGTTTGAGTTAGTATTAGTAATTGTTGTTAGATTCTTGATAACCGATCTTATTTCTTGTTCATCATCACTGTCCATATTTCCTGTTATAAATTTGATTCCTTTACCTAATCCATTTATTAATCCTCGTTTAATTCTAAAATTCGGTGAAAGATTATTTAATTTAATTTTTAAAAGATTAAAATTATTTAGAGTTGTGTCAAGTAATGGCATTAAGTCTGATATAGACCCATGTAATAAGTTAATATTGTTGTCAATAATTTCAATAGTATTGTGATAGTGTGTCAAATTTATTAAGTGATAAAGTCTCCGGTAGTGATCTATGATCCTTATGTCGCAATCCTTGATTGGGATGTAGCCTTCATTATCTGTTAAGTCTTGTATTTCCATCGATTGAGGTTTAGCAATATTCACCATTGAAATGAGCAGAAATATACATATTTGAAGTTGCATCTAAAAAGGATAATACTAGTTAGGTTATGTTGACGCTTGATTTTCCTCAGTATTCTGAAATTTCTTTTTCCTTTTTATATGAGATTTATAGTACTTAAAATTCCGATCCGTTACTATATGATCATCGTCTAGTTGAGATACTACTATTTTCCGAAATTTAGAATGGTTTTTGCCTCCTCGTTCATCTCTTAAATATATTGGCCCTGTTTGAATATCTATGTTCTCACGTGTTTCATTTAATTTATTTATAATCTTTTCTTTTGTTTTAACAATTTTTTCCTTAATCAAGGGATACTCGTCTTGGCTTACTATTCCGTTTTTAAAGTCTATGGGTTTCTTAGAAGTTGTCGAATGTATTGTATTATTATAATACATTATTATTCGGTACATTTTCTCTTCGACGCTTTCTGTGTCTTTGTTAGGGTCATGTTTTAAAATTCGGATATGCTCATTGATTGTATTGTGGAGTCTTTCGACATCCGCGTTTGAAGTATGATTATTGTTAGATGTATAGTGTATTTCAATATCCTGTTCTCTTAAAAATTCGCGTAGGGGTAAAGCTTTAAATCCTAGTTCATTATCCATAATCAACTTTTTTATATTTCCGACTGTTGAAAGGTATTGGGTAAGTGCTTTTTTGAATTCGATCCAGGATCTATCTTTTATTCTTATAGCTTGAGCGTGTTTGGAAAATTTGTCTAAAAATGTTAAGAATAATGTTTTTCTAAAGTATAAAAAACGTCGGCATGAACAATCTCACCGGGCTTATCGGGTGTTTCTGTAATTTTGAATTGTTGTTTTATGGGTTTTCTGTCATACTTTTCTTTATTACATATATCACAATTATTAATTAATTGCGTTATACGTAGTTTTAGTTGTGGGTGGTAAAATTCGAATTTAAGTTGCGCGAAATTTTCGTTAATTCCTCTATGATTATTTTTTAGATGTTCTTTTTCTATTATTTCCGTTAGTTCATTTTCATCTGTTAAATCTTTAAGAAGATATTTGCAACGTATAATTTTGAAATCCTTGTTCTCAGCAAAGTATTTGTCAAAAACATTTTTCAGTCCAATGAAAACAGACTCGTCATTTATAAAAATTGCATTGGTTTTATCAGGGTTAAAATGATTTTTTAAAAGAGTTATTAGTGTATTCTCATCAAAGTTTTTAGCATAAATTGTCTTCCTGTTATTCTTGAAAATTTGTTCAGTTTTTATTTTCAGTGATCCTGACACTGTCTTTTGTATTACAATTTGTCGTCGATAAAAATTGATTGGATTATTTGTTTCAGAAATAATATTAGGTAAGTCTTCTTCTTCATTGAAGTTGATTTCTACTCTAGATAGTGCATCTGCATTACCGTTCATAATTCCTTTCTTATATTGTATATCAAAATCATATTCTTGTAGGCTAAGTCTCCATCTAATTAGCCTTGAGTTTGGTTCCTTCATAGAAAATAACCAAACTAAAGGTCTGTGATCTGTTTCAATTATAAATCGTCTTCCAAAAAGATATGGTCTAAAATATTTTGTTGACCACACTATAGCAAGAAGCTCTTTCTCTATCGTACTATAATTCTGTTCTGAGCCATTTAGACCTCGACTAGCATAACAAATAGGATGACCATTCTGGGATAGAACAGCTCCTAGAGCAAAATTACTTGCATCGGTTTGAAGAACAAATTTTTGATTGAAATCTGGGTATACTAAAACGGGAGAATTTGTAAGGAGTCTTTTAAGAGATTCAAATGCTTCGATATATTCTATATTATTAACGTCGATAACGGAATCTTTCTTGAGATATCTTGTCATTGGTTTGGCTATGGTAGAATAATCTTTCATGAACTTACGGTAATAGCCGGATAATCCAAGAAATTGTTTTATTTCTTTTTGAGTCTTTGGTAAAGGGAATTTTTGTACACATATTATTTTATCGGGATTTGGTCTAATACCTTCCTCTGATACTACGTGTCCAAGGAAGTTTGTTTCCCTTTTCATGAATTCGCTTTTATCTAGCTGAACTTTCAAATTGACTTCTTTAAGTCTCTGAAATACTTTTATTATTGATTCTATGTGTTCTTGGAGAGAGGTCGAGAATATGATTATGTCATCTAAGTAGACTAAACAAATTTTGTTGATTAAATCACTCAAAACATTATTCATTAAACGCTGAAAAGTGGCCGGAGCTGTTTTCAGTCCGAATGGCATACGAAGAAATTCGTAATGACCACCTTCCACGTTAAATGCTGTCTTTGGAATATCCTTTTCGTGGATTTCGATTTGGTGGAATCCTTTCGCCAAATCGAGTGTTGTAAAGTACTGACAGCGTCCTAGTTTTTCCAGGATTTCATCAATGTTTGGGATTGGGTATTTGTCGTCTATTGTTACCTCATTGAGTTTTCTATAATCTACGACAAGTCTCCATTTAGTTTTGCCACTCGCATCCATCCTTTTTGGAACTATCCAGACTGGTGCTGAATAAGGCGAATGACTGGGTCTTATTATTTTTTTGTCTAACATTTCTTTTATTTGTTTTTTGACTTCGTCTTTATGTATATAAGGATATCTGTATGTTTTTGCTGCAATAGGTATATTATTAACTGTCCTTATCTCATGTTTGATTGCATTGGTAAAAGTAAGATCACTCTCTTCGGTATAAAATATGTCTTTATATTTTTTAATAATTGGTATAAGTTTCTTGTGTTCTTCTTCGTTTAAATGATCTAACCGAATTAGTTCCATTACAGGTTTTTCTGTTTTTTCATCAAAATCAAATGTATAAAAATTTTCAGATGTAACTTCATCTGTTCCTTGTGTTTCTAACATAACTCGTTGTGGTAAATTTCCATTTACTTTAACGAAAGCACTAATTTTATAATTTTCCGCTTCATATACTCCCTCCATTATTTCGATATTCTTATCGTTTAGTATGGATTGTGGGTTATATATTAGTCCGTCTTTTTGTTCAACTTGTAACATTACTTGATGCAGTCCTCTTTTTTCGAAATAGTATTCAATACCGTCATTGGTATATCGAATGGGGATGTCAGTTTCTTCAATTCTTAACAAGTTATCTTTCATGTTTACTATTGCTTTCATTTGTCTTAATATATTATTACCAATTATACCATTATATTTATCGTGAAATTGGCAAACTAAAAATTCTAATTTTGTGTCAGTAAGTAAGCCGAATTCCTTAAAAGCTGGAATTGCTACTTTTTCAGAAATTGTAACAGTATGCTGGAGAGTCTTAACGTTCGTTACATCGCAAGGTATTTTCCATTTAGGATTGCAAATCCCAGGATTAATTATAGAGTGTGTTGCTCCAGTGTCAATAATAAATTTTAGACGTCCTAATTTGGTTTTGATTACTATATATGGTAGGTTTCCGTTGAGGCTGTCGGCTGAAAATTTTGGGCATTGTTCATATTGGTCCCGTTTTCTTCTGCTTGTCTTTGTGGATTGCAGTTTTGTCCATTGTTCCCATTATTTTGTTGATTGTGGTCGTGGTTTTGATAATTGTTTGGTTGGAAATATTGTACATTATTTACTTCCATTGGTTCCAGTTGTTGAGGCTGATTATAATTTTGTCCGTTATAATTTTGGTTGTGATTTCCTGCGTTTCCTTGTTGATTCCAATCATAATTATAATTTTGGTTGTTTTGTCTATAATTGTTATCACGCTGATAATTATTACGATTATTATAATTATGCTTTTTATTTGTATTTGTCTTGTTTCCTGAGGATTCCTTGTGTCCATCTTGTCCTTTATTGTTTCGGTTCTTTTTGACTATGCGACCATCTTTTCCCATGTATGCATATCCATTCTCGAACAATATATCCATTGCCGATTCCAGGCTTTCGGGATTCCTGCAAGTTAATACGGTCTTCATAGGTTCTGGCATCTTATTCTTGAAGATATGCAAAGCAGATCTCCTATTGTTTAAGGCTACCTGATTGGCGGCCTCGCCCTCTCCTAAGACTTGAAGGGCTTTATTATTGAGTCGTCTTAGACGGTGCTTTATTTCATTATAGAAATCAACCGTAGTATTCTCGAAAGTGACGGATCTTAATTCGTCGAATAATTGTTCACAATTCTTCTTTTCACCAAAATTGTTTTCTAATATGTTCTTAATTTCTGTCCATGATTGAGCTTGTGTATTGATTTCAATGATTTCTTTGGCACTACCTATTAACCTACTTTTTATTATGTCTGAAAATAATAGCTGCGAAAGTTCGTCATATGTCCTTAACATAGGGTGTATTCTATCTATAAGTCTCGTAAAGTTTGTAAGGTCGTTTCGGTTTCCATTATATTGGGGAATTGTGTTCAGATATTTAATGGGGTCTAATTGAATTTGGTTAGGTTGAGCCATTTTGAATTTTTGTTTTAAGTTTTCTTTTCTATTGTATTTATTGAAATTAATAGTTTAAACGTGTATATCTAAAAATTATGAAATAATAATCTTAAAAACTATAGCTTACTGTTAATCTGTATATATCTGTTATGCTTTGTTTCAGTGGTTGATGGATACGTCCTTCTTTATTTGGCTTGGCTTGACTTGGCTTTCGTCTCCTTTGGATTGGCTTTCTTCTTCTGGATTGACTTGGCTTTCTTCTTTTTAAGGCACTTTTGTTGGTTTTTTTTTATTTTGGTTTTCTCTTATAGGATTCACAAGATTTTCTTCAATAAGTTTATTTAGATTGTTTTTCTAATTTTTATTTTACGGTGCTAATTATTAGGTTCGCAAAAATGTTATCGCAATATTTTTATTTAGAATATTCACAATTCTTATATTTTTCACAGTTTCTCAGGCAATTTTATTACAGTGATTTTATTTAGAATGCTCATAATTTTTATACTTTTCATTTTTTTTTTTACTGGTTCACAAAAAATTTTCACAATATTTTGTTTAAGGGTTGACAATCCTTTTATTTTTTCACAGTTTATCAGACAATGTTATTACAGTGATTTTATTTAGAATGTTCACACAAATTTTCACAATATTTTACTTAAAATGTTGAAAATCCTTTTATTTTTTCACAGATTCTCAGACAATTTTATTACAGTAATTTTATTTAGAGTTTTCACAATCTTTACATTTTTTTCACAGGTTCACGAAAATTTTCACAAAAATGTTGACAATCCTTTTTTTTAGGATAAAATATTTTTTCCACAGTTTCTTAACGATGTTTTTTATTTAAAAGTTTTAAAGTTCTTTTTATTTTTAACGATATTTTAATTTATATAATTGTCAAAAGATTTGACGAAGATCTTTATTCACAAAAATTATTTTTTGTTTGGTTGTTTTTGTTTTCTAACAAATCGAAGATCTTTATTCACAAAAATTATTTTTTGTTTGGTTGTTTTTGTTTTCTAACAAATCGAAGATCTTTATTCACAAAAATTATTTTTTGTTTGGTTGTTTTTGTTTTCTAACAAATCGAAGATCTTTATTCACAAAAATTATTTTTTGTTTGGTTGTTTTTGTTTTCTAACAAATCACTTTTCACAAAAATTATTTTTTGTTTGGTGGGTTTTGTTTTCTAACAAATCACTTTTCTTTTTCGATACCGCGTTATAACATTGAAATGTTCAAAAGGGATAATTAATTCTTTAATTACGATCCTTTCCGCGATATCCCATCCTCGTCGCCAGTTTTAGTTTTACTCTTCCGAGTTATTAAAAAAAACAAAAATTATTTTTTGTTTTTCGTAGCTTCTGCTACCTATAACTTTATTATTGCGAATCAAAAATATGACTGAAAGGTAAATAATTACATTCCGTTCTTATAACTAAATTGAATACAATAAAATAGCTTATTAATCGTAAATAACAGAATTGAAAAATAAAATAGCTTATTAATCGTTTTCTGTTTCTTTGCAACATTATGGTTTAATTCATAGAATTATTGGTTAGCAAAAGTGTGTTTAAGAAAAATTATGTTTTCCATAATTTTGTCTGCAAAACAGGAAATGGTAAAATAAAAAATAAGGTTGCAATGTTGAAACAGGAAACGTGTGTGCAATGTTTGCAGAAATCAATATCGAGAAATGTAATGTTAAATTAGTACACGGTGGGGTGATATCGTAACTTTTATCATCACAAATTTTTAATACCCTTTGAACGACTTTACCTTAGGCCTTGGCAACTCTACCATTTGTATTTTGTTTGCTAAACAAAAAAAGGAAAACAGAGGGAGTGAGAGAGGGCCAAACAAAACAAACATTTGTTCCTCCACTCTCTTTGATATCAGCTGTTTAACTTGTTCTGCTGCTTCGTTTGTTTACTTTTTTCGATGTTCGCAACAAATGAAAACAGTTGTGTTTTGAATTTCGTGGAAGTCAGTCGAGAAAGAAAAATACAGAAGGCATGTATACAAGAAAAAGAGTAGTAGAAGAAACACCACCACCACACCGAGTGCCTCCCCCCTCTACAAAAACAATTTGTTTGTGTTGTGTTGATGATGATTTTGGAAAACAAAGGAACTGAAGAATGAACTGTGTGTTTTTGGTGGAGTGCAACACAAAATGAAGTGGCAGGCAGCAGCAGTGGTAGCTAAAAGTTAATAACGACGCAAAAAGTGAAATACCAAGTCTGGAAAAAATTAAAACACACAGACTAGTAGTAGTTGGGGAATACGTGATAAAAAAAAAAAAACTTTCCATAAAAATTTAAAATACACAAGAAATTAATTATTTAATCAAATGAAGAGAACAGAAAAATAATGAAAAAAATATTGTATACTGTATTGCAATTTTTAAGAAATAGAAATAAAAAAAAACGATAAATGGAGAACAACAGAGGAGAACGCAACGCAACGCAGTTTCTGTAATAGCAGAGATAGAGAATTTAACTAAATAAATTGTGTGACCAATTAAACAAATGTAAATGCGACGTAGGTTTAATGTTGCTTATATTTACAATGTAACTTGGCATCTATTTTTTGTGTTGATATAAAAAGATTTTTTATATTAAATACTTGAAAGTGAATCATGTTCCAGAAAAAATACATAGGGTAAGAGCACCTAATGTCGACATGTACCAGTAGTCGGCACCTTTTGAATTTGAACTCAGATAACTAAAAATTAAGAAAACAAAATACGAAAATAATCTTAAAAATTCTTCAACAATATTGTCAGCTAACTTTATATAAAATTTCATTGGGCTAGGACCAATTATTATATCGAAATTTAAGTTTTTGTCAGTGAGGGTTTTTCACCACAACCGAAAATGCATGTTTCTTAAGAAAAAAATTGTGGAGATGTTAACCTTATAACCTCTGTAATTATTTTAAAATGAAGAAATTTTCCACAACATTTTTGTTATATATGTAGAGAGAAGAACACTTCAGAAAAAGAAATTTTTAAAAAATATTTATATTTGTGCAATTTTTGCTGATGCCGACTTTAGGGACAAACAAATATAAAATTTGCCTGAAGTCGGCATGGGGTTATAAACATTGATTTATATCGATTACTTTTAGCTAAAAATTATAAAAAATACTAAAGAAATACTTTAAAGGCTAATTAAAAAAATAATAGTTTCAATTTGAAAGGAACTTTAGCGATTTTAAGCAATATTAGCCATGATTTGAAGTACATACGTTGTGGGGTGCCGACAACTGGGTAATAGATGCCGACTACTGGTACGAACTAATTTATTTAAACAATATGTTTAAATTCCCTTATTTTTTGAAGTAAAATCAATAGAAATGTACACAAATAAACTAGAAATGTATAAATAACTAATGCTTAAGCTATAGTTCTTTCAAATATTTAAGAAAAAATGTAAAGTATGCATTTTTTCTTTATTTAAATATAACATGCCGACTACTGGATCATATCATGCCGACTATTGGGGAATGGTGCCGACTACTGGTGAAAAAGCAGTATTTCACTAAAATTGTATTTTTGCATGTTGAACAGAAATAATCAAAAAATTGTTTATATAATCTAAAACTACACAAAATAACGAATCATAACAACTTAAATTTAATTTGATTGGATATTTAGTCTCGGAATGACATACGGCTGAAGATACGAGAATCCTTAAAGTGCCGACTACTGGTGCACTTACCCTATTTTTAATAATTTTAATCACTTAATTATTAAAAATATGTATTTTTCTGTGGTTTAGACACACCTCTCGAATAAGGTTGACATTTTTATTTATTCAATATCAATGCAAAGAAAGCTTACAAAGACTATTTAATATTCATGTGTTGTAAGATAACATTTTTACGGAACTAGTTAAGTAAAAACTTTCAGATTTTTTACCTTGATTAGGAGAATATATCATTTTCGTGAGCGAACGGACGCGAAAGTCCGGGTACAAAAACCGGCTTAGACCCGGATCTGGTTAACCGATCACTGGAAAGCCTATTGAAATTGTCACGCTGGACCTCAAAAAGTAGGACCCTCATTATAGCTTATACTTTCCAAAGTGATGCTATACGATGAAACTAATTGATTGGGCTTAAGTTTCGTTTATGTGCACCTCTCGGATTGGGCTAAAACTTTTACAATAGGTAGTTCTGGGGACCCTGATCACAACGATATATAACTTTGTCGGGGAAGTCCATACTTCCCGAGATATGGGTCTTGACATTTTACATAGGCAATATTGGTATCGTTTTAAAGCTTATGAAGAGCACTTTTATTCGGCTACTTTTGCATCTGTCCATAGGAAAAAGCCTTAAATACCCGGCCGAAGGACGTCTATTTAGGAAAACTTATAACGTTGAAAAAAAATTGTTCGAGTAGCCCACTTTTGCCCCTGTCCATAGGTGAAAGTCTTAAATCTCCGACAGAAGGCCGGCAACTTAAGTAAACTTACAATTTTGAAGAAAGTTTTGGTTCACGTAGCCCATTTTTGCACCTGTCCATAGGATAAAGTCTTAAATCTCCGGTCGAAGGCCCGCTACTTATGGTAACTTGGAGGCATTTCAAAGTACTCTTCGTGCGCTTTAAAACGAGTACCACAGGTTTTAGTAATGCTGTCTAATGCGACCCCTAGAATCTTGGCGTATTTAGCGGTCGGAATTCTGATACCATCCACCATGACATTCAAGTCAGTGCTCACCTCTGTAATCCATGTGATGAACCGAGTGGTCGTAAATTTAGTGGTACATATTTGTATATTCCTCGCGTGGGAAAAGGAGGTAAAATCAGTTAAATATTAGTTCATACGTTCACAAATCGTCGGTGTTATGCTTAAGTGCTCCATACGCCATTTTCTCGTTTTGAGATAATCGCATTTTAATGTTTGCGTTACAACTGCTTGGAGCTGACTAAAGATAATATTTATATTTTTGACTAAATATATTAGTTGCCAATCTTCTACTGGGCGTGTCTTCCCGGATGGCGGATGGGAAGGGGTCTCTGAGTTATGTGGGGTCAGCACTGCCCGAGGGAAACCGAAGGCGATTCTGTCTTCACATATCTCAAAGACCCTGGGGGTTTTTCTTTCAAACCCCCCGTGGACCTAAATTGGATCGGGGTAGTTACCTTAAATGAATCAACTAAGATGGGTAAAAGACATAAAAGGAGTAAAGTTACGGTGCAGGGAGTTAATAACCCAGTACCGGCGGTAAGCGTTGGTGAGATCGCAAGCCACATGCTGTCGTGATCAAGCGATTGTGATCCGGCTGTCTTAGGTGTGGATGCCTTGGCACCTACAGCTGTAACTGCTACAAGTGCAGAGAATTCAATCCGAAATACAGTTGACGAACCGGCAATTCCCAAGGGACAACGCCTTAGCCATAACTGGTGTAAATCAGTCCACGGCTGACAGGACCGTAGTTTTGGGCGGAGACGACCTACACGGAAATCTCAAAGTTATTGGAGACAGTCATGAGAGACAGTGTAGGGAACTCCTTGACCAAGTGGAGAGACTTGTTCCGACCATGCCACCAGAGGACATGCTAAATAATCTCACCCTCACTGACGACGAACTGGACATTACGGTGATCCCAGCTGAGTCAACTAGGAGGTCTGATGATGACATGTCCACTGACGGTGATGTGGTCGAAGAGGTTGTGGAACTTGGTTCGCAATCCCCAACAAATCTGATCCAGTCTGGTCCTGTAACGGCACCCGCCGATACGAAGCTTCGGAGGCAGATTGCTACTGAGTCAACGGATGTTGATGGAGAATCTAAAGAGGATCCATCAACAGCCACTGACTCTAAGTGGATGGCCAACAATGAGGAATCAACGAAAACTCCAACAATAGCCACTGACCCTAAGTCTCCGGCCTGCGTTGGGGAATCCAAGGAGACTTCATCGACGGACACCAACTTAATTGCAATATCCGCCAGAGGCTGCAGATACGAGGCACTACAAAACGTGCGATTTCGTATCTGCGCAAGTTCGTGGGAAGGGACGGGAACTCGTATTCATCAAGAGTAAGCTCAAGTACGTTAGGAAGTTCGAAAGAACTTATCCTAACGCACCCAAATGCGAACTCTTGGTGGACAAGATCTTCCTCCCAGACCCTGTCGCTGCTTCAGCCAAAGACTCGAAAGAGACTGCGGTGACAAGCAAAAAAGTGGAGGTGAAGCCTGCTGCTTCTGGCAGTAAGGTGGAACCTAAAGCTGTTCCGAAGCCGAACCCGGATCAGAACGGACTGGAAAAGGATAAGGGGCATAATCCAATACAAAAAGACTCTAGTAAGGGTAGTCAACTGGGGAAGGCGACTGTCCCAAATCCGGATCCTACAATACTTCTGGCAGTAAGGTGGAACCTAAAGCTGTTCCGGAACCGAACCCGGATCAGAATGGACTGGAAAAGGATAAGGGGCATAATCCGACACCAAAAGATTCTCGTAAGGGTAGTCAACTGGGGAAGGCGACTGTCCCAAATCCGGATCCTACCCCAACTGACGAGGGTAAAGCGGAGGAACAAAAGGTTTCTGAGACCAGCGCAAGTCGTTCGGGAGTCACGACGGGAGGATCGTCTGGGACACCATCGACTTCTGATGACACCGACGAAATGTCATTAGGTGAGGTATCCGAAGCCAAGATCGTACAATCATCCGTATACGATTTGAATGCCCTTTGGCGGAGATGGAATAAATAGTTCCCCTCCTTGGGAACTCCCTGTGTCAATCTACGGGGCTTGGAATTCTTGTACCTGAATACCACGTTCACCTGGCGTCCACACATATAATTGATTATCTAACGCTTCAAACTTGGTCGGAGGGCAATCTGCTTGATGTCCTCAGTATCAAAGGCTCTTGATAAGTGGAGATGGCGTGCAGCGCAAGTTGTCGTGCTGAGCTGCTTACGGAATCCATGCTGATGATCGGCAACCTGATAGCTATTTCTGATACTGGGGAGGACTAAGGCCTCAAGGGTCTTTGCTACGGTGGACAAAAGCGAATCGGCCTGTATGATTAACTTTTGCTGGCATCCTTGCCGGGCTTCCGTAGTGGGACCACCCTGCCCATTTTCAGTCAGAATAACGTCTTCAAACTTGGCTGAGGTCCTATCTTAAATCTTTCCAGGGATCGAGATTGACTTAATCGTTGCCCACAATTCACTTATTCCGGCTGCAATGTTGCAAGTTGCGACTCTTCAGATTATTTAGCCACTTGTTCCGCTTATGCTCACCGACCAAACAGTTAACTTCCAGTGTCAGCTCCCTGACTCTGGGGTCACTGGGGTTGGAAAGACGAAGCTCATCGCACTCATTTGCTAATCGCGTCTCCTTTGCCGGGAAATCACTTCGGGTATTGGACCAGGAGTAATATGGCGAGCGGGCGCAATGGAACGTCCTTTGTGCTACACGAATATCAGAAGGGTTGGGCAGATCTCTGAAGCGGTTATTAGTGAACTCTCTTAAACTAGGCCAAATAGCTTTCCAATGATTGATGAAAGTGGGTGGTTAACTAGTGTGGCTACTTTGACAATGGTATTTTTCGGGTTATCAGTCTTTCGAGAGCAGGCAGACTTCAACTTTGAGGTGTGACCTGCTGATGTCGTGGCAGAGCCCTCCTTGAAGAAGTTGTTGAGGTCGAAAGGGATAATGCTTATCAACCTCTCTCTTTCTACTCTCTAACTCTGGGTTTATTTAATTTTTCCCGTCATTGGCTGAAGGTATATAACTGGGTCAACCGACAGATGCCATTTTAACGTTTTTTCTAAATTCTGGTTGTCCCTCAGTGAAATGTAGATACTGTCTAGATTTTGCTTTACCCAAAAACCCTTTAAAACCACAGCTGTCGTCATCATCTTTTCCATTACGCTACGTCAATGATACGTTAACATTTCGTCTAATTGGTCACATAGAATTTCGTAATTGTTGTTCGTTGCTCTTCCACTCTGCATTTTGTGTTCTGCTCTGTTGTTGTATACATTCAATTCAACGTCGTCGTCCGTCGTTCATCTCAAAAAATATTGTATTTTGTGCTCAATATTTCTTTGTTCGTTTTCAAACAACAACGAAGTAGAACAGAATTTTTTCTAGAGAGGAGATGATAAGATTCGTTCGTTCGTTTTTTACAAAAGTGTCTATTTTTTCCACTGTTTTTATTATTAAACAAATAAATTAATAATTATTTCTTTCAATTGAAAAATGTTCGTCGTTCTACTGAAGTGCAGAGTGCAGTGTGTAAAGTGAAAATCTGAAATCGAAAAAATAGAATATTAACAAAATGAAACGTCGTAATATGTGATTGTGAAACAAACGAATGTGAATGTGAAAAAATCTGGAAAACCAACAAAAAAATTGCAAACGAACCTCCTCCCACACAATAAAAACAAATAAAATTTGGAAAAAATATCCTTTGGAAACTTGAAAAAATTATAGTCAATAAAAAAATTAAAGTGCAAAAAAATGAGTCAAGGTTTTTGAAAAATAAATTTGAAACCCCTTCCGTCACTGCTCAAGCAATCATTTACAACCCAAGCAAAAGCAACCAACATCTATTGCTCTTACTGAAGGTCATTACAGAGGAAATGAAAAACAGGCCAGAATAAAACGAAAAATTTACATATCATCATTGTCGGTCGGTCGTCGCGATACAACAGGAACAACAGGAGGTGGTGGAGAAGGACAAGTCAGTGTTTTGTGCGAGCCAAGCCGAGCGTGTGTTTGTGTTAAAAATCAATCAGCGTATCCCTTTTTTCGCTGATATGGATTGCTTTGTTTAAAATCCCTGTGAAGCACCACAGCGAACAGAAATAGTGGAAGCATTTACTGCTCCTGTGTTTTTTATATTCTTCATTGTCATTTTTTACCCTGTGGCTGTCCCTTCCTGTTTCAACTTTATTTATTATCGTTGCTGGCTGGCTGGTTGCACTCTATCTTTCCACTCTTTGTTGTGACTTTGACTTTGGCCAAGAACAGCCAGTGAACAGCAGTGGCTGTGGCAGGGCACAATAGAGGCCAGGAACATCATCAACGTTGCCGTAATCGTCACCATTACCCTCGTCGCCGTGAAATAAATACTCGGGAATACTAAATTAACAACAGAAAGAATATAAATCCCCCATAACAAAAGGCAAAGAAATACAACAAAATAAATGTAAATAAAAATTTTTACACAAATAAAAAAACAAAGAATAAAAACTAGCAAAAATAACAGCAACAACAACAAGAACATTAGCTGCAAGTAGCAACAGCATTAATTGGCAGAGCGACGACAGAGCAGTAACATCAAACAGCTGCTGCCTCTCTAACAACAAACAAAAGACGAAGCAGCGTAATAAAACATAATACGAACAAAAATAAAAGACAACTAAGGAAAATAACGAAAAGAGAAACACAAAATAAAAACAAGTGAAAAAAATAAACAATAATAAACCAGCTAATAACAACAACAATAAAAAAGAAACAGCAAAACAAGTTTATATTGCATTTGAAAACAGATGATTTTTGTTTTGTTTCTGCGTCTCCTTTTCGTCAAACAACAGCAGTAATTTCTCAAACACAACAACAACAGGCAACTTAAGTGCCACTTTTTCTCCTCTCTACAAATAAATGATTGCAATTGTTTGAGAAGAAGAACAGCCAAGTGAAGTCCAGTCCCCTTCTCATATACTGGTGTTTTGTGAATATTACCTCTCACCATCTTCATCAACATTATTTGTTGTTGTTTTAATTTTGTTTGTCATTAAATTACTAAGTACTGCTGCGATCGCCTGTTTAACTTGTCCAAGTAAACCCCGTTTACGCCTTCTTTAAACCACAGCCACCCCTCTTTTCTTTGTGTCCAGCAACGAACGTTTCAATGTTGCTTTCGTGATCGGAAGTTTGGCGACAGCTGTTCTATTCTACACAACACATTCTTCGTCTTGGGATGTCATAATTATTATTTTTTACTTGTGTGGTGGCTACTTAACGACGACCACTACTGCGACCGACGACAAAAGGTGTCTTGATCTCTCAGCTGTTAATGGCAATGGATTAGCTTTTAATTGCACCAATCATCTGTGGACAAGACAAGCACACAACACAACTTTGAAAGGTGAGTTCAAAGAATTATTTAATTAAGTTTCGTTTTTCTGAGGAATTGTTTAAAGTGTGATTCAATGGGATATTTGTGTAATCACTTGGACTAAATACAAAGCGTATTGTTTGTTATTTTGAGCCAAACTTTGCCCATCTTCGAACTAGATCTAGGTATGTTTGGACAAAATATTATTAGAAGATGGGACATATCAGTGTAATTAAAGAACATGGCATAAGCCGAGTTTTACCCACTAAGCTCGGATCACAGTTATATCTCGTCACCCTGATCACAAATATAGATAAAATTTTTTGCGGAAGTCCATAATTCCCGAGATGTAGGCCTCTGAAGTTGCAAAAATTCCCTTGTTAAAGGGAAAATTTAGAATTTAAAAAATATTTTGTTGCCGTGCCCGAAATTAGCTCCTATTCATAGGAGAAAGTCTTAAATCCCCGGCCGAAGACCGGCTATTTAAAAAAATTTACATTTTTAAAGAAAATTTGGTTCGCGTAGTGCATAAACTCGACTTGTTCCCTAATGAACAAGGCTGCTGGTTCTTTCGTACCGGATTAAGCCGAAACCATAGTGATTGTTGTTGTAACAGTGTTTTATTATTATGTTTGTATGTTCGTTCTCCTGTTCAATCTGGCTCTGGGTCGAGTTAGACGAGTAGGTTTGGCGGGCGGGGGGTGCTTAGTATCATGCGGGCCCATGTCGTATACGGGCAGATGTCTTGCACGGTGCGATCGATTACCGCTCAATAAGAATTTAGGCGACTGCAATATCCCGAGCGTAATTGAGCCAAAACTACTCTGGTTTGTCGTGGCAGCTGACGCTCTTCAGCTGCGATATATGGGGGATGTACTCCGATGACTGCATTCTCACAATAATTGCTTATGGCCTTAGCAACTGTGTCCGTGTGAATTCTGTTCAAACCTGCCTGATACGCCTGTTGATCTAGAGGTTCTCTCCTATATTGTTGGACCTCCGTCTCTAGAGCATGAATATCCTTCTTGATATGCCTGGGTGTATCGGTGGCCAGCAGATGGTGATTGGGATGGCTCGCACGGTAACATCCGAGCAAGTACTGCAACGATAGCATCTCATTATGTTGTCGTACTCGAAGAATCTTTGCCTCCTCATGTAGATGGTCCACTGTAGATTTGAGGAGGCGGCCTGTTGGTGTTCTCAGGGCGGCGTTCTGACAAATTTGAATCTTATCCCACTGCGTGTCACATAAATTCGGGGACCAAACTGGCGCCCAAGTGCTGCCGCCTAGGGTCTTGAGGACCTTGTTCCTACATTTCAGTTTATAGCTGTGGCATGCGAGGACGACGTAAAAGTAGTGTCGAATGTGACCCCTAGAATTATGGGGCAGTTTGTGGTCGGAATTCAGCTACCATCGACCCTGATATTTAACTCTCTTCTATACTGCGACGTCCATGTGGTGAACAGAGTGACCGTCGATTTAGTGGCGGATATCTGCATATTCCTCGCGTGGAAGATCGGTTAAATAGGAGTTCAGTCTTTCACAGTCTTTGACGCAAGGATCGTGCAATCAACCGCATACGTTACGATCTCAATGCCGTCTGGAGGGGGCGGAATAAAGGAAAGGTAGAGGTTAAACGGTTCCGGAGATATCACCCCTTCTTGGGGAACTCCCTGTTACGGGGCTTGGATTTCTTGTTCCTGAATTCAACATACGACTGGCGACCACACATACAGTTGATTATCCAATGTTTCAGACTTGGCCGGAGTGTTGTCTGCTCGATGTCCTCGAACAGCGTGGAGTGCTTGACAGTATCAAAGGCTTTTGATAAGTCAAGCGCCACCATCACTGTTCTATCACACGGCGGATCCTGGTTGACTCCTCGACAAATATGTGTGGAGATGGCGTGCAGCGCTGTTGTCGTGCTGTGCTGCTTACGGAATCCATGCTGATGATCGGCAACTTGATAGGTATTTCTAATGCTGGGGAGGATCAGTCTTCGCTACTGGTGACAAAAGCGAAAAGCGGCCTGTACGATTCACCTTTGCTGGCATCCTTGCCTGGCTTCAGTAGCGGGACAACCCTGCCCATTTTCCAGACTTCGGTGAGATACTCCACTCCCGGCTCATCCAGCTGTTTCAACATTACCATGGAAATTCCGTCAGGGCCCAATTCTTTGGATGATTTAGCGTTTCTGATGGCATTCGCAACATCATCCATTGTAAACTGTGATGGTTCATCCTCGGCAGGAAGAGATCTATTGCGACGTAACACTCTTCTCTTCGACCTGTCACTCTCGGGGTTCTCGACAAACTGTCGATAAAAGTAACTTGCACACCTCTTCGGGTCAGTCAACGTAACGTCGCCAAACGTTCTGTCCGGTCATCCTCCTGCCGGGGTTTGAGAGTGACTTAACCGTTGCCCCACAATTTACTTATACCGGCTCCAATGTTGCCACTCTTTTAGATGATTTAACCACTTGTTCTGCTTATGTTCGCCGACCAGCCTGTTGTCAGCTCCCTGACTCTGGGGTCGTCGGGGTTGGTTCGACGAAGCTCATCACGCTCATTTGCTAATCCCGTCGAATCTGCAGGGAAACTTGGTCTTACTTCGGGTAATCGACCAGCAGGTATATGGCAT
This sequence comes from Musca autumnalis, assembly GCF_047663935.1. Taxonomy (NCBI): domain Eukaryota; kingdom Metazoa; phylum Arthropoda; class Insecta; order Diptera; family Muscidae; genus Musca; species Musca autumnalis. The sequence goes on along the minus strand of NW_027411866.1, from coordinate 200,424,782 downwards.
TGATGATGTCTCGGAACGTCCTTTCCGCTACCCGAACATCAGAAGGATTGGCAATTCTCTGAAGCGGTGATTGGTGAACTCTCTGAAACCCGGCCAATCAGCTTTCTTATGATTCGAATGTGCATTCAGAGGTAATGAAATCGGGTGGTCTGCTAATGGAGACAATTATGGGGAGATGGTCTGATCCAAGGGAAATGACGGGTTGCCAGGTAACGTCATTTGTCAGACCAGGTGACACGATGGTTATGTCAGGCGAACTGTGACGCTCTCCTCTAATTCTGGTAGGGGCGTCCTCATTGACCGTGCAAAACGTAGAGCTATCAATCTGCTCAGCCAGCGCTGTACCTCTCTGGTCGTTTCCGAGGGCCGAATGCCACATCTCATGATGCGCATTAAAATCCCCCAGGACCAGACGATTATGACATTGCAAGAGCGGGCTAATGTCAGGCCTATAATCAGGGATACAGCTATTTCTCGGCGGGATGTATACATTCAGCAACTCTATCAGCGTTCTTCGTACCGGATTGACCCGGAACAACACAAAACCAATGTTCCGGCCAGCGGCTGCCACCTCAGTGTGTACATGTTCGTATTTGCCGATGTAGTAGCACTTTGGTGACCGGACAGTTTTATCAACTGGTAGGTCGATAGACTTAGAGCCGCCTCCAGCTAGTTCATCTGCTGCTTCGTTTCCCATTATATGTTACTATGACCCAGAGCCCAATATAGTTTAACGATATTGCATATGTCGTGCAGACCTATACTGCAAACAAGGATAGCTCGAGAATTGATGGTCCGAGCGTAGAAAGCCTTGATGGCCTCTTGACTATCGACGTATATAGTCGCTGGCCCTTTAGGATTACTTTCAAGTCCTTTCACCAATTCTACAGCTTTCCTGATAGCAAGATTCTCTGTCTGAATAAGGCTGGATAGGTAGTGTCACCATAGCTATTAGGTCGCATTGTCTGTTCTGGTTCAGTCCTCGACTGATATGTATGGAGATGATGTTGTTGTTGTTGTTTTAACAGTGTTTCTTTATTATATTTTTGTATGTTCGTTGTTCTGATTAATGTGGCTCTACACACATGGATATGGCGTGTAATACTGTTGTGGTACTGTACATTTTCCGGAATACATACTGATTTTCGGCAACTGGGAAACGGCTTCTCATTGTGGAGAGAAGTAGTGACTCTAGAAACTTCACAAAAGTTTTTTCGTAGTCTTTGTGACCTTTGTTTATGAAACAACCCAACGAACGCCTAAAAACTGACAAGGGGACCCTTCTAAAGGTCTTTTGTCACATACGAAAACTCAATTTCTTTTCATGGGGCATTTAGGGTCTTATATTGTTTCTTAATATGCTGTCCTATCCTACCATCTTATGTATTCCTACTTCTAATTTTAGATCCTACTTCCATAGAGAAAATGGAGAGGTTGTTCTACGTTTAGAGGGAATTGGTGAGATTGTCTTTTCAATGAGTCAAATATTGTTAGCCTTATCCTGGTGCCCATTTTCCGCGCCCATTAATTTGTTTTTCATGTTCTCCCATGTTGCAATAACTAGGGATGCAACACAATGTTACGATTGATTAAGGGTCTCCAAGACGTTCCAGTATTCCAAAACTGTCCCAGATATGGTAGAGTAGGACCTGACTGATTCAAGAACCGATTGACTATCGAACTATCACTTCTGGTTGCAAAGATTTCGACTTGAAAGACACTATAATTTCAACTTATATGCTCCTATTTCAGGTTCTCTTGGATCCATCGGTATAAATCTCTATTCCGTCTAAAGGTTGCAGTTGTGGGCTCAGGCTTTCCTGTGTTGTATGTGTAAATTTATTGCCTCGAAGTTCATTTGTTGTGATATAATCACTGATTTCATTTACGCTCAGTGTTTAGCGGAGTGCTCTTCGTGGCACTCTATGACAGCATGTATAGTGGCTGGAGCTCATGATAACTCTCGAACGGATCAGCCGATTCATTTTAAAAGTTGGCGTTCATAATATTTTGTCCAAAAAATAGTTTATGTTCGAAGATAGGCATATCGTCCACTCCTTCAGGTACCTCCCCTACACAACTCTCGAAGGCAGTGACCGATTTGGTCCTTATTTTTCATATCGTAATATTTATACGGGACATAGATCAGGTTCGAATATTGACTATATCTGTCCACTCCTTCGAGTACCTCCCACAGAAAATTTGGCAAAAGTGCAGTTTAAGGCCTGCTCTGGAATCGTTTTGCTTCTTTTTGTAAAAATTTGTATTCGCTGTCCCCATTACGACAGTACACGTTTTTTCAGGGGCACGTCAATATTTCCTGGGAAAATGGTCGAAAAGCTGTAAAAAAATCCTTATGGACCATGTGCAGTGGCTGGAGCGCACGATAACGGTCAAACGGATCAGCAGAAATGGTCCAAAATCTGATCTTCGAATCCCTTTGATTTTTGTTGAAAAAACTTGGCCGACGTCCGTATCGTCAGATGCTATACAAATGCCCGAAAATGTCTTAAGTATTGTATTTTATAACGCCACAAATGTGAAGCTATGTACTTCAAAACGTCATAATTGCGCATTTTTAATGTAGGTAATAAGCAAACATGTATCATTTTTATTTCCGATGTATTTAGTCGCTTTAGCGCGGAACAATGCATGAGTGTTCAACTGAAATATTTTGACGAAGTTTACAAAATGCAATGAATCTGAGTCAGTCTTTGTATTTGCTTTCCCCATTACGACGGTACATGTTTTTTCAGGGGCAACTCCTTACTTCTTGAGATAATGGCCCAAAAGCTCCAAAAAAGCGCATCGTAATTTCTACCACTCTTTCGGGTACGTCCCACACAAAATTTAGGAAATGTGCTGTTTAAGGCCTGCTCTCGGTATCAGGGTGACACGTTGAAGGTTCCAACATTTCTTCTGCAAATATCTATAACAAATATAATCACATTTCCAAGCGTTATGTGTGAAAACCAGAATTTGTTGGCCGAATAGTTCAATACCCGACTAATATAAAACTTTCTTAAGTTACGAACTTCTGAGAGGTTTTGTTTGGTATTTACAAAAGATTTATGTTTTTTTAAGTTTTGAGTGTTGGCAGATGCACAGAATATAGTAGTAAAAGTGTGTCCCATGGTCATCAGAATAGTTTTTACATTTCAAATCAGTTTTGTTTTTTTCAATTCTGTGGACAAATAAAAGACTTTTTTATTTTTTGAAATTTTGCCTGTTAGGGCGAAGATCATTTTTAATGATTTTTATTAATTTTCTCGTTTAGAGTTAAGCTTGATGATCGGAAATTGTTTGCAATTAAAAAGACTTTTCAGTTTTGGTCCTCAAAGTGTTAAGGCACGTGTTAAGTATTTGGTCCATAACGTGTTAATTTTTGGCCCACGTTGTTCTATTTTTCTTCAAGAAGCTTAAAATATTTAAACCAAATATTTTTTTCAACTCTAAAACTTTTGGTCAGTAAAATTTCCGGCTTCTCAAGAAAATTTTATGGTCCAATCGATGAATAAATTTTTCCAATTCATTGTTGTGGATAAAAAACAAATCCCACAAAAAATTGTGAAAATAGGATCGGATATAATAACTGTGTTCTCAACACCTAATTACTGCAGTCACCAAAGTATATTTCAAGTTAATTCTTTTTAATCGCATAAATGATTTGGATTTGAGTCAATAACCGATATTCCTTGAAATTTTCATATCTGGTTTTTAATAAATTGAAATGATGTCAATGTGTTATATTCCGTTATAGCTAGAATTAATAACCCTTGTTTATGGCTATTCTGGTAAATACACTTGAAAAAAATCTACACCTTCTCAAGATGTTATTCGAATTGTTTGAGTTGTAATTTGAAAAAATTCATTTTTGTTATTTGAAACATTTTATTTTTTGACTTTAAACAATTAAAACGTGATCAGTCGTCTTTGTGGACAGTGGCATGCCCTCAGACTGCGTGAGTTGGAACTTTCAGCCATGAACAGATTGAATACCAAATATTTAAGGGATTTTCAGAATTGGTCTTTTTCGGATCTATGAACTTACCGACAAAAATATAGAATCGTATGGGGTATTTGATCGTTTCGAATAAATGTGGACGTTTTGGTAATAAATTACTTCTGCGGAGAAGGACTAACATGGTTGTCCCATGGTTTAGTTGGCCACATTATGATTAAAGCTTTTGGGTTATTATGTCAGGAAGCATGGACCACAAGAAGTATCTTCGTTAAGAATTTAAAACTATCCTCAAACGGCCTTAAACTGAATCTAAACAAAATTTTGAACTTTTAGGCGTTGTTGTGGCGAAATTTTGTTGGTCGTTTGATCCGTTCGAGAGTTATCGTGCAAATCAGCAAGCCAGACAGAGTACAAGAATAATTCTGAAATAACAATTATGCCAATGCAACAATAATTCCGGTTATATACAAAAATTTTTATCTTTATGTTTTTTATTTGTTCACTTTATAGGATCTAGATTTAACCATAAAATAATTTGTAATTCCCCCTTTTTATTTGAAATTCGATTTATTCCATGTGGATGATGCAATTTCTTTAACAGTGTTATTCAGTTTTATTTGAACATTAATGTTTATTTGCTTAGATTTGTTTATTTTTAAAGTAAACAAAATAAAAATGGGTCTTTGAAACAAAGGCGAATGCAGTATCAAATTATACTTTTCCATACCTTTTATTAATCGTTTGTCAATTGATAGACCAAGAAGCCTATCAATACCCCTCCATGCCAAAAATATGCCCTTCGTGTATTCAAATCTAATCACAAAATGCATTGGAAATTTTTGTTGCATTTGTATGCCATTGAAATCAAAATAAATATGATGAGATGCATATACATATGTATGTATAGAGACGGACGGTTTGGGGGAGGTCGATTTGCAAATATATATATGTATGTACAGGTATCACAGCTACTTATAGAACAAAGAAATTCTCAATTGAATGGAAACAGCCAGCCAGCCAGTCAGTCATTCAGGCAACACAAGAACAACAAGTAGTAGCTACAACAGAGCAGCAAATAAATAGCCAGCAACTGAATAAGAAGAACAAGAAGAAAAAAGAAACCAAAAGCAACAAAATTTGCAATCATATAAAATATAAAAGACAGACCTACAACAATAGCAACAAAAAACATAAAATCGACAACCAAAGAATATAAAAACAGCACAAAGAAGGTGGTTATTTTTAAAAATGGAAAAAAGGAAACAAAGAAATCACCGATAGACAGAAACAACCATAGAAAATAAAATAATTATTATTAAAATAAAGAAATGAAATACATCTGATAGGTACATAAGAAATATTTTATAAAATTATTTTCAATAAATTCTACCCTTTCAATAAGTTTTTATTAGCTCTTCGAAACCATTGCAAATTTTCATTTGCACTTTGGAAAGTAATTCAAAAGGAGAGAAATGTTTCGGAGAGTTTTTTTATGTTATTGAGAGTACTCAGAATTGCAATACTTTGTGCGCAGGATTCAATCGTTCCTCTCTACTCCACCTTTTAGTCCCATTTACCTTCAATTCATAAAAAGGGAATTGAATATTCATTGAGCAGAAAACATAAAGCAGGACAAATTAAATTTCAAAGAGGAACATAAGAACAAAAATGTTATAAAAAATTAAATCGGCATTTAATAGAAGTAAACAGAAGGAAATAAACGACGAATAGCAAATAAAATGCAGAAGAACTTGTAGAAATTTCAAAGAAACCGCTTATTTGTACATACATATGTGAAATAAAAATTGAGCTGTTTTTTTTTAAATTATTGCAAAGGATAGTTTTCATTGAAAATGATTCGTTTTAAAAAGAAGTTAAGCAAATACGAGACAAAAAATTGAAAATATCAGTCGGGTTTGCCGACAAAGATATACCCTCAGCCTATGTGAATTGAAGCTTTCATCTACGGTCAGATCGAATATATTTAGAATCTTTTCAGTATTTTGTGGCCTTTTTTGGACATTTAAAATGTGGATTAGGATTAAAGTTCAAAAGTGTTGCAGAGGAGGTCCTTAAAGGAATGGACCGACATAGTCCATTATGGAAGTGGATCTTATTTTGGGAGTCATAAGTTGTGGACGGGTATTGTTTATCTTCGAACTGAAACTATGACAAAATATGACGAAGGCCAAATTTTAGACCAAATCGGTTGATCAGTTTATGAGTTATCGTGCTCTCAAGCCACTGCATATGGCGCAATAGGCATTTTTACACATTTAGGGTTGTTTTCTAAAGAAGTATGGACTTGACCCTAAAAAATGTTACCGTCGTAGTTAAAGCAGCGAATGCAAATTGCTTCAGCAAAAAACAAAGTGATTCGAGAGAAGGTCTTAAAGTGAACTTTTCCGAAATTTTGTGTGATAGGTACCCGAAGGAGTGGACAAATATAGCCAGTATTCGAACCTGTTCTATATCTGCTAGATATATTCGGATGCGTAAAGTATGGACCAAATCGGCCACTACCTTCAAGAGTTATGGTGCGAACAATTTTTGAACTTTTGTGGGGGAGGTACCTGAAGGAGTGGACCGATATAGCTTATCTTCGAACTTAAACTAAGTTTGGACAAAATATTACGAAGGCCAAATTTGGACCGAATCGAGAGTTATCTTGCGCTCCAACCACTACGCACGACGTCATAGGTTTTTTTTTGCACCTTTCAGGCTATTTTCTTAGGAAGTATGGACTTGCCCCTGAAGAAACTTATACCATCGTATGGGTGTCAGTGAATAATAGTTGCTATAACAAAAATCAAAGCGATTCGAGAGCAGGCCCTAAACTGAACTTATCCGAAAATTTGTGTGGGAGGTACCCGAAGGAGTGGACCGATTGAGTCCATATTGAAACCTCATCTAAGTCTGTTATAAGTTTCACGATGTGCAAAGTATGGACCAAATCGGTTATGCCCTTCAAGAACATTTTCGAACTTTTGTGGGGGAGGTACCGGAAGGAGTGGACCGATATAACCCATCTTCGAACTTCAAGTTTGGACAAAATATTACGAAATCAAAATTTTGGACCAAATCGGTTCATCTGTTCGAGACTTATCGTGCGCACCAACCAGTCAGACAGACATACAGACGGACGGACATTGCTAAATCGACTCCAAATTTTCTAAAACGGATTTTGTCCAAACATACTTGGGATGTAAAACCATTACTTCGATGAGGCTCAATTTGCCCGTATGAAAGTGTATAAATGCTGAGGGTATAAAAATTGAAAAATATCAGTCGGCTTTGAGATATACCCTCAGCCTGTGACATAATTAAAAGAAGCAAATCCAGTATAGGTTTTTTCCAAAATATTACTGCTGTAATGAGTACTGCAAGAATTATCCGAAATAAAGTTCAAAATTTATCCGCGAACACGACTGAATTTGTTATAAAGCATAAATATTTGAAGCTTTGGGGGAAGGTACCCGAAAAAGAGGACGGCTATAGTCCATGTTTAAAAACATCCGAAATAAAGTTAAAAATTTATCCTCGAACAGGTCAGAACCTACTCTTACGAACATTTGTGAATGAAGTACCAGAAGAAGAAGATGTAGTTTATCTTGGAATATAACATAAGTTTGGAAAACCTATTACGATGTGTAAAGATTGAACCAACACGAGAACTCCCTTAAAGATTATTGCCCTGTATGGACTTACTACCGATAAATATTGTACTGTCGTAATATGAGGCAGAAAGAATACCTCCTTTAAAAATTTCAAAACGATCATAGACATGTCCGTAAAATGCACAGTTGAGAAAAATTGAACATGGGTGGCGTTTTTATTGGGATAGCTGTTGCAATGTTGTTTTTTTCTTTCAAAATTTTAATGTTTTAAAACCACGAATTTGTCAGAGGAAAAATCTTGGCATTGTTCGCCAAGGGGTAAGGCGGGGATCCAAACTATAGTCTTTAGTTTTTTAGTTTATTATTTTTTTTTGTAATATATCAAAATATTTAATTTTTTTAAATTTTTTTAAAAAATTATTTTTTTTATTATTTATGGATTATTTATTTTTTTAAATTTATTAAAAAATTTAATTTTTCTAATTTAAAAAAATATATTTTTTTATTTTTTTTTTAAAAATTGATATTTTCAAATATTTTATTTTAATAAAATTACATTCAATCTTTTAATTTAAAAAATCATATTTCCCAATAATAGTTTTCGATCCTATAAATATATGCAGTTGCGGGTCATTTTTCGCTCAACCAAGTCACGGTAATATCCATCCTACCAAGGACGATCACAGTGCGAGACAGTGTGGGATGAACTCACATTTTGATAGTGAATGAAAATCTGTGAGAAAGCTGAGGGTCCTATATAGCCCCCATAGAACAGTACCTCTCGATTCTCTGTATTTTGAAGTTTACGGCCCCAATATTCCACCGAAAAGCCTGAAATTTTGTTTCGTTGGTGGTAAAAAACGTTCCACCCGAAATTTTTCCGCAAAGGTCTAAAACATCATATAGCTTCCATAGAGCGGTACCTCCCGATTTTCGGCTTTTTGAAGGTTGTGGCCTTAATATCGCACCGAAATGACTGAAATTTGGTATTTAGTCTTCCTTGGAGGTATAAAACTTTCAACCGGAAATTTGTAGGTATAGGTCCACGTCTTCATATAGCTGCCATAGAACAGTACCTCCCGATTTCCGGTATTTTGAAGGTTGTGGACTCAACATACCACTGAAATGGCTGAAATCTTGTATTAAGCCTTCGTTGCGGGTATAAAACTTTCCACCGGAAATTTGTTGGTATAGGTCCACGTCTTCATATAGCCCCCATAGAACGGTACCTCTCGATTTTCGTTATTTTGAAGGTTGTGACCTCAATGTCCCACCAAAATGACTGAAATTTGGTATTTAATCTTCGATGTGGGTATAAAACTTTCCACCTGAAATTTGTCGGTATAGGTCCAGGCCTCTATTTAGCCCCCATAAAACAACACCTGCTGATTTTCGGTGTTTTGAAGGTCGTGGCTGTGGTTATACACTTCTCTATTTTATTGACTTGTCTGAAGAGAATTTTAAACAGAAAAAAATGTACACTTGAACATTTTTGAAGATATTATTGAAATATTTGCATACGAAAATATGTAAAATGCATAAATTTTGCGTATGCAAAAAATAATATATGTATAATTTATGCATTTTGCATATTTTTGTATATGTGATATATTTCGATTGCAACTTAATCAGAAACCACAAATATGCCCATCCCCAAAATTTTACATTAATCGGACCAAAAGTAGGGATTGCATAAAATTCCACTGCCTAATGATCGCATAGAATGCAGCTCGACGACACTTGCAGGAAAGCTTTACATGGCTGTAATACCCAGGAAGTGTAGCTAAAATAACATCAATGGTTTAGGCAATAATTTTATGTTTCTATAATAATTGTTCCACAAACATCCCAGATGGGACAAGGGAGACTTCTCTCATATCAATGAGTGCACTCCTATTCATATTAGCTCAATGATATGGGACCTACTGTTTATTGCCGAGTCCGAACGGAGGGTCCTAAGACACCAGTTGTGGAGAAGTTTTTCAAGGCTGAAATACTCAGGAAATGTCGCCAACATTACTGAGGGGTATTTTGCCACCGTTGAAAATTTGATGTTGTCTGGCCTGGGAATTGAACCCACGACATTTAGCGTACAAGGCGGGTGTGCATACCATTGCACCACGGTGGCACCCTTTACATTAGTATAGGATGTGCATTATACATTCAGCGAAGATTCCGAGTCCTGATCGCGGCCCTTCAAACAATTGCAAGGGTCGTCAACATCAGCACAGGTTGAATTACTAACGAAGCTATCTTTTTTGGAAACACACAAGATCGGTAAACATTTTCTCTAGAACTAGTTTCGTTTTTGTAAAATTAGTAGAATTTTCATTCCAAATTGTTTATTTGGTTATTTCAACATTATCAACACATTTACCATGTAATATAGTCAATAACCTAATTAACGTTATCTATAATATACACTTTTATTTGCATTTCTAATCTTTGAGCCATATGCACACACAAGTAACCGAAGGTGGGTAGGTGCACGGCACAGCGTTCAGCATTCAGTTAGCCAAGAACAATAACCTCCTCCGTTGCAATAACAAACGAAAGTCAAATTTTATTATACAAAATTTTGTACAATCATGTTTTTCTGTGACACTAGCCATAATAATATTATGAAAGGTTTACGTATGTACGAAATAATGTTGTTATACTAAACATTTTAATTAATATAAACATTTTGATAATGAAAAAATTAGAAATAAACAAACATTGAGAATATAACGAAAATGTTCAAACAAATAAACGAATAAATAAAATAAACAATTTACCCACCTGCATTGCATTGCATGGCGTGGTTCGGTTCGTTCATTCGGCTTGATAAAAAGGAATGTAAAACCATTGAGTCACCAGAGCACTTTCCTCGTCTATTTGCTAATGCACGTCATCCTGAAAAGAAGGTAAATTTTCAAAATGGGAATTTGTTATTAAATGAAAACAAAAATTATAATAGGAGATTTGGGTTAATTTGATAGAAAGTTTTGAAATAAATATTGACATAAATTGAACATAAATATAACATTATTCCAAAATCTTGTACAAGTATTCGAATTTCCCAATTTATTTTAGTATGAATAAACTCAGAAAAAGAACAAAATAAAAATTGTCATCAGCTGAACTTTATTGACATAAACAATTTACATCTTAATATTCTGTTGATTTCGTAAGACACACCTAAACTAAATTTATATGTGGATGTGTGTGTGTCTCAGAGTAATTATTATTTAATATGTTTTTAGGTAATTAAGAAACTCAAGGTGCTTTTTTGTTATTGTTTATGTTTTGTATCATTTTTGTTTTTCTTCTTAATTTTTTTTGTTTTTATTTTGACTCGTCAGGCAATTCAATGTGTTATGCAAAATTCACACCAAATACGAAATGCGTTTGGCCATACAAAGTATTACGCGAATGCGGGGGTGGTACATTGAGTATTATTTTCCTTTTAGGAGGTTTTATTTTATTATTGTGGTTTTTGCATGTTTTCTTCTTCTTTGTAGCTGAATTGTGTGTGCATTTGGAATTGTTAATTAAACTAAAGTTGATTATGGCAAAAAAGCTAGAAAACAAAAACGTAATGAATTAAATGGCCCGTTTGCTAATTGCATATTAATCATTTGTCGCATTGCACAGTGCATACAAAAAGTGCAAACATCACGTTCTCTTATGTGACATTTCCGCTGGAATTCAATCTGGGAAACATTGTAATGAAAACTTTTTGCATTTTTAAAACATTTAATATTATTGTAATATTACTTACTTACTTTTCAGCAATTATTTGTGAACCATATTTGCCGAATAACCCATTATTGCAAACGAGCTAATTTCTGCATTGTCTGTGGTCAAATAATGGATAATTTCTTTAAAATGTTACAAGCAAAAGTAATTATTTTATTAATTACTAAGTAAACAATATCGTGGCACAGAATGTGTGTTTCCAATTACAAAATCAAGAGTTGGAAGATCAACGCTTACCATCGGTAAACTTGTTTTTTTTTTTTTATAAAAATTTTAATGTACTGACCCATTTTTTTGAACTCCTACACAACATTTTGTTCATTTTTTTTCCAAAAACTCAAGGTACAATTCCACAATACCATGCCAAAAACTTAATATATGAAATTTTATGGCGATAGGTTTACGTTAACCCATGCCGCCCTAGCGATCATTGTTTCTTGGAGCTTGTAGGCCAATATCTCAGGAAGTATGGACTTGCGCAAGAAAGAAATTGTATCGCCGTAAAGGGAGCCGCAAGACAATCTACTGAAACAAATTTTGGAACAATCCGAGAGGAGCTCTTAAACTTCACTTTATCCGAATTTTGTGTGGGAGGTACCCGAAGGAGTGGACCGATATAGTCCTTATTCGAACCCGATATATATCTGGAAGGAATAATACGATGAGCCAAGCTTAGACCAAATCAATTGCTCCCATGGAGAGTTATCGTTCACACCATTGTACATGAAATGCTTGAACTTTTGTGGGGGTGGTACCCGAAGGAATGGACCGTTATGGCCCATCTTCGAACTTAAACTAAGTTTGTACAAAATATTACCATACCCAAGTCGGTTCGAGTCGGTTGATCCGTTCGAGTGTTATCGTGCGCACCAGCCAGCCAGACGGACAGATATACAGACTGACGGACATGGCTAAGTCGGCTACAAATATCTCGCCTGCCTCTGGAACCCCCGAGATAGACTTGCTTAACGTGTACACTCTGCCTATTAATACCCCGTTTTTGGAAGGTCATAATTGACTGGTCTTAGGGTCCAAGGTAGGGTATAGGACTGGCTGAACGGATTGATATCACTACATTCTTTACCGTTACCAGAATTAGGAGAGAGTGTCCCAATTCGCTAGTGGCAACCATCGTGTCACCTGCACTGACAAATGAACGTGATAAGCTTCGTCGAGTCAAGTCCAGTGATCCCAGAGTCAGGGAGCTGACACTGGATGTTAATAAGTTGGTAGTTGAGCACAAGCAAACAAGTGGCTTTATCATTTAGAGAGTTGGCGGAAATAGTGAAAAGTGCGCAGACCGTTAATTCATTCTCGAACCCTGGGACATAACGCTGACTAATCTGAGGAAGTGCGCTTGTTATTTTAATCGACAATTTGTCGAACACCACGGGAGAGACATGTCGAAGAGATTAGTACTACGTCGCATTAGATTTCGTCCTGCTTAGGAGGAACTTACAACGGATGATATTACTAACGGTACTTACTTACTTAGCTGGCCCATTACAGAACATTTGTTCTATAGGCCGAACTAAGAAAAGATCTCCAATTCTCTCTATTTGTTGCTTCGCTTTCTGGAATACCGCGCCTTTTCATCTCATCATCCACTTGTTTGCGCCAACTATTCCGTGTTTATACACCTTTTTAGCGGGGTCATCATCGCTCATTCTTATGATATGGCCTAGCCAACGCAATCGCTGCATCTCGATACGTTTAACAATACTGATGTCGTTGTATAGCAGATACAGCTCGTGGTGCATACGACGTCGATATTCACCGACAACGCAGATCAGTCCGTACATCTTTCGAAGAATTTTTCTCTCAAACACGCCAAGCACTGCCATGTCTGCTTGCGCAAGTACCCAGGCTTCGGAGCCATACATCAGCACGGGTAGTATCAGTGTTTATTATTTATTTTTGTTTGACGAGATGTGGCTTACTTAAACCAAAGTAGCATCTGTTGGTCAATACAATTCTTCTTTTTATTTCACAACTGACGTCGTTTGTTGTGTTTACGGCGGTACCGAGGTATACGAAGTCTTTTGCTACCTCAAAATTATGGGAACCAACGTCAACAGTTGGCCCTATCTCTATGGACGCATTGCGCGTCGACACCATCAACTTAGTCTTCCCGCCGTTTACCGCCAGACCCACTTTAGCAGATTCTCCTTCGACCTTCATAAAGGTATCTGTTATTTATTTTACTGATCGTCCCATGATGTCTATATCATCAGCATAAGCAAGTAACATTTGGCTATTGGTGTAGATTGTGCCACTTCTTTTGAAGTTCTCCTCCCGTATAACCTTTTCTAGCAGCATGTTGAAAAGATCTAACGGAAGCCTGTCTCCTTGCCTGAAACCTCTTTTGGTACAAAACTCGGAGAGGTTCTTTCCTATTTTAACTGAAGATCTTGTGTCAGTTAGAATCATTTTACAAAGCCGAATGAGCTTTGCGGGGTACCAAATTCAGACATGGCTTGGAATACCTTTGAACGTAGCGGACTGTCGATGGCTGCTTTATAATCGACAAAAAGGTGGTAGGTGTCGATCTGCATCTCTTGGGTCTTCTCTAGGATTTGTCGCAGGGTAAATATCTGGTCAATGGTGGACTTGCCAGATCTAAAGCCACATTGGTATGGTCCAATTATTTCGTTGACCATTGGCTTTAGTCGTTCGCACAATATCCCTGACACTATCTTGTAGGCAATAGGGAGAAGACTTATGCCCCTATAGTTGGAGCATAAAGTCTTATGTCCTTTCTTAGGGGCGGGACACGGGATGCTCAGGTTCCAATCGTCGGGTACGCGTTCTTTCTGCCACCATATCAGCGTGTCGCCTCCGGTTTTAAACAGCTCGGCTGGTAGGCCATCAGCTCCTGCCTTATTATTCTTCAGCCGGTTTATTGCTGTCTTTACCTCATCTTGGCCGGGTGGTATACATTCAATACCATCTTCTTTGATTGGATCTGTGGTATCTTCGTCGACTTCGCTGCTATTGGATACCAACAGTTTGGAAAAATGCTCTTTCCATATCCTTAGCACACTATCTGTATCAGTTACCAGATTACCTTGCTGGTCTCTACAGGAGTATGTGTCAGTTCCAAAGCCATCAGTTCGATGTTTCACTCTTTGGTAGAATTTTCGGACATCATTCTGTCTCCTGTACATCTCGATTTGTTCACACTCCCGCTTTTTCATCTCTCTCTTTTTCCTGCGGTAAAGACGTTTCTCCTCTCTCCTTTTCTCCCGATACCTCTCTCGTGCGCTACGCGTCGCTCTTCGGTAGCAGCACGAGTACTGATTTTGCGGCTGTTTGCATGGAGTAGGCAATGTTTTGCCGTTGTCCTGATATGTTATCGGGACGAGGAGTGGTTTGATTAAGCAATTGGGCCAGTTGAGTGGAATATGCTGTGGCTATCTGTTGTGATTGCAGCTTACCGATGTCCAACTTCCGTGTTGTTTCTGTTCGCACTTTGTTTGCTACGTTTAACCGGGTGCGTACCTTTGCTGCAACAAGGTAGTGGTCCGAGTCTATGTTTGCACCTCGGAACGATCGTACATTTAACACGCTCGATGAATGTCTTCCATCTATCACAACTTGATCAATTTGATTACTTGTTCTTTGATCTGGAGACAGCCAGGTGCCCTTATGAATGTCGAGATACTTAAATCTGGTACTGCTAATTACCATGTTTTTTGCAGCTGCAAAGTCTATCAGCCTCATATCATTGTCAGATGTTTCACTGTGGAGACTGAATTTCCCGACTGTTGGGGCAAAAATATTCTCCTTTCCAATTTTGGCATTAAAATCGCCTAATATAATTTTAATGTCATGGGCAGGGCAACGGTCATAAGTTTCTTCTAAGCGCTCGTAAAATATATCATTGGTCTGTTCGTCCTTGTCTTCAGTGGGAGCATGAGCGCAAATAAAGCTGATGTTAAAGAATTTTGCTTTTAATCGAATTGCAGCGAGTCTTTTATTCACTGGGGTGAAGCTGGAGACCAGATGTTTTAACCTCAGACCAACTACAAATCCGCAACCAACCTTTAGGTGTTGTTGTGACACCTTTCCCGTTCCATCGTATTTCCTGTATGGCAGTAATGTCGGCCTTGTACTTTTCAAGTACATCTGCCAACGCGTAAACTGCACCTTCTCTATAAAGAGTGCGAACATTCCAGGTGCAGATCATGGTCCTTAAAACGTTTACTTTTCATTCGTTTTTTCATAGTAGTCTGCTTTTTCTAGGGGAGGGTTACTAATCCGACGCCCGTTTAAATTTTGACCTAATGTTTTGGTTTTCTTATGGTCTGTTTCTCTAAGACGATTCGAATTCAAATTCGATCGAATTACTACCAAACTCATGTTATTGTAGACAATTTTTGATCTATCGAAAACAAAATGAAAAAATATTTTTCAAAAAACTGAAGTTTGGTTGTAGTTCGAACGAATTTGAATTCGAATCGTCTTAGTGAAACAGGCCATTAGGTTTTTATTATTACTATCAAATCCTATATAGAAATTAATTATCAATGACGACAAAAATTGGGGTTTTGGCGAGGAAAATAGATTTATTAGCCTTTGTGCATAGTATATACCCTTGTGCAATACAGGCTTATCTCGCCTGGCTCTAATGACACGCACATGGAATATATTGCGGTAGCAGTCAGGTGTGGAACCCCCGAAAACATATTTGGTAAAACCATTATTTAGATGAGACACATTTTTGGTCGTATTAAAGTGTATATACTCTCTTTTAGCCTAAAGGCTGAGGGTATAATAATTCAACTTCATAGTTGATCGATTCTGCCGCATTTTTCCGCGCGAGAAATATGAAAATATCCACAATAGATTGCACAACATGGATTGCGGTAGGAGCACCGATTTGAATGTCCTGGTCGATGGTAACAGAATTCGGACCACTAACTACCACAAGATTCTATGGTCATTATCGGCAGTGTCACAACAATCTACGACAAGCTGAGATGTGGAACAAGGACTTCAAGCCCCTAGCTGGCAGCGGTTGTGCTGCAGACAAAGAATCCTTGTTGACCATATAAAACACCATAGGTCGGTCTGTGCTAAGCTATGTGTGGGACACCCCCGCCCAAGCATGTCAGGAGGGATCTTAATAATCTAGAGAGAGGTCCAATAATATAAAAGATCATAGCATTCACACAAATGCAGTCGCAGATCCTATTTTGTGTGAATGCAGTCCTCGGAGTACATCCCACATCTATAACAACTAAAGAATGTCAGCTGCCACGACAAACCAGAGTTGCTTTGTCTCAACTAAGTGCGGAATGGTACTGCAGTTTAAATTCCTATAGCGCAATGACTAATGACACAGTTCAAAACATCTGTCCAACATGCGACACAGGACCTCACGACACCTGCCCTGCCAAACCTACTAAACTAACTCCAGTAGCTTTGGGGTTACAACCTATCAAAGCAGCTACATTCCTAGACCTGTCGATAGAGCTAAAGGGTTAGTTAAAATGCGATTCCAAAGGGATAGTTAAAATGCAGTGTCGAATGGTTAGTTAAAATGCAGTGTCGAATGGTTAGTTAAAATGCAGTGCTAATGGAGTGCATCTTTCAGTAGTCACTCTCTTGTAGAAATCATGAGTGAAAATGCATCATTTGATGCACTTCCAGATCACTTGTACATATGATTTAACTGTATCTTTGGAGGCAAACATTTTGCTGGGATCTTCTAGTGCTGCAATTCTTGTCAACTTGTCAGTTTGTTGGATTGACGTCGAGAGTAGAGTAATTTTGGCAAAAGTAACAACAACAAAACTCATAGCAAACGAATTAAACAAAAACTAGTTTTAAACTTTTAAGATATCTAGAATTGAAACAAAAACAACAAAAATTGCAAACAATACTAGTTCACTTCTATCTAAAACAACAACAACGTGCATATGTTTAAATTAAAGAACGAAAATACAATTGAAAATAAAAAAAAGTGAGTGAATGATCGCGCAATTGTTGTATTTGTAACCTCGAACTTGCTGCAATTTTATTGCTCGCTTCGCAGCGAGCCTTTGATTGTTACTATCGCTGTTGTCTGTCTGTCTACTCAGTTAGTAGTGTATGTTGTGTTGATCGTCATTGTTCTGGCTTTTGTTTTCATTGTTTCTTTTTTTTTTTTTGTTTTTGAAATTGTGAATATTATAGTTTACACTGAGTTAATATGTGTACGTTCTTTGGTATATACAGTATCGGTCACGGAATTAGCACAGCGTAATTTACAGCATAAAATTGTAGACAATTGTGGGGTATGCCCAGACCATTGTTTATGATTTGGTCCTAGTTGTTCCACTGAAATACCCAATCAAAGCAAGAATACTACTTGGGCCGTTTATTTGTAACATAAGGGCCAATATTAAAGAGTTAAAGTTTCGGGGCCCACATCTCAGTCTTCCCCTACGAAAAAATTTTAATGTCGCTACTAAAATTTCAACACGATAGTCCATCTTGGAACTGGATCTAATTTTAGGATTCATTCCTTTCGAAATACCCACCAGTGTATTACTGGCGACATTTCTTGAGTATTTCAGCTTTAACAGTAGATCCCATATCATTAAGCTAATATGAATCGAGGTGCACTCATTGTTATGAAAGAAGTCTTCTCCCTTGCCCTTCTGTGATGTTTGTGTATATTATGTCAGAAAGCATGGACTTACCCAGGAAAATATGTTGTCATTTTAATCAGAATCCCAAGGTTAAATTTCCAAAATAATAGTCGAACAGCTCTTAAATTGCACTTAAATGAACATTTTCAACTTTTATGATGGAGGTACAAAAAAAAAAAAGAGTTGTCCGATATAGTACATCTTCGAACTTGATTTAAGTTTAAGAGAAATATTACGATGTACAAAGCTTGTACCAATGACAGTCACTCCTTTCCATAGTTATCGATCCCACCAGTTAGCTATTTCAGTTGGCCACCATAGAATTTCTTGATCATTATTAGACAGCGGAATCCTATGCAAATGCATATATGGTTAGGATGGTCGTAGAGAAAATCTGATTAGACAGAAACTCGTTTTATCACAAAATAAAACGAATTAGGCCCAGAAATTTTTGCATATTTTGCATATCATGCATATTTTGACATATTTCTACATATTTGCATAAAATGAGCATGCAGAACCATATGCAATAATATATACAAGGATTTGTGGTCTAAAAATCCCATTGAAATGACTGAAATGTGGTATTAAGTCTTCGTTAGGGGTAAGAAACTTTACACCTGAAATTTGTCCGCATGGGTCCACGTCTTCATATTGCCTCCATAGAATGGTACCTCCCGATTTTCGGTATTTTGAAAGTTATAGCCTCAATATCCCACTGAAATGACTGAAATTTGGTATTTAGTCTTCGTTGTGGGTATAAAACTTTCCATAGAACGGTACCTCCGGATTTCTGGTATTTTGGTGGTTGTGGCCTCAATATCTCTCTGAAATAGCTGAAATTTGGTATTAAGTCTTCCTTAGGGGTATAAAACTTTCCACTCGAAATTTCTCGATATAGGTCTACATCTTCATATAGCCCCCATAGAACGGTACCTCCCGATTTTCGGTATTTTGAAAGTTTTAGCCTCAATATCCCTCCGAAATGGCTGAAATTTGGTATAAAGTATTTCTTAGGGGTATACAACTTTCCTTACGCTACGTCTTCATATAGCCCCCATAGAACGGTACCTCCCGATTTTCGGTATTATGAAAGTTGTAGGCTCAATATCCCACCGAAATGACTGAAATTCGGTATTTAGTTATCGTTGGGGGTATAAAACTTTCCACCTACAATTTGTCAGTATAGGTCAACGTCTTCATATAGCCCCCATAGAACAGTACCTCCGGATTTCTGGTATTTTGAAGGTTGTGGCCTCATTATCCCTCCGAAATGGCTGAAATTTGGTAATAAGTCTTACTTGGAGGTATAAAACTTTCGACCTGAAATTTTTCGGTATAGGTCCACGTCTTCATATAGCCCCCATAGAACGGTACCTCCGGATTTCTGATATTTTGAAGGTTGTGGTCTCAATATCCCTCCCAAATGGCTGAAATTTGGTATTAAGTCTTCCTTGGAGGTATAAAACTTTCCACCTGAAATTTGTCAGTATAGGTCAACGTCTTCATATAGCCCCCATAGAACGGTACCTCCCGATTTTCAGTATTTTGAAGGTTGTAGCCTCAATATCCCACCGAAATGACTGAAATTCGGTATTTAGTCTTCGTTGGGGGTATAAAACTTTCCACCTGAAATTTCTCGGTATAGGTTCACGTCTTCATATAGCCCCCATAGAACGGTACTTCCGGATTTCTTGTATTTTGAAGGTTGTGGCCTCAATATCTCTCCGAAATGGCTGAAATTTGGTATAAAGTCTTCCTTGGAGGTATACAACTTTCGACCTGAAATTTGTCGGTATAGGTCCACGTCTACATATAGCCCCCATAGAACGATACCTCCCGATTTTCGGTATTTTGAAAGTTGTAGCCTCAATATCCCACCGAAATTACTGAAATTCGGTATTTAGTCTTCCTTGGAGGTATAAAACTTTCGACATGAAATTTGTCGGTATAGGTCCACGTCTTCATATAGCCCCCATAGAACGATACCTCCCGATTTTGCATATGTCATATGTTTCGATTGCAATTTAATATGCCCAGTACCAAAATTTGACGTGAATCGGACCAAAAATAGGGGTTGCATAAAATTCCGTTGTCTATTAATAACATTAGGGGTCGACATGAATTCTATTTTATTTATTTTTTTTTTTTTTGATCTAACAATGCATTTTGCTGATATTGCAGATTCCTTTACACTTTGTTTTGTTTATTCCATCATCTCTTATTTTTGTTGATTTCAGCAAATGTTTTTTTGTTTGTTTGCTTTTACATTCTGCTGGAATCCCGAATGATTTCATTTTTCTAAATGATTAGTTCTTGCTTAGGTTGCTATTTAATCAATTATTTATTAACAAACATTTCCTGCAATAAATAAATGCTGTAAACGGCTGATAATGTGCTTACGATAATCACGTGTTGAACTGAAACGTGAAGTGCCTTATGTAAGGGCGGTGGTGACAAAATATTTTGATAGTAAGAGGGGGACAATACAAAAAAAAAAAAAAAAAATAAATAAAAAAGGCTTTAAGTTCGGCCGGGATCTTAAATTTCTTCGAAGCCAAATATTGGCTGTAGAATAACACTAACATGTTTTGACTTTCACCTGCATAAAAAAATACTCCATTATGGTAATGATTCATTCAATTTGTTAATTTTATTTTTTTTTTAATGATTAATGACGTTAATTTACAGTTGACATGATTAATGTGAACTTTTACTAAAACAATTACGAACTTTTCGTGCCATAATTCTTAATGACTTTAGGTACTTTGCACTTTATGAACATTGCCCTCCGGACTGGTGACATTACATTAAATAAATCAATATAAGGGAAAATCGCAATCAATGACAATTTTGAAATATTTTTTCTTTTACATGAATGTGTGGATGAATAAAGTTAATTTAGTAAGGATTACACAGAAAAAAAATCCGGCGATAAAAAAATTTATCATATTGACGAAATTCGAGAAAATTATTTGATCACAAAGTAAAAATACAACTGATAAAATATTTCACATATTGACTAAAATATTTATCGATTTTTTATATTGAACTGACAAAATATTTCACATATTGACAATGTGGAATATTTTGATAAATATTTTTGTCAATATGTGAAATATTTTATGAGTTGTATTTTAAGGCCTGGGTATATAAGCTGTTATGCCTTGCTTTCCTGCTTCATTTTTGACATAATAAAAATAAAAGAATAAAGGAGGCCGAGCAAATTTCGAACTGGGTTGCCCTTTTCTTTTTTATTCTTTTATCAGAAGCAAGCAAGGCAACCAGGCAAGGCAGCTTATGTACGTAGGCCTTTACTTTGTGATCAAATAATTTTATCGAATCGATAAATTTTTGATTGAATCTTTGAATTTTTTTTTATCAAATGTCTAAATTTTTTTTCTGTGTACGTTCAATGATACTGCTGGATTTCAGTTAATTTGTGCCGAACGCCAAGTCTGTTTATTCGTATCCAAATTACCACCGTTTTATTAATTTCAATTATTATTTTCTTCTTTCAGGTATGTCATAATCATGGAATATCGAGCTTTACATTTTATATGTTGTGTAAGTACATACATATTTTACAAAAATCCCATTACCAAATAAATGGTTTATATAGTAGTTTTTGGTTGTCTTAATTACTTGGAAACCAACCCATATTTATACTAAGTTTATGACTTTTTGACCTACCTTCTCAAAAATGATTTCCTGTAGAGAGAATGAATGAACTAAAAATATTAAAAAGGTTCCGCACAAAAAATACCATGAAAAAAATCTAAAAAATGGAATTTTGCCTATTAATAACCAAAAAACTGTAATTCCATTAAAATATTGAAAAAGGTCACGCACAAACCACTTTTAAATGATATGATATATAAAATAAAGCTACACAGAAAAAACTTCTTCATATTATACGTTAGGCTGTGTTTACATTCATTGGAGGCGTTTCGTGAATTTGGTGAATTGCTGCAACAAAGAAATTTTAATATCAAAATAATAAAATAATCGCTTTGATATTTTTCATTGTGTTCCCGTACTTTTTAATGGTAAATTTAGCAAAAGAAAAATTGTCAAATCGTCATTTTCCAATTTTGGGTTAAAATTACCATAAAACGTCAAAGGAGAAGGCATTTCCAGCACAAAAGGGGACAAAATAGTGCAAGTAGTACCATTTTTCAGGTTCTGGAACACAGTCCAAATTACTAATTATTTTTTCCTCAACGATAAAATAATTTTTATTTGTTAATATGATAGTATTAATTGTTTAATTTACGATAATTTTAATTTTACGATAAAGCGGTAATGTTGTATATTCGTATATTTTAAATAAAAAATTCAATTTACAACAACTTTTTTTCATTCATGATCGATCAGCTGCGCATATGCATCTACATTGATTATTGAAATATGTTTGAAATCAACAAAAAATAAGTGTAACAAGTGAAAAGTCGTTAAGTTCGGCCGGGCCGAACTTGTTATACCCTCCAGCACGAGTTGTATTGAAGTAAAGTGGAACAATTAGTTTCCTTTCGTTTATGATGAAGACTAAAACAATGGGTCTAACTTTCAAAGTACTGAAAATAGGGAAGAACCGTTCTATGGAGGCTATCTGAAGGCGTGGACCTATACAGACAAAATTCTGCGGGAAAGTTGTATGCCCTCAACGAAGACCAAGTACCAAATTGAAAATCGGGGGGTACAGTTCTATGGACAAATTTATGGGAGAAGTGAAGACTAAATACCAAATTTCAGCCATTTCGGTGGAATATTGAGGCCACAACCTTCATTATACCGGAAATCGGCCGGTTCCGTTCATAGGGGCTATTTGATGGCGTGGACCTATATAGACAAAAATCTGGGGAAAATTTTATAACCCCAGATTAAGTACCAAATTTCAGCCATTTCGGAGAAATAAGGAAGCTAACAACTTCAAAGTACCGAATGTCGGGAGGTACCGTTCTATGGGGCTATATGAGTTCGTGGACCTATATAGACAAATTTATGGGAGAAAGTGTTATATTATAATGAAGACTAAGTACCAAATTTCAGCCATTTCTGAGGGATATTGGGGCCACAACCTGTAAAATACCGAAAACCGGGAGGAACCGTTCTATGGGGGCTATATGAAGGCGTGAACCCATACAGACATATTTATGAGAGAATGTTTTATACTTCAAATAAATAATAAATACCAAATTTCAGCCATTTCGGTAGAATATTGAGGCCACAAACTCCAAAATACAGAAAATCGGGAGGTACTGTTCTATAGGGGCTATATAAAGGCGTTGACCTATACAGACGAAATTCTGAGGGAAAGTTTTAAACTACCAATGAAAAATAAGTGCTAAATTTCAGGCATTTCGGTGAGATAATGAAGCTAAAACCTTCAAAATACCCAAAATTTGGAGGCACCGTTCTATGGGGGCTATATGAAGGCGTGGACCTATACATACAAAAATCTGGGGGAACATTTAATACCACCAACGAAGACTACCAAATTTCAGAAATTCCGGGGGAATATTGAAGCCACAATCTTCAAAATACCGGAAATCGGGAGGTACCGTTCTATGGGGGCTATATAAAGGCGTGGCCTTATACAGACATAATTCTGGAGGAAAGTTGTATACCACCAATGAAGACAGAGTGACAAAATTCAGCCATTTCGGTGAAATAATGAAGCTAAAACCTTCAAAATACCAAAAACGTGAGGTACCGTTCTATGGGGGCTATATAAAGGCGTGGACGTATACAGACAATATTCTAGGGGAATGTTTTGTAGCCCCAACTAAGACTAATTACCAAATTTGAGCCATTTCGGTGAAATAATGAAGCTAAAACCTTCAAAAAAATCGAAAATCTGGAGGTACCGTTCTATGGGGGCTATATAAAGGCGTGGACCTATACAGACAAAATTCTAGGGGAATGTTTTGTAGGCCCAACGAAGACTAATTACCAAATTTTAGTCATTTCGGTGGGATAATGAAGCTAAAAACTTGAAAATACCGAAAATCGGGAGGTACCGTTCTACAGGTTCCATATGAAGGCGTGGACCTATACAGACAAAATTCTGGGCGAATGTTTTATAGCCCCAACGAAAACTAAATACCAAATTTCAGCCATTTCGGTGGGATAATGAAGCTATAAACTTGAAAATACCGAAAATCGGG
The DNA here is from genome assembly GCF_047663935.1 of Musca autumnalis. Taxonomy (NCBI): domain Eukaryota; kingdom Metazoa; phylum Arthropoda; class Insecta; order Diptera; family Muscidae; genus Musca; species Musca autumnalis. The sequence continues at coordinate 200,400,652 of NW_027411866.1, read as the reverse complement.
AGGTACCGTTTTACAGGGGCTATATAAAGGCGTGGACCTATACAGACAAAATTCTGGGGGTATGTTTTATAGCCCTAACGAAGACTAAGTACCAATTTCAGAAATTTCGGGGGAATATTGAGGCCACAACCTTCAAAATACCGGACATCGGCAGGTACCGTTCTATCTGGGCTATATGAAGGCGTGGACCTATACAGACAAAATTCTGGGGAATGTTTTGTAGCCTTAACGAAGACTAAATACCAAATTTCAGTCATTTCGGTGGGATAATGAAGCTAAAAACTTGAAAATACCGAAAATCGGTATAAAGGCGCGGACCTATACAGACAAAATTCTGGGGGAATGTTTTGTAGCCCTAACGAAGACTAAATACCAAATTTCAGCCATTTCGGTGGGATAATACCGAAAAATAATGACAATACTGAAAATCGGGAGATACCGTTCTACGGGGGCTATATAAAGGCGTGAACCTATACAGACAAAATTCTGGGGGAATGTTTTGTAGCCCCAACGAAGACTAAATACCAAATTTCAGCCATTTCGGTGGGATAATGAAGCTATAAACTTGAAAATGCCGAAAATCGGGAGGTACCGTTCTATGGGGGCTATATCAAAACGTGGACCGATATAGCCCATTTGCAATATCAAACATCCTAGGAGTAATAGAAACTTCTATACCAAATCACAAAGCTCCATCTTAATAATTGCGGAATGACAGACGGACATGGTCAGATCGACTTAGAATTTTACCCTGATCAAGAATATATATACTTTATAGGGTCCGCGATGAATATTTCGATATGTTACAAACGGAATGACAAATTTAATTATACCCTCCATAGTATGGTGGAGGGTATAAAAACGAGGTGCTTTTCAGGATTTCGTGAATTCCATGAGTGTAATCCAGCTATTAATTTCCTTATTAACTACGTTTTTATAACACTTTGTACCACAGTGCTAATTTACACATTTGAAAATATGATGATTTTTAATCAGGGTTTCGGAGTCGAGGTATTTTTGGCTCGACTCCAGAACGGGTTTTTTCACGACTCCGGATCCGATTCCTAATTTGTTGGCTTTCCCTAACATATTCTTAAGAAAAGGCATTAGTACTCAAATACGGAACATAAATATGAAGTAACATTCATACCTATATTATTTCTACTGAATCTTACATTCAAAAGGGCAAAAAAATACAATTTAGAAAGTTTTTGTCGGTTTTGCGCTTTTTTTCTTCACGCGAATAAACTTTGGAAGGAACTCTTCCCCCTGAGAAAATCTTTAAGCTTTCAAAATGTGTGAAAATTAAGGGACAATACAAATCATAAAAACTGCATGAGGTAAAAATTATAAGTAATTCATGAAAAGGTTTTAAAGTGGATGTAAGCCAACAATTTAGAATGCTTCGAGATCCCTAACAACATTTTTTCATGAATTTTATCCAAGAAATCTACGAAACTTGTTTTTAGATTTTCTTCATCTGAAAGAACAAACCAAAATCTGCGTTCTGAATTTTATTTTGAAAAGTTTAAAAGAACTTTTTGAAAAAGTTTTAGAGTTATCTTGCACAATAGCCATTTTAGTATGTACCGGGAGGGTTTTGGTGCTTGGACCATTATCTCAAGAAGTATTGACTTACTCCGGAAAAAGAGTATACCATTGTAAATGAGGCCGCTAGAACAATCTACTGAAAAAAGAATCAAAACGATGTGAGAGGAGCTCTTAAACTTCACTTTTTTTGAATTTTATATGGGAGGTACCTGAAGGAGTGGACCGATATAGCCCATATTCCAACCTGATACATGACAGGATAAAGTAATATGATGTGCAAAGTCTGCACCAATCAGAAACTCCTGTGAGAATTATTTTGCGGATTTGCCACTTTCGTTGGTGCCGTCAGGGTTTCTTGGAACATTAAGGCCAACATCTCAGGATGTAAGGACTTGCGTAAGAAAAAAATTGCACCGTCATAAAGGGAGTCACAAGGACAACCTGCTCAAAAGAAATTCAACGCAATCCGGGAGAAGCTCTTCAACTTCAGTTTATCCGAATTTTGTGCGGGAGGTACCCGAAGAAGTGGACCGAGATAGTCCATATTCCAATCTGATAAATGACTGGATGAAATAATATGATGTGCAAAATCTGCGCCAATCAGAAACTCCCTGCGAGAATTACTTGCGGATTTGTCATTTTGGTTGATGCCGTCAGCGTTTCTTGGAACTTTTAAGCCAATATCTCAGGAAGTATGGACTTGCGCAAGGAAAAAATTGTACCGTCGTAAAGCGAGCCGCAAGGACAACTTACTGAAACAAATTTCCTTAAACTTCACTTTAACCGAATTTTGTGTGGGAGGTATCCGAAGGAGTGGGCCAATATACTCCATATTCGAACCCGATCTATATCAAAGTTTGGACCAAATCGATTGCTCCCTTCGAGAGTTATCGTTCACACCATTTTACAGACAAATTTTGAACTTTTATGGGGAAGGTACCCGAAGGAGGGGACCAATATGGCCCATTTTCGAACTTAACCTAAGTTTGGATGAAATATTACGATACCCAGAATTTGGTTCGGATCAGTTGATCCGTTCGAGAGTTATCATGCGCACAAGCCAGACAGACCGACAGACAGACGGACGGACATGGGTAAATAGACTCCAAATTGTCTGAAACTAATTTCGTCCAAACATACTTGGGGTCTAAAACCGTTATTTCGATGAGGCAAATTTTTGGTCGTATCAAAGTGTATATACCCTTTCTAGCCTAAAGGCTGAGGATATAAAAACTTACGTTTTGTCATAAAACGGGCCTAAAGGCTGAGGATATAAAAACTTACGTTTTGTCATAAAACGGGCCAACAAAATATGACAAATAAAATCGATCGATGAATTTCTAGATTCAGTATTGCGATGCTCTAACTCATTTTTTGAGTTGCCGACAAAAATCTAGAAAATTAAAACGCAAAATTATGAAAAGTTGAGAACACTCTTGCTGTCGGTAAAACTTTACGACTACTTTCTTTGGGTCTCTAACTTACCTAATAATATTGTTATTTACCGAAATTATAAGCATTTTAAAGTTTTTTTAAATGAATAATGAAAAAATTTTGTTGTCCCGAATTTAATGTCATATTTCTATAAAGTAGAAAAAATGCCCGAAGTCGGAGTCGAGTTATTTTTTTTTTTCGACTCGGACTCCGACTCCAGCAAAATTGCTCGACTCCGACACGTAGACTCCGACTCCGAAACCCTGTTTTTAATAACATCTGCCACTTCCAAATGCGCTTGCTTGTTTGCCACAAGTGGTGTTCGACTTTGTAAATATGTTTTTTTTTTATTAAAACATATTTACAAAGCCTGACACACTTTTTACTGCTTTGTTTTTGTTTTTGTTTTCTGTTACAACAAGAAAATCAATAGGTTAAGATCATTTTTCTTGTGTATTTCCAAAACTCGTACACACAGATACTCACACACATTTACTCGCTCGTTAATCATAAACACTTGCATAAAATAAACATAAACTTGAAAAAAAAAAAATAAAAAAAATAAAGTGGGAGGACTGGTGGGGCTAGAACCGCAGTAACAACCACACATGAGTGTGTATGCAGTCATGACAAAAATCAGAAGAAAAAAATAATCAAAGATATATTGTGCTTGGTTGTGTGTGCATATTGTAAACAAACGAAATATCGAAATAAAAAATATATGTATGTATGTAAAAAAAGCGAAAGACTATCGAAAAAAAACTTGAAGTGGAGAACTTGTTTTGTTTTAATTTTTTATTTGTTTATTGTGACTGCTAATCACCAGCTCTTCTGTTACAATGAATCTGAAAATATAAACAAAAATCAGCTGACATATAAAAAAAGAACATAAATAATAACAACAGGCAACAAACCCACAAAACAGTTGTGCTTAGAAAAATATCAGTGTTAGAAAAAAAATCAAAATGTTGGACAATGCACTTAGGTGTCTATTAACTTTTGTGTTCTCAGCCTGACAGCTCCAGCCACCATGTTTTCTCTCATGAAGAAGTATTTGATTACAATTCTCGTGACTGGCCTTTCACAATTGGGTTACATTTGATAAGAGAAGTACCTTGATTTGCTATTTTTATGACCAATGCTGTGATTATACGTCCATGAACATGTATATGTATATAACCAATCGTTTTTATTCTTTTAATGATTCTCCCATTTTATGAGACCAAAAAAGTAATGCGTAAAAATCAATATCATAGAAATGAATTTAATACAAATGTTAAATACATAATTACTTGTGGAAACATTTGATCCAGCATGACTTATACATCTTTGCATGCACTTTCTCCACTCCGAATGAAACACCTCCAAAATATGGTTTTGAACACTTCAACAGCATCTTTTGCCGACGAAAATCGTTGACTACGCCTTTTTTTCTTGATGTGCGGGAATAAGAAGAAGTCATTGGCACTACACAGTGGATCCACTTGTACGAAAAAAGTGGCCAAAAATATTTCCAGTGTAAATATCAAGCTGATGCTCTGGTTACAGCTTTGTGCTGCTGCGAAAATTGTTTTAAGAAACCATGAGCGTAGCTTTCTCAAAATTTTTGTCTGAAAATTGGTAAAATTTAGTTCTTATAGCGTTCTTCCTGGAAGACACATACCGCCCACGTATGTAAGTCATATGTGGAAGAAGAATTGTTCGACCTTCCCATTGATGTCAATTATGTTAATGTAAGTGGTCAGATAACAGAGTTTTTTCCATAGAAACCATATTCTAGGGCAGCTTTAGTCTGCGACCCACCAAAGTCTGGCACTAGATGACAGTTCATTTTAATGCTGGATAATCTTAAACCCATGACCTGCAATGGAAACCCAAAAAATTTGAAGGACGATGGCGTGATTTCATGGCATCTTTTGCATTGGTTCAAACGAAGTCGTGATAGATCCGATATTTTCATTAGCATTTAAACCAATGCAAAGAAAGTCGTGAAATATACGATCTCTTCATCAGAATTTGAACCCATACAAAGGAAGTCGTGAAAGATCCGATCTTTTCATCAGCATTTGAACCCATTCCATCGATCCAATAGAGATGAATTTTGTGTTCTTATTTATACACATTTTTCTAAATATATAAGATTAATTATTTACATTAGGATTGATGTTGTCGGAGACTCGAAATCACAATCAATGTTGTTATAACTCTCGTCGTAATGATAATGCAAAGCATTGGTGAAAATGACATGCCAAAGTATTGGTGAAAATGGGGTCCACGCTCATATGCTAAAAAGATGACATGCCAGATCACTTTCACCCATGCACTATAGGTAATTTGCCCCGTTTTTGAGACAAAAATTAATAACAGCGGAATTAAAGGATTTTTTTTACTTTTTAAATTATTTATGTGTAAAAGTGAGATAAAACAAAGATTTTTACAGAAAAAATCGGATATAAGGAACAACGGTTATAAGCAACTACGTATATAACGAACAAAGCTATTTCTTCCGATGCCATTTTCATTAGTTTTCTTATACACAACAAACTGATGAAAACGATCACGGTAATAAGTAACACCAATTTTGTCCCCGCGAGTAGATTTTCCAACGAGTTGTTACTACAGTTTTGTATATTTTTTTTAATATACGTTAATAAAGACGAGTTTAGTACTCATTTAAACCGTATCAATGATTAATATGTAATAGAGAGATAAAATAAAGCTTACTACTGCCGCACCGTTTATAGAAAACCGCGGATATACCGAACAATTTGTCGTCATTACTTATTTTATTTGCAATGAAATTGTAAACAACAATATTTCTTCTATTTATTATTTATTTCCTCAAACCAAACTTACACAATTTTAAGACTTTTTATTGAGAAGTAACCTAAAAAAATCTCATAAATATCAAAAAACGGGTAAAATCGGGTTTTGAAACCTAGTAATACCAATGCAGAAGACTTTCAGTAATGTGTTCTAGGTTGCAAAATCACGGCCAAACACGGCCAATTTAGTATAAGTCTATATGAAATGATTTTAAGAAAAATAAAATATTTATTTCTGATTTTTTGAGTTTTTTGGGCGCTACCCAACATTTTTAAACTATATTATATATTAAATAAATTCCTCTCGCAATTGCCTATCTATTCCATTTTACATATATTTATATTTGGTTTATTTTTCCGCGGTTTTAAATACATTGAAATATGCCTAACAATATATATTTTTTTTAGTTTTTCTTCGAAATTCTCATTTTGACTGCAATTTAAACCGCGATAAAGACGCTATTTTGAAAAATATCATTCAAATTAATAAATTTTGACATGTTATTTTTTCAATGCCAACTAAAAAATTATTATTATAAAATGTTGCAAAATCGACTTTTTGCCCCAAAAACTGGGCAAATTACCTATAGTGCCATGATTGAATGGCATCGAACATTTTGCTGGGTATATATTCTTAATCAGCATAAAATTCAGAGTCGATATAGCTATGTCTGTCTGTTGTAATCACAACAACGCCCACAAGCTAGAACGCTATATTTTGCACCAGAGTGTATTTTTGCCATAGGAAAGTCAAGTTCGAAGATGGGCTATATCGACCCACGTTTCGGTATAGCCCCATATAACGGTACCACCCGATTATCGATATTTTGAGTATTTTAGCTACAATTTTCAGCCAAACTGGCCGTAATTTGACATTTAGTGGTCACAACACTTCTCCACCAAAAATTATCAAGATAGGTCCACGTTTTGGACCTTTCCGATTTTTGGTATTTTAAGAGTTTTAGCTACAATTTTTAACCGAAGCAACTGTAATTTGACATTTGTCCGCCTGTCTGTCTGTCTGTTGAAATCAAGATACAGCTCGCAATTTTTAAGATAGAGCGTCAAAATTTTGTACAGAAGTTTTTATTACTTCCAGGATGGTTGGTATTGAAAATGGGATATATCGGTCTACGTTTTGATATATGTAGCCCCCATAGATCGGTACCTCTCGATTTTCAGTATTTTTGAGGTTTTAGCTTCATTATCCCACCAGAATGGCTGAAATTTGGTATTTAGTCATCGTTGGGTGTATAAAACTTTCCACTTGAAATTTGTTGGTATAGGTCCACGCCTTCACATAGCCCCCATAGAACGGTACCACCCGATTTTCGGTATTTTGAAGGTTGTGGCCACAATAATCCACCGAAATTGCTGAAAGTTGGTACTTAGTCTTGGTTGGGGATATAGAACTATCCCTTAGAAATTTGCCGATATAGGTCCACGCCTTTCAATAGCCCCCATAGAACGGTACCTCCCGATTTTCGGTATTTTGAAGGTTGTGGCCACAACAATACGCCAAAATGGCTGAAATTTAGTACTTAGTCTTCGTTGGGGGTATAGAACTTTCCCCCAGAAATTTTTCGGTTAAGGTTCACGCCTTCATATAGCCCCCTTAGAACGGTACCACCCGATTTTCGGTATTTTAAAGGTTGTGGCCACAATAATCCACCAAAATGGCTGAAATTTGGTCCTTAGACTTCATTGGTGGTATACAACTTTCCTCCAGAAATTTGTCGGTATAGGTCCGCGCCTTCATACAGTATCGGCCAAAACTAAAGCACCCCCTCAGTACATTTTTTTAAATGATAATTTTTTTTAAAAAAAGTAATAAATTTATTTTTTTATTTTTCTTTTTACTTATTTATATCTTTGTTATTGGAAAACACAAAAATAAGGAATTGAGAATTTAATAGACAAAAGTTAAAATTGAAAAAAACATTTTAGGTCGCAAATATAAGCGGACGAAACTAAAGCACCCCCCAATTTGAGGTACAACAAAAACTATTGAAATCAATATTTCGTTGCGCATCCTCTATTCTGGATGATACAATCACATCTTTTAGGCATAGAGGATACTAAATTATTAATTATTGCAGGCGAAATAATTGATTTTCGGAAAATTTAGCTTAAATCCCCAAAATACTGAAAATGGGAAGTTACCGTTATATGGGAGCTATACCCAAACGTGGACCCAGGTCCACGATTTTTTGTGGGTATTTTTTGTGACTACTGGGAACGCTAAGTACCAAATACAAAATCGCTTAGGTTTAAAAATTAGCAAAAGAACGATTCACAGAAGAACGGTATACGCCGGCGTCTGCCACACTTTCCTACTAAATTAGCTGTAATTTGGTACTTAGCGTCCCCAGTGGTCACAAAACATATCCACAAAAAATCGTGGACCTGGGTCCACGTTTGGGTATAGCTCCCATATAACGGTAACTTCCCATTTTCAGTATTTTGGGGATTTAAGCTAAATTTTCCGAAAATCAATTATTTCGCCTGCAATAATTAATAATTTAGTATCCTCTATGCCTAAAAGATGTGCTTGTGTCATCCACGCAACAAAATATTGATTTCAATAGTTTTTGTTGTACTTCAAATTGGGGGGTGCTTTAGTTTTGTCCGCTTATATTTGCGACCTAAAATGTTTTTTGAATTTTAACTTTTGTTTATTAAATTCTGAATTGCTTATTATTGTGTTTTCCAATAATAAAGATATAAATAAATAAAAAGAAAAATAAAAAATAAATTTATTACTTTCTTTTTTCAAAATAGTCTGGCTTAATCCCATTATTGTTGTTTTAATATTTTAAAACAACTAGTTTATTAGTGGAAAAGATTTGGCTTTGTTCGCCAAGGGGTAAGGCAGGGAATACTATAGTTTCGATTCTCGCCACAGAATCTCATCAGTTCCCTTGTTTTTGTTTGTGGATATTCTCCACCGAAGTTATTTTTCAATAACTTCTTCAACAAAAAACTTGTTATACCCAAACATCAATCGTCAGCTCGAAGTATAAAGGTAAGCAAAGAAAAAAGTTCAATGAGAAGTTTTTCCTTGGCAACCTCACACAACTCCGACGAAAGTGTCTGCGAAAACAATTCAAACCTTTTCCACGAGTATGTGTCGTCGAATTTCGACGAATGCACACACCAAAATTTGGTTGGTCTGCCAAGGAAAAACTTCTCATTGAACTTTTTTCTTTGCTTACCTTTATACTTCGAGCTGACGATTGACGTTTGGGTATAACAAGTTTTTTGTTGAAGAAGTTATTGAAAAATAACTTCGGTGGAGAATATCCACAAACAAAAACAAGGGAACTGATGAGATTCTGTGGCGAGAATCGAAACTATAGTATTCCCTGCCTTACCCCTTGGCGAACAATGCCAAATCTTTTCCACTAATAAACTAGTTCTTTTAAAATATTAAAACAACAATAATGGGATTAAGCCAGACTATTTTGAAAAAACAAAATTGCAAACGCTATCAAAAAAAAAAAAAAAAAAAACGCCACAATGTTTCTAATTTTTATTACTTTGCTTTCTTAAAAAAAACATCATTTAAAAAATGTACTGAGAGGGTGCTTTAGTTTTGGCCGATACTGTATAGCCCCATAGAACGGTACCTCCCGATTTTCGGTATTTTAAAGTTTGTGTCCACAATAATCCACCGAAATGGCTGAAATTTGGTACTTATCTTTGATGGGCGTATAAAACTTTCCCCCAGAAATTTGTCGGTACAGGTCCATGTTTTAATATAGCCTCCATAGAGCGGTACCTCCCGAATGTGGTTATTGTGAAAATTAGCCACATTTTATACGGAAATTGCTGAAATTTGAAATTTTGTCTTCTTCATACACGAAGGGAAATTGTTCCATTTTACAATACAAATCGTGGTGGGGGGTATAACAAGTTCGGCCCGGCCGAACTTAACGCCGTTCTTACTTTTTTATTTTTGCCTTATTAAGGCGAATGTCATTTATAATAATTTTTTTAATTTAATTAATTTTCTTTCGAGTTGAGCTCTTATGACCTAAGAGGTACATTGAAAAATTAGGAGTCTATCGAAGTCCCACACATCATCCAAACATTATGCAACGTTTCACGGGTGGTTAAAACCAGCACCGTTAGATTTTTAGGTCATTTTCTCACTATCTACTCCGTATTAGTGAAACTCCGCATAACTGCAAATATCGGATAACTGAAATGCCATTAAACTCAATTAATGCACTTGCCATTGAAATCTCTCCGTTTTACTGAAATAAAAGAGAAGTCTCCCTTGTCCCGTATAAAAGACTACTTTTCAATAAATCCATAATGTCATCTAGTGTTCTTTTACTCAAAAATTTTACGAATAGTTACTGGATGTTGTTCGTGTACAATGCAAAAGACCTTAGTCGATTACAAGAATTTGCTGGATTTTTACAAATTGTTGAGTAAACGAACACACCAAATTTTGCAAACTCATTAGAAGAAAAGATCGCGATTCGTCATTTTACTTGGATGTTTGGAACAGAAACAAAATAAAGAAACAAATGAAAAGAATGCATTTTTCAAATTATTTCAATAAATTGAAATGCGATCGACCGGGTTTCATAGAAAATAAATTTATGAATATTTTAAGTGTTTCCCAGCGGCAATATGTCGAATTAGAACAAATAAACAAATGATCACCAATCCAGAGGATAAAAACAGAAATGTGTTGATGAATAGACAAAGCTTCAAATAAAAACAGAAACTGGGCCGTTTTTGTTGCAGTAAGCCAATAATGTTGAAAAAGAAGATCAATGTGGATTTTAAACCATTGAATAGTTGGCTCGAAAGGTGGAACATGCGAGAGAATATTTATTTCATAAACTTTAATGGTGGAAAAGTTTTACTAATACAGGTGAAGCTAAAGAGCTGCTAGACAAAACTCTTCCAAATATATAGCAGAAGATTCGAATATTCTGCAGATAACGCATATGTCTACTCAGCATTATTCTGCAAACGATGTCGAAAGATCCAATCAAACTATTTTCATAACGAATTAAATTTGTTATCATTTTGATTCTTTTAATTTATTTATTTATCTTTTAATTAATTTATTTTTATGCTATGGATTGGATTCTGAAAATTTTTCACTTATCCGAAGTTTGGATTACTGGAAAATTTTCACTTATGCGATGTTCGGATTACTGAAACTAATTTCAGTTATCCGAACTCCGCTTAAGCGCAAACTTCGGATAACTGAAACGAACATGCTGATTTTTTGTCCTTCCAGTAGCGGAGTCGACTGTAAATGTAAATGCGAAATTATGTTAGTTAATTGAAAATCCAAATGTCCCCTAAGGTCCTTTTTACTTGTTTTCTTTTAATTTCCTTATATTGTTATCGGTCCCAGTCTTATATTTATTTGGCCACGCATTTGGTTTAAAACGCAAGCAATTTAAAAAATCGATTTTTTATAATGTTAGATTTTGAATGAAATACTTAAATATATCGCTCTTTTACTCAAAGAGTGTCATAACTCAAAAAATGCCTTTTCTGATTAATCTTCCCTGAAGTAGATGTAGTCGTTATTCCAACTTTACGCTTTCAAAAAATAAACTTTTTTAGCTTTTATTTTCTTTTTATATGTATTTGTACATTATAAACATATTTTTTGAGAATTTAATAAATAATAGACTCTGAGACTGAAAACAGTCAAACAATATATTCATAATGATGATGACTTATACAATAATTTCAAACAAATTGCTAGTCGATTTAGCCAATAGGGGAGCAGGAACAGGCAGGGAATTACAATTTACGTTAAGAACATGAAACTGATGACGCGTTGAATCGCGTTATGACACTACCAGTTCCGTACTTAAACGATTTGTATACATATCTACACATGTATGTATGTAAATATGTAGTTACAATTTCTAAAATCGTGTGTGTGATCCATATGGACAAGATTTCTTTTTGTCTGGCTTTGTACTAAAGAGTAGGCGAATGTTGTTTTTTTTGTATTTCTTTACTAAATCTATTAGCAATGATAATCTGTTATTGACAGACTTACAGACAGACAAAAAGAAAAAAGTTATTGACTGATAATAGAAAATTGAAAACTTTGAACTGTTGTCAAACGAGTACTTTTCTCTTGATACACCCATTTTTAGATGTTTTTTGTATTACGTCTAAACGTAAATGATTTATTATGAGTCCAGTTATATATAATGTAAAATTCTACGCTAATTGAGAAAGTGTGTTTTCGAAATACGTGCTATAAATGGAAATGCTTAATGTAACATTTATACAATTTTCGTAATACTTGAATTTTTTGTCGCAGCCGTAAATAGGAATCTTTTAAAAGTTTATATTGGCATTTTAAGGAAATATCGTTCAAAATGTTGATAAGAGGTGGCTTCAGGACTTTTTGACAAAAACAATATCTCATGATAATTAGACTTTGAAATTTTGACATTGGCAATTAATCGATTAATCAAATTTTTACAGTTTCAAAAGAAAACTCGAAAATCGACTAATAATCGATTTGCTGTGGTTATGAAAAAGTCTGAAGTCGAGTTTTAGGACAACTGGGGTGCACGCTGAAGGTCGTGGGTTCGATTCCCCGGCCAGGCAACATCAAAAATGTTTTTAACGGTGGCAAAATACCCCTTAGTAATGTTGGCGACATTTCCTGAGTATTTCAGCCATTTAAAACTTATCTACAAATTGGTGTCTTAAGACACGCCGTTCGGACTCGGCGATAAACAGTAGGTCCCATATCATTGAGCTAATATGAATCGGAGTGAACTCATTGATATGAGAGAAGTCTTCCTTGTCCCTTCAGGGATGTTTGTGGAACAATGATTATAAATAATCGTCAGACCGAAAAAATAGCATTTTTAGTGTAAAGGCCTCGACACATAAGAAGCTTAAGACATATCTGGTAAATGACTAAAGACCAAGTTCGACCCAATTCAAATGTCTTTAGTCTTTTATCAGATATGACTTCAGCAAGAATGCCATGCTTCTTATGTGTCGAGGCCTTTAGACCAAAATCGAAAAGTCGAAAAAATCTATTATTGCTTTCCATTACCTATCCCTACATTGAACATTCTTAAAAAATGCTCAAATTATTTGTTTTTTAAATCCCTAATATAAACATAAGATTATTAGTTACATGACAGCTCGGTTTTAACTCAAAGGAAAAAAATCGATGTCGGATTATGTGGCACCCCCCTAAAGTGTTTAGTTTTGTTAGATCTTAAGGTTGCCAAAGTTTGAGCACAATCGAAATATATTAATACTGGGGCCTCAAAGTTTTCATAGTAATTTGTACGAGGCCAAAGTGAATTTTCAAGAAATTGCTCTAAAGGCCACAAGTAAACAAGTAATCCTACAAAAATTGTGAAAATCTGCTGGATTTAAATATTAGGCTATATTATTGGCCAAATATACTATTGGGGCAACATAAAAATTTTACCCGATTTACATAAATTTTTGTAGGATTTTTTTTCTAGCTGCAGTAATGAACATGTAAAATTTTCTCATCGATTGGAAAATAAATGTTGCCTTTAGGACAATTTCATAAAAATTCACCTTTAGTCCCATACAAATTACTATGGAAAGTTTTAGGGCCCAATGGCACGTGTTAACCTATTCCGATTGTGCTTAAACTTTTGCAATCTTAAAATCAAACAAAACTAAACAATCTAGAGGCGCGTCGCAAAAAAAACACAATACACATATACACATATCGCTCATTTACTCAAAGAGTGACACATTTCAAAAAAGCCAGTTTCAAGAAAAACGGGTTTTAACTTTGCGATTGAAATTTGACTTCCCAACTTAAAATGATTATTACAAACTAAAATATATATTTGGGCCACTACAAACTAAAATATATACTTACAAACAGCTAGCCAGATATCAGTGCTAAATTTCTGTGCAAGTTTAAGCATGATTTGAGTTGTTTTAGTGCTTCATAAACAAAAAAACTGTTGTGTTGAATTATGCGAAGCTCGTAGTAAATGAACTATAACTCGTTGAGTTTTAGAGATATCAGCATGAAAATTTGACACAAGATAAAGTAAAAGTCGTAGAAAAAAATAAAAATTGCTAACTCACAATACGCATTTTTTGAGTTATGCCACTCTTTGAGTAAATGAGCGATATGGTGATCGGTCCATTTGTTTTGGAGCTAGAGTGGACATCGCAATCCGCTTTAATGTTTTAATGTTTTTCGTAGACGATCATTTGCCGAAAAACTTTGTAATATTCTTCATCAAAAATATTCTGAAAGTACGAGGGCAGTTCGGAAACTTCTTAGCCTAGCACAAAAAGCGCGGTATTAACAGAAAAAAGTTAAGTGTTTTGGAAACTTCCAACTCTGTTATGAACACATGTTAAATTTTGTTTCGATCTGGCAACTCCTTCATATAGAAACAGGTGTTCAAAAAATTAGAAATGCGTGCTGTCATTAAATATTTACATAAAAAAGATTTATCGGGACAAGAAATTCATAATGATATGGTGAATGTGTTAGGTGAAAGTGCTCCTTCATATGCAACAGTAAAAAATTGGGTTGCTGAATTTAAACGTGGTCGTACAAGCATTGAAGATGAACCACGTAGTGGACGTCCAAAAACAGCAACAACAACAGGAATTGTAGCCAAAGTGCATGATATGGTATTAAATGATCGACGAATAAAAGTGCGTAAAACTGCTAATATCATGGGCATCTCAAATGATCGAGTCCATTAAATTTTGCATGAAGAACTACAGATGAAAAAGCTTTCTGCAAGATGGGTGCCGCATTTGTTAACAGTCGATCAAAAACGCATAAGAATGAACATTTCTCAAGCTTGTTTGGATCGTTTTAAGCGAAATAAAATGGATTTTAAGCATCATAACTGTTGATGAGACATGGATCCACCACTATACTCCAGAGACAAAAGAACAATCCAAACAATGGACTGGAGCTGGAGGAAGTGCCCCAAAGAAGGCAAAAACAATTCAATCGGCTGGTAAGGTTATGGCAACGGTTTTTTGGGACTTCAAAGGTATTGCATTGATTGACTATCTGCAAAAGGGTAAAACAATAAATTCAGAGTACTATTGCAACCTTTTGGATCAATTAAATGTACAAATTCGAGAAAAACGTCCTGGCTTACAACACAAAAAATAATTTTTCATCAAGACAACGCACCAGCGCACAAGAGTGTTTTAACAATGCCTAAAATCAACGAATTAAAGTACGAGTTGCTTGACCACCCACCTTATTCTCCTGATTTAGCTCCCAGTGACTTTTACTTGTTCCCAAATCTAAAAAAATTCCTTGCTGGCAAGCGTTTTACCTCAAATGAAGATGCAATTACAGTTGTAAACCACTATTTTGAAGACCTTGAGGAAAACTATTTTAATCAAGGGATAGAATTGCTAGAAAAGCGTTCGACTAAGTCTATTGAAGTTTCAGGAGATTATATTGAAAAATAAAAATATTTTTGAAAAACTACTATTCTCTTTCATTGATAGGCTAAGAAGTTTCCGAACCGCCCTCGTAGATTGATGTGTGTTCTTTCAGATTAAACAAGTAAAATTTATTTGTCGGCTATGCAAAGCAATAGTGGATAGGGGGAATTTTGTGGCCCTATCGAGGGCTGCACGAAAACTTTCTGGCCTAGGCAACACCGTATGTTGCCAGGCGCCATCGATCAAATTAAATCTTTGTATGTCGATAAAGGACCATCCTGTAGCACTATGAAAAACTGATTTCAGAATTCACTACCCAAAAAACGAAGGTCGTAAGGGTCGACAAAAATCGGCCATTGTGCCAGAAAAAAAAATTAAGTCGTGCCTGAACGAGTAATGCAAGATCGTCATGTTATATACCGTGAGATAGATACATCCTGGGTCATTTTTTCCACCAACTAACATTTGATATTGTATAAACACCTGGCCGCAAAAATGTATTTTTCTCGTTAGATCCAGCAAAATTGGACAATCGCTCAAAAAAGGCTCTTGTGGATTGGTGCAAAGGAATAGTGGATAAAAACGATCGCGGTGCTTTAAATGCCGACGAATCTTGGGAGACCAAAACAAAACAGGAATCGACACTTTGGGTCTTCGAAAGCGAGCCAAATCCAACGAAAGCTGTTCATGCACTTCGAAGCAAATGGTCGCCTGTTTCTTTGGCAAAACTAACCGTGTGGCGACAATACGTCTTGAGAAATGTAGGTCAATTAATTCTGAGTGGTACACTATAATTTGTTCGCTTGAAGTCTCCTGAGAAATTCGAAAAACGAACTAAGAGAAGACGAATCATTGTGCATCATGGCAATGCGAGCTCTCACACATCGATTCAAACCAGCACCTTTTTGACCGGACAAAAGGTGGAATTGATGAGCAATCTATCGATAGTCGGACTATCGTTTTGATCACTATCGTAAAGCTTTGCTTATATTGGAATCAGAAGCAATTATGTTTTAAATAATTCGTAAGAGATTACCCAAATACTTTGTTTTGATGGTGTGATGTGATGATGATGTTAATTTTGTTTGCCAGCTCTAGTCATCCGCGGTCCCAGCACATCAAGAAAAAAGTCGTGGTCAACGTGTGGGGTGCACGCAGAGAAAAAAATATGTTTGATCCAACAATCTTCAAAGAGCAAATATTGTAAAGATATTGTTAGATTCCGCATGTAGTATTGGGAGTCCAACAATAGTTTTTTGTTAATTACAACAATTGTTTTTGTCATATCCAACAATAGTTGGGGGTATATTAAGTTTGTCATTCCGTTTGTAACTACTCGAAATAATCATTGTAGAGTCCACAAACTATATATATTCTTGATCAGCGAGCAATTCTACATCGATATAGTCATGTCCGTCCGTCTGTGGAAATCACTCTAGCGTCCGAACGGATTGACGCAGGTGGATAAAAATTTGCGAAAGTTTATTATTTGTACGTAGGACTTTTGATATTGAAAGCTGGCTATGTAGGTCCACGCGTTCATATAGCCCCCATATAAAATGACGCGTGACGCGTCGTCCCATTTTACCACCGAATTGGTTGTAATTTGGTATTTTGTGTCTACAGAGGCCAAAAAACATTCCTACCATAGTTGGTTTATATCAGGCATGACCAAAAAGAGAACGGAGAAAATGTGAATGTAGTCAAAATACGGGCAACTTATAAAAGTGTGTTAGTAAATTTGTATTCACGCAAGCTCTAAAACAATAACAAATCAAAACATTTGTTCTCTTTCTGTGCATTCGCGTCGTGTGCGTGTAAATTGCCGAAAATCATCGGCACCGCCGTGCCAAAAGTGATCATGCTTGGTTTATATAGACCCACGTTTTGGTATAGCCCCCATATAAAGTACGCGTCATTTTAATATATTTTGAATGTATTAGTCCCATTTGACAACAGAATCGGTTGCAACTTTGTATTTTGTGTTTCCAGAGGCTAAGAAACATTTCGACCATAAAATGTTTATATAGGTCCACGTTTTGATATAGCCCCCATAGGACGATATCTCCCGATTTTCGGTATTTTGAAGGTTTTGGCCTCATTATCACACCGAAATGGCTGAAATTTGGTATTTAGTCTTCGTTGGGAGTATAAAACTTCCCTCCAGAAATTTGTAGGTATAGGTCCGCGCCATCATATAGCCCCCATCGAACGGTAAATTCCGATTTGCGGTATTTTGAGGGTTGTGGCCACATTAATCCACCGAAATGGCTGAAATTTGTGGTGGAGGGTATAAAAAGTTCGGCCCGACCGAACTTAACGCTTTTCCCTCTTGTTTAGAATATTTTCGAACTTTTGTGGGGGAGGTACGTACCTGAACTTAAACTATATTTGGACAAAATATTACAAAGGCCATATTTTGAACCCTATCGATTCGAACCACCCGTTCCAGAGTTATCGTGCACTCCAGCCAGCCAGCCAACCTGACAGATGGACGGACGGACATGGCTAAATCGACTCCAAATCGTCTGACACAAATTTCATCCGAACAAACTTGGGGTTATTTCGATGAGTTAGCATTAATGCTGAGTGTATAAAAATTGGTAGTTTTCTTTGAAAAATTCATGAAAAATAGTTTTTTTGTCTGCGTGACTGGGGGTGACCCCTTAAATTCTCTAATATCATAATTTTGGCTAACAAAATTGGAAGTGCAAAATATGTAAAAATTTTGTTAAATGCCGTTTGCAGTATTGTGTCTCCAACAATAGCTTTTGTCAACTGGACAATATTGTCTGCTCTTCGACATGTGTTGTGTTTATAAATACTCGTAATATCCCAGCAATCACCGTAATGAAATCGGAACAAAATTCAGATGCTTCGTTCGATTTTGGATCCGAAATCGTAATAATTTCTTTTATTTCACGTGGTTGACATAACTTCGGAACGAAATGTCGGAGCGTTATCGGATCGATTTCAGTCTGTTTTCGCAAAGAAATCGAAAGAAAATCCTTGAGAAATTCGTAAGGGAAATTTATTTCCGTCATTCGCTCTGAAATCGGAACGAAATGGGTACAAAATTTGAACGTTTTCCCGAAAATCGAATAGAAAACAGATATCTGAAAAATTTTGCTTCCGAAATTGGTCAGACTTGTCGGAACTCCGACATTTGGTTTGCTAGGATTATACGTGACATTTATATCAAAATTATTTTGGAAATATAGATGAGAATTATATACAACCAGTATAAAACACTTTTTCGTTTGTTTTAACATGGTTGAGAATACCATTCGTGTGGTTAGTTATTATGGCTGGATGATGGATTTAGTTTCTTGTTATTTCATGTGGGGACATCGATCGATCTGAATTTGTGTATGTCGGGTGTTTTTGTCAGGTGCAAATTCGCAGATCATAGTCCTTAAAAAAGTTTTCGAGGCTCTGTCTACAACTCCTAAGGTGTTATTTTTCATAGAAGGATGCTTTTGTAGAATGCGGATTTTACTGTAATTTTTGTTTTTCAATAACACAGACGTGAATAATATAAACACAAATATTAATGTGTTTAGTTTCAAATATAATAGCAATGCCCTCTGTTTTATGTCTTTTGGTTGAATGACATTGTGAGTTAAGAAAAAATACAAACCCCCCACTTTCTTCAACACCTCCTGCGCAAACCAAACCTACCTAGAAGTGTTAGTGACAATAAGTAGCAAAGTGGCTGTGCTAATTCTTGCCTCCTTGACGGGATGCAATATTTTCTTATCTTCGTTTTCTTGTCGGCTAATCTATTTTATTCTTGTCATTCTGTCTTCTGTTTTTATTTTCAATAATGAGGTTTATGTTAATGAACAACATTATTCGTTTAATTTTTTTCTTACTTTGTATAGATTAAGTGAGAGTGATTTGAAAATAAATTCTGCCTTCTTGTTCTTAAATTTAGAATGCATTTTTTAAGTAATATTGCTCGGGTTTGTATCTTTATTATAATAAATGTTTGATGTTTAAGAGGTGTGAGATCCATATTCATCAGGGCAGCAGCAGATTCATATGGGTTGCTATGTAATCAGCATTGGAGGGAATTAGAAATGTGTGACTGTTCGATCCTTGAGGTTAGCTTATAGTCCAGGACTTCCCTTAGTTCCTCTTTCATTCTAGACCCCCACGTAGGTGTCATTTGGGGAACCACCAAATAAATGTGTTATTTATGTGTATTTACCTTGTAAATGTACCACCACCCTCTATTTGTTTTCTGGTTTCACAAAACAATATTTCCAGTGAAATGAAAATTTACATTTGTTGTTGTTTTATTATTAAATTATAGTTTTGATCATGACGCTGATAAAGACTTTGTTCATTGACCCACAATGTCGATGTAGATGTATGGGTTATTATTGCAGCTGCAGCGCCTGTTTATTTTTCCATATTTATTTAAATTAGTTTTTAGAATTCTAATAGAACAAGCCAGCCGTACACACGCGCCCCAACTTTACGTTTCGATTATTACAATGCAGGGACGTACGCAGGATTTCATTTCGGGGGGGGCCCAACTTGACCAAAAATCATGAAAAATTCAAATGTTGTGTAGCGTTACGTAAAGCTATTTTAAGGGGTTATGACCACTTATAAGCATCAGAAAAGCCATTTTCATGCATTTTTTATAAGAAATCTATTAAACCTTGATTTACCTTCTAATTTATTTATTTATTTATTTACTTATTTTTTTTTTTTTTTTGAAAAATATATACAGCGCTGTTTTTACTAAAGCAGTTTGCGGTACCCACTGTAGTTTAAAAAAGAATAAATCGATCGGCATATATTTTTGTGGGATCATTACGAACCTAAATGGGTGCCACCGTGGTGCAATGGTATGCACACCCGCCTTGCACGCAGAAGGTTGTGGGTTCGATTCCCCGGCCAACCAACCTGAGTATTTCAGCCATGTAAAACTTCTCTACAAGTGGTGTCTTCAGACACGCCGTTCGGACTCGGCCATAAACAGTAGGTCCCATATCATTGAGCTAATATGAATCGGGGTGCACTCATTGATATGAGAGAAGTCTCCCTTGTCCCTTCTGGGATGTTTGTGTGTCTTGTCCATTATCGAAACGGAATTAATTAAAATTAATTTTTAAAAATTTTGAACAGTTAAAATCATAACTTCGATTTTAACAAAAACAAGTGGGAAAAGTGGTAAGTTCGGTCGGGCCGAACTTTTTATACCCTCCACCACAAATTTCAGCCATTTCAGTGTATTAATGTGGCCACAACCTTCAAAATACCGAAAATCGGAAGTTACCGTTCTATGGGGGCTATATGATGGCGCAGACCTATACTTACAAATTTCTTGGGAGGAAGTTTTATACCCCCAACGAAGACTAAATTTCAGCCATCTCGGTGTGATAATGAGGCCAAAACCTTCAAAATACCGAAAATCGGGAGATATATTCCTATGGGGGTCTATATCAAAACGTGGACCTATATAAACATTTTATAGTCGAAATGTTTCTTAGCCTCTGGAAACACAAAATACAAAGTTGCAACCGATTCTGTTGTCAAATGGGACTAATACATTCAAAATATATCAAAATGACGCGTACTTTATATGGAGGCTATACCAAAACGTGGACCTACATATATAAACCAACTTTGGTAGGAATGTTTTTTGGCCTCTGGAGACACAAAATACCAAAATACAACCAATTCGGTGGTAAAATGCGACAAATATCTTAAAAATTCCTTAAAACGACGACGCGACACGCGTCATTTTGTATGGGGGCTATACGAAAGCGTGGACCTACATAGCCCGCTTTCATATAATAGATTTTCCCAAAATTTCATCCACCTACGTCAATCCGTTCGGACGCTAGTGTGATTTCCACAGACGGACAGACGGACGGACATGGCTATATCGATGTAGAATTTCACGCTGATCAAGAATATATATAGTTTGTGGGGTCTACAATGATTATTTCGAGTAGTTACAAACGTAGTGCAAACTTAATATACCCCCATCCTATGGTGGAGGGTATAAAAAAAACACTGTAAAAAATTCATATTTTTTCGGACTCCGTCAGCAGTTTATTAAAGACTCTATCGGTTAAGCACATGATTTATGTGTATAATAGTCCCACAAAAACATATAAAGACCGAAGCATCCGTTTTCGAGTTACAGTGGGTACCGCTTTCAAAAGTGCCACTTCGAGGAAAAGGCGTTTTTAGTTTCTATGCTACATACAAAATACAATAAATGTTTCCCTTCGAAAGCTAATATCTCGGTAAATTTTTATTCTATTCTACATGTACTTTAAAATGAGCAGAAAAAATGGATTTTTCGTATTTTATATAAAATATTGGTACAAAGTATATAAATTCAATAGAAAGAATTCATAATATTTAGTATACAATTTTAAATATTTACAGAGTAGGATATTAAGAATTGAAATTGAATATTGGACCACGTTCGGTAAAGTCCCCATGTAAAATGTACGCCCCGTTTTCAGTGTATTGAAGTTTTTAATCATACAAGCGCACATTATAGTTTATCGCAGAATTTTACAACCACAAAGAATTACCGTTGTCTTTGCTATAGCAAGATTTTAACTATTTCGATGATCTTAGCCTAACTTTTAAGAATATCGGCTGCCGTTGTCGTTGATATGTTTCCAAATGAAAACATTAAGAAAAATTTAACAGTTTTGGGGATATGGTGCGAAATCTATACAAATTATGGAATTTTTAGATATATTATATTTTTGCATTTGCATTTTTTGCATTTTAAATTGCTATTTTTATTTTCAAAATTCATTTTACAAAAGGTGCTTAATAGCTAAAGCAATACATAAGTAATAAATAAACATTCTCTTACTTTTTCCAAGTTTATAGAGACTACTAAATAGTGGTATAAATGTGCTGCACTATGTGCTAGCATACGTTCTTTTAATCTAGTTTTATTATAAATTAAGTCAATTAATTTAAGGCCCGCAATTAGATATATTATAAAATTTGAGGTAATAAATGTAGTTTTTCCAGTTCATTATTTGTCCAAATATTTTATTCTGACCCTTATCTACAAATCTGCTTCAGAGGCCAGAAAAAGATTTGCATTGGTTTCAGAGATATAGCCTCGAGTTACTTTAAAAAGTCGATATTTAAAAATTTCTAGGTGGGGCCATAAAATCCAAGCTGGATCTGACTCAACAAAACGCAACTAGGGCTTTTGTACTTTGGGTCTATACTTTCAAAAAATCCTCACTTCAAATTGTGTACACAAGATTACCGTAAAAATGTCGCACAGTGTTATTTACCGGAAGAGATAGAGTCTTATTCCAGGATTATTTTTACTTTTAATATAGTGTTAAAAAAATAAACGTTATATATTTTTCTTAATTTTACGATTAGAAGTTTTTGGACTCGATGACAAACAATTTGATGGACTTAGTTCTATATAGTTTTGACAAATAACAATCTATCCTTATTGAACCCCACTTAATTGTTCGCTAATAATAAGCTAATTAATTTTAGAAATAGATCTTATTTTGAGATACACTCCTCTCGATAGTTACCGCGCCCATAAGCTAGTATTTAGAGCTTTGCCAGGAAGCATGAACTTGTCCACGAAAAATAGGATGTAGCTGTAAACAAGACTACAAAATGTCCAAAGGATCCTCGAGCAGTCTTTAAACAGCAGTTATGTTAGACTTGTATGAGAGATCTGAAGATGTTGTCCAAACATATTCTCTTGGAAGTTGATGTACTTTTGGAAGTAATTTTGCGAGTGGACCGAGATAGTCCAAATTAGGTTCGATTTTAGACCGAATCGGTTAGTCCCTTCAACCATTTTAGTGAAAATTTTTGTACTTTTATGGCGGAGGTACCGAAAGGACTTAAATTTAATTTGGACAAAACATTACGAGATCCATAACTTGGACCTAATCGGTTGATCCGTTCGAGAGTTATCATGAGTTCCAACCTGCCAGACAAACAGAGGTACAGACGGACGGACGGTGGTATGTACTTCCATCTTGTCTGAAACGAATATCGTCCATACATATGTATGTGGAGTCTAAAATCATTATTTGATGAGACCTATTTGTATCGTATCCTAGTGTATATAATCTCGTAACCTTAAAGTCTGAGGCTACAATTATACTTCGGTGATAAAAAGGAAAAAAAACTGTATACTGTTTAGCAGCAAATTTGTCTAAAATAGAATAACAAAATTGTGGCGATGTCAGTGAAACAAGTTTCTAATTGGCTTTCAAGATGTAGTCCACGAAGCACCAGACTTCCATTCCCACAATACTGAACTCGTTATTTTGTTGTTACACAATGAGTTTTAAGCCTCTAGAGCTCTATATCGATCGAATATGACATAAACTTGGAGTATATTCATTATGGAATTCGAATTTGATATTGGAATGATATGACATGAAGAAGTAATTCAGATTGCATTGGAAGTTTCTCTCGAAAACAACATACAAACAAAAAATTTTTAAATATTTTCTTACAAAACTTGTTAATGATGTACATTTTCTGTTCAGAAACTTAAGAAAATATAAGTTTTAATTTGAAATCTGCAAACATACAAACATTTTTATGAGAAAAAAATATAATAACTAGTTACAGTAGCTTAACAAATTTTGTTCGACCAAACCATTTCGGGGGGGGCCCGGGCCCCCTGTGCCCCCCCCCTGCGTACGTCCCTGTTACAATGCAATAACAATAACAACGCCGCTCTTTGGATTCTCTCGATTCTGCTGACGTTGTAATCTAAACTGTATAATTTAGGTGGTAGATACATATATGAATATCAATATACATACGTACATACATGTGTGCAAGTGAATGCATCTTGCAACTAATTGAAAGAGTTTTATCAGAGGAGTGATGGACATTTAAATATTTTTCAAGGGACCATCACTACAATAAGCGTGGATTTTTAACAAATATTTTTGAGGGACCATGAATAAACGTGGATTTTTTAAATATTTTTCAAAGGCCCATAAATAAACGTGGATTTTCTTAAATATTTTTCAAGGGACCATAAATAAGCGTGGATTTTTTTAAATATTTTTTCAAGGGACCATAAATAAGCGTGGATTTTTTTAAATATTTTTTCAAGGGACCATAAATAAGCGTGGATTTTTTTAAATATTTTTTCAAGGGACCATAAATAAGCGTGGATTTGTTTTAAATATTTTTTCAAGGGACCATAAATAAGCGTGGATTTTTTTAAATATTTTTTCAAGGGACCATAAATAAGCGTGGATTTTTTTAAATATTTTTTCAAGGGACCATAAATAAGCGTGGATTTTTTTAAATATTTTTTCAAGGGATCATAAATAAGCGTGGATTTTTTTAAATATTTTTTCAAGGGACCATAAATAAGCGTGGATTTTTTTAAATATTTTTTCAAGGGACCATAAATAAGCGTGGATTTTTTTAAATATTTTTTCAAGGGACCATAAATAAGCGTGGATTTTTTTAAATATTTTTTCAAGGGACCATAAATAAGCGTGGATTTTTTTAAATATTTTTTCAAGGGACCATAAATAAGCGTGGATTTTTTTAAATATTTTTTCAAGGGACCATAAATAAGCGTGGATTTTTTTAATTATTTTTTCAAGGGACCATAAATAAGCGTGGATTTTTTAAAATATTTTTTCAAGGGACCATAAATAAGCGTGGATTTTTTTTAATTATTTTTTCAAGGGACCATAAATAAGCGTGGATTTTTTTAAATATTTTTTCAAGGGACCATAAATAAGCGTGGATTTTTTTAAATATTTTTTCAAGGGACCATAAATAAGCGTGGATTTTTTTAAATATTTTTTCAAGGGACCATAAATAAGCGTGGATTTTTTTAAATATTTTTTCAAGGGACCATAAATAAGCGTGGATTTTTTTAAATATTTTTTCAAGGGACCATAAATAAGCGTGGATTTTTTTAAATATTTTTTCAAGGGACCATAAATAAGCGTGGATTTTTTTAAATATTTTTTCAAGGGACCATAAATAAGCGTGGATTTTTTTAAATATTTTTTCAAGGGACCATAAATATGAGTGGATCGAAGTTTACATGTTATCATTTGACAAATGTGTCTGCTGTAATTGACTAAAGAATTACAAAATAGCAAAAAACCTATTGTTCTAATTAATTTTAATTTCATATCATTACACAATTCAAACTACAAGCCAGCTTTGTTAAACTTTTCAACAACAAAAAAAGCAAACAAAAACAATGATTACAAATTCCGTCAGCAGAGCCATGGAATGACTACAAACTAAATTCTATTCAATTTCGATTCACATTGAAATGCATTGAAAAAAAAAAACTGTAAACGAACTGACTTGAATTACGCCACAATGTCTATGAACTGCTATGGCTGGCATGGCAGCAACGGAACGGCAGCAGTATTAAATAAAAACCGAAATCGGGGCAAACACATTTCATTGCCTTTGTTGTTTCCAGCAATTTGAGGTTCTTCTGTTTTTGACGAAGAGAATACGTTCGAAATTTTGAGAAAACGTGACAAAGTCAATGAAAATAAAAAACAGACAAAGCAAAACATAGCCTAACAATGGAGAATTAAATTCAAATTCTATTCTATAGCAAATGCATGGAATAGAGTTACAGGAAGGAGAACGGCGAAAATTATCCGCATAGCAGTAAATGCAATAAATTTGTAATGAAATGTACAAAAAACTGCTAAATAAGACATGAATGCAAAGCCATTGGAACATGCCAAATTGATGGGTAATGTCCAGAAGTGCAAGTTATCCACTTAATTCTGTGAACATTTAATAGGTATAGCCCCATTAATTTCTGACCTACTCGCCAACTTTTACGAACATTTTCTTTAGGGTCGTCCTCGTAGGTATATTACATATTACCTTCCGTAACTTGATATTTATATCGTAGTCAAATCTCAAAAAAAATGTTTACATTTGTTATTATTTTGTGTTTGATCTTCCCCCGCTCTATCTATTGCTCAGTTTTTTTCGGAACCTTGATATTTCGCACTGACAACCAGCCACACTAACAAAAGTCAGTCAGTCATTAAGTCACTTTATATTGTCATGATTCTATAACATACTATACTACTGACTGATTGACTGACAGACAATTTCGATTACTTTCCATTGAACTTCTCTTTGTTTAATTGTCTGTTTTTTTTCTTGTGCAATTAATTGCTCGAAGAAGCAGATTGCAAAGTTGTTTACAAACAATAACTTTTGTCATGGTATGGGTTTTTGGTATTCCTCTACTCTGCTACTGTGTTGAATCACACATAATTTACATACATACACGTATTACCAGTGGCTCCTCTTTCATTTAATGACTGATAATGCACAATAGGTGGAGGAAGTCTCTTGTTTTTATAGGTCTCTCAAGTTACTATTAGTAATGACAACTTTAAACAAATAATAACAAAACGCCAAAATATTTAGTTAAAACATTTATTATATATAAAGGGGTTCAAACACTCATATAACTCGAATTGACTTCTTACACTTAATTTCAAAACGGAATTTCCCCATCACAAATAAGCGTGGATTTTTTTAAATATTTTTTGAGGACCACAAATAAGCGTGGATTTTTTAAATATTTTTTTGAGGGACCATAAATAAGCGTGGATATTTTTAAATATTTTTTGAGGGACCATAAATAAGCGTGGATATTTTTAAATATTTTTTTGAGGGACAATAAATAAGCGTGGATATTTTTAAATATTTTTTTTGAGGGACCATAAATAAGCGTGGATATTTTTAAATATTTTTTGAGGGACCACAAATAAGCGTGGATATTTTTAAATATTTTTTTGAGGGACCATAAATAAGCGTGGATATTTTTAAATATTTTTTTGAGGGACCATAAATAAGCGTGGATATTTTTAAATATTTTTTGAGGGACAATAAATAAGCGTGGATATTTTTAAATATTTTTTTTGAGGGACCATAAATAAGCGTGGATATTTTTAAATATTTTTTTGAGGGACCATAAATAAGCGTGGATATTTTTAAATATTTTTTTGAGGGACCATAAATAAGCGTGGATATTTTTAAATATTTTTTTGAGGGACCATAAATAAGCGTGGATATTTTTAAATATTTTTTGAGGGACCATAAATAAGCGTGGATATTTTTAAATATTTTTTTGAGGGACCATAAATAAGCGTGGATATTTTTAAATATTTTTTTGAGGGACCATAAATAAGCGTGGATATTTTTAAATATTTTTTTGAGGGACCATAAATAAGCGTGGATATTTTTAAATATTTTTTTGAGGGACCATAAATAAGCGTGGATATTTTTAAATATTTTTTGAGGGACCATAAATAAGCGTGGATATTTTTAAATATTTTTTTGAGGGACCATAAATAAGCGTGGATATTTTTAAATATTTTTTGAGGGACAATAAATAAGCGTGGATATTTTTAAATATTTTTTTTGAGGGACCATAAATAAGCGTGGATATTTTTAAATATTTTTTGAGGGACCACAAATAAGCGTGGATATTTTTAAATATTTTTTTGAGGGACCATAAATAAGCGTGGATATTTTTAAATATTTTTTGAGGGACCATAAATAAGCGTGGATATTTTTTTGAGGGACCATAAATAAGCGTGGATATTTTTAAATATTTTTTTGAGGGACCATAAATAAGCGTGGATATTTTTAAATATTTTTTTGAGGGACCATAAATAAGCGTGGATATTTTTAAATATTTTTTGAGGGACCATAAATAAGCGTGGATATTTTTAAATATTTTTTTGAGGGACCATAAATAAGCGTGGATATTTTTAAATATTTTTTTGAGGGACCATAAATAAGCGTGGATATTTTTAAATATTTTTTGAGGGACAATAAATAAGCGTGGATATTTTTAAATATTTTTTTTGAGGGACCATAAATAAGCGTGGATATTTTTAAATATTTTTTTGAGGGACCATAAATAAGCGTGGATATTTTTAAATATTTTTTTGAGGGACCATAAATAAGCGTGGATATTTTTAAATATTTTTTTGAGGGACCATAAATAAGCGTGGATATTTTTAAATATTTTTTTGAGGGACCATAAATGAGCGTGGATTTTTTAAATATTTTTTAGAGGACCATAATTGAGCGTGGATTTTTTTTTAAATATTTTTTAGAGGACCATAATTGAGCGTGGATTTTTTTAAATATTTTTTTGAGGGAACACAAATAAGGGTGGATATTTTAAAATAAATGAGCGTGGATTTTTTTAAATATTTCTTGAGGGACCACAAATAAGCGTGGATATTTTTAAATATTTTTTAAGACACCGTAAATAAGCGTGGATTTTTTAAATATTTGTTTGAGGGACCATAAATAAGCGTGAATATTTTTAAATATTTTTTGAGGGACCACAAATAAGCGTGGATATTTTTAAATATTTTTTGAGGGACCATAAATAAGCGTGGATATTTTTAAATATTTTTTGAAGGACCACAAATAAGCCTGGATATTTTTAAATATTTTTTAAGAGGACCATAATTGAGCGTGGATTTTTTTAAATATTTTTTTAAAATAAATCATCGTGGATTTTTTTAAATATTTTTTTTAAATAAATGAGAGTGGATTTTTTTAAATATTTTTAAAATAAATGAGCGCGGATTTTTTTAAATATTTTTTTTTAAATAAATGAGCGTGGATTTTTTTAAATATTTTTTTTTAAATAAATGAGCGCGGATTTTTTTAAATATTTTTTTAAAATAAATGAGCGTGGATTTTTTTAAATATTTTTTTTTTTTTTAATAAATGAGCGTGGATTTTTTTAAATATTTTTTTTTTAAATAAATGAGCTTAGATTTTTTTAAATATTTTTTTTTAAATAAATGGGCGTGGATATTTTTAAATATTTTTTTGAGGGACCATAAATAAGCGTGGATATTTTTAAATATTTTTTTGAGGGACCATAAATAAGCGTGGATATTTTTAAATATTTTTTTGAGGGACCATAAATAAGCGTGGATATTTTTAAATATTTTTTTGAGGGACCATAAATAAGCGTGGATTTTTTTAAATATTTTTTCAAGGGACCATAAATAAGCGTGAATTTTTTTAAATATTTTTTCAAGGGACCATAAATAAGCGTGGATTTTTTTAAATATTTTTTCAAGGGACCATAAATAAGCGTGGATATTTTTAAATATTTTTTTGAGGGACCATAAATAAGCGTGGATTTTTTTAAATATTTTTTCAAGGGACCATAAATAAGCGTGGATATTTTTAAATATTTTTTTGAGGGACCACAAATAAGCGTGGATTTTTTTAAATATTTTTAGAGGACCACAAATAAGCGTGGATTTTTTTTAAATATTTTTAGAGGGCCATAAATGAGCGTGGATTTTTTTAAATATTTTTAGAGGACCATAAATGAGCGTGGGTTTTTTCAAATATTTTTTAAGAGGACCATAAATGAGGGTGGATTTTTTAAATATTTTTTAGAGGGCCATAAATGAGCGTGGATTTTTTTAAATATTTTTTAGAGGACCATAAATGAGCGTGGATTTTTTTAAATATTTTTTAGGGGACCATAAATGAGCGTGGATTTTTTAAAATTTTTTTAAGAGGACCATAAATGAGCGTGGATTTTTTTAAATATTTTTTAGAGGACCATAAATGAGCGTGGATTTTTTTTTAGGAATCGCCGTTCGGACTATGCTATAAAATTAGGTCCATATCATTGAGCTAATATGAAATGGGCTACACAGGGATTGTCCCAAGAATTTGTCAAAAGCTGACGTTTTTAGTTTCCAAATCAAGTTGCCAACACTTTTGGTATTATTATTAATCAGTTACCTCACTCTCTCGTCGCCAATGTGTAATGCTTACATTTAAAACGCAATTTTTTGTATGTTTGTGTTGTTTATTTATTTTGTTGTGTTCGCAAAAAACGCAGAACGTCTATATCGGACAAATAGCTCAGCTGTTGAGGAAGATCTAACAACAAAACTCTTTGGTCATGTTTTCAGTGATAACAACGTTGCGGCGTTGTAGCCCGCCAGACCCGCCGTTATAGTAGTCATAGTGTTTTGTCGAAAGCTATTACCCCTCTTTTTATTTTTGTTTTTTTTTCTACTTCTTTCAATTCTTTTGTTGTTTTCATTTTTTTATTTCTTAGATTTCGTCATTTTTCTTGATATTTTTGTTTGTGTTTTGTTTTTGTTATGATTTAATTTTGTTTTTGTTAAAAAAAAATACGGGGGAATGGTGGACAGACCGACGCGCGACAACACCACACAGCAAGATTGAGGAAAGAGAGCTATGAGGTGGTTAATACGATTTGTATTCAAAACTCTGAAATTAGTTTAAGTTTGAAGATAAAAGCCAATAGATACGCATATTAAGCACACACAAAGAAAATAAACACAAAAAATAAAAATAAATGAAACGCGCAAAAAAATATTCTTCCACTAAGTGTAAGGAAAATTGCTGTAAAAGTGTAAAACAAAAATAAATTAGTGCGTATTTTTTGAAAGTAAAATACAATACAACAGAAATCTAGTAATTGGAACCGTAAGTGAGTGAGTCAGTTCAGAATTTCATCAATACTTTCAAAAGTAAGTTTCTTTTGTTTTTATTTAGTGCTTTCAAGTGGAATAATTTGTACCTTTAAAAATATATTTAACGGTTCAAAGTATAAACTTGACCTCTGACTAAGCTTAAGCATATTGTACAAATTGGCCTGGCCGATTACTGCGAAGTATCAGTACATCGCCTTATATTTTAAATGTATTACCCCCCAGCTGTTTATTGTTTGTTTTTTCGTCGTCGTTTTCTATTTAATATTTATATTGGCTGTGACTTTGAAATTTTGCAAAAAGTTGTGCGGGACATGGAACGTAAATACAAACGCGTCTGCCTGATTGTCATTGCATTCCTCAAAACAAAACAAATTAACATTGTCATAATACTACGCACATTGGGCTAAATTTGTATAATGAAATTTCAAAATGTAGGAATTATCGTGTAAAATGTTATACTTTGCAGAACTATGTATACCTACATATGTACCCACCAAACCAATCGTACCCGACATCGTAACGAAATCGGAACAAAATTCGGACGAATTTTTGTACATTTTCTGAACGATTTCGGAATAATGTCGTATGAAAATCGGAGGTACCTTCGAATCTTCGTA
Organism: Musca autumnalis; assembly: GCF_047663935.1. Lineage (NCBI taxonomy): Eukaryota > Metazoa > Arthropoda > Insecta > Diptera > Muscidae > Musca > Musca autumnalis. The sequence continues at coordinate 200,369,230 of NW_027411866.1, read as the reverse complement.
AAGATGTCGGAATAATGTCGTATGAATATCGAAGGAAAAATTTTTGTCTCTGACGTCTTTTTTATACTCTACACCATAGTATGGAGGCATAGACTAATGAATCGTATATACATATATTTGCTCTCAGCATTTATCTTCGAATTTTCGAAAATTGGTAGATGGCGTTAGTAGTTTTATTTATAGTTACTATAGATTTTAGACTATTTATTCTGATAAAAGACAACATTAAATAATCTTTGGCCAGATCTACATCCTCATATAAACAAATTCAACAAAATATTGTAATTTACCCCAAAACATTGTGCAATTGAGTGAAAAGATGAAGCACTTTCCGTAAGGGCGACACTTACAAAAAGAGAAGGACACTACAATCTCTTTGTCTATACGATTCATTTGTCTATGTGGAGGGTATATTAAGTTTGTTTTTCTGTTTGTAACACATCGAACTAATCATTTGCGACCATATAAAGTATATATATTCTTGATCAGTATAAACTTCTAAGACGATCTAGCTATGTCCGTCTGTTGTAATCACTCTAGCGTTCGCAATAATTGATCTAGAGCGCTATATTTTTGCACCCGAGTGTCGTTTTTCCATAGGCAGGTCAAGATCGATGATGGGCTATATCGGACCACTTTTTGGTATAGCCCCCATATAACGGTACCTCCCGATTTTCGGTATTTTGGGGATTTTAGCTACATTTTTTGACCAAAATACAGTAATTTCACGCTTGGGGTTCCCAGTGGTCACAAAATATCTCCACTAAACACCGTCAACATAGGTCCATGTTTTGGTATAGCCTCCATATAACGGTACCTCCCGATTTTCGATATTTTGAAGATTTTAGTACAATTTTTGACCAAACTACTTGTAATTTGACTGTTGAGGTTTCTAGTAATCACAAAACATCTCCACCTAAAACTGTCAACATAGGTGCATGTTTTGGTATAGCCCCCATATAACGGTACCTCTCGATTTTTGGTATTTTTAGGATTTTAGCTAAAAATGTTCACCGAACTACCTGTAATTTCACTTTTGGGGTTCCCAGTGGTCACAAAATATGTCCACTAAAAACCGTCAACATAGGTCCATGTTTTGTTATAGCCCCCATATAACCATACCTCACGATATTCGGTATTTTGAGGATTTTAGCTAAAATGTTTGACCGAACTACCTTTAATTTGATAGTTGAGGTTCCTCTTCTTCTTTATTTACTCATCCGTTATCCGGATATAAGTGATCGTACAATTCATCTTTTTTTAATATTTATCGCATTTTAATTATTATCTTATTGTATAGTGGTTGTCAGCTCTCTGTGTTTTGCAGCATTCAGCAGATCGGTTTCGTTGGTATAACCTGTCCAGTCCATGATATTTTTGAGCCAGGATGTTTCTTTCCTTCCTCTAGCTGGCCTTCCTTCAATTTTTCCCTTCAGAATTGCTTGTAAAATTATGTATTTGTTGTTCCTTAATACATGTCCCAGATACGCTATTTTGCGCCTTTTTATAGTTGTTATTAATTGCCGGCTTATATTTATCCTTCTTAGTACTTCGTCATTAGAAATTTTCGCAGTCCATGGTATTTTCAGTACTCGCCGGTAAATCCATATTTCAAAGGATTCCAATTTTCTTTCATCAGAGGATTTGAGCGTCCAAACTTCTGTTCCATATAACAGCACCGACCAAACATAACATTTTATAAAACGTATTTTTGTTGTTATATTTATGTCATGACTTTTCAGGGTTTTACTATATTTACAGAAAGCATCTCGCGCCATCTCTATTCGACTTTTTATTTCTTTCGAGGGATCCCATTTGTCGTTTATTAACATCCCAAGATATTTAAAGGTTCTCACTCTTTCTATTTGTGTACCTTGTACTTTTAAGTTCACCTCAGCATGGGGATTTTTTCTGCTAATGATCATGTACTTCGTCTTCTTCATGTTGATTTTAAGACCATATTTCTCACTTACACGTGCCAGTTTCTCTACTAGTTTTTGTAGACCGGATATGCTCCCTGCCAGTAACGTAGCATCGTCCGCATACCTTATATTGTTGATTAGTTTCCCATGAATTCTGATTCCGATGTTTTCTCCTTCGAGTGTTTCTTGGAATATTTTCTCTGAATACACGTTGAATAACAGGGGAGATAAAAGGCATCCCTGTCTAACACCCCTTGATATGGCAATTTCTTTTGTGGGTTCTCCACTTACGTCAATTCGTGCCGACTGATTCCAATAAAGACTTTTAATGCACTGGAGTTCGTTTTCTGGTATTCCAATAGTATTCAAGATTTCTATTAATTTGTCATGTTTGACGGTGTCGAATGCCTTTTCATAGTCAATAAAACACATGAACACATCCTTCTGGGCATCTCTACATTTCTGTGTTACAACTTGAATGCAGTATAATGCTTCTCTTGTGCCCATTCCTTCTTTAAACCCAAATTGGGTATTTCCCATGTGTGCTTCACATGTAGTATATATTCTGCTATGAATTATTTTTAGAAATATCTTCAAAGCATGACTCATTAAGCTAATGAGTCTGAAGTCACTGCATTTCTTTGCATTATTTATCTTGGGAATTGCGATGAAGGTGGATTTGAGCCATTCTTCTGGATAGTTTCCAGTGTTATATATGTGGTTAAAAAGGTTGATTAATAGTTTTACGCTATTAGAATCAATAAGCTTTAGCAATTCTGATGGGATTTCGTCCGGTCCTGTAGCCTTTTTATCTTTCAAGGATTTTATAGCGCATTCAACTTCGTTCCGTGTTATAGGTGTTCCCCTTCTTGAAATTTGCAAAACCTCTCCATAAGGTGATCGTTCGTTATCAGTAAAAAGATTGGTAATGTATTCCTCCCATATCTGCTTCTTTCCATCCAAGTCAAAGACAGCTTCATTGTTTTCGTTAATTAAAACTGGGTTAGATATTTTCTTTCTATATACACCGACGGATTCCTTTAGTTTCTTGTGGAGGTTGAAATCATCATGTATACTTTGTAAGAATTCAATTTCCTGGCATTTGGCATTCAATAGAGCATTTTTGGCTGATCGGGTCGCGGATCGTATTTCCCTGTTTATCTCCCAGTATTTTTCATAATTTTTATTTTTGTACTTGCTTCGTTCATTCCATAGTTCTCGAATCTCGTCGGTAATCCATTCTTCTGTTCTTGATGGTGTTCTCTTTCCCAGAATGTTCTTTGCAGTCGTGTTTATAACATCTTTCACCTTGTTCCACAATGTGTGCACATTTTCTTCATTCAACTGTTGCAATTGTCTATTAATATTGTTTTGTAGCTCGTTTTTAATTGCCGAGTCTTTAAGTTTTTCTATATTCAGTTTATTTTGAGGCAGTTTTGTCCGATTCGATGCAAGTTTAATTCGTATATTTGCGACGAGTAAGTTGTGGTCCGACGGCACATCTGCTCCTGGGTAGGTCGAACATTTTGTAACACTGGAGAAATATCTTTTATTTATTATTATGTAGTCTATTTGGTTTCTCACAATTTGGTTTTCATTGTCCTGTGGGGATTTCCAAGTGTATAACCGTCTGGGATGTAGGGGAAAACGCGTATTGGTCACTTTCATACAATATTCCTGACAAAATTGCACTAGTCTGTCTCCTCTATCATTTCGTTCGCCTAGGCCATATTTTCCCGTAATATTTTCAACTTCTTGGTTTCCGACCTTGGCATTAAAGTCTCCTTGTATTATTGTTATTTCATGTTTTTTTGTCATCTTTAGTAACTGCGCTATATCACTATAAAATTCTTCAACTTCATTCATATTTGCATCTCCAGTGGGAGCATAGACTTGTATGATATTAATATTTAGCGGTTTTCCACTTATTTTTATCAACATTGTCCTTTCTGACATTGGAACAAATCCCGTGACACATGCCGCTATATGATTTTTAACAATAATACATACTCCTCTTCTGTGAACACCCATCTGGTTTCCTGAATGATACACCGTCATATTTTCTGATCTGAAATCTCCGCATTCCGTCCACCATGTTTCGCTGACACCTAAGATATCAATTTAGAGTCGGTTCATCTCGCTTATTGTGTTATTAAGTTTTCCACTTTCGTAAAGACTTCTCACATTCCAAGTTCCAATTACAAGTTTTTGTTTAGTTTTACCTCCGGGGATTCTTAGCACCCTCTTTTGGCCGGAGACTGAGGGCCGTTTGTTTTGCGTTGTATTGTTCATGTTTTGTACGATTTTCAAGGGATTATACATCAGTGGTTTCCCCTTGCCTTCTGATGGGTTTATAGTTTCCTTCTATATTTCAGCCGCCCCACTGGAGTACAGACGCTGCTTGCTGCCGCCGAATCTCGATCAGACGCTGCCTTTTTCCTTTTTTTTTTGGTTCGCCCCGCATATTTTATTTTTGCGGTACTCGCCATATCTGATGAGCGTTCCCCTATCCACCACCTGGGGAGGCGTCCGATGGGAGAAAAAAAGAAGAAAAAAACTCCGCACGGTTCCTAGTAATCACAAAATATCTCCACCGTAAAATGTCAACATAGGTCCATGTTTTGGTATAGCCCCCATATAACGGTATCTCCCGATTTTGGGTATAGCCCCCATATAACGTTACCTCCCGATTTTCGGTATTTTGAGGATTGTAGCTACATTTTGCGACCGAACTACCTGTAATTTGCGGTTTGAGGTTCCCAGTGGTCACAAAACGTCTCAACCAAAAACTGTCAATATAGCTCCATGTTTTGGTATAGCCCCCATGGAACGGTGCCTCCCGATTTTCGGTATTTTGAAGATTTTAGCTACAAATTTCGACCGAAATATTTGTAAGTCGACATTTGAGGTTCCCATGGTCACACAACATCTCCACCAAAAACTGTCAGCATAGGTCCATGTTTTTGTATAGCCCTTTTTAAATTGTCAACGTAGGTCCATGTTTTGGTATAGCCCCCATATAACCGTGCCTCCCCATTTTCGGTATTTTTGACTCAACTATCTGCAATTCGAAAAACTGTCCACATAGATACATGTGTTGGTAGAGCCCCCAAATAATGGTATCTTCCGATTTTCGGTTTTTTGGATTTTATCTACAATTTTTGATCCAAGTTTCTGCAATTCGAAATTTGAGTTTCCCAGTCAGTGGTCACAAAACTTCTCCACCAAAAATATAGGTCCAAACTTTGATTTTGCCCCATATAAGGTTCCCGACTGATTGAATACATTTTTTATGATTTTTTTACCTTATTTAGGTATAAGTGGTCACGAAATATCTCCTCCTAAAATTGTGGACAGGAAAGAAAATAATTATTCCGTTTTACTTCAGAATATTTTATGGTGGAGGGTATAAAAAGTTCGTCCCGACCGAACTTTACACGTTTTTACTTGTTTATTGATCAATTTTTGTTGTTGTTTTTATTGGAAGATTGTACCCTGGGTACTTACAAGCAAACCAAATGTCGGATGTCCGACCCATACGAAAAATTTCTGAAGCAAAATCGTTGGATTTCGTTCCGATTTGTATACGATTTTTCGTAGGGGTATTCGTTCAGATATCGTTCCGATTTCGCACAGAATGTCGGAAGGAAATTTCCCTTCGAATATAGCAATGTTTTTCTTCCGATTTCGATACGATTTTGAAGCGAAATGTCGGAAACAAATTTCCGTTCGCACAACAACCACCTTTTGTATGTATCTAACAGTAATAAAAACTTCACCAGTTCCCTTTTCCGCCGACTCTGCAACTACTAATCAATTTCTTATCCACTGTAAAACATTTTGTTGGTATTCGAATGCAACAAAATATGGACTCGAGTTTAAATAAACACAAAGATGTAAAATTCCAAAAAATGTAAAAGTCCAACAAAAAAAAAAACGCCAACCAGTTGTTGTTGTTGTTTCCTTTACAAAACGTAATCCTCAAGGCCTAATGAGAGGTTCTCTTGAATAGAATTGTCATTCCAAGTCCTCTGAGGTTTTCCATAATTAAATGGTCTCCCTAAAAACGTAACATAACCTTAATCTTTTCTTTATACTGTCGATTCATTCATTGTTTACGCTTTTGGATCCGTTTATAATCTCATATCTCTATAATATTATCAAGTTAAATGTGTGTAATTAACAACAATAAAACACGTCAAATAAAACGCAAAGCACCCCTTACACATGCAAACATTTTCCTATTAACCTGGAAAACACAAAACTTCACATTGTTATTCATTCCCTTTGCATTTTCATTGTAAATGCCAATTATTCTAACCAAACAGCTTTCCGCAAATAGCTTTTCATAAAATATTAAAACAGGAAATACACAAAAATGACTAAACAATGAGTAATCAGTTTACAGAAAAAATACGCATGTAAAATTCAATGGTCATCAAGGTACATACAGTATCGGACAAAACATTTGCAACTGTCACATACAATTTAGTTTTAGCGCTATAACATTTGTAAAGAGCAACTTTTTGTTCAGTTTTTCAGCATTAAAAAAATGTTCTTCATACTCCGAAGAAAACACCCACAATTAGTTTTTGTACCTTATAACGGTGGTCCACTTTTAATAGCGTATTTTAAAGAAATATCCCATATTTTAGCAAGACAAAACAATTGCAACTCACTCCGTCGCTATATAAATAAGGCTCAAAATTATGATTTTTTTACATTATTTTTGTGTCACATCCAGATTTTTATTAGTTAAGGGTCTCCTTAAGACTGAATACATTAATTTATAAAGCTAGAAAAGTTTCATAATGAATAGGAACAGAATATTTTAGTCTTATTTTTATTTGGCACTAGATAAGTTTGGAAAAGGCATAGGAAATCATATAACAGGTGAATATAATGTAGAATCATCTTTAAAAATAGCTTATATTTGAACACGAAACCCATACAAAATAAATTAAATGCTTTTTTCACGTTTTTGAGTGATTCAGACTGCTGAAGTCCATAAAACGAGAGTGCTATGAATAACGGTCCCATACCGGGTCCATATATGGAGGTTCCTTAAAACGATAGAAGTGAAAAATGTTAGTTTTGTATCGAAATTAATCCTAGAAAAATATTACGATTATATAAAAACACTTGGACTGTATACGGAAGCCTCTCTTGATATATTCTCAAGCTTACTGGCGATTAAGGCCCTACGAAGCATAATGTAACAAATTATTAAGTTGGTAATGGTAAGACGGGGTCTGTATTAGAGTTGGGCAATCTAGATCTTAGTTCACTGTCCTATTTCCAAACAGTATTAGTAATGTCAAAATAACGTGTGAAATTACGTATACGCAGTTTTTTCATACACACGATGTGGACGATTGGAACTGCGTAGTGAACTAGATCGTTCTATTGCACTAAATTGGCACAACTCTAGCCTGAATACAGTCCGAATGTTATTATATAATCGTAATATGTTTTCTAAGGTCAATTCCGATACAAAACTAACATTTTTCACTTCTGTCGTTTTAAGGAACCTCCATAAATGTGCCCGGTATGTGGCCATTTTTAAAGGCGGCCCTCCTTTTATGGACTCCAGCAGAATGAATCACTAAAAAACGTGAAAAAAAGCATTTAATTTATTTTTTATGGGGTTCGTATTCAACTATAAGCTATTTTTAAGGATGATATAGATTATATTCACCTGTTATATGATTTCCTAGGACTTTTCCAAACTTATCTAGTGCAAAATAAAAATAAGATTAAAATATTCTGTTCCTATTCATTATGTAACCTTTCTATCTTTATAAATAGACATCGGATTTTTGCATGTTTTTTATTTCTCATCCGATTGGACTCAAATTTTGGATCTAGGCGTTTTGAGGGTCAATTTTTCGATATTTGGGGTCATATCAAAAATATGCAAAATATATGCAAAAAATATGCAAAAAATATGCCAAAAAATATGCAAAATATGCAAAAAATATGCAAAATATGCAAAAAATATGCAAAATATGCAAAAAATATGCAAAATATGCAAAAAATATGCAAAAAATGCAAAAAATATGCAAAATATGCAAACAGTTTTTGGGCGAAAATCTTCATAATAGTCGTAAAATTTACAATTAAAGTTGGAAAAAATCATCAAAAAAAACGTTAAAGTGTCCTAAATTAAGTCTGTTGGTCATTTAACGTCGATTCTTAGCATATTATTATGTTATTGATACCTCTTACGAGGGTGTGGTGTAGGGTATATGGCATTGAAATACTATTTTTTATTGTTAAACTATGCAAAAATATAAAATTTGATAAAATATCAATCATTTTATGTAAATTAAATTTTTTTTTGTCTTTATTTGTAGCTTTAGGCTGGTTTTAACTCAAGGGGAAGAAATCGATGTCGGATTTTTTAGGCGGGGGTGCGCCTAAACTGTTTACTTAGATTACATTTTAGATAGATTTAAGATTGCCAATTGAGCACCATTGGAATAAGTTAACACGTGCTACTGGAGCCTCGAAGTTGTGAAAATCTCGTCTCTCTCGGCGACCCATATCTGTGGAACGGTTACAGCTATTTGCCCGTATTATGCATTACATTAAAGGCCATTCTGTTTATTTTATATTCAAAAACAAAATGCGTAAGTATTACTGAATTCGAGATAGAAATCCAGTGTCCCGATTAACGTGACTACGTACGCCTTAGGGCGAAAATGGAGCCCATCTGGGTATATCCGACTACTTGGAGAACGCATTGTTTTAGTTGTTCGTCCTTTGTAATTAATTGGTTGTAATCTGTGGTGAGCTCGACTCGGAGTTAATGTGACTTTGTTCTTTTGTAAGTTTGGGTCGAATATTTCCGGAGAAGTTTCCATCGTCGCTTTGTTAAGATTTTTGTCCCCATTTGACTCTTTACGGTGTTTTGCACTGTCGGATGAAACAATACCAAGCCAACAAGTCCAGGACTAAGATACCACAGGTGATTTATCATTTTTTATTTCTTTTTTCTGTCTATGTTTTCGCATTTCAATAGATTTTCAATGAGGTCTAGATCTTCTTTTGATACTAAACGCTTCGTAGAATCTGAAGAACCATCTGTCCCGAAAATAATCAAGCGCAGCTTCAACAAAAACTCCTAACCATGAAATTGTCATTGCTGCTGGATCCCTGTAAAGTGTCCTGTAGGAACGTTAGTCGTATCATTTTATCTACAGTAGAAGCTCTCGGAGAGGACCCCAACAAATATATGATCTTTAGAAGCTTTATCCGTTTATTCCGGAGAATAATTTAAGGAAGATACCCCAAAACAAGGCTATTTGCGTGCACTCGCATGGAAAACTATTACCAGGTATTCCCAAAACAGTGCAGAAAGAACGGGTTGCTGTTCTCGTATCATCTGGTATGGGGGTAAAGAACAACTCCTGGGCGTTCCTGAAACTGACAGTAGCTCAGGGGAGAAACAAGAAACATATTCACGCGATTTCTATAAGAATAGTCTGCGATTGACAAATCCGAGTTCGATGTAGGCGAGAATGTTTTAAAACTACTTCCTAGCTGACTTCCCAAGAACAAGAGGTCGTCGAAGCACTTTGTATTTTCATCTTTCTTATTTTGTTTATGTATTTTGTATCAAACGACAACAACTGAGTGTTATTAATGAGAGTGTGGTTTATTGATTTTACAAAACGTATAATGAACAAGACAATGGTTATGTAGATATAATATTGGATGGATTGGGTAAACATAATCAATAGGTTGAAAAGGATTAGAGACAATAGATTGAGTTTAATACAACAAATAGTGAAAACCAAATTCAGAAATGTTTTTTAGGTCCAAAAAAGACCTAAACCACATTGAAGATTTATTGAAATACGAAACAAATATCAGATAAAGGAAATAATAAAATGATAAATCATCTGTGGTATCTTAGTCCTGAACTTGTTGGCCTGATCTGATAGTTCAAACCACCGTAAAGAGCCAAATGCGACAAAAATCTTAACAAAGCAAGCAGAAGAAGATGGAAAACCCCAAACTAATAGTACGGTTACACTAGAGTTTTTTCCGGGTTAACCCACTTCGAGAGGATTTATTTGACGTTTGCGCTATGGAAATGACATTTGAAATCCAAACCCACTGGGTTAATCCGGCTAAGTGTAACCGGAGTATAACAAAAGAACAACTGCCGAAATTTCCAGAATAAGTATACCAGGCGTAATTACAGGGTATACTTACTTGTTGTTCAAGAGATTAAGCATTAACTCCGAATTTCTTGAAAAAGATCCTGTAACTTGACCGCAGAACATCAATTATCAGGAAGGGTAAAGGATGTTAAACAACTTGAAAGTTGTGAACGACATAGCAGAGCAAGGAGTCGAGTTCATCACCAAGTAGTCATCTTTACCCAGATGTCTCCAAAATCACATTATATCAGTCCCTTACATAAATTTAAATATGAACAAAATGTAAATGACAATTGTTTTCATTCCCAAAAATTGATAATATAGGAAAAAATAAAAAAAATTTTAAAAAATAATGTTACAATGTTTTATTTATAAAAGCACTTAAAACTAGAACATAATTTTTAATGATGGATTCTCTCAAATAAAACACTGGTGGCCGTTTAATATTGCCACAATTTTTAATTGAAATGCAAGCGTTTTATTTGAGAGATTTAATCATTAATTATTATGTTCTAGTTTTAAGTGCATTTGTAAATAAAACACTGTAACTTATTTTTTTAACTATTTTTTATTTTTAACTTTTCAGCATTTAATTTTTTGACCACTGGGAACCTCATAACAAAATTATAGCCAATTTAGGCCGAAAATGTAGATAAAAACTTTAAAATACCTGAATCGTGTTGTACCGTCATATAGGGGCTATACCAAATCCTTGACCAGAGTCCAACATTTTTAGTAAGGAAGTTTCTGTACCATTGGGAACCCCAAATGCCAAGTTATAGCCAATTCGGCCTAACAATTTAAACAGAATCCTTAAAATACTTTAAATCGGGTGGTACCGCTATATGGGGAGCTCTAAGAAAAAATGGATTGGTTTTGGTTTCATATTCGTGTATTGTCATCCAAGTCTGAAAAGTGTGCAAAGTTTTAATTCGATTGGTCAACTACAACTGTGTGGAAAATAAGTTACTAGATTTGACACAAAAGCAAGTTAAATTAAACACTGTAAAAAGGGTTTTTTTCACAATAGACTCCATTTTCACCCTAAGGCGTTTTCGGGACATTGGCTTTATTATCTTGAATTCAGTACTACTTACGTATTTTGTTGTTCGGCAAGAAATATTAAGAATAGTATGGCATTTAATTCAATTTCATTTCAAATTTCAATTTCGTTCAATTACCTGGATGCACAATATCTAAAGATGGCAGCTCAGCGAAAGATATTAACGATCGTATCAATAAGGCGCGGTCAGCTTTTATGAAATTATATAAAATATGGAGATCCAATACCATATCCATGAAAACAAAACTCAAAATATTCAACAGCAGCGTCAAGTCTGTCTTACTTTACAGATGTACTACATGGAGCTTTACTAAAGCAACTCAACAAAAGTTACAATCTTTTATGAACCGCTGCCTCAGACAAATATTACACATTTACTGACCCAATTGGATATCAAACGAATCCTTATGGCAAATGGCGAACTGCAGCCCATTATCCATCGAAATACGTAAGAGAAAGTGGACATGGATCGGTCATACGCTAAGACGACCCCCATCAGAAATAGCGAGATCGTCATTCGAATGGAATCCCCAAGGGTACCGCCACCAAGGGCGCCCTCGGAATACATGGATACGCTGTGTGAGGCAAGAATATGAAGCAGCTCAACTTTCATGCAATCAAATAAAGATGCTAGCAAGAGATAGAGATAGATGGAGAGATTTTGTTAATGCCCTATGTTCCTCGTGAACGTTTTATTTATGTATATAATAATTGTATTAACGTTAAAACTTACATAAATAAATAAAGGACATATATATGGCATTTAATTTAATGCATAACACGGGCAAATAGTTTTAACCGTTTCATAGATATGGGTAGCTGAAGTCGTCAAGTAGCCAAAAAATCGAGATTTTCATAACTACGAGGACCCAGTGGCATGTGTTAACATATTCCAATTGTGCTAAACTTTAATAGTCTTAAAATCTAACCACACTAAACACTTTAGGGGAGTGCCGCATAAAAAAATCCGACATCGATGTTTTCCCTTTGAGTTAAAACCAGACTAATGCATCAAATTAAGACAAAGAAAATATTGAATTTTAAATAAAATATTTGACAATTTAACAAATTTTATATTTTTTAATAGGTTAATAATAAAAAAAATGGTATTACAATATACATATAACCATATTTTTATATCCACACTAGGGGGTCTCAAAATAATCTGCTAAAAAGCGACGTTAAACGACCAACAATTTTAATTTAGGACACTTTGATGATTTTTCCCAACTTTAATTGTCAATTTTACGACTTTTATGACGATTTTCGGCCAAAAAATGTTTGCATATTTTGCATATTTTTTGCATATTCTGCATATTTTTTGCATATTTTGCAAATTTTTTTGCATATTTTGCATATTTTTTGCATATTTTGCATATTTTTTGCATATTTTGTACATATGCAAAATATGCAAAATAAATACAAAATATGACCCTGCCATTGAATTTAGATTTCTTTGAAACGAATTTTGGTCCAATCAGAATCTTCGTATCTTTATTATTAAAAAATATGCAAATATGCAAAATCCGATGTCTATTTATAAATTTATGTATTCATTTATATAGCGATGGAGTGAGTTGCAATTGTTTTGTCTTGCTAAAATATGGGATATTTATTTAAAATTCGCTATTAAAAGTGGACCACCGTTATAAGGTACAAAAACCAATTGTGGGGGTTTTCCTCGGAGTATGAAGAACATTTTAATGCTGAAAATCTGGACAAAAAGTTGGTTTTTACAAATATTATAGCGCTAAAACTAAATTGTATGTGTCAGTTGCAAATGTTTTGTCCGATACTGTACATGTATAAGTTGTAAAGCCAATATGCAGATCGAAAGACACACCTTCCCTAAACAAAAAATTGACATGCACTTTGCTTTTCTATGGTCTGAGAATTTTAATGAAATTCTTATTATTTCCAATTTTAACCAAATGCAAGAATTTTTCCGAGAACGTTGAAAAACAAAAGAAAAATACAAAACAAAAATAATGAATATGAACTTTGAACTTTGCTAAATTACAAGTAATTCGTTTGGAAAATGTGGCTAAGACCGTTCAAATACTTGAAATCACAAGGTACCATTATACTGGGGTTACACCAAAACGCGGACCTACGTTGACAGATTTTGTCAAGGACATTTTATGTGCTAGCGTTTGCGAAAACTCACTAAATACTTCAAATCGGTAGGTACCTTTACATGTGTCTTCATCATGGACAAGTCAATGTGACCTGCCATAATGGCTCAAACCCCTTAAAATTCAACGGTGACCAACTAAATTGGCTGTTAGATCTTTTCACAACGTAATATTTACCCTAAACTTAAAGCAACTTCCAAGATGGGACAGCTCCTTGTGGTACCTCGCTCACAAAAGAGCCAAATTTTCCCTGAATTTGCATGAGGATGAGTTGTTGGGAAAGGAATAACTCCCAAAATTAGATCCCGTTCCAAGTTGACCTATGCCAGTCCATTATTTCAGGTACCCCCTCTCCAAAAGTTCAACAAAATTTTTATACCCTCAGCATTTATGCTAACGAGGCTATATACACTTTCATACGGGCAAAATGTGACTCATCGAAATAATGGTTTTAGACCCCAAGTATGTTTGGACGAAATCTATTTCAGACAATTTGGAGTCGATTTAGCAATGTCCGTCCGTCTGTCTGGCTGGATGGTGGGCACGATAACTCTCGAACGGATTAACCGATGCGAATACAATTTTGTACTTCGTAATAGTTTGCCCAAACTTAGTTTAAGTTCGAAGATGGGCCATATCGCTCCGCACCTTCAGGTACCTCCCTCACAAAAGTTCGAAAATGTTCGGAAAATTTGTGCGCACGATAACCCTTGAAAGGAGTAACCTATTTTGTCCATACTTTGCACATCGCGAAATTTGTACCAGAAATAGATGAAGTTCCAATATGGACTCTATCGGTCAACTTCTTCAAGTGGTACCTCCCACACAAAATTTCGGGAAAGTTCCGTTTAGGTTCTGCTTTCGAATCGCTTTGATTTTTGTTGTAGCAACTTGTATTTGCTGTCCCCAATACGACGGTACAAGTTTTATCAGGGGCATGTACATACTTCCTGTGAAAATAGGAATCTGTTCGAAGATCCACTGTGGTCATATCTATCGAAAAGAATGACTTCCAAAATAAGATCCACCTCCAAAATTGTCTAAGTCGGCCCATTCCTTCAAGTACATCCTCCGCAAAACTTTTGAGCTTCAAACCAAATATATTTTTTTTGTCGGCAAGTTCATACTTTCAAAAAGTGCCACAAAAGCTTAGTAGCCGGTATCAGATTTGATAGATAAAAGTTTCAATTCACACAGGCTAAGGGTATATCTCTGTCGGCAAAGCCGACTGATACTTTTATACTTGTTGTCCTTTAATTCCGTTTAAGGCCAATTCTCAGGATCGTTTTGAATTTTTGATAATGGGTTGTTTTTGTTAGAGGATTCCAGCCAATAGTTCTTGAGGTATGGGCCCGAAATATCCCTGTGAATGGTATCCAAGCCTTAGTGATACACTTTAAAGCGTCCTTGCTCTAGAAGTCCCCTTTGTGCCCTTGGACCTCTCTAGACCAAGAAGGTCTCTCATTACGTGCCTGGGTGGGGGAAGCATGTGCTGATTGTAGCAGGATGTTCCACTAGTGTCATGAGGAGGCACCCTGTTGCAGTTCTCAAGGCTGGCATTCTAACAGGTTTCAATATACTATTTGCATCATGTTGCACTTATATTTGCGGACCGTATTGGCGTCCCTTAGCTTACCACAAACCGACCTATCTCGTTATATGTCATCAACAAGGTTTCTTTATCTATATATATGGGTGTATACACCCAAAGTGCTGCCGACTAGAGGTTGAGAGTACATCTCAGCTTGTTGTTGTAACAGTGTTTATTATTGTATGTTTTTTCGTTCTTCTGCTCAATCTGACTGTAGGTCTATTTCCAGTTCCAGGAAAGTGGCTACTTCGTTGGAATGTAATCACAGATCCACTGGAGTTAGACGTGAAGTTTGACAGGACAGTTGAAAAGGTGCAGTGTATTTATTGTCCGGTCCCATGCCGCATGCTGGTCAGATGTTTTGCACGGTGCCTTCGATCTTTGCCCTAAAAGAATTTAGGCGACTGTAATATCCCAAGCGTAGTTGAGCTAAAACTACTCTGGTTTGTCGTGGCCGAATTTTGGACAAAAACTCTTAATAGCTGTGTTCCTTTACTTACCTGAGGTTACCATTTTTACCATTTGTTACCATTTTTAACCTGCAAAGCGTTCCTTAACCCCAAAAAGTGGTAAAAATGGCAGCAATTTTTAAGAGAGTGAGAGAGGAGAGAGAGCACATATGCCTTTCTCTTCTACCACAGGCTGACAGCAAATTTTCTGCAGGTAAAAAATGGTAGAACTGATTTTTCGACTTTTGTTTGACGATTATTTCACAATGAAGAAAAAAATGGACGAAAAACAGAAGAAAAAGTCGAACGCTGACAAAACTAAACTAAAAACTGTGAAATAAAAGACGAAAATTGATTTTTTATGTTTCTTTTTGACATTGCCTAATATTTTTCCGTTCCTTTACTTTTCTGGTAAAAATGTTCATTTTAACACTTTTCTCTGGGATGGTTCTCACGGTAATACCCGAGCAAGTACTGCAACGAAAGCATCTCATGATCCTGCTGCACTGTAAGAATATTTGCCTCCTCATGTAGATGGTCCACTGAAGACATGAGGAGGCACCTTGTTCCTGTTTTCAGGGTGGCATTCCAACAAGTTTAAATCTTATTCCATTGTATATCATATAAATCCAATAGCTTACCATAGACCGGCCTATCTCGTAATATGTCGTCAACAAGGTATCTTTATCTGCACCCAAAGTGCTGCCGACTATACACTTAAGGATCTTGTTGCTTCATCTCAGCTTGTCGCAGTTAGCTGTGGCATGCGCGGACGACGTGAACTTAGTGGCAAATGTAACTCCAAGAATTTTGGGGTATATTGTGGTCGGAATTCTGCTACCATATACCACGATATTCAACTCTGTCCTCACCTCTGCCGTTCATGTGGTGTACAGAGTGGCCGAAGATTTAGCGGCGGATGTCTGCATATTCCTTGCGTAGAAAAAGGTGGTAAGATGGATCAAATAGGAGTTCATCCATTCACAAAGGACATCAGGGGACGCCATGATCGTACAATCATCCGCATACGTAACGATATCAGTACTGTGTGGAGGGGGATGGAATACAGGAGAGAGAGAGAGATGTTAAACAGTTATCACCTCACCTTGGCTAACTTCCTGTTTCACTCTACGGGGCTTGGATTTATTGTTCATAAATCATGAAGAGTATTTTCTACGGGCGACAAAAGCGAAATCGGTCTGTACGATTCACTTTTGTTGGTATCCTTGCCTGCCTTCGGTAGCGGGACCACTCTCCCTATTTTCCAGACTTCGGGAACGATGTGGATGACAAGTTGAGAACTGAGCTCTGAGCTGTATCACATCGGTTATTCGACCAGCACTTATAAAAGCGAGCGGCTGCAACAGCGATGATATCCGGAACGTCCGATAAGAAAGGTTGGGTAGTTTTTTGAAGCGGTGAATGGTGAACTCCCTGAAACTTGCCCAATTAGCATTTCCATGATTGATGAAAGTGCAGCGTTCAGAGGTGATAAAAACGGGCGGTCTGCTTATGGAGGCAATTACGGAGAGATGGTCTGACGCAAGAGAAACGACGAGTTGCCACGTGTCGTTGTTTGTGGTACTGTGTTATTTATTTTCCGCTCTAATTCTGGTATGTGAGTACTAACCGAAAAAAAACGTAGATTTAAGAATCTGCTCAGCCATATCAATACCCATCTGGTTATACCTAGGACCGAATTCTACAACACATGATGAGAATTAAAGTCCACTAAGACCAACCGTTTTTTACTTTCGAAACCCCAAAAAGTTTTCATTGCGGTAATAACATTCCAACAAAAAGTTCTGCAACGTATGTTTATACCCTCAGCCTTTAGGCTAACGAGGGTATATGCACTTTGATACGACCAAAGATGTGCCTCATAGAAATAATGGTTTTAGGTCCCAAGTATTTTATATATAATTTAGCCCTTTCCGTCTGTCGAAAGGATCAACCGATTCGAACCAAATTTGCACTTCGTAATATTTTACCCAAATTTAGCTTAAGCTCGAAGATGGGCAATATCGGTCCACTCCTTCGGCTGCCTCCCCCACAAAAGTTGTAAATTTTTCGCTAAAATGGTTTGCACGATAACTTTCGAAGGCACTAACCGATTTGGTTCATACTTTGCCCATCGTAATATTTCTGCGAAACAGATCAGGTTCGAATATGGACTATATCGGTGCACTCCTTAAGGTACCTGCCGCACAAATTTTCGAGCTGCTCTCAAATCGCTTTGATTTTTGTTGTACCAACTTGTATTCGTTGCCCCCATTACGACAGTACAAGTTTTTTCAAGGGCAAGTCATGAGAAAACTGCCCGACAGTTGTAAAAAACCCCTATAGCACCATGTGTAGTGGCTCGATCGCACGATAATTCTCGAGCGGATGAACCGATTCGATAAAAATTTGTCTTTCACTAGAATGCTATGCGTGAAATTTCTTCTCCTTAGGGTACCTCCCTCCCAAAAGTTCAAGATATTTGTTTAAGTGCGGTATAAGGTCTGTTCGAAGATCCTTTAGAAATTTATACTGATGCTACTCCTTATGGTCCTCTTTACAGCGATATTATATTTTCGTGGGCAAGTCCATGTTTCCTGACAGTGGTCTAAAAGGTCTAAATTATATGGTGATCAAATGAAATGGCTGGTGGGGCCGATACCTCCCCCCAAAATTTAAAAAAAATCACTAGAATGCTACGCGTGATCCTTCTTCTCCTTAGGGTACCTCCCTCCCAAAAGTTCAACATATTTGTTTAATTGCGGTATGGGGTCTGCTCGAAGATCCTTTGGAAATTTATACTGATGCTACTCCTTATGGTCCTGTTTACAGCGATATTATATTTTTCGTGGCCACGTCCATGCTTCTTGACAGTGGTCCAAAAGCTCTAAGTTATACGGTGACCAAATGAAATGACTGGTGGACCCGATATCTATCAAAAAGAAATGACTCCACAAATAAGATCCCTTCCTAACCTAACTATGTCGATCTATTTCTTCAAGTACCTTCTCTGCAACACTTTTGAGCTTTAATCGTAATCCACACTTTTATCGGCAAGTTTAAATGAAAACCCCTAACTTTTGGGGAAACGAATTTTGGTTCTATAGGGGGATAGAGGGGACAAGTGTCGTTTAGGGCCACCTCTTGGATCGGTCTGAAATTGTTGCCATAGATAGCCGAGACATGTCGTACTGTAACATCATACGCTTGTTTATGGGCACCTCTCGGATCGGGCTGAAATTGTTACCATATCCAATGGACAGGTGCAGAAGTCGGCTACGAGACCAACATTTTCTTTTAATTTGAAAGTTTCCTAAGTAGTCTTCTTCGACCTGGAATTAAAGACATTCTCTTATAAACAGGTGTAAAAATACCTCATGTACACAAAATTCAAATGCTTTAAAACGATACCCATATAGCCCACGTTAGAGTTGTAAAATGTCAAGACCCATATCTCGGTAAGTATGGATTTTCCCCTATGGTAAAAATTTCAGCCCGATCCGAGAGGTGCCCATAAACAACCTAATGGTGTTAAAGTACGACATATCCGAAATGTCAAGACCCACATATCGGGACGTATGGACTTCCCCCGGAAATTTATATATTGTTGTGTTTAGGGACCCAAGGACAATCTACTGTATAAATTTCAGCCCGATCCGAGAGGTGCCCATAATGATGTTAAAGTACGACATATCCGAAATGTCAAGACCCATATATCGGGAAGTATGGACTTTCCCCCGGGAAAATTATATATCGTTGTGTTCAGAAAAAAACTCCCCCTCAGTAATGCTGGCGACATTTTCTGAGTATTTAAGCCATGAAAAACTTCTCTACAAGTGGTGTCGTAAGACACGCCGTTCGGACTTGGCAATAAAAAGTAGGTCCCATATCATTGAGCCAATATGAATCGGTGTGCACTCATTGATATGAGAGAAGTCTCCCTTGTCCCTTCAGGGATGTTGTGGGAACATATGTATGTATGTATGTGTGTTCAGGGTCCCAAGGGCAATATACTGTAAAAATTTCAGCCCGATCCGAGATGTGCCCCAAAACGGCATTTAAGCCAAGCCGACTGATACTTTTTTACCTGTTTTTTAGTATACCAATAAAAAGTTCTACAACCTATTCGACTACCCTAATTTTCTTATGATCGAATTTCAAGAAAATCCACGGTTCTTTGCAGTGGAAATTTATTGTTCCGTTGTTCTCTCTTTGTGTTGCATGAATTAACGACCTTCATGCAATCACATTTCAATAAAATTATTATTGGGTTATTTTGATAACAAAGTAACTTTTATTGGCAATGAATTTCACAAATCTCATTAAATATTTCAAGGAACAAATAAGCTTTTACTGCTGTTTTCATTTCACCCTGACATGTAAAACCCAAACAACCAATGACTAAAAACTTACAAAATGTAACCACAAAGTAGCCAATGAATAATCAAAAACATCATCTTTATCTTATGGAAAAAAATATTCCACACTTTATTCTCAAAGACTGCAGGAAGGTTGGTGTCAATAAAATGAAGAAATCAAGTGAAACGACAAGAGGTCCTACTTGAACTCTTGAGAATTTTTATATTTTTTCTTTGCTTTCATTAAAAATAAACAAAGATAAAAAACAGACGACCAATACTTGAGATTTTGTAATAATGCAATTCATTTTTTTCTTTGCAGAAATTGACGTCGACTACAACAACAAAAATAAAAAATCAACAAAATTGGTTTGCAACGTTTCTTCATATTGAATAAAGAAAGGCATCGATCGAAAGTCTTGGAGCGCAACTAAAAAAAGGAAACAAAACACCTTTAGCCATAAGGCGCTTTGTTGGCTGTAGCAGACCAGACATACAGTCTCCAGTTTTATGACGACGACAACAACAGCAACAAACATCAACTGTCTGATTATTGAATAAAATTTAATAAGAAAAAATACACCAAACCAATACAACAACAAAAAGAGGAGAATTCAACAGCAACCGATAAAAATCAATAATAAAAGAAAAACTGCACAAATAAAAAACTTCATTCATTGATATCTTTTTTATAACGAAACAGAGATCTCCAGTAGTATTGGGAGCTAAGAGAGCTTCGGTATTTGAAACTCTCTTCAACTCTCTTACGATTTTTTCACTCTCTTGGAGTTTTAACCACACTTCGAACGAGAGGTTTGAAAAAATCTTAACAACAATCAAGGAAGAGAGAAAAGGATAAATTCCAAAATATTTAAGAGAGTAATTATCACACAAAAGAGGTAATTATCCTCCCCACACCCCCCGAAAAAAACAACTCACAAATTAAGACGAAGCATTCAAAATGTCTGCGGATTCTCCACGGCGTACCCTCAACACAACACGTGGCCTAGTGGCTGTACCATCGGTTGTACCACCACAGGTGGTAAGCGATAGATCCATATTAGACTCGGCCATTGGCTTCATCAATGAGGTAACTCTGGCCCATCAACCGCACACAGATCCCAAAGATACCATAACCTGGGCCAGATTTGAAACAGCTGCCGACATCAGTGATCCTCGATTTGGTGAAGATTGGGAATTGGATGGTAATGTGGCACCACCACTCCTGCTGATCTTGGGCTACGGTTTGGGTGTCCAGGTATGGGCCATACCAGCTAATGGCGAAGCGGTGGAAGTTCTATCATGGCGTCATGGTATTGTATCAGCGCTGCGTGTCCTACCCACTCCCTCATCATCGTCATGTATTGAAGAAAATGGGCGAGCCGATGAGCCAACAGATGCATTTGCCGAAAAACGTCCCCTTATTGCGTTGGTCGATGGCAGTTCATCGTCTGGCTCACAGCCGCAATTTTGTGCTGTGAATTTCATATCCCTTAAGACTGGTACCCAAGTAAAAGCGATCAAATTTAAAAATCCCGTCATAGATGTCTTGGCTAATCGCTCCTCGATTGTGATCACATTTCACGAGCGCATAGCTGTCTTCGATGCCCGCACACTGGAAGATCGTTTGTCCATAACTACGTGCTATCCAAGTCCGGGGTAAGTTAACTAAAGAGAAAACAATATCCAATTTTTTCCACTGGCTTTCAGAAAAGCTCTGCTCAGAACGTGAGGTTGGAAATTTTTTTTTATAGAAAAATCACACTCAAGTGCCTGAGTATGAACAATTTCAATAACACAAACTCTCCTCGTGGCCTTGTCATCGGCATTTAAAAAATGCCACCTTACCCTCAGCCTAGGACCTGAGATTGAAATTTGTCTATAAAACCCCAAACCACCCACCTGAGGATGAAAATTTGCTATACAAAAATTCCATCACTAGTCCTAAGAATGAGCATTTTCTATAGAAAAATCTTACCTTAGTACCTGAGAATGCCAATTTTCAATAGGAAAATCTCAACTAAGGATCTGAGGATGACAATTTTCTATAGAATAGTATTACCTCAGTATCTGAGAATAAAAATGTCCAATAGAAAATTCAATCTTCAGACCCTGAAATTTTCTATGAAAAAAATCTCAACTCAGGTTCTGAGGTTCTACCGAAAAACCTCATACTCAGTTCCTTGTGTTCCTTAAATTCAGATCCTGAAGTTGAAGTTTTTCTGCAGAAAACCCTCATCCTCTGAACTTTAGGCTGAAGTTTTCTATGGAAAATCCTCTCCTCAGGATCTGAGATATAAGTTGTCTATGAAGTTTCCCTATAGAAAAACCTCTCCTCAGACCCTGGGAATGAAGTTTTCTAAAGAAAATCCTCTGAGGATAAAGTTTTCTATAGGATAACCTCTCCTCAGATTCTGAGCATGAAATTGTCTATAGAATGAGGTTTTCCTCAGATCCTGCGGATGATGTTTGCTATGAAAATCTCTGCTCAGACCCTGAGGATGACGATTTCTATAGGAAAACCTTTCCTCAGACCCTGAGGATGACGTTTTCTATAGGAAAACCTTTCCTTAGACCCTGAGGATGACGTTTTCTGTAGGAAAACCATTCCTCAGACTCTGAGGATGAAAATTTCTGTAGAAAACCCCATTTAAGGCTCTGAGGACAAAGTTTTCTATAGGCAAAACCTCTCCCCATATCCTGAGAATAATGTTTTCTGAAAATGAAAAATTTGAGGATGAAAATTTTCTATAGAAAAATCTCATCCTGAGGATGAAAATTTTCTATAGAAAAATCTCATCCTGAGGATGAAAATTTTCTATAGAAAAATCTCATCCTGAGGATGAAAATTTTCTATAGAAAAATCTCATCCTGAGGATGAAAATTTTCTATAGAAAAATCTCATCCTGAGGATGAAAATTTTCTATAGAAAAATCTCATCCTGAGGATGAAAATTTTCTATAGAAAAATCTCATCCTGAGGATGAAAATTTTCTATAGAAAAATCTCATCCTGAGGATGAAAATTTTCTATAGAAAAATCTCATCCTGAGGATGAAAATTTTCTATAGAAAAATCTCATCCTGATTATGAAAATTTTCTATAGAAAAATCTCATCCTGATTATGAAAATTTTCTATAGAAAAATCTCATCCTGATTATGAAAATTTTCTATAGAAAAATCTCATCCTGAGGATGAAAATTTTCTATAGAAAAATCTCATCCTGAGGATGAAAATTTTCTATAGAAAAATCTCATCCTGAGGATGAAAATTTTCTATAGAAAAATCTCATCCTGAGGATGAAAATTTTCTATAGAAAAATCTCATCCTGAGGATGAAAATTTTCTATAGAAAAATCTCATCCTGAGGATGAAAATTTTCTATAGAAAAATCTCATCCTGAGGATGAAAATTTTCTATAGAAAAATCTCATCCTGAGGATGAAAATTTTCTATAGAAAAATCTCATCCTGAGGATGAAAATTTTCTATAGAAAAATCTCATCCTGAGGATGAAAATTTTCTATAGAAAAATCTCATTCTGCGGATGAAAATTTTCTATAGAAAAATCTCATTCTGCGGATGAAAAATTTCTATAGAAAAATCTCATTCTATGAAAAATTTCTATAAAAAAATCTCATTCTGCGGATGAAAATTTTCTATAGAAAAATTTTCTATAGAAAAATCCCATCCTGCGGATGAAAATTTTCTATAGAAAAATCCCATCCTGCGGATGAAAATTTTCTATAGAAAAATCTCATCCTGCGGTTGAAAATTTTCTATAGAAAAATCTCATCCTGCGGTTGAAAATTTTCTATAGAAAAATCTCATCCTGCGGATGAAAATTTTCTATAGAAAAATCTCATCCTGCGGATGAAAATTTTCTATAGAAAAATCTCATCCTGCGGATGAAAATTTTCTATAGAAAAATCTCATCCTGCGGATGAAAATTTTCTATAGAAAAATCTCATCCTGCGGATGAAAATTTTCTATAGAAAAATCTCATCCTGCAGATGAAAATTTTCTATAGAAAAATCTCATCCTGCGGATGAAAATTTTCTATAGAAAAATCTCATCCTGCGGATGAAAATTTTCTATAGAAAAATCTCATCCTGCGGATGAAAATTTTCTATAGAAAAATCTCATCCTGCGGATGAAAATTTTCTATAGAAAAATCTCATCCTGCGGATGAAAATTTTCTATAGAAAAATCTCATCCTGCGGATGAAAATTTTCTATAGAAAAATCTCATCCTGCGGATGAAAATTTTCTATAGAAAAATCTCATCCTGCGGATGAAAATTTTCTATAGAAAAATCTCATCCTGCGGATGAAAATTTTCTATAGAAAAATCTCATCCTGCGGATGAAAATTTTCTATAGAAAAATCTCATCCTGCGGATGAAAATTTTCTATAGAAAAATCTCATCCTGCGGATGAAAATTTTCTATAGAAAAATCTCATCCTGCGGATGAAAATTTTCTATAGAAAAATCTCATCCTGCGGATGAAAATTTTCTATAGAAAAATCTCATCCTGCGGATGAAAATTTTCTATAGAAAAATCTCATCCTGCGGATGAAAATTTTCTATAGAAAAATCTCATCCTGCGGATGAAAATTTTCTATAGAAAAATCTCATCCTGCGGATGAAAATTTTCTATAGAAAAATCTCATCCTGAGGATGAAAATTTTCTATAGAAAAATCTCATGCTGCGGATAAAAATTTTCTATAGAAAAATCTCATGCTGCGGATGAAAATTTTCTATAGAAAAATCTCATGCTGCGGATGAAAATTTTCTATAGAAAAATCTCATGCTGCGGATGAAAATTTTCTATAGAAAAATCTCATGCTGCGGATGAAAATTTTCTATAGAAAAATCTCATCCTGCGGATAAAAATTTTCTATAGAAATCTCATCCTGAGGAAGAAAATTTTCTATATTTTCTGAGGATGAAAATTTTATATCTGTACCTGAGGTTCTAATACCCTCAGGCCATGTTTAGAACCTGAAAAAACTTTCCATAGCACAAAAATTACACTAACTTTTTTCTTCATTTTCTCTTGCAGCATCAATCCCAATCCCGTGGCCTTGGGCCCTCGTTGGTTGGCCTATTCTGAACACAAATTGCTGCACTCAAAGCGCAGTGGTGGTGGCTGTGATGGTGAAGGTGTGGCCAGTTATACGGCCACGGTATTAAATGCCTCAAAATCATTGGTGAAGGGACTGCGAGAGCTGGGCGAACAAGTGGCTGCCGGTTTAACCGGTACCTCAGGCAGTGGTACAACTTCAAAAAATACATCCTTTGATTCGGGTACAGGGCCAGATGCCAAACAACCAGGCATCATTACCGTAATAGATATAAAGGTAAGTATACTCCCCTAGCTTCCCCTCTAGAAGCTTTTAATTATAATATTTCTTCTTTTAGAATCCCTTGCGAGAATACAGTCCCACCACAGGAGTACCCATGTCTAGCGCCCAGACCGCTGGCACTGATCCCATTATAGCCCACTTTATTGCTCATTCCGAGGCATTGGTTGCCATGGAATTTGACAACTCGGGTATGCTCTTGGTAACGGCCGACCGTCGTGGTCATGATTTCCATGTCTTTCGCATACAACCCAATCCGGTGGGTCCCAGTTTGGCGGCTGTACATCATCTGTATGTTCTCCATCGTGGTGATACCAGTGCTAAAGTGCAAAATATTGCCTTTTCGCTGGATTCTCGTTGGGTAGCTGTGTCAACGCTGCGTGGTACTACTCACGTTTTTCCCATTACCCCATATGGTGGTCCAATGGGTGTAAGAACCCACACATCACTACATGTTGTTAATAAACTATCACGTTTTCATCGTTCAGCTGGTCTATCGGCAGAGGGACGGTCGAGCTCACCCATATCTCATTCGGAAAGTACCACATTTTCGTTGTCCCTACAACCCTATCATAATGCCACCCTGCCGCCCTATCCAAGACCAACAGTGGTAATGCCATTGGCACAACTACGTCAACCATTTGCTCTGGGCTCACCACCAGGTTCTGCCACTTTGGCGGGAGGTAAATCTGGCACAGGTGGTACTGGATCTGGATCTCAAAGACAACGACTATCCTCGTTGTCTGATGATAGTGGTAAACCTTTAAGTGTTTGCGCCATATTTGCAAAATCACGATCATGGCTATTGGATCCACCAAATGTAACACGGGAAGCTCCACACCGCATGCAAAGAAAGGCTGTCGATTCATTGTTTGTAATGGCTGGACATGGAGCTCTCATACAATATGATTTGGATACAAAACTTGCCTCAAGTAAGGATTTGGAATTCGATTTTTGGTTTCCTTGGATTAATGATTTTGTTTTGATTTCTGCAGATGTTGCCAAAGAAAAGATATGTGATGACACACCCATTGAATTGGAAGTTGAAGCTAAGGCCCAATGGAATTTGGGTCGCCGCAAAGAAGGATCTCAAGAGATAATGCCACCCTTATCTTCGGACAATTGGTTGGTCAAAAATCGCAACTCCTGCATGTTAACCGATAGTACACGTCAATATGATGACTCCGATGATCGGGGTGAATCTTGGCTGGCACAAGTTGAAATTGTAACACATGCTGGACCGCATCGCCGTCTGTGGATGGGTCCTCAGTTTGTGTTCAAAACCTATAATACACCTAGCGGGTTGGTTTTAAATAAATTTCGCTATTGAAATTGTATTAAAATAAAATGTCGCTCTCTCCCTCTCTCTCTTTGAAGGTCTAACTTAAGCCATGTAGATAGTGAGGCTGTTGAAATTGGCACTAACAAGGCTGCAGCTTCAACAAAACCTGATCATTCAAGTCCCTTGAACATGCCACTATCGGCTGGTGGACGTTCCAGTGCTGTACCAGTTCTCATAGAATCGGGATCGTATAGTAAGTTTTGGAGAATTTTTGGATATTTCTTATACCCCTACCATTCCATTTTTTTTATTTTCTTTATATTAATATTTTTTTACATGTTTATATTTAAACTTTTATTTATATTTTTAGGCAGCATTGAACAAAGCCCCAAATTAATGGATCGTTTTCGTCACGATCACTTGGATTCCGATTATGCAGTGGCCCATGGTGATACTCGTTTGAAAGAAGATTTGGCTGATGCAATGCGTGAATCACCCTCTGTTTCGACCGCATCAAAAGAATCTGGTAAGTTGCATAAAATGTGTTTACTCTATCCCCCAATTTGTGTCCAGTTGTTTTTCTCTTTTTCTTGACTTCCTATTTGTTTTATTCTTTTGAATTAAATACTTTTCATGTTCATGTTGTTTATTACTATATTCGAATGCTGATTGAATATAGTGAAAATTAATTAATTTTAGTTTAAAAAAATTAAAATTTTATTTTCTTTTTTTTTTTTGCTTGGCATTGGTTTTTAATTCACTTTTTGATCTGTTGATGTTTTTTCTTTTTGTTTAAATTTTTTATTTTTTTGTCTCATTTATTCGAAAAATGGTGCATAAATCTTGGTGTTTGTTTTTTT
This sequence comes from Musca autumnalis, assembly GCF_047663935.1. Classification (NCBI taxonomy): domain Eukaryota; kingdom Metazoa; phylum Arthropoda; class Insecta; order Diptera; family Muscidae; genus Musca; species Musca autumnalis. The sequence goes on along the minus strand of NW_027411866.1, from coordinate 200,342,039 downwards.
TTTATCAGAGAACACCTTTTTAATATCTAACACTCAATTTTTAGTAGAATAATAGTAGCCTACTGTATTCTACAGTTGAACCCCGAACTTCCGTCCATTTTTTAAGTCGTAAATTTTCAAACTTAATTTAGCCTTTGTTAAATTATTAAATTGCATTAAGATAGATAATAAAATCGTGGTTCAACTGTTAACAAATCCTATAATTTAAATAAATAGTTTAATTAATATTTTATTTTTTGTTACAATTATTTTGTCATTTGTAGACATTGTCCGCTTTTTTCTTCTAATGGTTCCGTGGATTTCTTCTATAAATATTTCAACAGATTTCGTTTGTTCTGTGGAACCAACAAACATCATTCCGATTGCGCCGTTAATTGGCGATACGCTTCGATCTATATTAATTTTTTTTAAATGCGTTTAATTTCTCAATACATTATAGTTATTTAAAATTTTTGATTGTCTTCTTCGCCTCTATGAACTGACCTTCGATTTTTTTACGTTTTTGATCGTAAAAAAACGCTGTAGATTCTGATATTAAGAAAATATCATCTCAAGTTTTAGTGGGAAAGGAAAAAAAGTCTTCTTTATTTAAGATCTTCGGGCCTATATTTTCGGGTCACAATCTTGCAGCAAATGTGGTTCATCGGAGTTGATGTTTGTTTTCCGGTTTAGAGACTTCTCTCGTTTGATATAGTTGATTCCCCTAGGCATATTTAGTTATATTTAGTGCATTTCCTTCTCTGTCATCTAATAAATTATTTTGTTGTCTTTTCATTTTGTCTGTCAGTGGTGGAGGAATTATTCAGTCCATCCAGTTCTTGTATTTAATGACCGTCGTTCTTGATTTGCCTTTGGTGTCCATGACTTCATAAGTTTGTTTCATCTTTGAGACCTTCCGGAGTACTTTTTGGATTACATAATTGGATAAACTCCACTTTTCCAACATATAAAATATTTTCTCTTCGTATGAAATCATAAAATCTATTGAATTTGGATAGGTGTACGACGTTTTCGACGTATCAAAAATTTGGAAATTTTTCGCAAAAAAAAAACCATTCACTTAGCACTTATCAAAATTTTCCTCAATTCGCAAATTTTTCTGTTCCACAGAACTATCGTATTTGATTGGTGATAAGTAGCAAATGATAATAAAATGTACAACATTTTTATCGTTTCCTCTCTTTTTGTATTTTTTGTTACACCAATCATCTATTCTGTGAAAGTGCAAATACAATTCTGTCGCATTACTGGAGGTAAATAAGGTTCGTTGTTTGCACCCCCAAGTTTTGCTAGTTATTAATTAAAGGACCTTGTTTCTACTTCTCAGCTTTTTTGTACAGTTGTTGTTACAGTGTCTGTTATTATGTTTGTATGTTCGTTCTTCTGTTCAATCGGGCTCTGGGTCTATCTCCAGTTCCAGGAAAGTGGCTGCTTCGATGGGATGTAACCACAGCTCCACTGGAGTTAGATGAGTAGGTTTGGCTGGGCAGTTGAAAAGGTGTTTTGTGTCGTGCGGGCCCATGCCACATACTGGGCAGATGTCTTGCACGGCGCGGTCGATTTCCGCCCAATAAGAATTTAGGCGACTGCAATATCCCGAGCGTAGTTGAGCCAAAACTACTCTAGTTTGTCGTGGCAGCTGACGCTCCTCAGCTGCAATAGATGGGGGATGTATTCCGAGGACTTTATTCACACTACAATTGCTTAAGGCCTTGGCAACTGCATCAGTGTGAATACTATTTAAACCTGCTTGATATGCTTGTTGATCTAGGGGTTATCTCATGTATCGTTGGACCTCTCCCTCTAGAGCATGGATATCCTTCCTGATATGCCTGAATGTGTCGGACCTAGCCAGCAGATGGTGATTGGGATGGCTCTCACGGTGACACCCAAGCAAGTACTGTAACGAAAGCATATCATTGTGTTGCTTTACTGGAAGAATCTTTGCCTCCTCATGTAGATGGTCCACTAAAGATTTGAGGAGGCACCCTGTTGCTGTTCTCAGGCGGCATTCTGGCAGGTTTGAATCTTTTTCCAATTCGAATCACATAATCTCGGGGACCAAACTGGCACCGCATAGCTTATCACAGACCGACCTATCGCGTTATGTGTTGTCAACAAGGTTTCTTTATCTGCACCCCAAGTGCTGGCGGCTAGGGACTTGAGGACCGTGTTCCTCCTTTTCAGTTTGTAGCAGATAGCTGTGGCGTGCACGCACGACTTGAAAGTAGTGTCGAATGTGACCCCTAAAATGTTGGGGCAGAATTCCGACCACAAGGAATTCTGCTACCGTCGACCACGACATTCAATTCTCTTCCAAACTGCGCTGTCCATGTGCTAAACAGAGTGGCTGTACATTTTGTGGCGGAAATCTGCATATTCCTCGCGTGGAAAAAGGTGGTAAGATCGGTTAAATAGAAATTCAGTCTCTTACTGTCAACGGGGAAGGTACCCGACGCCAGGATCGTGCAATCATCCGCATACGTTACGATCTCGATGCCGTCTGGAGGGGGCGGAATACAGGAGAGGTAGAGGTTAAACAGTTCCAGAGATATCACCCACCTTGGGGAACTCCCTGTTTCACTCTACGGGGTTTGGACTTCTTGTTCCTGAATTCAACGTACGACTGGCATCCACGCATATAGTTGACTGTCTAACGTTTCAAGCTAGGACGGAGGGTTGTCTGCTCAATGTCCTCAAACAGCGTGGAGTGCCTGACTGTATTGTATCAAAGGCTTTTGATAAGTCAAGCGCCACCATCACTGTTCTATCACACGGCCTTCTCTGGTTGAGTCTTTGACAAATATATGTGGTAATGGCGTGCAGCGCAAGTTGTCGTGCTGTGCTGCCTACGGAATACATGCTGATGATCGGCAACTTGATAGCTGTTTCTGATACTGGGGAGAACTAAGGCCTCAAGGGTCTTTGTTATGGACGAAAAAAGCGAAATCGGCCTGTACGATTCACTTTTGCTGGCATCCTTGCCTGGCTTCCGTAGTGGGACCACCCTGCCCATTTTCCAGACTTCGGGAACAACGAGGGTGGCTAGCGACAAGTTGAGATCTTTGGTGAGATACTCCACTCCCGGCTCATCCAGCTGCTTCAGCATTGCCATGGAGATTCCATCAGGGCCCAACGCTTTGCATGATTTAGCGTTCCTGATGGCATTCGCAACATCATCCATTGTAAACTGTGGTAGTTCATCCTCGGCAGGAAGGGATTTGATGCGACGTAATACTCTCCCTGTCGACCTGTCACTCTCTGGATGCTCGACAAACTGTTGATTGAAATAACTTGCGCACCTCTTCGGGTCAGTCAAAGTAACGTCGCCAAATGTGACTGAGATCCTATCTTCCATCCTTCCAGATTTCGAGAGTCTCTTAACCGTTGCCCACAATTCACTTATACCGGCTCCAATGTTGCAACTCTTCAGATGATTTAACCACTTGTTCCGCTTATGTTCGCCAACCAGCCTGTTAACTTCCAGTGTCAGCTCCCTGACTCAGGGTCATTAGGATTGGCTCGACGAAGCTCATCACGCTCAGTTGCTAATCCCGACGCCTCTGCTGGGAAGTTTGGTCTTACTTACATATGTTTTAGTACAGTAGGAGTTGATAGGTAGGTGAGGCAAGCGTGTTGCCGTCCAGTTTCTTGTCTTCAAAATCTAGTGTCAAACTGCATACAAAAATATGTTTGGGTTTTTAGACAATCAAACAATTAAACGGGTTTCTCGATTTGCTCGTGTTTGGAGAGCTAACTAAATTTAAATGAAAGGTGCTTGCACCTGGGAAGTTTTTGCGGTTTCTGAAACTACAATGTTCATAGATGAGAAAAATCAAAAAAACAAAAAAAAAATCGCCGGAGGGATTTCAAATAAATCGCGGTCAAAGTTCAAATTTTTAGGGCTTTTTTAGGTTTTCACGATTTTGCTTGGAAACTCGCAAGCCCTATCGAAATGGGATTAAAGAAAGTGTTGTAGCAGTGAAAATTCTCTACAAGATTGTCTATTTATGAGATACAGAAGTGCAAATTTTGACAATTTACTGACTGTATCGTCTCCTTATAAAACTAGGTCATGACTGCAATTTCCCAACTTAAACTTATATATCTCAAAAATGGTATAACCTAGCAAAAAATTTCGCAAACCAATCTTATAGAGAATTTTAACAGCTATAAGATTTTCTCTAGTCCCATTTCGATCAGTCTTACAGTTTTCAAGCAAATCGTGAAGACCTAACAAAAAACATAAAAATGTGACCTGAACTTCTATATCTCAAAAATGGTAAACTCTAGGAATAATTCATAACGGTCAATCCTCTGGAGAATTTACACAGCTACAAATTTTTCTTTAGCCCCATTTCGATAGGACTTGCGGTTTCCAAGCAATATCGTGAAACCCTAAAAAACCTTAACAAGTAAAAACGGCGTTAAGTTCGGCCGGGCCGAACTTGTTATACCCTCCACCACAAGTTGTATTGAAGTAAAATGGAATAATTAGTTTCCTTTCGTGTATGAAGAAGACTTAATACTAAATTTCAGCAATTTCGGTAAAACAATGTGAGGCACCGTTCTATGGGGGCTATTTCAAAACGTCGATCTATACAGACAAATTTCTGACGGAAAGTTTTTAGACTCAAAGAAGACTAAATACCAAATTTCCTATATTTCGGTAAGAGAATGTGGCTAATACTTAAAAAATACCGAAAATCAAGAAGTACGCTTCTGTGGGGATATAGGAAGACGTGGACCTATACTGATAACACTTCTGGAATATTTTATAACTCTTGTAAAACTAAATAACGAATTTCAGCCATTTCGGTGAGATATTGACGTCACAATCTTCAGTATTACGAAAATCGGGAGGTACCGTTCTAAGGGGGCTATATCGAAACGTGGACCTATATCGACGAATTTTATTCGGAAATGGGGCAATATGAAAGCGTGGGCCTATACAGACAAATTTCTTGCGAACATTTTTATATCACATTGAAAACTAAATACCAAATTTCAGCCATTTTGGTGGAATATTGAAGCCACAACCTTCAAAATACGGAAAATCGCGAGGTACCTTTCCATGGGCGCTATATGAAGGCGTGGACCGATACCGACAAAATTCTGGGGGAAAGTTTTATACCCCTAAAGAAGACTACGTACCAAATTTCAGCCATTTTGGTAAGATAATGAAGCTAAAACCTTAAAAATACCGAAAATCGGGAGGTACCGTTCTATGGGGGCTATATCAAAACGTGAACCGATATATCCCATTTTCAATACCAACCATCCTGCAAGTAATAAAAACTTCTGTACCAAATATTGACTCTCTATTTTTAAAATTGCGAGCTGTATCTCGATTTCAACAGACAGACAGACGGATGGACAGACGGACATGGTTAAATCGACATAGAAGTTTATGCTGATCAATAATATATATCGTCTGCTCCGTCGGAAAAGGTCGTAAGTCCCTCTCAATAAATTTTTCAGGAGGAAGAAAAAACATTCCAGCGCTTTCTGTATTAAAGATTTTATTATGGTGGTAAAGGCAGTATTTTTCGTTTATTTATTCCGCTTCAATATCTGTACTTTGTTTGATAAAATTCCATCGCGTTTGGGAGATAATTGGAAGTCTTTGGACTTACGACCTTTTCCTTGTACAGTTTTGTATTTTTGTAGGGACTTACGACCTTTTCCTACAATTTACGGACGTTTTTAAAATAAAATATTTATACTTTACAAAACATTGTGGAAAGGGTATTATAAGTTTGTTTTGTCCAATATTCGTGTAACATCGCGAAGTATTCGTCGTAGACCCCTTCCCCTTGCCATTTTTTCATATCTTGATGAGATAAAGCGATCTAGCTATGTGTGTCCGTCTATCCATTAACAATTGTAATAAAGCTCCAGGCCTCAAATTTGGACCGATCGTCACGAAATTTTGTGGAGAGGTCGGGTTCCGACCAGAAGTGACCCCATTAGATATTGGTTATGATCGAAAGGTCTGAAATGGTCCAGACCCACAATTTTTACCCGACTTTGTTGCTGTCCTGTAGATCGCAGTAATATTTCGATCGGAGCGAAATTTTAAGAATGATTTGAGTTTAAGACAAAGAATAAGCTTGCAATTTAACATGGTGATGAGATAATTATTAGCGGGTTTAATGGACAAAAATGTTTATGTGAAATCCTTTACATAAAAGACAATGTGTGTATGTTTGTATGTTCCGCATAGACTCAAAAACGGCTGAACCGATTTTTTTTTTTTGAAAATTGCAGAGAATATACAAGGAACAACCTAGGTGAAAATAGGCTTTATATTTTTTGAATTTCGGAGGGGCGGGGCTGGCCCTATTAAAAAAACGCTTTTTTGCAAAAGTTATGAAAGAATCAGAAAATTAATTTGCGAGACAACGGTTGCTGAATCTCCGACCCTAAGTTCCATGTAATTTTCAGATTATGCACAGGAATGTCCCTTGGTGGAAGTAGGCTATATATTTTGTTGAATTTCGGAGGAGCGGGTTAAAACGGAGCCCTATTTTTTTAAATGCGCTATATATAACTTACGAACGATTCCGTTTCTCCCATCCTGGGTACATATTTTAGCAATAAGACCCGACCAGAGTAAAATTCTAAGTCGGTGTAACCATGACCGTCTGTCCGTCTTTTGAAATTAAGAGTTTCTATTACTTCTTGGATGTTTGGTATTGACATCATCAGAGCTTTCAGAATCACCGTGAAAACCATAGGGAACTAGACCCATGACACCATCGTCTAATTCCATTCCAAATTCATACTGCTCTTTGTTAGCAAAAACCATGATGACTTCTTAGTTTAATAACATTTCAATCAATTATTGTTATAGAATCATTTAATAGTATAAACATTGCACTTACCCGTCCGTTAGAAGGTATTTCTTTATTGAATTCAGAATACACACTAATCTCGTTATGTGAATGTCCTATGTCCTATGAATGTCCCTCGAGAAACCACAAATGACCAGTTGATAAAGTTAAGTAAGATATACGACAGAAAAAACAGTAAAAGTTATGATTTTTTTTTACAAATTTTTCAATATGTTAGGCATTTGTACACATACAGCATCCTAATTGGTATCAATGAAAAGCCAGAAGTCCATCTTTTATAATCAGTTCGCTTATAGAGGAAAATAGATTTCAAATGTAAATTTTCGTTGCAATATAGAAATTATCACATTTTTGTTCAAAAGTTTGGTCCACAGGCTTCGCCAAATATCATCCGATTATCATCCAAAAGTGTAGGCTAGTTCTTTACATTGTACCCCAACCATGGATGACGTTAAACATTATATATGAACTACATTAGCTGTAGTATTCTTTTAAAGTATACATTTTCCTGTGGACTTACGACCTTTTCGTACTCAAATTTGTACGTTTTGTGGACTTACAACCTTTTCCAACAAGGGCAAAACATATAGAAAAACGCGACATACTACCATTTTCTTTGTATCATACGACGTGTTTTGACTTGTACTATCATCTTGTAACAAAAACGCGATTTCCAAAAAAAGTGGACTTACGACCTTTTCCGACGGAGCAGACGATATACTTTATAGGGTCTCCGACGAATATTTCGATGTGTTACAAACGGAATGACACATTTAATTATAACCTCCATATGGTGGAGGGTATAAAAATTCGAACTTTGACCAAGATTTATTTGAAAATCCCTCCGGCGATTTAGTTATAGTTTCAGAAACCGCAAAAACTTCCCGGGTGTAAGCACCTTTCATTTAAATTTAGTTAAGGCGCGCCGTGAGAGATTAGCATAATTGTCTACTCCAAAGTGGTACTAAGTTCTATGTTAAGCACGGCTTTCCTTCTCGGATGATATTATTGAGTTTAAAATAGGATCGGGCTGCATTCCTTGATATGAAAGTAGTCTAACCTTGACCCTTTGGGGAAACCAACAGTTCAGTCGAACAAACTCTCTATGTAAACAACGTTGTTTTCTGTAATTCTTCGTGTGAAATAATACAACAACATTTTCCAGTCCAATGGATATTGATTTTTTAAATTTTATTTCTAGATTATTTCCCTGAGTCCCTGTACCTGAGATGATATTTTTGGAAATATTGTGATTGGATATGACGACTAAATTGACTTAGAGGCAATATTCCTTAAACCCTGAGGACTTGAGTGTTGTAATAGTGTTTTTCCTGGTCCTATTGGAAATGTATATTATTTTTAAATTCGTAGTTTCCACTTGGATTAAAATTAGTTTCCAAAAAAATATTTGGTCCCAAGGACTACTTTCTTTTGTGGGTCGGCCATGTCGACTCTAAACAATTTAGTTTTTTTTTTATTTAACAAATCATAACTAACTTATTTTTTATTTATTGTAATGCATGTCATATACTTTATTTTTTATTTTTTTAACTTTAAAAATGTTGATACTTAAAAACATAAACAAATTTTGTGTGTCTTAAAGTGTTATGTGTGTTTGTGTCTTTAAAGAAATACATTCATACAAATTGGTGATAGTCCTTTTCATATAACCATACATACAATAAGTGTATATGTGAGCTTTATAAATAAAAAAATTATATTTTATATAATGACAAAATCTAATAATAAAAAAGTATACAAATCAATCAACATTCCTACTCTTTTTACATTTCTATTAAAAGCTTAAGCTTTAACATACTATCCGCTCAAAATAATTTTGGCTATAAAAAACCAAAACAGCAAATAAACCCCAGCCAGCTACCACCACCTACCACAACTCTTTATCATTATTAATCCATTTCCAACTTTCTCCCTCCCAAAAAAGAAACACTTGATCCCACAAAAAACCATACCCCAAAAAACCTTTATTTTATACAAAAAAACGTTTGCTTGTTCTTTTCTTTTTTTATATACGAAATCCCCCTAAAAGTATGCTTTTATTACAGTGATAAAAGTTGATAAAGGAGCAACTCTTCTTCATTGCTTGTGTATTTCTTTTATATATTTTTTCAAAAAACAAATTACTTTTTTGAAAAGAAAAACAATGCAAAATTATTTTATTTCTTTTTACAATTTCATGGTTTTGTTTTGTATGAAAAAAGAAATTTTAAATTTTTTAAATTTTCTAAAAAAAATCAAGTGCAAGTGAAATTTATTTTATTGAGTGAACAAAAAAGTGAACTCCAAAAACAGTGTTATATAATAAGCAGAAAGAGAGAAAAGCAAGCAAAACAATGAGAGAAAGAGTTTTAATTACTGTGAGAGAGAGAAAGAAAGAAAATTCCCCCCAAAATTCGTTTTTACCAAAAAAGCACTGCCATAAACAAAAACTATTGTTTATTTATTTAAAAATAAAAAGCCAAAGTTTCGTTCGTTTTTTTCAAATAAATGTTTTTCCTTTACCCCTCTTTTAAAGCATTAAAAACATATTTGTGATAAATTATGAATTTAAAAGCTTTTCCTAGAACAAAAGATTAATTCAAAATCGGCTTCAATGTTGTTTATTGTTATTTAATAAAATGTTATTTTGCTAAATAATTAATATTTTTTTAGAATAAAAAATAATAAGCGAACAATTTGTTAAAGAAATCGTGGTTGCGTTAAGCTTTTGAGCGGGTTTTAGATATAGACCATAATCGTAAAATGTATCACTTTAAAACATCAAGTTTTCGAGATATCGGTAACAGACTGGGATGTGGATCTAAATGCAAATTTTGTTATTGGAGGTATCGAAGCATGTAGGCCTCAATATTTCTCTAACACGGCTAGGTGAGTGGGGTCCATTTACCTACTATTTACAAACAACTGTCATTATGATAGATCCCGTAAAGATATTACGATACGAAAAGCATGGACCAAATCGGTTACTCCCTTCAAGAATTATGGAGCGCACAATTTTTCCGAACATTTTAAAACTTTTATGGGGGAGGTACCTGAAGGAGTGCGCCGGACCGATATGGTCTATCTTTGAACCTAAACTATGTTTGGACTTTACTTTGGTAGTTTTGTTGAGAAGAGTTTTGCTTATTATTTTTAAGGTAAATCAGCTTATTGTAATTTTTGTTGCTTTTAAAATATAAAAACAACAAGATTTTTTTTAAGTGGGTTGTAGTTAGTAAATTGATTTAGTTTCGGGAAAGGACAAAATATTATGAACGCAAAATTTTAGACCAAATCGGCTTATCCGTTCGAGAGTTATCGTCCTCTCCAACAAAAATCAAAGCTATTCGAGAAGGCCCTAAACTGGACTTTTCCATAGACAGACGGATGGACATGGCTATATTGACTCCCAATTGTCTGAAACACATTTCGTCCAAACATACTTGCGGTCTAAACCATTACTTTTATGAGGCACATTTTGCCCGTATGAAAGTGTATACATGTATCCTCGTTAGCATAAATGCTGAGGGTATAAAAAAGGTGTCGCCCGCAGCAAAATTTACAAAACAATCTGGTTGACTTACTCGGGGAGGTAGACTTGTATAGGCCACCTTCGAACGTAATCTATGCCTATCCCATTCCTTCCGATCTCTTGCTTATCTTGACAATTTTGAATGCGACGCTTTTTGATATGATTGGTTGGCAACTTGCTCATTCCATCGGTGCTTTGCTTCGAATTTTTAATGGGAACACCATTGCTCATTCCTATGGCATGACCTTGCGAACGCAATCGTTATACATCTGTACGTTAAATTATTTCAATGTCGTTGTATAGATGGTATATCTCATGGTCCTTACCAGAGATGACCTGTCAGTAAATTAAGGAACTTCTGTAGGTCATCTTACAAAAAGCTCACGCTTCAAGAGATCAATCAATCACACGGCAGCGGGTTCTTTCGTACCGGATTGACCCGAAACCATAGTGTTTCGGCCAGCGGCTGACAACCCACCATCAAACCCATGCCTCTACGTAGGTTTTTATACTGCTAAAAGAACAACAACAACACGATATCAATGGTGAAGCAATTTGTTGGTCACATTCCAGAGGGAACAGATAGACGCTTCATACCAAGAAGATTTCGTTTTCTGTGCATCGGGCCATATCTTAGAAAATATAATTGAAATCGCTAATAATGGCGATCAAAGGGCCGACGTAATTGGTCGCTATAACCGATATGTAGCTTACACTAGCAAAATTAAGGAGGAACCTAGCCTTGGCAATACTACATACTGCCAGGCGCCATTTGACATTTCCAAACAAACAAAATTAAACAAAAATTGGTGAACTTTTGTGGGGGAGGTACCGGAAGGTTGGGACCGATAAACACCATCTTCGAACTTTATCTAAGATTCGCAAAAATATTCGCAGTTTGGACCAACGCAGTATACGGATCGAAGGTTGTTGTGCGTACCAGCCACTATCGACCGATATACACCAATCCCACGGCAGCGGGTTCTTTCGTACCGGATTGACCCGAAACCATAGTGTTCGGCCAGCGGCTGCCAACCCAGCATCAAACCTACGGTTCTATGTAGGTTTTTATGCTGCTACAACAACAAGACCGATATACACATTTTTCAGATGTAATTTGAAACATTTTAGTTGTAAAACGAGAATTCCTTTTGTAATTCGTAACATTTTATTTGTAATTTCATAATTCCAGTTGTAATTCGAAACATTTCAATTGTAATTTGAATAATTCTATTTGGAATTTGAATTATTTTATTTGTAATTCGAATTATACCATTTGATATTCGAATTACTCAATTTGTAATTTATATTATTTTATTTATATTCGAATTGTTTTATTTGTAATTCGAATTATTCCATTTGCAATTCGAATTATTCTATTTGTAATTCGAATTGTTTTATTTGTAATTCGTATTATTGCATTTGTAATTCGCATTTCAAATGGAATAACTCGAATTAAAAATGGAATACTACTACACCTTTTCAGGTATAATTCGAATTATTTTAATTGTAATTCGAGAATTCTATTTGTAATTCGTAACATTTTATTTGTAATTCGAGAATTCCAGTGGTAATTCGAAACATTTCAATTGTAATTCGAATTATTCCATTTGTAATTTGAATTATTCTATTTGTAATTCGAATTATTCCATTTGTAATTCGAATTATTCAATTTGAAATTCGAATAATTCCATTTGTAATTCGAATTATTACATTTGAAATTCGAATTATTCTATTTGTAATTCGAATTATTTTATTTATAATTCGTATTATTCTATTTGTAATTCGAATTATTCTATTTGAAATTCGAATTATTCCATTTGTAATTCGAAATATTCTAGTTGTAATTTCAAATGAAATAATTCGAATTACAAGTGGAATAATTCGAACTACAAATAGAATAATTCGAATTACAAATGGAATAATTCGAATTACAAATGGAATAATTCGAATTACAAATAAAACAATTCGAATTACAAATGGAATTCTCGAATTACAAATAAAATGTTACGAATTACAAATAGAATAATCGAATTACAAATGAAATGCTACGAATTACAACTGGAATCTTTCGAATTACATGTGAAAAAGGTGTAGTCCATATTCGAACCTAATCTACGTCTGGGAGAAATATTACGATGTGCAAAGTATTGACCAAATCTGTTGCTACCTTCGATAGTTTTCGTGAATAGTTATGGTCTGTCTTCTAACATGACCTAATTTTGAACAAAATATTACGAGATGCAAATTGTGGACCAAATCTACCATCATAGTCAGCTTAAAGGTTGTGGATAAAGGGTTGTAGCATCGATATCCAAAGGCTTTAACAGTGTCCGTTATGTGTTCCAATTAAAATCTGAAGCAGATGCAGATGACCTTACAATTTTGGAATAAATAAGTGATACTCGAAATACAGGATCAGCGATTTAATATCAAACAGTCTAATGGTGTTCAGCTGATCAAATGTGGCCCCATATACATTCTAAGTGGCTAAATTGAGTGTTGAATTTTTTCTGTCAGTAGATGTCCTTTTTTCTGGATTTACTCGAATCAAAGAATACAAGAACCTTAATTCAAGGAGTGGCAACAGAAACGTTTGGAAATCTATTCTTAGTTCGGCTTATGGAAAAAGACGTTCTGTTTAGTATAAAAGCCATTTAAATCAATAAGGAAACAGAAGCATACTTTTAGGAGAACGCCGCATTATTTTATTAGGCTGAATTGTGTATGGAGAAAATGTAGCATTCACTGAAAGTCTTAATTCTTTAATTATTTAATGTAAAAATCTCTTGCCTTTCATGAATGCCCGGGCTCGATTCCCAAGCCATCATATTTTCAACAGTAGCAAAAATACCCCCCAACATAATGTAGGCGACATTTCCCGAGTATTTCAACGATGAAAATCTTCTCTACTTATCGTGCATTAAGGAACGCCGTTCGAACTCGGCTATAAAAATTGTATTCCATATCATTGAGATAATATGCATCGGCGTGCACTCATTGAGAGAAGTCTCCCTTGTCCCCCCTAGAGGATGTTTATGGAGGGAGAGAGACTTCTATTATAAAGGGTGTCACAACTAAAATGCAATTTTTAAAATTTAAATAAAACACAGATATTTAAAAAATCGTGAAACTTTATTATATCGTAATGTGGACAGAATGAGGTTATGTATGGAACAAGATATCGTGCAGATGGCCGTCGCGGCTTTGCTGGCACCCACGCGATCATTTAATGAAATGACCCTTTTTGCATAAATACTGCGGTATTTCATTAATGCAGCGTTCAATTTCCTCTTTTAAGGCCTGAGTCGTCATCGGCTTATTCGCGTAAACCATCGACTTCAAAAAACCCCAAAGAAAAAATCTAAAGGTGTTAAATCGCACGATCTAGGCGATCAATTCTGGTCTCCAAAACGCGAAATAACATGACCGGGAAATGACTGATGCAGCAATTGAATTGTTTCTCTGGCCGTATGACATGTGGCGCCGTCTTGTTGAAACCACATGCCCTCCAAATTCTAGGCAAGAAAAAACTGGTTATCATTTCACTATACCGAACAATATTGACTGTCTGCGCTTGACCTGCCTCATTTTCGTAAAACAAAGGTCCAATGATTCCTCCAGCCAAAAATACATATCACACATTGAAACGTTGAGAATGCATTTGCTTCTCGTGAATCACTCGAGGATTTCACTCACCCCAAATGCGACAATTCTGCCTATGGACGAAGCGATCAATATGGAAATGGGCCTCGTCACTGAAGATGATTTTATCGGCAAAATCAGCATTTTCATGTTGTTTCTCCAATACCCAATTAACAAACTCCCTTGGCTGTCCATGCTCAGCTGACTTCAGTTCCTGAGTCAATTGAACTTTGTATGCATGAAGATGCAAATCTTTCGTCAAAATTCGCTGCATAGTGGATTTGGAGACACAAATTTGCTGAGCTCGTTGTCGAATTGAGGTGGATGGAGTTTGAGCGACATCATCACGTACAGCTGCGATATTTTCGGTCGATCGAACTGGTCGAAGGCGCGTTGTTGTCTATACATCACTAACAGACCCAGTTTCGGCAAATTTATCCATTAATCTCTTTACAGTTGACTCTTTTGGAGCATTATTGTGACCCCAAATTTATCGCAATTTGCGAAATGTACCCGCAAAACTTGCACCATTTTAGTAAAACAATTTCACAATGAGAATGCGTTGTTCATTTGTGTAGCGCTTAATTTTTACTAACCTCGTACCTGCTACTAGCAAAAAATGACACTTCGAACGGCGCCAAATTTAAAAATTGCGTTCTAGTTGGGACACCCCTTATCAATGAGTGCACGCTGATTCATATTGGCTCAATGATATGGGACCTATTGTTTATCGCCGACAGAGAAGTTTTTCATGGTTCAAATACTCAGGAAATGTTACACTGAAGGGATTTGCAATCTCAGAAAATTTGGATTTTCTGGTCAGACCTTCTGAGTGCAAGGCGGACGTGCTTACCACTGCACCATGGTGATTTCCTATAACAAATACATCTTGAAATGATTCGTTTTCACCTACAAAACATAATTTGTCATTTCTTTCATGATATTACTCGTGTGTGGACTTCGACTATTTAGGTTACGATGGTGTGTGTCTTTGCTAGACGGATTATTGTATTTTCTGGTAGTAGATGGCGTTTCTCCTAGATGAGCTCAAATCAAAGAATACGATGACCTAAATTCCCTTTTTTTTGATTACATACCCCAAATATTTGGTGGTTATTTATTCTCGACATCAATTGCCGAAACGTTTTTGAATTTCTAATTTAAAAGTCCCTTAGATGGTTATATACTATCCGGATTTCAAGGGCGTATTAGATTAGTTATCAGTCTAAATAGCAGGTCTTGCTGTTAAAGTTGTGTTTTTTATACGGTTTGAAGCATCGAAAGTACCTAATAATTTCATTTCAAATGTAACATACCAGAATTTAGTCGGTATCGGTCCACACCTTCATATAGCCCCCATAGAACGGTACCTCCCGATTTACGGTATTTTGAAGGTTTTAGCTTCATTATCATATCGAAATGGCTGAAATTTGGTACTTAGTCTACGTTGGTGGTATAAAACGTTCCCCCAGAACTTTGTCGTTATCGGTCCATGCCTTCATATATGCCCCATAGAACGGTACCTCCCGATTTTCGGTATTTTGAAGGTTTTAGCTTCATTATCACATCGAAATGGCTGAAATTTGGTACTTAGTCTACGTTGGTGGTGTAAAACTTTCCCCCAGAACTTTGTCGTTATCGGTCCATGCCTTCATATAGGCCCCATAGAACGGTACCTCCCGATTTTCGGTATTTTGAACGTTGTGGTCTCAATATTCCACCGAAATGTCTGAAATTTGGTATTTATACTTCGTTGGGGGTACTCAAACTTTCCCTTTAAATTTGTTGGTATTGGTCCACGCCTTCATATAGCCCCCATGGAGAGGTACCTCCCGATTTTTCGTATTTTGAAGGCTATATCTTCAATATTCCACCAAAATGGCTGAAATTTGGTATTTAGTCTTCAATGTGATAAAAAAACTGTTCGCCAGAAATATTGCCCCGTTTCCGACTAAAATTCAACGTTATAGGTCCACGTTTCGATATAGCCCCCATAGAACGGTACCTCCCGATTTTCGTAATACTGAAGATTGTGACGTCAATATCCAACCGAAATGGCTGAAATTCGTTATTTCGTCTTCCAAGAGTTATAAAATATTCCAGAAGAGTATTATCAGTATAGGTCCACGTCTTCCTACATCCCCATAGAAGCGTACTTCTTGATTTTCGGTATTTTTTAAGTTTTAGCCACATTCTCTTACCGAAATATAGGAAATTTGGTATTTAGTCTTCTTTGAGCCTAAAAAGTTTCCGTCAGAAATTTGTCGGTTTAGATCGACGTTTTGAAATAGCCCCCATAGAATGGTGCCTCACATTGTTTTACCGAAATTGCTGAAATTTAGTATTAAGTCTTCTTCATACACGAAAGGAAACTAATTATTCCATTACTGCAAACTTTTTAAAATGGACTGATATCTCGAAAACTGAATAAATCATTATTACCATAATGTAAGAACATACCCAGCAAAAACTCATTGCAAATGTCCTTACTAACCAATTATTTTAACAAGGGCATGACACCAAATATATGTGGTTATTCTTTGGCCACTAAAATAACTAGTTACGATGCAAAAGTTTAACTTATCTACTTATTTAAGTGGCCAAAAAACTACTTATTCTGGCAACATGTTCTTGGTAAAAATAGCTTGGTAAGAACATTTGTAATAAGTTTTTAATGGGTAGTTAAAAAATGAACTGTTTAGGGATCACTAACGCGAAAAATTAATGTTAAAAATAATAATAAAAATAATATAAACTAAATAACAGTGGGAAAAAATAATACGAAAGGCAAAACGGTTTAAAATAAATCAACTAAAAATCCTTTTGATTTAAAAATGTAACCAATGAAATTTAAAATATAATTTAGCTTCTTTCGGTTTATAAAGTGTTATTGGCTTAAAATAATTTTATTCATTAATAAAAATAAAAACATAAAATCAATTTCATCAACACAAATATTTCTTTTCCAAAACTTCACCATAAAAAACACACAATAAATTTTCGTAAAAATTAACATTATTTTGCAATTTTTTGTTTTGTTTTTCAAATCACATTTTTTTAGTTCACTTTTCTTTTTATTAGTTTCTTTTGTAAAGAACAAACTACAATTAACTTAGATTTTTTGCACTATATTTCGTAAATGCGCAGTTTATTTTTCAAATTAAATGAGAATTTTATTTATGTTCGTAATACATCTAAATACGCTTTCGTTTCAAAACTTTAACCCCAACTTTTTAACAAAACTTCAAATTCACATTTTCTCATACGAAATATTCCCCCCGCCAGAAAAAAAAACCATCACTAAAACCAATGCCTTTGGCTTTTTTCTCTTAAAAAAATACAAAAACCAAAACGGAAATGTGCTCTTTCTCATGGTATTTTTTCTCTTCTCTTTCTCTCTTTTATTTTTTTGCTTTTCTCAACGACAACATCACCAACCAACCAACCAACAACAATATAGGAGGTCGTGGTTGTGAAACGACAGGGTGTTCTAGTGATAATATTGCCTTTTACGATGCATTGGCCGAGCACGTTGATGATCACGATGACCAGGAAACGGATTTTCTACACGATCGTAATGCCTCGGCAGCAGCCTTGGCATCGGCTTTACCCAATATCCATTCGTATGATAATAGTTCTAGTTATGAGTCCATAGATTCCCTTAAGAAACCCAATGTGTCCATAGAGAAAATTGTAAATCCCCTGGGTACCGTGACCACAGTGACTTCATGCCTAACGGCTGAGGTTAAAACAGATATATTGGATGAGGTAGTGTCACAGTTGGCCGCCGAAGATACTGTGATACATGAAAATTGTGATGAAAGTCTTTTCCGCCCAGTGGTGGCAATCTTTTGTGATGAAAAGACCCGCCTTAAGCAGGAAGAAGAGGCTCGCAAAGAACGGGAATTGTGTCAGCCACCAGAAAATATTAGCAATAAATTAATTGTACCGGTTATAGCTAAAGAAGTTGATGATGCTCTTAATCGCAAAGAGAAACAACAGAAGAATAAACAACAGGTGAAATATAAAGAGAGTTGTGAGGCAATGACAGCTCAAGAGCAGCAAAGTAAGTTTGAAGAGTTTTCTTCGTTAAATCGGAAATCTAAAGTGGTGGTGGAAGAGAAACCAAAAGAGAAGAGTGATGTAAAAAGTGAGAAAATGGAAGAACCACCAACACCACGTGGTGTGGAGAGTAAACAAGGGAAAATTGAGAGTAAAAAAGATGCAGTAAAAAAGCAGGAAGCCATAGAGGAATGTTTGGTGTTGGAAAAACCTCTCACCGAAACTAGGGAGAGTGGTAAAAGCAAGGTACCAACCAAGGAAGAGAGTTCAAAACCTGTTTCGGAGTCAAAGGCAGCAAAGTCGTCGCCTGAGAAGCCATTAGAGAAGGAAAAGACAAAAGAGAGTGTCAAGAGCAAGGCTGTATCTGATGAAGAGAATGTAAAAAGTTCAAAAGTGGAACCTAAGAGCTTAAGTAAATCACGCAAAAGTGAAGAAAGAGAATTGGTAGAAAAAGAGAAACCAAAATCTTCCACAGAGGATAAAAAACCAACTCCTGCCGCAAAGGAAGCAAGTCTCAAACCTAGTATCATAGCTAAAAAATCTCTTAAAACTTCTTCTTCTTCTGCCGCTGAGGATTCAGAGGAGGATAGAAAAACCACACCTGAAAGAGAACTTAGTCCCAAACCTAGGTCTGCAGCTAAGAAAGCCTTGAAATCTGCCACTACTACCGATGACTCAGAAGATGATAAGCCTATGGAATTTAAGAGAATGACACCTGTCAAGGCGGAAGTAAAACCTGCAAGCACTCCACAAAAGCCTTTAACGAAAAAAGAATTAAAGAGACAACAGCAATTACAGCTGCAGAAGGCAAAAGAGGAGGAGAACAAATTGAAGGAAATGGAAAAGCAAAAGGCAAAGGAGGAAGAAAACCGTTTGAAGGAAATAGAAAAACAAAAGGCCAAGGAGGAAGAAATTAAGTTAAAGGAAATCGAAAAGCAAAAGGCTAAGGAGGAAGAATTCAGGTTGAAGGAAATCGAAAAGAATAAGATAGAACTGGAGGCAAAGAAGGAGGAGGAAGAACTGAAGTTGTCCAAGAAAAAAGTGGAAGCAGAAGAGACTGTTGAAGAGAAAAGCTCCGCTAAAGACAATCAAAAGACTACTAAGGAAAAGGTCGCCCAGAAAGTTGTAGAGGAAACCACAGAAAAATCCACCAAATCCTCTGACGAAATCGCATCAAGTGAACACAAAGAACCCCAAGCTGCCGTTGGTAAAAAATCAGAGAAAACTGCCCCAAAAGATGGAGATGAAAAATCCCTTCCCATAAAAGAAACTGCATCACCTAAAGCTGCCAAGAAAATTGAGGAGAACTCTAACAAAACTGCTAAAAAATTGGAAGACGATTCCAAAACCAGCTCCACCCGTATAAAGACCGAACAACTAAATGTCAAAGATTTGGCTGATAGTCTCATAGAACTGGATAGCCATGAAGAAACCCAGAAGAAGAATAAGGAACAAACTAAGAAAGAAACAAAAGAGGTTGTCACACCCACATTAGAACCTGTGGAAATATTCAAGGCACCCGAAACCAAGCCCATCTCAAAAAAGAATAAAAAGAAGGGACAAAAATCGGGTTCCAGCTCAGAGACAGAAGAAATTGTGGAGATTACCACCAAACCATCCTCATCTTCGAAAAAGGAGACCACCCCAGAGATTCGCAAGAAATCCTCAGTTAGTTCGGAAGAAAGTTCTACAGATTTGGCAGATAGCTTGCTGGAGCGTAAGGAGCAAGATATGGAGAAAACAATGTTCATTAGTTTCAGTCAAACTAAAGAGCGTAAAGAGAAGAGTGAGGATTTGACAAAAGAGAAGCCTATGAAAGGTAAGAGGGAAGACTTGAAGGAGGAGAAGACTATAAAGAGTAAAAATGAAGATTTGAAGGAAGAGAAACCCATAAAATCTCAAGAGAAATCTGTAAAAACAAAATCTCAAGAGAAAGAGTCTCAAATTGACCAAGAGCAAAGTCCTAAGCCTTCATCGAAGGACCAAAAGTCCGAAGATGCAAAGAAGGTAGAAACTAAAGAGAAATCCGAGGAAACAGTAGATGGAAAATCTCTAACTAAACAAGAGAGGGAAAAACCGATGGAAGATGATACGAAAAAGGAATACAAAATTACTGTAAAAGAATATCTAAGTAAACAAGAGAAGGAAAAATCATTGGAAGATGAAACGAAAAAGGAATACAAAATTACTGTAAAAGAAATAGAGCCTCAAAAGAAAGATACTGCTTCAAAATCTAAAGAAAGTTCCACTGAAATAACTTCAAAAAAAGAGGCTTCAGAAAAATCGAGGGGTGATAGGACAACTTCATCGGGAAAACAAGATGAAGGTAAAAAATCCAAGAGCTCAACTCCAACAATTAGTGCTGAATCTGATTCTGATAAGTGTGACAAAGAGAAAACTAAGAATGTCGAAGAGAAACTCAAAGCTCAAGAATTAAAAGAGAAAACTAAGGAAGGCAGTGAGAAGAAACCTTCTCAAAAAGTCTCTGAAAGTGTAAAATCCAAGAGATCTTCTGAAGAATCGGAGGACAATGAAAAGAGTAAGTCAGAGAGCAAAAAGAACGAACCAGAAAGGAAACTGAGCGAATCTGGAAGCAAAAAGAGCGAAGTAGAAAGCAAAAAGAGCGCAACAGAAAAGAAAAAGAGCAAATCGGAGACTGAGGAAGTTAAAACAGAGGATAGTAGAAAGCAAGACGAGAAGGGAAGCAAAGAGAAACTCTCTGCTAAACTCTCCAAGGAAGCTGCTGCTGCCGAAGCATTGAAAGAAACCCCTAAAGAGACAACTACCCCAAAGTCATTGAAAGCAAATGAAAAAGCCCAAAACATTAAAGAGAGCAAAGAGGCAAAGAAAACAGTGCTTAAAGCTGCAGATAGTGATGAAAGTGAAGAGGAAGGCAAAGTAGAAGAAGAATCAAAGGTGACAACAGTTAAAAAGCCTAACAAAGAAATGAAGAAATCAGAAGAGAAAACCAAAGTTGGTAATGAAGAAATCAAAGAGAAATCTTCCCAAGGAACTTTAGAGAAATGTGGCAAAAAAGCCACCGACAACGAAGAGAGTGAAAAAGATGTTATCGCTACAAAAGGAAAGAAGGAAGTTAAGGACAACAAAGACAAAGTTGCCGTAAAAGAACTTAAGTCTCCAGAAAAGGCTACAGAAAAGTCTGAAACAGATGGACTTTCTATGAAATTGAAAAAATCCGACCAAAAGGAGAAACTTAGTGATGAAAGCGATAAAGAGACAAAAGCTAGAACGAAAAACGAAGAAGCTAAGAAAACTCTTACCCAAGTCGGAAAGGACAAAGCGGAGATTTGTGAAAAATCGGTAGTTACCAAGGAACCCAAGAAATCTGATCCCTTGGAGAGTTTAGCAGAAAAAGAAAAGTCCAAACAGACAACTCAAAAATCGCAAGTAGTTGTTCCTGAAGTTACTAAGAAGTCAAGTGAAAATAAAAAGGATTCCAAATTAGAAGAAAGCTCTGCAAAAGAATCTTTTGTTTCTAAATCAATTCAAAAAGATGAAGTTGTGGTTGAGCAACCCAAGCTGCAAAAGAAAGACAAGGAGACGAAGGAAGTGGAAACGATGGACAAGAAAAAACAACCGCTAGAAAATAAAAAAGAATCGCTAAAGAATAAACCCACACCTCCCTCTTCACCCAAAAAGAAACAAGAGTCCTCTTCCAAGAAACCCGAAACTGAGAAACCCTCCAAAGAAATCAAGGAGGTGGAGACGAAAACAAACTCTGAAACCAACAAACCCCAAGTTGAGGAGGTCAAGAAAACGTCCTGGGCCAGCATTACCAAGCAAGAGAAGACACCCTCTTCTTCCGAAAAATCTTCAAAATCCCAATCAAATTCCAGTGAAGAGGAATATAAAATCAAGGTTATAGAAACACCCTCAAAGGATACCCTTGACAGTAGTCCAAGTAAAAACAAGAAGTCAGCGGTGCCCACAGTTGTGCCACCACCCATTGCCTCAGCATGGAAAACTCTTAGTGGAGCTCAAATGATATCACAAAACCTTAACAAACAGGAAGCACCAAAAGCTACCACATCCCCCATGCCAACAACTGGTGGGGCAATTCCAAAAACCCCCAAAGCCAATGAAAAATTACTACCCGAACTGCCCACACCCAAAGAGGTAAAGGAACCCTTAAGTGGAATTACCAAATCCCTGGCAAGTAAGAAATCTAAGAATGTCCCAACAACTTCCTCCTCATCTTCGGCTTTAGACGATTTTCCCATCTTAAAGCCCTTGGATGCATTACCACCCTTGCCTACTCTAGAACCTTTGGAACTTTTAAGTGACACCACCGCTGACAAGAGTTCAACAAACTTCAAAGACATTAGCCTGATTAATTTCGAGAGTCCCCTACAAGAAAATCCTGCCTTGGAACCTAAAATAACCCCACCTCCACGGGGTTTTACCGAACAAAATCTCATCTTTGCTCTCTGCGGCTCCTTGCACTATGAAAATGAACAACGTTCAAGAGTTACACCTGAGAAATCAGATGTCTCGCCCACAACTCCCTCTTCCTCCAATCGTTCTTCATCGGCTCTTGATGAACCCTCCATGGCTGATTATAAATCCCTTACCGAAAATGATGACCCTTACATAAGTTTGGAACAAAGTTCTCAAGATACCTACACCACCAACACCAATACAACCAATGATAAATTTTCCTCCTCCACCAATTCTTCGGGTACCGAGGAAATCATAATTATGGAAGAAAAGAAAATGACCAAGAAACAGAAACGTAAGCGCCAGCAGCAATTGCAGGAATTGCAAAAACAAAAGGAACAACAATTGCAACAGCAACATCATCATCACCACCATTCTCATGGGGATGATGATGAGTTGAGACCCTTGATTGCCATGAGTGAATCACAAATTGAAACTGTTACCGCGGCCGCTGTCAATCCCTCAACATCGCCATTGCCTTCTCTATTGGATGAAAGTTTCACCATGAAACCCTTGCTGAAGTCCCACAATACTCTCAACCACTCTACCACAACCGATAGTGAAGGTCCCATGCCTGCCACAACATCCGATGATAATGTCTTTATTATGCCTTCGGCTGCTGCCTCATCATCTTCGGGTCATCAGCAACATAAAATTAAAACTAAAAAATTGGAACATAAAATCAACTTAATGGCTGCCATTGAAGCGGCTACTTCATCATCCACATCCTCGGCAGAGGAAAGTGGCGTGGAATTGGGTGGACGTCATCATGAACGTGATGATGCCATTATTGGTGGCTCACCTTTGGTTCCCACATCATTGATCTCGGCAGCTGCTGGCTTTACCGGTGCGGCCACCTCATCTGTCCTGCCAATGTCAATGGCAGCAATGGTGGCGGCCGGTGGTGCCGGTGCTGCACCCTTAGCCCTCAATACAACAGCTGCGGGGGCTTTAAAAAAGAAAACCAAAAGACGTAAGAGATAAGAATTAGCCATTTGTTTGTTTTGTATTTTTTGTTTGATATTTTTCTATTATATATATGTGGTGTATTTTAGCCACATATTTGTTGTTGTTAATCCTTCTCCTGTTGTTATCAAGGAGACGATGGGGCAGGAGGAGGAGGATAACACAATGACAGTGGACGGCAATCATCATCATTATCCAAGCGATGGCAGCAGCAATACGGGTAATGGTGGTGGCGATTCTAGTAGTAGTAGTAGTAATAGCCATAGTTCTGGTAGTAGTATTAAGAATAATAATGAACCTAATTCTCCTTCGTCTTCTGCCGCTCAGAAAATTTTTGAAGATTCGAATCAGTTTAAAGCTACCGAATGATCCAAAAATGTTTTGAGAAAATATTTATTAAGTTACTGAATGTTTTCAAAGCTTATGTGGAAGTAAATTTTCGGGGATATGGGGTGAAAAATACCATTTGTCCAATGTGGAACAAAAAAATATTGATTCGTATGGGAAAACTATGGATGCTATAATATGTCCATCCATGATTTAGTAATTTTAAAAAGATTTTAACCTTGGACCTTGGTAAATGTTCTGAATGATATGTATCTTTCAATCAGTGCCTCTGCTTGGGCGCCAATATTTTTATACGTACTTAGCAATAAAAAACTTAGCGATAGGAAGAAGGTCATATAATTCTCAAAATATACAAAAGTAAGATTTATAATTAGTTTATCTGAGATAGAAAAACTCATTTCAGGACACTTTTCCTAATCAATTTGACATTGGTATTCTTGGTTCGAAAGTGGTTAGAGAACACTCTTTGTGAAAATTATCTATTAAAACGCTCTTTTTGGTTCAGTCTCCAGCAATTAAACATTTCGAAATATTAAAACTGATTTGACTGTAATTTCATATTACTTATTTAACCTATTACGGGTAGTTTGCTTTAGCTTTGGGTAGGAAACCCTTTGGCAAAGAGATGTGGACATAAGGACGACCCAAAAAATTTTTTTTTGGAACTTCTTCGTACCCTCTATTTTTTCCATTTGATCCTAAAACCTTATGGGGTTTATCATGAATGGAATTTCCCCGTGAGTTTTGTTTTTCCACCGTTGCCACTTAAGGGAGAAAGTGAAAAAGCTCACGGGGAATTGCCGTTCATGATAACCCCCTATATATCCAATTTCATGGCGATCGGTTAAAGTTAACTCGTGCCAACCGAGCGAGACGCATTTTCAAGAAAATTCTCTTAAGGCCGCAATAAAGGCCGAATAAGCAATAAAGAAGAAGAAGGCCGCAATTATAGTTCAATCGATATACAACTTCGAATTTTAATATAGTTCCAATATATATATATATATATATTTGGCCGATTTTGGGCTCAATATAGCTATATCAAAATCCGATCCGATTTTCACAAAGTTTTGCGGGATTAGTTAAAAAAAATAATAAATACATTTTTATTTTGTGGACATAGCCTATATTTTGCCGCCCGATTTGACATATTTTAAAAAAGGATGCGCATATCTCAAGCAGATATGATAAGTCTGATGGGATGGGATAAAAATTAAAATGTTCGAAAAGTTACCAAGAGGATGCCATTTTGGATATAGAATAGATTCAGTTCCAGAAGAGTGTAGGTATTTGTAGGCCACGGAATTTAACGGAATATAATTTTGTGCGATCCGGCACAGCGCGAACGAGGGATTTTATACCCTCAGCATTTATGCTAACGGGGGTATATACACTTTCATACGGGCAAAATATGCCTCATCGAAATAATAGTTTTAGACCGCAAGTATGTTTGGACGAAATCCGTTTCAGACAATTTGGAGTCGATTTAGCAATGGCTGTAGAGCACGATAACTCGCGAACGGATGAGCCGATTTGGTACAAATTTTGGACTTCGTAATAGTTTGTCCAAACTTAGTATAAGTTCGAAGATAAGCCATATCCGTCCACTCCTTAAAGTTCCAATAGAATCCATATTGGAACCTTAACCACTCCTTCGGGTACCTCTCACACAAAATTTCGGGAAAATTCAGTTTTGGACCGCTTTCGAACCGCTTTGATTTTTATACCCTCAGCATTTATGCTAACAAGGGTATATACACTTTCATACGGGCAAAATGTGCCTCATCGAAATAATGGTTTTAGACTCCAAGTATGTTTGGACGAAATGTGTTTCAGACAATTTGGAGTTGATTTAGCAATGTCCGTCAGTCTGTCTGTCTGGCTAGCTGGAGCGCACGATAACTCTCGAATGGATCAACCAACCGATTCGGTCCAAATTTTGGGTATCGTAATATTTTGCCCAAAACTTAGTTGAAGTTCGAAGATGGTCTATATCGGTCCACTCCCCCACAAAAGTTCGAAAATGTTCGGAAAATTTGTGCGCACGATAACTCTTGTAGTAAGTAACCGATTTTATCCATACTTTGCACATCGTGAAATTTCTACCAGACATATATGAGGTTCCAATATGGATTTAATCGGTCCACTTCTTCTTCGGTACCTTCCACACAAAATTTCGGATAATTTCCGATTAGGAACTGCTCTTGAATCGCTTTGATTTTTGTTGCAATATATTGTATTCACTGCCCCCCATACGACGGTACATCATCAGGGGCAAGTCCATACTTCTTGAGAAAATAGTCTGAAAGATGCAAAAAGCCCCTGTGACACCGTGTGTTGTGGTTGAAACGCAAGATAACCCTCGAAGGGATCTGCCGATTCGGTCCAACTTTTGACCTTCGTAATATGTTGTCCAAACATAGTTTAAATAAGCCATATCCACTCCTTCAGGTACCTCCCCCACAAAAGTTCAAAAATGTTGGAAAAAATTGTGTGCACCATAACTCTTGAAGGGAGTGACCGATGTAATCCACACTTTGCACACTTCGAATATGGAGTATATTTGTCTACTTCTTCTGGTAACTCTCACACAAAATTTCGGATAAGTTCACTTTAAGACCTGCTCTCGAATCACTTTGATTTTTGTTGAAGCTATTTGCAGTCGCTACCTCCATTACGACGGTAAAAGTTTATTCATGTGCAGGTCCATAGTTCTTGGGAAAACATCCCGAAAGGTGTAAAAAGCCCTATGTCACCATATGTGGCTCTCGAACTGTTCAACCGATTTGGTGCAACATTTGGTCTTCATCATATTTTATCCAAACTTAGTTTCATGGGGCAATACCGGTCCCCAACTTCCGGTACTTCTCCCCAATATTTAAAAAATGTCACTAAAATGTTAGGACGATATCACTTGAACGGTGCAACCAATTTGGTGCAAACTTTGGATCTCCTAAAATTTTGTCAAAATTTAGTTTAACTTCTAAAATGGCCCATATCGGTCCTCCCTAATGGTACCTCCCCCACAAAAGTTCAACATTTGTGTTAATTCCTAATCCACATTTTTGTCGCCAAGTTCAAATGTTGAAAAAGGGCCACAAAATTCTGAAGAGACCCTTAATACATTCTATCTGTCCGTAGATGAAAGTTTCAATTCACATTGGCTGAGGGTATACCTATGTCGGCAAAGCCGACCGACACTTTTTTACTTGTTATTTAGTCTTTTAATTTTTTTTTTACATTAAGTCGAGAATATGATGTCAGAAAAATGGCCACCGCCACAGTTTATTGTCATTTGAGCCCTTTTTATGGCATTTTCCATCACTTTGGCCAAAACTTCCGGCAATAGGTCCTCACATTCTTGACGGATATTGTCTTTAAGAGCTAAAAGAGGCTGAGGCTTGTTGACATAAACCCGCGACTTCAAAAAGCGCCACAAAAAGAAGTTTGGAGCGGTCAAATCAGGCGATCTTTCTGGCCAGTGCAAATCGCCAAAACGGAAGATTAGGCGCCCGGGAAATGCATCCTTCAGCATATCGGTTGTGGCACGTGCAGTGTGTGCCGTTGCACCGTCCTGTTGGAACCACATGTTTTCCAATCCCAATTCATTAAGTTTCGGCAAAAAGAACTCGTTGATCATTGCTTTGTAGCGCTCACCATTCACAGCAACCGTTTGTCCCGCGACATCTATCTTCGAAGAAAAAAGGTCCGATGACTCCTCCAGCGAAAACAACACACCATACAGTGACTTTGAGCGGGTGTAATGGCTCGTCATGGGTTACACGCGGATTTTCAGTGCCCCAGAAGGGTAAATTTTGTTTATTTACGTACCCGCTAAGATGGAAATGCGCCTCATCACTCGTGATTATTTGTGCCAAAATTGTGCCAAAGTCACCTACCGATTATTGGTCAAATAAATAGTCACCAATATTCCGCGTTCTGGAGCAGTGTAGCGTAACATTGTTTATTAACGTGTATTTCGCATGTGTTTACTACACAAATGTCAAAACAGAACTGGCATTAGGGGTCAATCTCAAAATTTATAGCATTTTCTGATAGGAGGATTACTTTTGCGCCACCTTGTATTATTTCTTACAGACTCGGATTACGTCCGAATATTGACTACATCGGCCTCCCACCAATCACACAAAGTTTGAAAAGAGTACAGCTTAAGAACTCCTCTGGGATCAATTTACAATTTTTGACAACATGTGTATGCGGCCCTAGGGTCGTCGGTACAATTGTTTTCGGGTTCCATACTTCCTGAGAAATTGGTCCAAAAAGTCAAAAAACCCCTATAGACGTCAGGAGTATTGTGTTTAATTATTTTCTTTAGGTCCGAGGCTGAGGGTATATCTCTGTCGGCACAGCTGACTGATACTTTCTTACTTGTTTGTCCAAACTAAGATGAAGTTCGATAACTCCCGATCGGATCAACCGATCTGATCCACAATTTGTTTCTAGTAATATTCCTTCCAGGCATACATCAGCTCTCGAATCGTTTTGATTGTTTTTGCAAATGCTTGTCCTCGCGGCCTCTATGGCGACGGTATATGTTTTTTTATGGACAAGTCCATACATCGTTAAAACAAAATGGCCCAAAAGCTCTATTAAAACCTGTCGGCACCAACTAAAATTACTGAGGAGTACTATAACTTC
Organism: Musca autumnalis; assembly: GCF_047663935.1. Classification (NCBI taxonomy): domain Eukaryota; kingdom Metazoa; phylum Arthropoda; class Insecta; order Diptera; family Muscidae; genus Musca; species Musca autumnalis. The sequence continues at coordinate 200,313,512 of NW_027411866.1, read as the reverse complement.
TGAATTGAGTTTCCCATTTGACCGAAACTTTGGAGATCGTATTTTTTCAAAATTTTCACTTAAAGGCAGTTTTAGGGCTGTCCGAGGATTCCTTTTAAATTTTTTTTTATCGAAGATAGTTCTTGTGGTTCTGATTACAACGTTTAATTCTTTTCGTGGGCAAGTTCATGCTATCAGCCATATTGAACAAAAACTCATAAAATCATGCACTGGCCGAACTAAGCTAAGATCGACTATCTGGCTATAACAATTTTAATTTAATTACAAATATCTCCGCTTCTGTTTGGTAAAAACATGTTAGCCTTCCAATCAATAAGGCTAGCAGACCTTCAAATCAGTGCCAATTAAACTTATTAAACATATAGCAAAGCTATCCATTAATTTCTGAACTTTTGTTGTAATCGCCTATTTATTGAAAATTTTAAAAGATTGGATGTTGCTCATTACATTATATTTGATGAAGTCAAAGAAAAACTTTAAATTTCGAGCAACTTGGCAATCTGTAATCGTAGTTTGCAGAAAACTTTCATCCGTTGTGTCGATATAGTTGGCTCAGATTGCCCATGACCTACACTTCATTTCCAAAGCGAAAAATGTTTGTTGTTAATATTAAAGTATTTTCTGAATATATTGAAATTGTGGAAAAAAATTATACAAACAAATAATGAAAATAATTTTGATAAAGAATTTTATCAGTGTTATCAATGTATGAATTTGTTTATCACAATTATTCTTTAGGTTCGAACATTTTCATGTAAATTGCCAAAAAGTTTTCTGAAAATATTGAAATTTTCTAGAAAAATATGTCCTATCGAAAAAGATGAGTACAAGCAAATAATGAAAGTAATTTTGATAAATAATTTTATCAACATGTGAATTTGTTTATCATAATTAGTTTGTGTAGTCCACACGAAATTGACTTTGTTATTTGTTTGGACGCACTCAAATATTTGTTTTCATACAGGAAACATATTTTATTGTAGTGTATTTCCTTTTTCTGAATATTTGTAGTTTTAAAATGTTAATATGGGAATTCAAAACTTCCAAGGTTGATAAGTTCTGTTTTGTGTACGAAACAGTGCCCAGCAAAAATATTCATTGCAAATCGACCTACCTACCACCAGAAATCAGTAGTTATCTTTTGGCCACAAAAAAGTAGATAAATAAGTTACTCTCTGGTTACAACAAGCCGTAACTATTTTTATTGAACTATTTATTCGTCGAATTTTAGTGGCCAAGAAAATAACCACTGATTTCTGGTGATATAACCCCCTTGATAATATAATGGGTTGGTAAGTAGATTTGTAATGAGCATTTTTGTTAGAAGCTTTTTGATATTTTATAATACGAAGGAGAATTTCGTGGCTTTTCATAAATGATAAATATCGTGCATAAAGGTTTACTTCCAATAACTTTTAAATATTTTCTCAAATGGATCTTCAAATTACGGCATTAAGAATGAATGAACGAAAACTTTTCGAAAACTTAATTTAGTTTTTTTTTTTAAAGAATGGCAATATTCTAAAATTATTTTTAAAAAGTCTGCCAATGCGTTTTTTTTTGTTAATTTCACAAAAAATACAAAAACAAACAAATAGTTTTAAAAATGTTGTGATTATATTTTTTTCAACTTCGACGAACTAGGTTTTGATTAAAATTTTTAAATATTGAGAAACTAAAGAAAAAACGAAACTCAGCAAAAAAAGTATGCGATTTATCATTGTATTGTATTTTTTTTCTCTATGGGGAACAGTAAAAGTTTATAAATATTATTGTTTTTATTAATACTAAATTAATTTGATAGACAAGACAACAACAACAGCAAGCAAGCTATGTTATAACCAATAGATATTTAAAATTAACATTAATATCTACGAATTAAGTATTTTTAAATTAAAACACAATATATGAAGAACACAAGAGCAGCATCATTAAATAAATATATAAATATTAATTATAAGTAAAAACCTATATCTATGTATGCATAAAGGATATGTATAGCGGCAGGGTGTGGCAAAATGTGGGCATACAATGGAAAATGCTAAATTTTCTAAAATATAAAATTTCTCTTTAATACCCAAATGGGTAAGGAAATATTGGGAATAAATAATCGAAGAATTATTTAAATAATTTTTCTGCCTTCTTGTTGATAATCATTTCATTTCCATTTTGCCACACCCTGTACAATTGTAAAAAACCTCTAGTTTATATTTATAACATAAAATAATGAAATTAATGATTTTAACAAAGTTCAAATTAAAAATAATGCAAAAAATCACACAAAAAAATCTATGCTTAACAAATTATTTTTATTTTAGTCTTAAAACAAATTTTGTCTCTCTCTCTCTACTCTATCTCTTCAAGAATAGTTTTACTTCTTCCACTTTTTGGAAAGGAAAAAAGCAAATGACTCAATTTTGTGTGTGTGTCTTTTATTTTATCTTAGCATAATTTAATTTTATAAAGTTTTATTTTTATTTGTAGTAATTTATTTAAGTAGTTAAAATAATTGTTTATATTAATTTTTTTGTTCATATATTTTTTTAATTATTTACAAATCATCAAAATGTGTTAAAATTTTAATAACAATTGCGCTACAGTATTTATGAGTCTAATCTTGTCTTGATTATGTTTTTTTTTTTAATATTCTTTTAATTTCCAAAAACGATTAACTACCAAATATTTTTCAAATGATATTTTTCGTATAGGAAATTTATAGTATTTTTTTTCGTAATTTTAAGATAAAACAGTTAAATTGTGGTATTTGATTTTTAAAATGAGCAAAAGTTTTAAAACTTTTTGTGTTGTTTTTGTTAAATTTTCATAAATTGTAAATAATATTTAAGTAGGCCCATAAACAGTTTATTCATATATAATTATAAATCTATATATAGTTTATTATAATTATAAAGAAAAACCAAAACCAACTTTAAAAAAAAATCTAGAAAAAAATTTAAAAATTTTTAGAAAAAATTAAAAATAAAAACTTAAAAAATATTATACAAAAAATGCAATAAAAAATTAGTAAAAATCATAAAAAACTATAAAAAATAAACAATCAAAACTAAACAAAATAATATAAATATGTTTTATTTCAGGGGTGATATGCTTTCAAGGAATATGAAAGTGTCATAGTTGAATGCTTATGCAAAAAATATTTTCCTCTTTTAAAGAGTAATAAAATCACTTTTTGCCACAACTTTAATTTGTTTTGTTTACCCATTGCAATTGCGATATGAAAATACCATATTTCCTCCAAATATGGAACATCTAGCGCGACATCGATTTACAGTGGTGACCAATACATTTGCAACAAAATTGAACGCATTAGAATGCTTTACTTCAAATATTTTTTGAACGTAAAATTATTATTTTTTTGCATTTATATTATATGTTATATTATTATGTCATATTGCTTCAAAAATAAGGGTTCATACGGAAGAAGCATGGGCGCGGGTGCAAGAGACAGAAAATGTAGAAGTAATGTGAATTTCATTTCAGTTATCGATTTAATAGCAAAAGTAATTTGGGGTCTCGAAAAACATATGATCGTATCAGAATGATGGATACTGGGGCCTAATTAGGTGATTCGATATCGAGTTGTTTCGAACCGAGTACTCAAAGTTGGGATGACAACATTCATTATCGAGTAAAATTATCGAGTTATTGAGAATAAATTTGCAAGAAATTACTCGTAGCTAAATTGCCTATCGTAAACCAATAAAATGAACGACTTCTTAATGCCTTTTTGTATAAAATGTAATTTTTTTTTTTTTTTGAAATTTTGCCTGTAAGGGCGAATATCATTTTTTAATGATTTTTTTATTAATTTTCTCGTTTAGAGTTAAGCTTGATGATCGGAAAAATTGTTTTTTGTTGCCGGTTTGTAGAAGAAAAATAAAATTAGTAAAAAAAATCTCAGCATTCAAAGTTGAGAAAAATCCTTTGCGCTGGTTTGAGATATAGTAATAAAACTAAATTTAAAAAAATATACAAATTTATACATTCATTAGGCAAACTTTACTGTTTGCAGTCTTTAAAAAAATTTTTAAAAAAGTAAGCATTTCCGCAAAAAATTTTAATATTAATAGCTTTTTTTATAGGTGAACAACATTAATATAATACATCCTCCGTTGTTAACCAAAGGAAAGACCCTCTCAGAGAGGCTAAGTGAACAACCCTCCAAATTCCCTCTCATTTATTTTGAGAGAGAACTATTAAGGTAGATGTATTAGCAATCTGTTACAACAATGTAAAAAAGGTTTTGTAAACATAAATAAATTTCTTATATTCTTAGCACTACTTCATTCCGAAATTATTATTCAATGTATGTATTATTCAGCAAATTCCACAAATATTTAAATTTTTTCATTCATTATTTTGGTTTTTAGCTTTTGTCTTAAAATAAACACATTTTTTGGCGTCTACCTTCTTAATATTCCCTAAAAATTACCTGATCGATTACCGGTTTCTATCGAAAAAATCGATGACATTGCTTGAACGTTTTCGATCGAGTCTTGTCATGCCGTTTTTTTTTATCGTGTCGAAAACTTATTCACTAGCAAATTCTCGATCGAATCGAATCACCTAATTAGGCCCCTGATCTATTGAAGTTATAACAGGCAGTATCATTGGAAATTCTGAAATCTATAAACTAAAAAGCTCATCAGATAATAATTAACCCCAGCTAAATTAATTAGAAGTAGTGGAATTTAGACAAGTTCTTTCACGACATGTTTTGATGCAGTTCTAACGGAGTAGTGAAAAAGGCACACCATTCCCCACATTTTATGAGCATTCGTATGCGATCCAACGATTGACATCCATTTCTCACATTTTAATAGCATCCGGATGCAGTTCGTGAAAAAGGCACTCCGTTCGTTATATTTTATTAACAGTTTGTACATCCCTACAAGCGCACCGGCATCAATTCTTCCAAAAACAGAAAAGCGTGTTAACATTTCCAAAAATTTGTTGTAAAACACAAAAATTTTCGAACATTTCTGCGGTAATTTATGAGAAGAAAGTTTTTTAATGGAGAGCATGTCGAAATCTTTACTGACGATGGGAAGACAATATAAAAAAGCTTTTAACATATGAAGCAAGAACAATACACCTTGGATTAAATAGAGAGCGGAGGAAACAAACAGAGTAGCGAATGCCGCCCTGAGAGCAGCAACAGGGTGAAATATTCTTCCAGTACAGCGACACAATTATAATCGTATAAACTCCTATTGGGCAAGGATCGAAGGCACTGTGCAAAACATCTGCCCGACGGCACAGGCCCGCACAACACACTGTCCCTTTTTACTTTTACGCTAGTGAATCTGTTACATCCCATCGAAACAGCCACGTCCATAGAAATTTAGGTTGACACAGAGGCAGTTTAAGCAGAAGAAAGGATATACAAACATATAGGCTGACTTTCGTATAGTCAGTTGCTTTACAAATGACTGAAAGTGTGCCAAGAGTACATGTAAATTAAAAATTTTGCAAAAAAAAACAAACAAAAAACATAAGAACAAAAATAACGGCTGTCAAAGGTCTGATATGAAAAATTGTAAAATAATATTTTTAGAGTAGAAAATGCAGTTAAATGCAAAGAAATTATATGTTTGGATGCAAACAAATTATATGTTTGGGTGCAAACAAATTATATGTTTGGGTGCAAACATATTATATGTTTGGATGCAAACAAATTATATGTTTGGGTGCAAACAAATACAAACCCAAAAGCCACAGAAAAACAAACACATGCACCAGTGGGCTCTTTCTGAGAGCAAGAGAGCGTAAATGTCAATGTGAAACACATTGAAATGTATGCTCACTTGCTCTCAGCAAGCGCTAACTGGCTATCCCTAACATATACACACATTTATAAATGGTGGCGTTTTATTGAAAGGCATTGAAAAAAGGCAAAAGCACAACAGACACACAAACAGACTTTAATAAAAAAAACTGAATGAAATAACTTACACTGTGCAACACGAAAATTGAGAGGAAACGTGTCTTGCCGTTTTTTCGTATCTCATCAACTTTCGCTGTTATAGGCCTCCAAAGGTTTGAGGCTTTGATGTAAAAGGAGGTCATTTTTCAAGACTATATCTTCCAAACCGTTAGGAATTTTGAATTTATCTCAGAGGCAAAGTTGTAGGTCTTGTCTTAAGGAACAAAAATTGTGAACACATATAATCCATCAAACTTTATCTGCAAGATCAAAATCGCCAAGGTCAAATTTATTTTATAATATTTCTCGGCTTGTGGTCTACAGATATCAAACCGATCAAACTTGAAGCAAGCAAGCAATGCACCTCAGATCTCAATAAACATCTTTCTAGAACATAAAAACCATGTATAGACGATTCTTAAAGGTCAAATTAGCAAAGCAAATGGAATTTTTAACCTGCTGTCTCTGGTTCTGGCCCACAGATACTAAACCTTTCAATATTCAAGAAAACAACCAGCTACAAAAATTTAGCAAAGGTATCAATAAACAACTTTCTGGAACATGCGAAATGTCTATGAACGGTTCTTAATGGTAAAAATAGCAAAACACTTTTGAAAATATTCAATTTTTACACTTTTTTCTCCGATTCTAGTCCACAGATACCGAATCGTCCAAAACTTAAGGATACCGTCAACCACAAAAATGTACCTAAGATTTCAATAAACAACTTTTTGGAACATATAAAGATTCTAGGAATGATTCTTAGGGCTGAAATTCACGAACAATTAAATTATTTTTAACATTCCCCCAGCTCAGGTTTGGAAATAACAACCTGTTAAAAACTCAATGAAATTTAAAAGTTTTGTTATTTACGGACCTAAACAGGAAATAGTGATCCAAAATAATCGAATTTTGAGCTTGAATAATCTTTCCTAGAATCTTCATTTGTTCGAGAAACTTGTTTGTTGAAATCTAATGTAAATTTTTGTAGTTGACTGTATCTTTAATTTTTGGGCGGTTGCGCATCATTGGACCAGAGTCAGACAAAAAATATAAAAATTGGATATTTTCAAAAGATTTTTGCTATTTTTAATATTAAGAACCGTTCATAGACATTTCTCATGTTCCAGAAAATTGTTTATTGATGCCTTTGCTACATTTTTGTAGTTGGTTGTTTCCTTGTATATTGAACGGTTTAGTATCTGTGGACCAGAACCAGAGAAAACAGGATTAAAATCCCATTTGTTTTGCTATATTGACCTTTAAGGACCGTGTATACAGATTTCGTATGTTCTAGAAAGATGTTTATTGGGATCTTAGGTAAATTTTTGTAATTGGTTGTCTGCTCCAAATTTGATCGGTTTGATACCTGTAGACCAAAACCCGAGAAAAAATTTTAAAAGAAAATTTATCTTGGCGATTTTGACCTTGCAGATGAAGTTTGATGGATTATATGTGTTCCAAATTTTTATTCTTTAAGACAAGAGCTACAACTTTGCCTCTGAGATAAGTTCAAAATTCCTAACGGTTTGGAAGATATAGTCCTAACTAAATGACCACTTTTTACATCAAAGTCTCAAACCTTTGGAGGCCTATAACCGCGAAAGTTGATGAGATAGTAAAAACGGCGAGACACGTGTCTTCTCTTTTTTGGTCTTCTATCACACTGTGAAATCAGAATATGGTTAATAATTTTCGTGTTGCACAGTGTTATACTTATTTAAAAACACTATTTTGTCAAAGTGAAAACTTAAAATCTAGTACGGCTTTTGTTGAGAATATTTCCAGATGTGGAAAAAAATTTCTCGTTGCCTTGTATATCAAGTAACATTGCTTTTACATTCATCTCCTTAAACGGCGGAAATAAAAACATCCCTATAAGATGTGTCATTGTTGGTACAAAGCGTTTAAGCCATGATTGTTTAGTTTTAGCTTTCAAATCCTTTCATGAATTGAGAGTCAATGGTACAAATTCAGCAGACTGTCAAAAGTTTTTAGACCAAAGGGCAAAAATGTACATACTAGGGTACTTTTCCGAGCTACATTTTTCGGAACACTCTCTGAATATTCTATGAAAACCCAAAAGAGGTTCTATCAATGAAAAATTTTAGTCAGATATACCATCCAACTCATACTTTTGTAGCAAAATACCCTTAATCTCATTCTGGACTTGGTATATGCTCTCGAGCATAATATATGTAGGTATGTTGAATTGAACGTGTTCTTATTAGGGTTTAAAAGCCAGCAACTAAAAACATTAGCATTAGCTGTACACTTCAACTGCTACACAATATTCACACACACGGCCAAATAAGCAACCGAACGCATATGTATTTTTGTACATTTTTGCTTATTTCGTTTTTTACGCCTAATGTTTTTTTCGTTAGGCATAATCGACAACCACGCTACATATTTAGCAGTCGGCTGACCATTCGTCGCAGCGAATTAGCCAGAGAGGGTGTTTTTTGTCACTAGAGTTGCCAACGCAGTAATAAAAAAGATGTAATTTATGGGCCGATTCCGTACAGCGAGGCGAGTCATGTCGCGTCGTCTATCGTCTCTGTGACAAAATTTAAAAAATGCACTACGTACAGCTATAGAGAATAATCGTCGATAACAAGTTATTTTTATTTTATTTTTATTCGTTAGTAAAAATGTACGGCGACAGCTAATTTGTTGTCGCCGGAAAATGAACATTTCGGCGACAAAATTTGACGACGTCAGGCGATATTGCCATACGAAATCGAAAAATTGCATTTAGCAACGCGACACGACTCGCCTCGCTGTACGGAATCGGCCCATTAATGTCAAAATGCTCCCATCATATGGTAGAACCTAAAAAACTGCAAATTTTCGGTGCTTTTGCTAATATGGCGTTAGCATTTTAAACCCTGGTTCTTATATCTTCTTTCAACATTTTCGACCATTTTTTGTTTAGCTCCAAGTGTTTAAAACATCTTACAACGTTTTTGGACCGTCAATCAGTTTTTCCAATTCGGAAAGAGAATGTTTTTTAATAACATCACCCATAACAAATAATACAGTGAGATAAACATGATTTGCAACAAGATTATATTTCATTAACCCTTTGAGTAATTTTTGTATTTGCTTCTCTCATGAACAAAACAAATGGCAAACAAACATCATCTTTCTTCACTCATACTCTGGCCTTTCCATGACAAAACGGCAATAAGTACCAGACTACAAAAACGAAGCAAATATTTTAGGAAATTTTCTGTCGGTTTTATATTCTTGTGCGACTTTCATATTTAGTATGGTCGTTTGCACGACTTCTGAAGGGAGACCAAAAATTTAGCACGATCGTGTCACATAGTGCAGATCGTGTTTAGTCGTGTCGTGCAAAACCGTGTCGAACAATAAAACACGATCACGCACGGCCAAAAATATATGTCAAAATCGTGTGTTAACGCACATATCTTGCGCTAACAAAATATCAAACGCATCGCATTACAGAGTAACCCCCAGATAACCTTGCTCGTCTCCACAGGAAGATGTAGCAGGAAGCGATCCCTTTAATGTTTCAGAATTTTCGGACTTCATTCTAGCTTCTGTACCTCTCGATTTTTTAAAACTACCGCTTTTCCATTTCTCTATTTTTCCTGCGGAAAAGACGTTTCTCCTCCTATAGCTCTCGTGAGCTACTGATTGCAGAGTAGCCCTATATGCCGCATGTTTACCTTCGGTAGCAGCACGACACTCCTGATCATACCAGGGGGCTTCTTTGTTGGAGGCTTCTGGAATCCAAGCATGGTTTTTGCGGGTCTTTGCATGGAGTGGGCAATACTTTGCCACTGGGCGGATATTTTATCGGAACGAGGAGTACTTTGATTAAGCAATTGAGCCAGTTGAGCGGAATATGCTGTGGTTATCTGTTGTGGTTGTAGCTTACCAATGTCCAACTTCTGTGTTGTGTCTGTTCGTACTTTTTTTAATACGCTTAACCCACATAAAGCTACTGGTCGTTTAAACGCCACAAAAAAATGGTTGCAAAAATTGACGTAAAACTCAGATTTTGGCATATAAGAATTTTTAAAGAAGGCCTGATTACAGGAAATCTATACATTTTAGAGAAAAAATTTATATATTAAAAAATGCTTAAAAAGTCTCAAAAATGTCATTTTCATATAAAATTTGCAGTTTTTTTGCAAAAAATCTCGGTGCTAAGTGGTTTAATCTGGTACGTACCTTTGGTGCAACAAAGTGATGGTCCGAGTATACATATGTTTGCTCTTCGAAACAACCGTACATCCAAAACGCTCAATGAATGACTTCTATCACGATCAATTTGATTTATTGTTCTATGATCTGGAGACAGCCAGATGCCCTTATGAATGTCGAGAAGCTTAAATCTGGTACTGCTAACTAAAATGTTTTCCTAAAATGTGTTCCATTGTCAGATGTTTCATTGTGGAGACGGAATTTCCCGACTGTTAGGCCAATGATATTATGCTTCCAATTTTGGCATTAATCGCCTAGAATAATTTTAATGGCATGGGCAGGACAAAGGTCATATACGAGTATTTCTTCCAAGCGCTCGTAGAATATATCTTTGGTCTGTTCGTACTTCTCTTCAATGGGAGCATGAGCGCAAATAAAGCTAATGTTGAAGAATTTTACTTTTATCAGGGCCCCCTGCGGCACATGTTAGATCACTAACTTTAAAGCCAGCCCACCAGATGCCATTTTTAAGCCAGTCAGGCCCATTGCTTGGCTTTATTCATCCCTTTATTGTAATGTTCACAAATATAAATGTATCCAGTCTGCAAACATTACTGTCGCCGTAGCAACTAAAAACCGGAAAAATCGCGTTTTTATCCAAAACTCTAAAGGTCACGGGTAGAGAAACTTCGGCAATAAAGTAGCAAACGATTAATTAAACAAGTAAAAAAGTATCAGTCGGCTTGGCCGACAGAGATATACCCTCAGCCTGTGTATATTGAAACAATTTTTCCCAAAAAACGTATGTATGGGGTTTTAAAAATTTTCGGCGCATAAACCGACAAAAAAAATTGATTAGGATTAAAGATCAAAAGTTTTGCGGAGGAGATACTAAAAGGAACGGATCGACATTGACCATTATGGAAGTGGATCTCCAGCCACTACACATGGTACCATAGGGGGTTTTTACACCCTTCGGGCTGTTTGCTCATGAAGTGTGGACTTGCCCCTGAAAAAACTTTTACCATCGTAATTGAGGCAGTGAATACAAGTTGCTTCAACAAAAATCAAAGTGATTCGATAGCAGGTCTTAAAGTGAACTTATCCGAAATTTTGTATGGGAGGTACCTGAAGGAGTGGACGGATTGAGTCCGTATTGGAACCTCATCTAAGTCTGGGAGACATTTCACGCTTTGCAAAGTATGGACCAAATCGGTTACTTCCTTCAAGAGTTATCGTACGAACAATTTTTCCGAACATTTTTGAACTTTTGTGGGTGAGGTACCTGAAGGAGTGGACCGATATGGCTTATCTTCAAACTTAAAATATGTTTTGACAAAATATTACTAAGGCCATATTTTAGACCGAATCGGCAGATGCGTTCGAGAGTTATCTTGCGCTCCAACCACCTCACACGGTGACATAGGGGTTTTTTGCAACTTTCATGCTATTTTCTCAGGAAGTATGGACTTGCCCCTGATGAAGCTTATACCGTCGTATGGAGGTCAGTGAATACAAGTTGCTAAAACAAAAATCAAAGCGATTCGAGAGATGGCCCTAAACTGAACTTTTCCGAAATTTTGTGTGGGAGGTACCCGAAAGAGTGGACCTATTGAGACCATATTGGAACCTCATCTATGTCTGGTAGAAAGTTCACGATGTGTAAAGTATGGAGCAGATCGGTTGCTTACTTTAAGAGTTATCGTTAGCACAATTTGTCTGGCTGGCTGGAGCGCACGATAACTCTCGAACGGATGAACCGATTCGGTTCAAATTTTGGCTTTCGTAATATTTTGCCCAAACTTAGTTTAAGTTCGAAGATGGGTTATATCGGTCCACTCCTTCCGGTACCTCCCAAACAAAAGTTTGAAGGGAGTAACCGATTTGGTCCATACATAGCACATCCTGAAACGTGTACCAGACTTAGATAAGGTTTCAATATGGACTCAATCGGTCCACTCCTTCGGGTACCTCCCACACAAAATGTCGGAAAAGTTCAGTTTAGGGATATCTCTCGAATCGCTTTGATTTTTGTTTTAGCAACTTGTATTCACTGCCCCCCATACGACGGTACAAGTTTCATTAGGGGCAAGTCCATACTTCCTGAGAAAATAGCAGGAAAGTTGCAAAAAAAATCCCTATGACACCGTGTGATGGGGTTGGAGCGCAAGATAACTCTAGAACGGATCTGCCGATTCGGTCCAACATTTGGCCTTAGTAATATTTTGTCCAAACATAGTTTAAGTTCGAAGATAAGCCGTATCGGTCCACTCCTACAGGTACCTCCCCCACAAAAGTTCAAAAATGTTCGGAAAAATTGTTCGTACGGTAACTCTTGAAGATAGTGGCCGAGTTGGTCCATACTTTACACATCCTAATATATATACCAGATATAAATCAGGTTCAAATATGGACTATATTTGTCCACTCCATCAGGTAGCTCCCACATAAAATTTCGGATAAGTTCACTTTAAGACCCGATATCGAATCACTTTGATTTTTGTTGAAGCAACTTGCATTCGCTGCCTCAATTACGATGGTAAAAGTTTTTTTTTCAGGGGCAAGTCCATACTTCTTGTAGTGGCTGGAGATCCACTTCAATAATGGTCAATGTCGATCCATTCCTTTTAGTATCTCTTACGCCAAACTTTATCAACATTTTGTCGGTTCAAACGCCAAAATTTTTAAAATCCCCTAAATACATACGTTTTTTGGAAAAAATTGTTTCAATATACACAGGCTGAGGGTATATCTCTGTCGACAAAGCCGACTGATACTTTTTTTCCTTGTTTTATATTATACATATATAACTTAATTTCATATATCATAAGAAATAAAAGCTATTTTTTTAAAATTTAAATGGAATAAGAGTTATTGTAGACAAAAGGCCAATCATTCGTGCAACAGGAAATAATTGTTTTGATATTTTTTTTTTCGTTTCATAGAATTTTTTAATTTTTTTCAATGTGTTAAGTGCGGAACCTTTTTTATAATAAAATGAAATGAATGTTATTTTAGGCATTAATAGGCAAAAGTTCATTCATTCTCACCATAGGAAATCATGTTTGAGAAAAAAATCATAACCCTAGTGTACGTACACAAAAATAAACAAACTAAAATCACCACAATTTCTTTTATTACGGCATCGAATACCGAGAGGAGAATAAAATTGTCGAAGAAATGAGAATAATATTGTTCAGTTGACAACAACTATTGTTGCATTTGACAAAAACAATTGTTGAAATTGACAAAAAACGATTATCGGAGTCACAATGCTACATACGGAATCTAACAATATATTTACAATACATATTTTGCTCTTCGAATATTGTTCGATCAATCATATTTTTTCTCTACGTGTGGCTGATCTTATCCATATTTTTGTATTATCTGAGTACTTTCCAAAAATATTGTTTTTATATATTTGCATTCATAACAATTTTTTTTTCTTTGCAGGATTTCAATTCCATACAGATCATGGCAGTGATAATGTAGATGGTATGGATAAAACTCACAATAAACTGAACAAGAAACAAACGACGACTGATGTAAAGAATTCAAACCACGATAGCAAAATCACAACAGCAACAAGTAAAACAGATACGGCCTCCAAGAAAAAAATAAATGATAGAAAATACCTAAAGCAACAACAAATGTCACAAGATTCAACAGCAAGAACACTACCACCTCAAGCAACACAGGATACTGCAGCAGCAGATACGCACAATAATACCATCTACGATGATGATGGAGACGATGATGATAGTGATGAGATGAAGAAAACACCCGCCTCAATAGAATATTTAACCCATAATGCAATGGACAATTGTTTTGGTAACAACACAGATGGTATCGGCTCTACATCATCGACAAAATCGGGTGCAGTAGCAGCATCCTTTGAAGCTGCTACCATTGTCAACATTGATATATTCGATGATCAGCTGAGTACAAGCAGCCTAAGTAACACAAGTCGTTTCTCTTGTGAGAATGCACCATTGGCTACGACTACACCACCGATTAGTTTAAATGGTGTTATCGATACAAATCTAATGCATTTCTCTCACAGCGTGACAACAACGGAAAAATCTGCCGGTGGTGGAGGAGGTAGAGATACCAAGGAGAGTAGTGAAGAGGGGGAACATAATAATACAACAACAAATTGTTCTGGGAAATCCTCAAAATCGTATCATCGCCGTCGAAACAATACCGAAAACGATGATGAGGAAGATGATGATTATGATGGTAATAGCAGCAGTAATGGTAGTGCTGGATCTTTGTGAGAATTACTGAAAAATCCTTCATTGGTAAGGACAACAGTAATGAGTAGAAATTTCTATTTCAATCGTTTGTATAGAAATATATTCAATAATAATAATCATCATCATCAGCAGCAGCACCAGTCGCAGCAACAACAGCAGACGGTATCGTTGCAACAATCACATCAGCGTCATTCTCATCAGTTACGCGTGGCATCGGTAACATCACAGCAGCAGCAACATCCGACTTCTCTTGAAAGAAAAAGTGTTGTTGGAACTAATCACCACCATCAGCATCCTCATCAGCATCCGAGTAATAGTTTTAATATTCTCAATAATAAGTGAAACGATGTGACAAGTGAATGAGAGTGAGTAATAATCATGTAGTAGGTAATTCGTTTTTATCATCAGCATCAGTTATGAGTGAGTGATACATATATTGTGTACTTTTTTATGAAAACCTTTTAAGAACACACACAAACATGGACATTGTATTAAGTCGGAGTTATTATCTGAGTAATTTTGGGTTACATTTTTAGAAAATATAATTCCTGCTACCATATTTTCAAAGCATTATAATTATTGTAAACATATGATTCGTTTCTACCATAAAAAGTGGGGAACCATCTTAGTGAAAATAATATGGTAACCTGTTAGCAGTGCTTTCTAAAGCAAAACAGTGTGGTGATTTTTAAAATAGTTTTATAAAATTACTAAAACACATGATAGTTCTGTAAAATTATTTTCACAGGTACATATTTCATTGAGTCTTTTTTAACAAACAAATTATAAATCGCGTAGTTTGAAAACATTTACAACTGTAATATATGTTTTGTTTTTAGTCCATATTTAGACAATGCTTTGCTCCCGACACGTTGATATTTTGAAAATCTGTCTAAAAATAAACTTATCTAAAAGGTATAATCGAAAAATTATCATACCGACAATTCTGACTAATTTTATTCCCTGTGAACTCCAGAACAAGTGCCGACCAATTATTAAATAACGGGTTTATGCGAAAGCCCTTCGAAAATTTAAAAAGTAGTGTAGAATATTTGGTAAACATTACAAGTGATCGATCGAATTGATTTAAATAAATAACCTATTTATGGTCAGTAAACTGAAAAATTTTCGATAAAATCTATATATTATATACTTATATGTATATATATTTTAAATTCCCTCGTTTAAATACAAGATTAGGTACTTATTGAGCTCACAAAAATATAGTGTGAATACCGCAAACCGTTTAAATAAAAAGAGTGTTTCGTAGGCGGTCATTTGCCACAAAACGACATACAGTTTATCAAGTAATTGTTTTCGAACCAAGAAAACTTGCACAAATTAATTGGTCGACTTATTTAAGAGAAGATAGGATGTATAAATAAAAAAATTACATGGGCTAATTTTTTATTTATACATCCTATCTTCTTTAGTAGATCTGACAACCCTCCTGATCTAATTATTCTGTAAGTAATATTTGATGTAATTGATAGCAATCCTTCCTGGTGAACTAAAAACTCATAAAACGTCGTCGATTTCAGATATTCCCGGTTTAAAACCTATAGGACCCTGTTTGTTAGTAGTTAATCCTTACTAAGAATAAAATTAATAAAATGTCGTGATTTTCAAGTATTCATTTACCGAAAATATGGAGTATTTTAGAACTTCATTACATTTCGAAAACATTTATTTGACACTTGCATTATAGCATGTTCCCACGACCGTTTGAATTACGTTGCTAGCCTGTCGAATAACGTGGATGAATTAACCCGTTTCCACGACACCATTCGTCATTCAAAGTAACTTGCTTTATTCTTTCTCACTTCTTGTTTCCTGTTTTGAACCGAAACGCACATAATATATACTAAATTGAACAGAAAAGACTATAAACTGCCTTTAAAGTGCATGTTTTAGATTAGGGCTGCTCAAAGGGCGCACTTCTGCTGTCGGCGTGTGTCAATTTGCTCACTCACACAATTGAAAAAGAGAGCTTTTGTTTTTGAAATGAACATTTTCAATTCACATATTTTTTCCATTACACAAGACAACCCAACAAACCAACATTACTCGAACAAAACATCATATTTGAATTATAAATTCTTGTGTAGCTACTGGAGAATAAACGAAACTTGATTCTCTTGAAAATAATGAATGTGCATGCTAATTATTAGCTTATCCGTGTAATTGTAGATTGTATTTATACGAATTGTTTTTCGTAAATTTTATAAAATCAGACTGAATGGTATGTTGGGAAACTATGAACATGTTTGTGTTTCAAAACCAACACAATAATAAAATATGTTTGTAGTTGTATGAGCAGCCCTATTTTAGATGTTTCTACACACTTGTCATTAATATTTTCCATTAATTCTGAAAATTTTGGTATTTTCAATATTCAACTAAAAATATAATTCCCGAAATAACGCCGAATTTTTTGAATTTCAAATGAAAAAATGTTACGTGCATATTGAAAATGTCGAATTACAAACGTAAAAATGGAATTTTTTGTAAACAACAAAAATGTTTCGAATAACATAATTCGCGCTGTTCTGCTTTAGTCACAAAATAACAAAAATAAATTAACAAATTAAAGTCACACCTTTTTCAGATGTAATTCGAATCATTTTAGTTGTAATTCGAATCATTTTAGTTGTAATTCGTGAATTACATTTGTAATTCGTAACATTTTATTTGTAATTCGAAATATTTCAATTGTAATTCGAATTATTCCATTTGTAATTTAAATTATTAAAATTCGAATTATTCTATTTGTAATTCGAGTAATTTCATTTGTAATTCGAATTGTTCTATTTGTAATTCGAATTATTCCATTTGTAATTCGAATTATTTTATTTGTAATTCGAAACATTTCATTTGCAATTGGTTGTGTTTCGAATTTCAAATGGAATAATTCGAATTACAAATGGAATAATTCTAATTAAAAAATATGGCATAAAAAGAATACTCTTCCACCTGGCGGAAAAATCTGGAAAAATTACCACAGGTAGATCTTGTTGTCCTGATCACAAATATATAAACTTTTCCGGGGGGAAGTCCATAATTCCCGAGATATGGGCCTCTTAAGTTCCGAAAATTCCCTTGTTAAAGTAAGAAAAATTTTTAAATTAAAAAAAATGTTGTTTTCGTGCCCTAAATTGGCTCCTGTCCATAGGAGAAAGTCTTAAATCTCCGGCCCAAGGCCGGCTACTTAGAAAAAAACTTACAATTTAAAAAAAATTTCAAATTTTTTCCGTCAGGTGGAAGAGTATTCAATTTGTTCCAAAAATATAATACAAAATATAATAAAATATTAAAAAATATAGTAATTCGAATTGCAAATGGAATAATTCGAATTAAAAAATATAATTGAATAAATACAATTTCAAAAAGAATAACTGGAATTGCAAATGGAATTCTCGAATAACAATTAAATTGTTTCGAATTACAAATGAATTAATCGAATTACTAATAAAATAATAAGAATTTCAAATGCAATAATTCGAATTACAAATCAAATAATTCGAATTACAAATTAAATAATTTCAAATGGAATAATTCGAATTACAAATGGAATAATTCAAATTACAAATAAAATAATTCAAATTACAAATGGAATAATTCGAATTACAAATAAAATGCAATAATTCGAACTACAAATGAAACAATTCGGATGTATAAATTCGAATTACAATTGAAATGTTTCGAATTACAAATGGAATTCTCGATTTACAAATAAAATGTTACGAATTACATATGGAATTCTCGAATTACAACTACAATGATGCGAATTACATCTGAAAAAGGTGTAGTTTGTGTCAACAAAAAATTTGAGAAAAATTAAACCAAAAATAACTCAACATAATTCACGGTGCTCTTGAAGCAAATTTAAATGGAAGGTGCTTGCACCTGGGAAGTTTTTGCAGATTCTGAAACTACAATGTTCGTAGATGAAAAATATCAATAAATCGCGATTCAAGTTGACCTATTTAGGAGTGGTTTAGTTTTTTCGATTTTGCTTTTTCGATTTTCCTATCAAAATGGGAATAAAGAAAATGTTGCAGCTATGAAAATTCTCTACATGATTGATCTTTATGGTATTCTCGTCGGTTTTACCGTTTTTGAGACAATTCAAATTCAATTCAATTCTGTATCGCCCCTTTATAAAACAATGTCATGACTGCAAATTCCCAACTTAAACATGTATCTAAAAATGGTACAACCTAGGAAAAGTTACATAAGCCAGTCTTGTAGAGAATTTCCACAGCTTTAAGATTTTCTCAGGTCTCATATCGATAAGACTTGCCGCATTCAAGAAAATCAGAAACTCTAACAAAAAAAACCTAAAAATGTAACCTGAGCTTCTTTATCTCCAAAATGGTATAGCCTGGGAATAAATCATAAAGGTCATTCCTCCAGAGAATTTTCACAGCTACAATATTTTCTTTAGCACCATTTCGACAGGACTTGCGGTTTCCAAACAAAATCGTGAAAACCTAAAAAAACCCTTAAAAATGTGAATTTGACCGCGATTTATTTAAAAATCCCTACAGTGATTTTTTCTTGTTTTTGGTTTTTTCTAATCTATGAACATTGCTTTTTCAGAATTCACAAAAACTTTCCATGTGTAAGCGGTTTTCATCAGAAGTTAGTTAAGGAGCACCCTTCATGACATTGTTTTATAAGGGGGCGATACAGTCAGTGCATTTTCCCAATTTGAACTTCTACATTTCAATAATCGTAAAACCTACGAAAATACCATAAAGGTCAATCTTGTAGAGAATTTTGATAGCTACAGCATTTTCGTTAGTCCCATTCTGATAGGACTTGCGGTTTCCAAGAAAAATCGTTAAAACATAAACAACCCCTAAAAATGTCAACTTGAATCGCGATTTATTTAAAAAGCGCTCCGGCGATTTTTGATTTTTCTCATCTATGAACATTGTAGTTTCAGAATCTGCAAAAACTTCCCAGGTGCAAGCACCTTCCATTTAAATTTGTTTGAAAAGCACCGTGAATTCCCTTTCCAAGAAACCAGTATTTTTTGCTTTAGGAACAGCGTACATTATATGCATGAATCTCAGCATTGGCAACACTTTCGGAACACTCTTAATAATATCGCTCATTTACTCAAAGAGTGGAATAAGTCAAGAAATGCGTTTTCTGAGCAATATCTATTTTTTTCTGTGACGTCTACTTTATCATGTATCAAATTTTTCTGTTGATATCTCAAAAATTCAACGAGTTCCAGCTTATTTCTAGGAGTTTGGCATAAATCAACAAAAAAGTTTTTTGAGTCTATGAAGCACAGAAATTTATTTTATTGTGTAACAATCTTTTTAGGTTGGGAAGTCAAATATTAATCGGAAATTTAAAACTCTTTTTTTTTCGAAACATCATTTTTTGAGATGTATCACCATTAGAGTAAATGAGCGATATGTTTGTGTCTTTCTGTACATAAGAAGTGGTAAAAGTTTTGAAATTTATAAGGAACACATTGTAAAAGTTGTGGAATAGATTCTTTGGAACAGGTTTTGGAGAATATTTTTCTCTAAACAACACTAAAATCCCCTATTGGTTGGTGCCAAAGAATGAAGAAATATGCACCATATTAAAACAAAAAATAAATAAAAAACTCCGAAATTGCATTTTCAAACCCCCTTAAAAGTTCTTGTGTTTTTCGCTTTGAGAATAGTATTCATAATATGCATGAATCTGAAATGAAAACACTTTTTGAATTATATGTATATGTCGTTTAGAAATTCACTCTTTCTGTGTATCATCTCAGAATAAAACTAATCAAATTTGATTGTCAATATCTCTCTTAGAAGAAGCCAGGGATTTCCGCATTTGATATAACGTTCATAATTTGCATGAATCTGAACAACTTTTTGAATGCAATTCATAATATGAATGAATTATTTTCTCTGTGAGCTAAAACTCTCCTACTTCACTGTCTATGTCAATCTTTGTTTTGTTTGTTAGTTGTTTGCATTTTTGGTATTGCACAGTGTTATTCACGGATAGTTCAAAAACAACAAATAGCCGTTATTTTATTACGAAATACGTGATTCTAAAAATATATATGACGTCAGATTAGTCGAATTCAATGTATCCTTGATACAAACAAATTAATAATTTTTTCCTCTCTACTAAAGCATCTAAAAACGTCTTTAATTTGGAGAGTTCTTAAATCACATTAATCACATCACATATTTTTTTACAATTAAACCCATTTTGCTACAGATAAAAACTCCGATTAAATTATTGCCTCAAAAGAAAGCAAAAAAAAAAATATGTTTTATGGAAACTAAAAATTATAACTTTGGATTTTTTAATCAACAAAAAAAAATTAAATTCATGATAAATAAAAATTCACGAGTGTCGTTATAAGAAGGCTTATAATAAGTAAACATAAAAAGTATACACATATATATTTTTATATTTATATAAGCATAAAAAATACATAAGAAATTATATAAAACGTATTTATTAGGCATATTATCGAAAGCGTAATGTCGATGCATACAAAATTATCGTTTTTTATACTTCTCAATTTCAAAACACTTTTTCAAAGTTTATTTTTAAAATTTTCTACTATGGATTCATTTTTACAAAAAAAAAAAAAAACGTTCTTTTATTTATTAAAATATTGTTTAAGATTACTTTCAGATAATCGTCTTACCTTTCACATAGAAATTCGTTTAAGGAACGTAAACTGTTATTTGTTTTGGATTGCTTCGAAATTTTCTAATGGGCTGTTTCTATAATTTTTAAATTCAAATATTTATTTAATGAAACTACTTAAACTATTTAAAAAAATCGTGTCATTGTTTCACTTCATTCACTAAGATATTTACCCATAACCACATTACAAACCGAACATGATCGTATTTTACATCAAACATTTTACAAAATGCTATACATATTTAATTTTTCTTCAATGTGCTTTAATTTTTAGAATAGGAAAACAAAATTTACCATTAAGCTAAAATTACTTCATCTTACTATGTATTTTTACATAAATATTTCAAAATTTTATTATTTTTTTTATTTTATTTCGTTTTTAAACAATTTTTTATGTCTTCCCATTTTCAATATTTATGTTTTCCAAATTATAACTCACACATGATTTTGATATAAATTATAAAAAATAAAAACATTTTTATATTTATTTTTCAAAATTGTTATTTTCCATATTATAATGCATGCATAATTTCGTTATAAATTTGGTTTTTTTATATTTTTTAAATCTTTAAATTTTTTATTGTTTTTTTTCTATGCCTTCCACCAACAACAAACATTTTTCTATAAAGCTAAATATTCAAAACACCGTAATGTAGTGGTTCGAATGGAGTATATATTTTCAAATATTTAAACAAATGTTTTGCTAGTTCCAAATCTGAAGGCCACAACTTCTTCTATGTGTACTGTAGAGGTTTGAATGGGGGCTTTTATTGTTAAATTTAAATATTTAAACAAATGTTTTATTCTTTTCGAATTTGAAGACTACAACTTCTGCTATTTTGATTGTAACTTTCTCCCCATCCCCCCTCATATCAAAGAGGCCCGATTTCCATTTGTCCCATCAAAATTAGACAGATTTATATAGTTTGCGAAATTCATTTCTACAACTTTTTTAGAAGTAATTATAAATATTTTAATTGTAATTCGAGAATTCCGTTTGTAATTCCTAATATTTTATTGTTATTCGAGAATTAAATTTGTAATTTGAATTATTCCATTTGTAATTCGAATTATTCTATTTGTAATTCAAATTATTCCATTTGTAACTCGAATTATTATATTTGTAATTCAAATTATTCCATTTGTAATTCGAATTATTAAATTTGTAATTCGAATTAATTTATTTGTAATTCGAATTAATTTATTTGTAATTCAAAAAAAAAAAACAAGATATAAAATCAATACAAAAAATATTTTTTAATTATTTTTGTTTCGTATTTCAAATAGAATAATTCGATTTAAAAATGGAATAATTCGAATTTCAAATGGAATAATTCGAGTTACAAATGGAATAATTCGAATTACAAATACAGATTTTTCAGATGTAATTAGAAATATTTTAATTGTAATTCGAGAAATAAATTTGTAATTTGAATTATTCCATTTGTAATTCGAATTATTCTATTTGTAATTCAAATTATTCCATTTGTAACTCGAATTATGCTATTTGTAATTCAAATTATTCCATTTGTAATTCGAATTATTAAATTTGTAATTCGAATTAATTTATTTGTAATTCGAAAAAAACAAGTATAAAATCAATACAAAAAATATTTTGTAATTATTTTTGATTCGTATTTCAAATCGAATAATTCGAATTACAAATGGAATAATTCGAATTTCAAATTGAATTATTCGAATTTCAAATGGAATAATTCGAATTTCAAAAGGAAATAATTTGAATTACAAATACACCTTTTTCAGATGTAATTCGGAACGTTCCGGTTGTAATTCGTTACATTTCATTTGTAATTCGATTATTCCATTTGTAATTCGAAACAATTAAATTGTTATTCGAGAATTCCATTTGTAATTCGTATTACTCCATTTGAAATTCGAATTATTCTATTTGTAATTCGAATTATTCTACACCATTTTCACATGTAATTCGAAGAATTTCAGTTGTAATTTGATTATTTCATTTGAAATTCGAAACATTGTAATTTGTAATTTAAGAATTCCAATTGAATTTCGAATTATTTCATTTGTAATTTGAAAATTCCATTTGAAATTCGAATTAATTCATTTGTAATTTGATTTTTTTCATTTGTAATTCGAATTTTTTCATTTGGAATTCGAATTTTTCTATTTGTAATTTGAAATTTTCTATTTGTAAATCGAGGTTTTTCATTTGCAATTTCAAATGAAAAATTCAAATTACAAATGGAAAAATTCGAATTACAAATGAAATAATTCGAATTTCAAATGAAATTCTCAAATTA
This sequence comes from Musca autumnalis, assembly GCF_047663935.1. NCBI lineage: Eukaryota > Metazoa > Arthropoda > Insecta > Diptera > Muscidae > Musca > Musca autumnalis. The sequence goes on along the minus strand of NW_027411866.1, from coordinate 200,290,161 downwards.
CAAGTGAAATGTTTCGAATTACAACTGAAATTATTCGAATTACATGTGAAAATGGTGTAGTAGTAATTCGATTTATTCCATTTGTAATTAGAATTATTCCATCCGTAATTCGAATTATTCCATTTGCAATTCCAAACAAAAAAATTAAAGAAATTGTGGTTGCATTGGTTTTATATTTAGTTTTTCGAATAACAAATGGAATAATTCGAATCACAAATAAAACAATTCGATTTTCAAATAAAATAATTCGAATTACAAATTGAATAATTCGAATTACAAATGGAACAATTCGAATTACAAATGGAATAATTCGAATTGCAAATGGATAAATTCGAATTACAATTGAACTGTTTCGATTTACAAATGGAATTTTCGAATTACAAATAAAATGTGAAGAATTTCAAATGGAATTACAACACAAATAATTGGAATTACATCTGAAAAAGGTGTAGAATAATTCGAATAACAAATGGTATAATTCGAATTTCAAATGGAATAATACGAATAACAATTGGAATAATACGAATTACAAAGAAAATTCTCGAATTACAAGTAAAATGTTTCGAATTACATCTGAAAAAGTTGTATTCGTCTGGTAAAAGGTATACACATGTCACATTTTTCCAAATTTCCCAAGGTCTAGGAATGAGGCTGCTTCGATGGTTTGTAATCTTAAAGCTACTGGCGTTTGTTTGGAAGGGCAGTGGAAAAGGTGTAGCGTACCGTGCGGACCTGTAGCCCATGCCGGGCACATAATTTGCATAAATTCTTGCCCTATAGGAATTTAAACTGCTCCACCACATCCCAAACGTGAATGAGTCAATACTACTCTGATTTCTACTCTCAGCTGACGTTCTTCAGCTGCCACAGATGGGGAGAGTGCTCCGAGGACTGCATACAGACGATAGTTACTTATGACATCTGCTACTTCATCTGGGTGAATTCTGTTCACACCTGCTTGATAGAGTTGATCAATGATATGGGACCTACTGTTTATCGCCGAGTCCGAACGGCGTGTCCTACGACACCACTTATAGAGAAGTTTTTCAAGGCTGAAATACTCAGGAAATGTCGCCAACATTACCGAGGGGTATTTTGCCACCGTTGAAAAATGTTTGGTGTTGCCTGGCCGGGGAATCGAACCACCGACCTACTGCGTGCAAGGCGGGCGTGCATACCATTGCACCACGGTGGCACCCCCTGTCTCTCCCACAGTGCTCGATTTTTTTTCGATTAAAATATCTTGGGCACCTCCTAGGATAAGTCAGCGTAATGTCACCAAACGTTAATGATGTCATATTTTCCGTCTCAACCTTCAGATGGTCTAACCAATTGTTACGCTTATGCTCAGCCACCACCTGTTAACTTCCAATGTCATCTCCCTGACTCTGAGCTCTCTGGGGTTGGCTCGACGAAACTCATCACGCTAGTTTGCTTGTCCCGCCGCCTCTGCTGGGAAATTTTCTCTCAAATTGAGTATTCGACCATACGTCGTGGTGTTTAATGTGGTTACCTGCCGTGCGGCCTACCCCACAGTGCTCTTAATACCTGGTGAATGCAATGCATCTACCAACGCCCCCGCACAAAAAGTACGAGTACCAATTCGCTCACACGCATTTGGACGTGGTCGCCTCCTTGGTTAAGAGCGGAGCCTATCTAAAATTCCTACCTTTCTTTGGGTCAGGCACCAGGTTGAAGTGCAACTTCACACTCGAACCGAAGCTCTCCCCGCGATTTGGGTCTTAACCACAGCCACCGCGATGCTCGCACAAGGGGAGCAATTAGTTTTCCCATGATTGATGAAAGCACGGCGTTCGGAGGTGGTGAAGGTGAGCGCTCTGCTGATGGAGACAATTATAAAGATATGGACTGATCTAAAAGAAACGAAGAGTTACCAGGTGACCCGATGGTTATGTCTGGCGCACTATGACACTCACCGCTAATTCTACTAGCAGTGTTCTCATTGAACTTGGAAATCGTAGAGCTATTAATCCGCTCAGCCAGTACTATACCCCTCTGGTCATTACCTAGGACCGAATGTCACAACTTATGATGAGCACTAAAATCCTCTCAGGTCCATCAGGCCCCCGTTTATAATTTTTTCATAATATTTATATTCAGGATGCAAGGTATTTAAGACTCGGAACTATCAAAACACGTTTTTAGATATTTTAAAATAAGTGATTTATTTCGTTTGATCTTAAAATTATAAAACATATTTTTAATTATTTTCGAACACTACATAACCTCCATGAACCTTTATTAGTTCCAATACACTCCACAACAATCCAACACTCCCTGTACTCTACTATAAAATTCCCACAAATGCCTTTTTATAAAAAAAAAATATTATTTTTAGTTTACCTAATTTTAACTTAACTTCTATAATCTAATGAGAAAAATAAGACAGGAAAATAAAAAAACTTAGGTGCTTTCTTTAAACAAAAAACCCCATGTTAAGAAAATAGTATTTGATGAAATATTGGAAGTTTGAGTTTTTTTACATACATATATACAAGAGATCTTAACATTAAAATAAAGATGGAAAATGAAAATTAAAACCTCAGCTAAAAGCAGTGATAATTAGAAGATTTTTTTACTTTTATTTTAACAAAATACAAACAAAAAAAAACATATTTTTTAATTGTTAGTTTTTTTAGATATTAAATTTAATTAAAACAATTTTATTTTATAATTAACAAAAAACCCACATATATAAAACTCAATCATCCCCACACACCCACATACAAATAGAAAAATTACAAAACACACAAACAATATTCATAAACTAATATTTTCATAAAAAATATATTAAAATAATTTTTTTATAATAAACTTTATTTTTAAATACACATACATTTGTTTATTGGCACATGTACAAACCCATTTATAAATAATTTTCAAAACACAAAACAAAAATACAAGACTTCATTCCAAATAAAACCGAAAAAAATAAAATAAAATAATTGTTAACAAAAAACAAAATAATAAAAATTATTTAAATTTTTTTGTATGTACCTTCCTCCCCCGAAAAACAATAACACAATTCCAACAAGAACCTCAGCAAGGTGCTTAATATTAATTTTTTACTTTCCTGATTTTTTTACCAAAATTATCACACATTTAATATAAAAAACAACAATTATAATAACAACAAAATATTATAACAAAAAAAAAAATCAACAACTCTTCTGTAATAACAATTTTGTAAAACACAATAACAAAAGTAAAAAACAAAACATATTTTTTATACTGGCTTCTGTGACATTAAAATATAATTTTAATTAAAAAAAAAACAACCACAAAAACAAAACATAAAATTTATACATAACACCTACATTATATACACCTATATATATTATATACATCCATTCAATATATAAATATATTGCTCTACTTATTTATACATAAAATGTAGTAAAAAAATAAAACAAAAAAAAATAATATAAAAATTATTAATTTTAAATAAAAATCTATTTGAGAAACAAATAAACACAAGAAATTATACATATAAAATAAATTTATATATTCGGATATATTTCAACAAAATAAAGAAAAATTTAATAAAATATTGAAATTAATATTGGATTCAATATCAATGGAATTTTATTTTATTTTTTAACACAAAGATGTAAAATTCTGCAGTCCAACAATAAAAAACGCCAACAACGATTAATGGTAAGTTTAAAAATATTCATTAAATATATAAATACTAGCACGTACCCACTACTACGTTAACGACATGTTTAAGCTAATACTATGTTTATATTTACGAAATCCACTCGATTTCATCTGTCAAGTCCTTGTGTATACGTCAAATGAAAACTCATCTGAAATCGATTGGATTTCATTTGACGTTTGAGCAATGGAATTGACAGTTGAAATCGAGTGGATTTCGTTAATGTAAACATAGTATAACAAACTAAGAGAATATTAACTGATTTGACAACAAATCGACGCAATTGACCGTATTGTAGTCCAGATCAGGGCTGCTCACAATTGTATTTAAGAGAAGTCTATATTTTAGTTTTTTATGAGTTATTATTAAAAATGTAAAATTTGTTAAACATATTGTAATTTTTAAAAACTTCTAAGATGAATTAATTCAAATATTACAACAAACTTCGATGTGTTGTTGGATTGACAACACTTAAGAGAATTTTGCATTTAAAAGGCGTAACGGCGGGAGCACCAATGGCCTAGATATGCACAAAACAGTACGCTAGCGTCGATTACTCTTAATTTTAGCGTTAATTGACACAAGTACAATCAAAATATACACATCTTGTCCCTGTCGGAATTTTATTAACCAGTTGGTAAAATGATTGATAATAGATCGATAACTTTTTAACTGACTAAAAACTGGCTGAAAAGTTATCTATAGATGAACCACTTTGAACAGAAAAAAATTTCGGCAACTGTCCATGTCTAGATAACTTTTCGACCAATAAAAAGTTAGTCGAAAAGTTATCTAGAGATTATCCATTCTGAAAACAGAAACATGTACCTTCTGCAAAGTATTTGTGTTTGTCGAAAAAATAAGGCACAAATGTATAAATAATTCGCACTTGCTTTTTCTTAATATTCTTCGTATAAATGTAGCATCCAGTTATAGAATACAGTGTTGATGGACTGAACATATTCGTACATATTACTCATATCATTCTGGAATTAAAAAGAAACACAAAGGAAATATACAAATATGCCCCCTCTTCTCTCTAACAAAAAAGAGAGAGAGAGACAAAGAGAGGGAGAGAGAGAATATGAAAAGTCAAAAATAAAAAACACACAGAAGCAAAAATTGTTTTTTCCCACATTATGTTTTAAACTGGCTAAAAATAGGCAAAAAAAAGTTAGTTTATTATCAGTCGAAAAGTTATCTGGCGTTGGACAATACTGACTACTCAGGCGCTCATCGCCTTGTAAAATTAGTCAGTTGGCATAAGGCAAAATTATCGATAAAATGCCACTTATGTTTAAAAAAAAACTAGCTTTATGTGAGCTTTAAATCGGCCACAGTCCCTACAGGGTATGTACTCATTTGGAACCAGACAACGCCCAATTTTTAAATATCTTATATATACAAATCAACTAAACCGATTTTCTTGAAAATTTCAGAGAATGGATAGTGATGACCCCTGGTGCAAATAGGCTATATATTTTGTTGAATTTCTGAGGGGGCGGGGTACCTCCCCTTTGCCCTATTTTATTAAAACTCTGTCTTTGCAACAAAATTTACTAACGTATGGCTTAAAAAATAAATTTGCGAGACAACGGTGGTTGAATCTCCAACCCTAGGTACTTATTTAGGGCTCAAAGACCCGGCCATGCCCACTTTGTTAAGTATGCTATATCTCTGAAAGTATTGAGCCCATTTTCTTTAAAATTTCCGAGAATGTACAGCGATGGGCCAGCATGAACACCCGTGGTGAAAATAGGCTATACATTTTTTTGAATTGAATTTTTTTTGAATCGGAGGGGACGGGGTACCTCCCCCATGCCCTCCTCATTTTAAAACACTTTTAGCACGCTCATTTTCAGATGATGTACAGGGTTGGCCACTGTCGGAAATAGGCTATATAAACTTACGAACGTGTCCGTTTTCCTAACCCGTGTTACCTATTTTAGCATTAAGACCCGATCACTCCAAATTTCTGAAATATATTACAAATCAATGGTAATACCGGATGTTATGCACAACGAAGCTTTGATCTTATTGGAAAGCAAGTCTTTAAATTAGAAGGCAACATATCGACAGCTAAAGCTTTATCAGGTATACATTATAAGAAGGTGCAAAGACGACACAGTCGACCCTTAAATGTCCACTGGACATTCTTTTGATTGAATTGAACACATGCAATATTAAATAGAAGTTATCATCTGGAACGAATGTACGATGGTACATAAAAATTCTCAAGAAGCTTTAGAACGATTCTTGAAGGATTTAAGAGCAATTCACGTTTAGATTTCAGACAAACACTTTCAGTTATACTATTCCAGTAGATGAAATAAATGCATGCTTCAAGTCATCAGTTAACATACCGCCAAAATTTCATATAGACACCAACATTTCCGAAGATGTTTTATTTATAGTCACTTGCAGTTTCCGACTAATTTGCGATGCAAGAAAAATATGATTTACTTAAGAAAATGTAACAGAAAACTATTTCAAGGGCCAGCAAGGCGGACCGGGCCGGCTAGTTGTTTTATGAATATTTTTAAACAATATGCCACTTTTACTATTTTCGAATACATTAACATTGTATTTACTACAAACTGTTGGTATCCAACAGTAGCGAAGTCGCCGAAGATATCGCAGATCCAATCCCAGAAGATGGTATTGAATGTATACCACCCGGCCAAGATGAGGTAAAGACAGCAATAAACCGGCTGAAGAATTATAAGGCAGCAGGAGCTGCCGGAGGCGACACGCTGATAAGGTGTATGCATCTTCGTATACCTCGGCACCGCCGTAAACACAACAAACGACATCAGTTGTGAAATAAAGAGAATAATTGTATTGGCCAACAGATGCTACTTTGGCTTAAGTAAGCACTTTAAAAACAAATCCACAACTCGTCAAACAAAAATAACGCTTTACAAAACACTGATACTACCCGTGCTGATGTATGGCACCGAAGCCTGGGTACTTGCGCAAGCAGATAAGGCAGTGCTTGGCATGTTTGAGAGAAAAATTCTTCGAAAGATCTACGGACCGATCTGCGTTGACGGTGAATATCGACGTCGTATGAACCACGAGCTGTATCTGCTATACAACGACATCAATATAGTTCAACGTATCGAGATGCAGCGATTGCGTTGGCTAGGCCATATAATAAGAATGAGCGATGATGAACCCGCTAAAAAGGCGTATAAATTCGAGCAACATGACGGTGCACGCAGAATTGGCAGGCCAAAGAATAGATGGCGCAAACAAGTGGATGAAGAGGAGACAAGGCGCGGTATTCCAAAAAGAGAAGCACGAAACAGAGAGAATTGGAGATCTTTTCTTAGTTCGGTCTATGGAACAAATGTTCTGTAATGGGCCAGCTAAGTAAGTAAGTGTATTTACTATAAGTAATAATAAATAAATAATAAACAAGTACAAAAGTATCAGTCGGCTTAGCCGACAGAGATATACCCTCAGCCTGTTTAATTTGAAACACTTTATTCTCAAAAATAGTATTTAAGGGGTTTTCAAAATTTTGTGCGGTTCATACGCACAAAAATGTGGATTAGGATTAAAGTTCAAAAGGATTGCGGAGGAAGTACTTAAGGGAATGGACCGACATAGTCCATCATGGAAGTGGAGTCATATATTTTCGATAGATATCGCGCTCACTAGTCATTTCAGTGGGTCATCGTATAACTTTTGGACCAATATTCCAGGAAGCATGGACTTGTCCACGGAAAACATAATATCGCTTTAAACAGGACCACAACGAACAGCATCGGTATACATTTCCAAAGGATTTTCGAACAGACCATAAACTGCACTTAAACAAAAATGTTGAACTTTTGTGGGGAAGTACCCTAAGGAGAAGACCGAAAAAAATTTAGACAAAGTATTAGGATATCCAAATTGGTTGCCCCGTTCACGAGATATCGTGTATACCATTTTAGTGATTTTTTTTCTAAAAATTGTGAAGTTGTGGATCGGTATTGCCCATCTTCGAACTGAAACTAAGTTTGTGCAAAATTTGACGAAGGCCGAATTGATCAGTTCGAGAGTTATGCTTTGTTTACATTTACGAAATCCACTAGATTTCAACTGTCAATTGCTTTGCGTATACGTCAAATGAAAAAATCATCTGAAATCAATTGGATTTCATTTGACGTTTAAGCAATGGGTTTGACACTTGAAATCGAGTGGATTTCGTAAATGTAAACGTAACCTTATAGTGCTCTTCAGCCACTACATATGGTGCCATATGGGGTTTTTACAGATTTCGGGCTGTTTTCTCAAGAAGTATGGACTTGCGCCTGAAAAATCTTTTACCGTCGTAATTGAGGCAGCAAATGCAAGTTGCTTCAACAAAATCAAAGTGAATCGAGATAAGGTCTTGAAGTGAACTTATCTGAAATTTTGTGTGTACCCGAAGAATTGGTCAAATATAGTCCATATTCGAACATGATCTACATTTGGTAGATATATTAGGATGTGTAAGGTATGGACCAAATCGATCACTCCCATCAAGAGTTATCGTGCGCACAATTTTTCCGAACATTTTTGAACTTTTGTGGGGGAGGTACCTGAAGGAGGCCTCTCTAACATATGTCCCAAACATATTATGCAGCAAACATATATTTGTTTGCAAGCAGTCCCAAAAATAACAACGCTTTTTGAAACACTGTTTTTTTCTGAGAGATTTAAAAAAAAAACAATTTTGGCGAGTTTTTGTTTTTATTGACTAACAACCACCACACACAGCAGAGACAAATTTTGCTGCTTTTTATTTATTAATTCTTTTATTTTGTAATATTGTAACTTACCGTTTCTTCTAATGACTTTCACTCTAGTTGTTATCGTCGTTATCCTCTTGTACATGTTGAGTCTATCAGCGCTGGGTTGAGATATTAGATGTTGCCTTTATATTAAAGAAATTACAAATTTGTAGTTGCGAATTATTTGACTATACGAACTATGTTTTTTCGACACCAAACGTACTGTGTTTGTTTGGTTTGTCGGTTTGTGACTTAAGTAACAACAATTGTTGCGACAGCGGTAGTTTTTGTGTGTGTGTGTGGTTTATTGATAAAGTTTCAATGTTATCGTGAGACGATGGTGGGGGTCATATTAAATTGAAATATGTTACAAAATGTTGCTAACATATATTTGTTTGGATACAAACAAATTATGTTTGGAGCCAAACATATATTTGTTTGGATCCAAACATAATTCTAAAATATATTATTCTGCGTGTATTCGAGAGCATGTCCTAAACAGAACTTTTCCGAAATTTTGTGTGGGTGGTACCTGAAGCAGTGGACCGATTGAGTGCATATGTATCCTCATCTACGTCTTGTAGAAATTTTACGATATGAAAAGTATGAACCAAATCGTTTACTCCCTTTAAGAGTTATCGGGCGCACACATTTTCGAACTTTTGTGGGGGAGGTACCGGAAGGAGTGGACCGATATGGCATCGGTCCATCTTCGAACATCAACTAAGTTTAGGTAAAATATTGCGATACCCAAAATTTGGTTCGAAACGGTTGATCCGTTGTTATGTATATTTTATGAATTTCGGAGGCGGTGGGATACCTCAGGTACATGTTTGGAGCCAAAATAGCGGACCACGCCCACTTTTTAAATACGTTATATCGTAAAAAGTATTGACCAGAGTGGGCGTGGTCAATAAAATACAATACATTTTTTTCCAAAACTACTGAACCTAATTGCATGCAATTATCATAAAATGTTCAGGAATGTCCCATGAGGGTTGTGCCCTCAATATCCACGCGAAATGTCTGAAGTTTGGTGTTCAGTCTTCATATTTTTTGTGGGCTCATTGAATACATCGAAGTCCTGTCTTCAAAATTAAGAATTTTTCTTTAAAAACTTTTTTGACCGGTTAGTGGTCAAAAACGGTAAATTTTTTGTAAAAAATCTAATGTTGACTTTGGCTGTTCACCATTTTTTTAAACAAATTATATTTTTTAAAAGTCTCTGTCCAAAAGCAAGATTATTAGGTACTTAATAAGCCCACAAAAATGTATGATAATCGGTCCATTCGTTTTCGAGCTTTAGTGGACACCGCAAAACATTTATTTAAAATGGGGGTAACCCCCCCCCCCCCCCAATGAGGTGGTCACCAATGAACGGAAACAAACAAAACGATTCCCGTACCAATCACACAAAGCCACAATCTTTTCAGCTTCCCTGAATCGTTTCATTCTCACAACCAAAACAAAAACACAAACCTTTCAATGTAAAAAGATGGAAACCGTACGATTGCTGAATTGTATCTTCGCCTATGCTTTGCCGAGTTGTTTCATTCACCACCGAAATAAAAAGTATTTTTGGGAAACGTTTCCCGTGCGTATTGTCAATGACACAGTCAGACACACACACACACATGTGATTGCTTAACAACCCTATACCTTAGCATCAGCATACCACCTTGAATTTTATCAACCACCATACGTTTTTGATTTATTCACATGTGTTTAGTACTATTCCGTTTTCTATCTGCTCTTGTGGAGTTTTTCGTTTTTCGCTTTTCGTTTTGTTCGCACTCACGAATGTTAACAAAACAAAACTAAACAGCGAGCTCGGCCAACGTGAGTTATGTTTCGTTTTGTATTGTTCCTATGGAAAATACGAAACGAAACGATTGGAAATGTTATTTAAAGTATTTTTACGTACTCTGGTGGTCACTGAAGAAGAGAAATAACATGTTCGTCTGCAAACCTCTGCAGCTGGCACTTTTCACAACTTCAACAGCATATAATATGTAGATACACTTTTATACAATTTTCTTCCCACTCCATTAATTTTCAAATTTGGTTCACAAAATCGATCGACAGACTTGGGTACCTGTAAATACCATATAACCACTATTTACTTCTAAACAAAAGTAATTCCAAAGCAACTCTTAAAATTTATTTTAGAACGATAAATTACTTTAAATATGAAAATATTGTAGCATAATAACAGTTATTAATTTTAGTAAAATAAGGACAAAAATGCATATTTCCAGCAATTGTCGGGTTTGAACCTTCACATGGACAAAACTACTTGACAAATTAATACGATAATTCAAATTCCTTCAAATTGAAATGTTTACTATCAATAAATTTGTATTCCGAAGTACTTGGTTTTGACCATTTTTGGCAAAGTTCGTGACACTGTGTGCGGTAAGTCGATATCAACTTGGCGACCGTCATTCTGTGTTATTATGATAAATGTCTATTGGATTACCTCATTGCGGCTCCAAAGTTTTCCCTAAATATTCTTATCAATTTGAAATAATTGTCGAAAATGGATAAATACATATTATCGGCTTTTTCAAATGAAATGCAAAGGTGTCTCTAACCTAAAGATATAACTTATCTTAGAAAATAGTTGGGCTGAACTATTCATTCACATATACATACATACTTATTTTATATTGCCGAAGGTATTAGTCATTGATAGACATCGGATTTGTGCATATTTTTGAAATTTCAACCAATGTAACTACGTTATTATATAGAATCATATCGTTTCAATAATAGAAATTCGATGTCATATTGAAAATAATCGATAATAAACGAATTATTTGCATTATAATTATCAATAATATGCAAAAATCCGATGTCTAGTTAAGGGGTTAAAAATGTTCAATTTAACTAACAATGTATTTAATTTTTTTAATTATAATTTTAATAAAGTCTTATTAATTAAGTCACTTGAATTCTAAAGAAAATTTATAGTCCCCCTTACAAAACGGTTAGTTCACATGCCGAACCGCGGCATGCATGGGGGGTGTCGGTCACGATATGTTTTTTTTTATTTTAATAAGTTGCAGTATTTGTAGAGAAAAATATACTTTCTTCATTAATGCAATTTCCAAAAACTGCACTCGCCAAAAATGTCTTAGTAATTGCACTTTTTTAATTTGAATAAATATGCATACATACATATGTACATCCTAATTCGAATTTATGCAATCAAAGGTCATTCCATATCACCAAATATTGTTCGATTTGATAATTGTCTCTGTGAGGTGAGTAGATTATTCTATTTAAAGTATTGTCAACTAATTACTTTATCAGAGGAGCCAACTAGATAATACAATTATCTTAGGATGGTCGTTAATTAAAATATTGAATATTGATTGAAATAATATAAAACGTTCAATTCGTCTTTGATCAGCAGTTTGAAAAGGTCTTTCGGTGCGGTCAAGACCATTAATTCGGTATCTAGTATCAAGTTTTATATTTTTCGAAGGATACTTTCAATACTCGAATTCCTTTCAAAATGGCGTAAGTGTTGGTCGATATCCTGAAATAAAAAGGAGAAAATATAATGAATTTGTGATATTGTGAATTGTATGTGGAGACATAAAAAAGTATAAATAGCCAATAAATACATATATATATTTAGCAAAATCAAATGATTACGTGACAATATAAGAGTAAAATATTACGTAAACTTATATCGAAAATAATATAAAAATTGTGAAAAACAAAATGCAATATCTGAGTAATACAAAATGTGGAACATCCTATAAAACATCTGAATTGAATTGTGTAAAATATGTCCATATAAAAAGAAAACATGGAATAGACAGCTATAATTTCAGAAAATTGTCCCAAACGATCTGATTCTAATTCTAAACAAAAATTCACATTAAATATCCTTAAGAGGCGGAATCATGAATTAATTTTCGAGTATTATTCGTGGATGTTTAATTATTTTTTACAGGACAATCAAATCTATAAGCGTGTTTTTTGACGTCTTTTAAGAGGATTTTTATTATTTTTTGGTGATAAACGGGCAAAGTATGTCACATCCTACAATGAGTAAATAGTTCTTAAGGACTACCAATTGTAGGAGCAATAATGCCAAACTTTTTAACAATAATGTATGGTAAAAATATATTTGGAAGAAGTCTTACGATCTGCAAATCTTACGATGTGCGAGAGTTATCTTGCGTGCCATTTTAGTGAAAATTTTCAACTTTTGTGGGGGAGGTACCTGAAGCAGTGGACCGGGTGTGGTCCATCTTCGAACATAAACTTACTTACTTAGCTGGCCCATTACAGAACATTTGTTCCATAGGCCGAACTATGAAAAGATCTCCATTTCTATTTGTTGCTTCGCGCCTTTTCATCTCATCATCCACTTGTTTGCGCCATCTATTCCTTGGCCTGCCAATTCTGCGTGCACCGCTCATCGCTCATTCTTATGATATGGCCTAGCCAACGCAATCGCTGCATCTCGATACGTTTAACAATATTGATGTCGTTGTATAGCAGATACAGCTCGTCGTTCATGCGACGTCGATATTCACCGTCAACGCAGATTGGTCCGTAGATCTTTCGAAGAATTTTTCTCTCAAACACACCAAGCACTGCCATGTCTGGTTGCGCAAGTACCCAGACTTCGGAGCCATTTTGTTTGACGAGATGTGGCTTTGTTTTTAAACTGCTTACTTAAACCAAAGCAGCATCTGTTGGCCAATATAATTCTTCTTTTTATTTCACAACTGATGTCGTTTGTTGTATTTACGGAGGTGCCGAGGTAGACGAAGTCTTTTACTACCTCAATATTATAGGAACCAACTTCCACAGTCGGTCCGACCTCAATGGACGCATTGCGCGTCGACACCATCAACTTGGTCTTCTCACCGTTTACCGCCAGACCCACTTTAGCAGATTCTCCTTCGACCTTCATAAAGTTATCTGTTACTTCTTTTACTGATCGGCCCATGATGTCTATATCATCAGCATAAGCAAGTAACATGTGACTATTGGTGTAGATTGTGCCACTTCTTTTGACGTTTGCCTCTCGTTTAACCTTTTCCAGCAGGATGTTGAAGAGATCACACGAAAGGCTGTCTCCTTGTCTGAAACCTCTTTTGGTACCAAACTCTTCCGAGAGGTTCTTTCCTATTTTAACTGAGGACCTCGTGTCAGTTAAAGTCATTTTACAAAGCCGGATGAGCTTTGCGGGGATACCAAATTCAGACATGGCTTGGAATACCATTGAACGCAGCGGGCTGTCGAAGGCTGCTTTATAATCGACAAAAAGGTGGTAGGTGTCGGTCTGCATCTCTTGGGTCTTCTCCAGGATTTGCCGCAGGGTCAATGGTGGACTTGCCAGGTCTAAAGCCGCATTGGTATGGTGCAATTATCTCGTTGACCATAGGCTTTAGTCGTTCGCACAACATCCCTGACACGATCTTGTAGGCATTAGGGAGTAGACTTATGCCCCTATAGTTATCTCCCTTCTTGTGGACGGGGCACAAGATACTCAGGTTCCAATCGTCGGGTACTCCTTCTTCCTGCCAGATGGTGCTAACTAGCTGACGAATACACCTTATCAGCGTGTCGCCTCCGGTTTTGAACAGCTCGGCTGGCAAGTCATCGGCTCCTGACGCCTTATTATTATTCAGCCGGTTAATTGCTGTCCTTACCTCATCCTGGCTGGGCGGTATACATTCAATACGTTATTCTGGGATTGGATCTGTGGTATCTTCGCCGTCATCGCTACTATCTGATACCAACAGTTTGGAAAAATGTTCTTTCCATAACCTGAGCACACTATCTGTATCAGTTACCAAATTACCTTGCTGGTCTCTACAGGAGGATGCGTCTGTACCAAAGCCATTAGTTTGATGTTTCACTCTTTGGTAGATTTTTCGGACTTCATTCTGTCTCCTGTACATCTCAATTTGTTCACACTCCCGCTTTTCCATCTCTCTCTTTTTCCTGCGGAAAAGTCGTTTCTCCTCTCTCCTTTTCTCCCGAAGCCTCTCTCGTGCCCTATGCGTTGCTACGGATTGTAAAGTAGCCCCATATGCCGCATTTTTCCCTTCGGTAACAGCACGACACTCCTGATCATACCATGGATTCCTTGGTGGAGGTCTCTGGTATCCAAGTAAGGATTTTGCTGCTGTTTGCATGGAGTGGGCAATGATTTGCCATTGTGCTGATATGTTATCGGGACGAGGAGTGCTTTGATTAAGCAATTTGGCTAGATGAGTGGAATATGTTGGGCTATCTGTTGTGATTGCAGCTTACCGATGTCTAACTTTCGTGTTGTGTCTGTTCATACTTTGTTTGCTACGTTTAAGCGGGTGCGTACCTTTGCTGCAACAAGGAAGTGGTCCGAATCAATGTTTGCGCCGCGGAACGATCGTACATTCAACACGCTCGATGAATGTCTTCCATGTATCACAACATTATCGATTTGATTTCTTGTTTTCTGATCTGGAGACAGCCAGGTGTCCTTATGAATATCGAGATGATTAAATCTGGTACTGCTAACTACCATGTTTTTTTCAGCTGCAAAGTCTATCAGCCTCATACCATTGTCAGATGTTTCACTGTGGAGACTGAATTTCCCGATTGTTGGGCCAAAGATATTCTCCTTTCCAATTTTGGCATTAAAATCGCCTAGAATGATTTTAATGTCATGGGCAGGTCAACGGTCACATGTTTCTTCTAAGCGCTCGTAAAATATATCTTTGGTCTATTCGTCCTTTTCTTTCGACTACGTTTAGTGAAAATATTAGGATGTACAAAATATGGACGCAATTGGTTGCTCCGTTCTAGAGTATAATGGCTGAGTGTATAAAAAGGCATAGACTGCATTGAAGCGAAATATATTGAACTTTATAGAGAGAGTTAGCCGAAGGAGTAGATTCGCAGAAACATTACATTACGCTAACGCAGCCACTACACTTGGTGGCCGTATGTGTATCTAATAGATTTTGGATAATTTTCTCAGGGAGTAGAGGGAGGTTATTGCAAAAAAAAAAAAAAATCAATGCGATTTGAGAGCAGGGGTTAAACTGCACTTTTCCGAAAATTTTGGTAAAAGTTATACTAAGGAGTAGACCGATATGTTCCATATTCGAACCTTATATACATATGTTTGGTAGAAATATGTAAAGTATGGACCAAATCGATTACTGACTTCGAAAGTTGTCGTGCGGACTATCTAAACGAAAAATTTTGAACTTTTGTGATGGAGGTACACGAAGGAGATGTCTGTTATGGGTCATCTTCCAACTTCATATAAATTTGTACAAAACCCCAGGCCGACATGGACTATGGGATTAAGCCTGACTATTTTGAAAATCAACATTTGGACAAAATATTATTACCTTACTAGGCGTTTACACCAGACAATTTATCTTCAAATACAACTCTGATTTACTAACACATACATACATGTGTCGGCTGCCCAACTGTCCATCATTTCATGGACAGTCGGGTTAACAAATTTTTGACATTTGAGATAATAATTGAAATGTGCATATTGAGCATATTGTGTTCGTGCATTTTGATGCCAATGTAACTTTTAAGGGGTTATGGCCACTTACAAATTTTACAAAATCGAAAATTGTTATTGGCTCATTTTAAAGTACATGTGGAATAATATGTTGCAAAAATTTCGTGTCGAATGGACAAAAATTAGCTGAGATATGTGAGTTAGAACGAGAAAATTCATTGTGATTTGTATGTAACATCGATGTTTGAAACGGATGATCCGATCTTCATATCTATCCATTTTTATACCCTTAGCATTTATGCAACGAGGGCATGTATATACACTTATACACTTTCATACGGGCAAAATGTTCCTCATCGAAATAATGGTTTAAGACCCCAAGTATGTTTGGACGAAATCCGTTTCAGACAATTTGGATTTGATTTAGCCATGTCCGTCCGTCTGTCTGGATGGCTGGAGCCCACGATAACTCTCGAACGGATCTACCGATTCGGTCCAAAATTTGGCCATCGTGATATTTTTTCCAAACTTAATTTAAGTTGGAAGATAAACCATATCGGTCCGCTCCTTAAGGTACCTCCCCTACTACAGTTCAAAAATGTTCGGAAAAATTGTGCGCACGATAAAGTTTGATGGGAGTGAACGATTTGGTCCATACTTTAATAATAATAATAATTGTCCTACAAACATCCCTGAAGGGACAATGGAGACTTCTCTTATATCAATGAGTGTACGCCGATTCATATTAGCTCAATGATACGGGAACTACTGTTTATCGCCGAGTCCAAACGGCGTGTCTTAAAACAACACTTTGTAGAGAAGTTTTACGTGGCTGAAATACTCAGGAAATGTCGCCAACATTACTGAGGGGTATTTTGCCACCGCTGAAAAATGTTTGATGTTGTCTGGCCGGGGAATCGAACCCACGACCTTCAGCTTGCAAGGCGGGCGTGCATACCATTGCACCATGGTGGCACAATACTTTACACATCCTAATATATCCACCAGAAGAGATCAAGTTCAAATATGCACTATATTTGTTCACTCCTTCGGGTACCTCCCACACAAAATTTCGGATGTGTTTACTTTAAGATCTGCTCTCGAATCACTTTGATTTTTGTTGAAGCAACTTGCATTCGCTGCCTCAATTATATCAAACCGAATACGGGCAACAGCCAAATTTTTTTTTTGTATAAATTGTATAGCTAGTAAGTTTCAGATAATATTGACAATATTTGGGGTATACAAGTTCACGATTATTGGCGTTGCAGATAAACGCTTGTATTGTGCTAAAAAATTTGACTTAATGAAAGCGCAAATGGTTTGCACTTTTGTTCAGAAGATACCTGAAAGAATCAACTGATGTAATCCATTTTGGAAGGGGTCCTAATTTTGGAAGTCATTCCTTTTGATAGTTATGGTGTCAGGCCGTCAATTTAGTTGATCGCCGTAAGATTTAGAGCTTTTGGACCAATCCTGACATAACCATGGACTTACCCACGAAAAATACAATATCGCTGTAAACAAGACCGCAAGGAGAACCATTGGTCAAAATGTGCAATGACTTCTCGAATAGCCCTTAAACTACACTTAATTTGAACTTTTGTGAGGGATGTATCCGAAGATGTTGTCCCAAATAGACTCTCTTGGTACTTGATATATGTACGTTAGGAAGTTATTTTAGGATGTTCAAAGTTTCGGTAAAATCGGATAATTGAAATCTTGTGTTGAAGGTACCAGAAGGAGTGAATCGAGATAATCCATATTCGAACCTAATCTATGTCTCGAAAAAATCGATTTGGACTTTCGAGAGTTAATATGCTCAAGATTTTAGGGAAACACTTTGAAGACTTGCGGGGGAAATGTCCAAGAAGTGAACCGATATGACTTAAATTTTGTATAACATATTGGGAGATCCAATATTTGGACCAAATCTGTTGATCTGTTCGAGAGTTATATTACTCCATATATCGACTGCAAATTGTTTGACGCGGGTTTCGTCAAAACATTATTTCGCTGAGGTACATTTTTATCGTTAGACTAGGGATACGCAGTGAAATGCAATAATCGGTTTTTCGATTATTCGGTTTTCGTGAAAAATTTAAAACTCGATTTTCGGTTAGTCGATTATTTGAGAGTGTCCTAAAAGTCGACTTTCGATTAATCGTTAACCGCCGAAAACCGATTATAATCGAATATAATCGACCATTTTAGTTGATGTGATCAGTGATGGTTATATGTATACAAAAAAGTACCGTTGATTACGCGGTTTTAGCACACCCAATAGTCAACTGCGACTAATAGTCGATCACAACAAATAGTCGACTACGAATAATGAAAGACTACGACTGATGGTTGACTACGAATAATAGTTCACTCCGTCTTCTGAAAGTCGATTAAGAATAATCGATTATACGGTTTTCGCACAGTCAATAGTCGACTACGATTTTTAGCAATTTTACGGCTAATAATCGATTAATCGATTAACCGAAATCGATTTTACGTATCCCTACGTTAGACTAACGGCTGAGGGTACAATATCATGGTGCTCTTGAACCAAAGTTAAACGAAAGGAGCTTACAACTTGGAATTTCTGCAGATTCTGAAACAGCAATGTTCGTAGATGAGAAAAATCCAAAAATAAGAAATAATCGCTGGAGGAATTTTTAAATAAATCACGGTCGATGTTTTTAGGTTTTCGCGATTTTGCTTGGAAACCGCAAGTCTTATCGAAATGGGGCTAAAGAAAATGTTGTAGCTGTGAATATTTGTTTGATTTGTTCCTTGGTTTTACCATTTTTGTGATATAGAGTTCATGTCACATTTTTATATTTTTTGTTAGGTTTTCGCTATTTGCTTGTAAACGGTAAGTCTTATCGAAATGGGACTAGAGAAAATCTTATAGCTGCAAAAATTCTCTAAAAGATTGCCTTTTGTAATTATTTCCTAGGTTGTACCATTTTTGACATATATAAGTTTAAGATAGGAAATTGCAGTCATGACATTGTTTTATACGGAGACGATACAGTCAGTGAATTGAAACCTACGAAAATTTCATAAAGAACAATATTGTAGAGAATTTTCACTGCTACAACAGTTTCTTTAGTTTCATTTTGATAGGGCTTCCGATTTCCCAGCAAAATCATCAAAACCTAAAAAACCCAAAAATGTGAACTTTGACCGCGATTTATTTAAAAAGCGGTCCTGCGATTTTTTTGTCTTGTGATTTTTCTCATCTATGAACCACCAATAAACCCAGGTGTAAGCTTCTTTCATTTAAAGTTGGTTCAAGAGCGCAGTCATATACAATACAAATTACAGCAGATTTTAATACCATATAAGCAAAGTTTGAGCTTTAATTCCGTTCACGGTTATTTTAAGCTACAAATTTGTTACTGATAGGAAAAAATTCAGAGTTACATGCTATTTATAGCAGATATTATCACTTTATGATGCACAACAATAAGTTTTTCTCCATTATTATCTACCAATATTTAGCAACAAGTTGATATAAAATAGGAATACAATATTTTGATTAAGGCAGTAAAACAATTTTCTAATTGGTTTTCGAGGTATACTCCACAGAGAAGCCTTGAACTCTTGTCCAATAAACATTTCATTTCATGTACTTCTAATCCGTACAATACTGAATTTGTTATCGTTTTGAATACAGAATGAGTTTAAAGCCTCAAGACCTTCATATTCATTACAGAATTCCACAGCATTGACATGGCGTAAACAAGGAATTCAGTTTTTCTGGAAGTTTCTCTCAAAAAGAGTATTTAAAGAATAAATGTTAAAATATTTCATAGACAACTTGTTAATAAAATTCATTTTCAGTACATAACCTTCAGAACAATATAAATTTTCATTTGAAATTTCAAAAACAAAAAAATTATTTTAGAGAAAAAAATGTAATAATTTGTTAAAGTAGCTCAAAAAATTTAGTTGGTTCAAACCATTTCGGGGTTGGGCCCGGCCCCCTGGGCCCCCCCTGCGTACGTCCTCGTAGGGGTCAACGACCATTATTTCGATGCTTTACAAACTTTTTGGCCAAAAGCAACGTATAATACCCTCCCTACATAGTGGTGTAGGGTATAAAAATTTGTTCAATCAGGTGGTACCCTTATATGGGGGCTATATCACAGTGTGGACTTATGTTGACAATTTTTGATATAAAAGTTTTTTAACGGCAGGGACCATGAAATGCCAAATTACGGGTACACGCAGAAAAATATATGTTAGAAATATGTTTGGATCCAAACAAATATTTGTTTGGGACTGATTGCAAACAAATATATATATCCAAACATAATTTGTTTGTGTCCAAACAAATATATGTTTGCAGCATCTTGTAACATCCCAGCAAAAATTCGGATCCATTAGTCATTACGTAACCCATTACAAAGTAATGTAAACAAGCTTCTTTTCCCATTGCAAGTAATCTGAAAAGTAATGGGATACTTCTAAAAAAATTACAAGGCAAACCTACTTACTTTGCTCCTCACTAAGTAATGAGGACGGTGGCACAGTGAGTGTGTATCCGACTATAAATCCTAGGGTTGTGTGTTTAACGCTCACTGTCGGCACGCGAGTTTTTTTTTAATAAAAAAAAAATAAAAGTTCGTGGTACACATGTGCACTGCACATTTTAGTTCTTAAGCAACCCTTAATGTTCGTGTGCGTGGCATAGTATGTAGTGTCTTTGGCTAGAAATCAGAGGGTTCGTGAGTTCAACTCGCACAGCAAGCGAAATAAAATAAAGTAAAATAAAACTAAGAAGTGTCATGAAATTAAAAAAATCTCTACATCAACTGTTCTAAAAATAGAATTTTTTTCAACCTACTTTTCAACTTCTAGTGGCCACAGAATAACTAGTTATTCTAGTGGTCATAAAATAACTTCAAACTGAGTGCGACATGCCCTTGTAAAAATAATGGGGAAGAAAGGGGGTTTGCGAGTAGTTACGGCTGCAAAAATCCCTTACAAAACCCATGATTTTGGGAGGACTTTTTTTGCTGGGATATCTCAATTTTATATGTTTGGGGTCCAACATATTTTTTATGTTAGAACATATTTTTTATGGGTGGAGAGCTGTATGCATGTTGTAATAGGAGACGCAGACGTTTTGTGATGTGTATGCGTAAAACACGTGTGTTTCGTGCTTTGTTGTTGTTAACCAACGTAGCAAGCGAAGAGGAAAAGAAAAAAATAGCATTAATTATACTGGTCTTTTTTCATCAGTGTTCTTAAAGTCTGTTTTGTATTTCTTTGGAATTTTTATGTACCTATGTGTCTGTTGTGCTTTTGCTTTTTTTTCTAGACCTTTCAATAAACAACCACCATTTATAAATGTGTGTATATGTTAGAGATAGCCAGTGAGCGATTGCTGAGAGCAAGTGAGCATACATTTAAATGTGTTTCACATTGACATTTACGCTGCCTTGCTCTCAGAAAGCGCCCACTGGTGCATGTGTTTGTTTTTTTGTGTGGCTTTTGGGTTTGTATTTGTTTGCACCCAAACATATAATTTGTTTGCACCCAAACATATATTTGTATCCTCAGACAAAGTAGCTAAAACCCTCAAAGTACGAAAAATCGGGAGGTACAGTTATATGGGGGCTATACCATAATTTTTGGAATATAAGTTTTTGGAACCCTAAATATCAAATTATATCTAATTCGGTCTGAAAATGTGACTAAAAACGTCAAAATATTCGAAATCGGGCCTACCGTAACATGAGGGATATACCAAAACGTGAACCGATATATCTTCGAACTTGGCCTGCCTATAACAAGAGACGTATTTTCTAATATTTCAGCTTCCTATCTCTATTTTTGTGAATGCTAGAGTGATTACCCCAGACGGACGAACGGTCGGACATCCATACATGGACTCGAATTTTACTCCGATCAAGAATATATGTACTTTCTTCTTCTTCTTTATTTGCCAACCCGTATTCGGGTGTTAGCGATCATACAATTATGTTTTACATTGTTAACAATTTAATTATATTTTTTATTCCATTATAGATAGGTTTCGATTCTTGGCAGCATTCAGTAGGTTTCTTTCGTCTTGCAGTCCCGTCCATTCTTGAATATTTCTTATCCATGATGTTTCTTTTCTGCCTCTTGGTCTTCTTCCATCTATTGTGGTTTGGATAATGGCTTGGAGGAGCTTATATTTTTCATTGCGCATTATATGACCCAGATAAAGACGTTTTTCGGCTTTTTACATCGCGTGTTATTTGTCGTTCCACATTCATCCGTCGTAGTACTTCTTCATTTGAAACGTGGTCAGTCCAGCGAATTTTTAGAATACGACGATAAATCCACATTTCAAAAGAATTTAGTCGTTTTTCGTCGACTTTATAGGGTCGCAAATGAATGTTTCAATGCGTTGCTAACGGAAAAATAATTTTATATACCCTCCACACTATGGTGGAGGATATAAAAATGGTCCTTTTGTTGTTGTTGTTGTTGTAGCGTGAAACCTACGTAGAAGCATAGGTTTGATGTTGGGTTGACATACGCTGCTCGAAACATATGGTTTCGGGTCAACCCGGTACGTAAGAATCCGCTACCGAGGAATTGATTGGCCTTTTGTGGGGGATGTGCCTGATGGAATGGACTGATAAAGCCCATCTTCGAACTTGATCTAAGTTTCGGCAAGACATTACGAAAGCCAAATTTTAGAACGAATCGGTTGATCCGATCGAGAGTTATTGTGCGCTCCAGCCATCCAGATAGACAGACGGACGGACATGGCTAGATCGGATTTCCGGAGCTAGAGAGCTATTCTGAACACTGTGATAATAACTAGCTCAATATAAAACTACTATGGTTTGTGTGGACCGCAGTCGTTCTTTTGTCCTGATGGTTGGTAAATGGACTCTTTCAACTGTGGTTTATGGTATCATCTGATACTGAAGATCGATAAAGCCTCAAAGTTATTTATTATGTGGTGACAAAAGTAAGACGAGTGTTGACTTTTTATTTTTGCTATCATCCTCGCTTGACTCAGTAACTTCCTGTAGTATTCCACCTGATCTCTGCTGCAGTACTAACATAAATTTTAGCCTAGCCTTTTTGGAAAAATTTTACAGAATTGTGAACCTTTATTTGCAGTGGATGCTGTAAGAAACATGCCGGCATATGGATAACTTTGGCTTTGATAGCCGTAGGTTTAACATTGGGCCTTTATTTCGGACTCATGGATAGAGATGATGACAATGAATCTGGTGTTGGTGCTGTGGCTTCAAACGGTGAAGGTTGTGCTGAAATTGGAGGGTAATTGGTCCAGAACAAACTAAGTTTAGAATACTAATATCTTCTTATCCCTTATTAACACTTGCAGACGGATGTTAAAGATTGGCGGTTCGGCAATTGATGCAGCCATTGCTACGCTGTTGTGTGAAGGTGTCATGTTACCACACAGTTTGGGTGTTGGTGGTGGTTTTGTGGCCACGATTTATACCAAAGAAACGGGTCGTATTGAAACTTTGATTGCTCGTGAAACTGCACCGGCCAAGGCCAATCAGGATATGTTTATTGGAAAGGAAATTACCGGCGCCATTGCCGCCGCCATTCCTAGTGAAATTTATGGTTATTGGCGTTTGCATGACAAGTATGGTAAATTGCCATGGAAGACCTTGTTTGAACCTACCATCGAACTGTGTGTCAAAGGTCATCGTGTGTCACCCTATTTGGCTAATGTTTTGAACTTGAATGCTGATCGCATACGTAATGAACCATCTATGGCTGAAATTTTCATTAACAAGTATACCAATGAATTGTTCAAGGAAGGTGAGATTATGTATCGTCCACAATTGGGTGAAACTTTGCGTATTGTGGCCAACGAAGGTCCAGAAGTTATGTATCGCGGTGGACGTATTGGTAAACGATTGGTGGAAGATATTCAGGAAATGGGTGGCATAATTACTGAGGAGGATTTGTTGCGTTATGAGTGAGTTTGGGAAGGTCAATTTCGTATTTTTTATTAATCCGGGTTTTCATTATTTTACAGAGTTCGTTGGGAAGAACCCATTGTGGCTCATTTTACAGGTGGCTATTCTTTGTACACCACACCGCTGCCAACAAGTGGTGCCGTTTTGGCCTTCATGTTGAACGTCATGGAACCTTTGTATACCCGTCATCATGATGTCTATTGGCAACGTGTTGTGGAGACTTTCAAACATGCCTACGGTCATCGTACCAATTTGGGTGATATCCATTATGAACCACAGGTCAAAGAGGTCTATGATCAGCTCAAGAGTCCAGACTTTGCTGCCAAGATCCGCGAATTGATTAAGGATGATGTTACATTCACGGACTTTGGTTACTATGGTGCCAATTTCACCAATGAAGAAGATCATGGTACCGCTAATTTGGTAGTTTTGGCTCCCAATGGTGATGCTATCTCAGTGACCAGTACCATTAATAGCCAGTAAGTATCCTGTCACAATGTTTAATAATATTTTTTCAAGGATCATCAGGGCAAGAAACGTGGATTTTTTAACAATATTTTTCTCGAGATCATCAGGTCAAGAAACGTGGATTTTTTAACAATATTTTTCTCGAGATCATCAGGTCAAGAAACGTGGATTTTTTAACAATATTTTTCTCGAGATCATCAGGGCAAGAAACGTGGATTTTTTAACAATATTTTTCTCGAGATCATCAGGTCAAGAAACGTGGATTTTTTAACAATATTTTTCTCGAGATCATCAGGGCAAGAAACGTGGATTTTTTAACAATATTTTTCTCGAGATCATCAGGGCAAGAAACGTGGATTTTTAAGAATATTTTTCCAGAGATCATTAGGGTAAGAAACGTAGATTTTTCAGGAATATTTTTCCAGAAATCATCGGGGCAAGACACCTGGATTTTTAAAGAAAAAAAATTTCCAAGGATTATCAGGCAAGAAACGTGGATTTTCTAAGAAAATTTTTCCAGGGATCATCAAGGCAAGAAGTGTGGATTTTCTAAGAAAATATTTCCAGGGATTATCAGGGCAAGACACCTGGATTATTAAAGAAAAAATTTCCAAGGATTATCAGGGCAAGAAACGTGGATTTTCTAAGAAAAGTTTTCCAGGGATCATCAGGGCAAGACACGTGGATTTTTAGATAAAAATTTTCAAGGGATGATCAGGGCAAGAAACGTGGATTTTTTAAAAAAATTCCAGGGATCATCAGTGCAAGAAACGTTGATTTTTTAAGATTTTTTCCGGGAATCATCAGGACAGTAAACTCGGGTTTTCTAGGAATATTTTTTCAAGGATCATCAGGACAAAAAACATAAATTTTTTAGGAATATGTTTGAGGTAATTTTTTTTCTTTATTTTTCAGCTTGGGTGCCAAAGTTCGTTCCCGCCAAACCGGCATCATTTTGAATGATGAAATGGATGACTTCTCCACTCCCGGTGTTGTTAATGCCTATGGCATTCCCGCCTCCCCTGCTAACTATATTAAACCAGGCAAACGCCCTATGTCATCGACCTGTCCCAGTATTGTGTTGGATAAACATGGTCATGTAAAATTATTGGTTGGTGGTGCTGGTGGTTCTAAGATTACCACTTCTGTGGCCCAGGTAAGGATAAATGAAACAACCACAACTCGTTCTTTGATATAACCTTGATCTCCCCCTTTCCTCTAGACCATTCTACGTTACTTTGTTTTCAATGAACCCATTGATGTTGCACTCAACTCCGGTCGCGTACATCATCAATTGGCCCCCATGTTGGTTGATGTTGAACCCGAAGTACCCGATCATACTATGGATTATTTGATTCATGTAGGTCATGATTTGAATTATTTACCAGCCAATAAAGCCTATTCGGCATTGACGGCCATTGGCCTGAAGACGCATGTGCCGCATCCAGTTTGTGATCGTCGTCGTGTTGGTAGTGCCGTTGTTGTGCATCCAAATAAATAAACGGCGACCCTTACAGGTGTGCGCAAATCCGGTGAAATATTTGCTAACGTGGAAAGTATTAAACTGAAAGTATAAATCGAATGAATTATTACAAAAACTGTTTGTTGAAATTTAATTTGCAAAAAAATGTTTCTTTAAATAAAATATAAATCCGGAAGTTTTTTAAATATAACTGAAAACAGTTAATGAAAACCTTTTTTTGATAATATTTTGCCTTATTACCGGTTAAAATGACGAATTTAATTTTATGACACATTTAATGGTTATATGGAACAATGGAGATTTTTCCGGTTTTATATATAGAATCAAAATTATGAAAACGCCATAATGTGATTGAGATATTCAATCAGACTTCATTGTAAGTAAATGTAGAGTAACAGGTGAACTACATTCATAGATATCGCCTATCTCACAAGAAAAGTTCGTAAGTCAATTGTTTTAATTTCAGGAGGAAGAAAAAATTCTTGAAGGGGAAATTTCAAACCTGCAACTATTAAATTGTATACGGCGAATACTACAAGTCAAAATTGTCAAACAACTGTATTTCATAATATTTTTAGTACGAAATCTGCAACGAATGAATTGGCTACATATACAAATTTTTATTTTCTAATTGATATATGGGTGCGTTTTTGGAGATACATTTTAGAGCAATAACCATGCTTTAAACCTAATACAATATTATTACCACAATTAACAAAATACCCCTCTAATCGGAGTGTTTAGTATGTACTAAATAAACTCTCAGCAAATATGCCATTTAGATTAACAAAATAATACTTTAGCATGCTTTTTTTAGACATGTGGTATCGACATGTGATGTTTATTAAGACTATTTTTGTTAATCATAAAGATGATTAACAAAAATAGTCCTAATAAACATCACATGTCGATACCACATGTCTAAAAAAAGCAAATAATAATACTTATTTCTAGCTGGGTTGACCCAAATCAACCCATAATTAAACCAGTAGGGAAAAGATCAAAGTCCAGCATAGCCGACTATATTATATCCTACACCACAGTAAATATGTATAACACGTGGAATAATTACATAGTTTCCCTTCAGTGATTAAAGTACTTAGCTCCACCGTACGGACAGCTAAGCAGCCAGTAAAGCTATGACAACAAAGACAGTGAAATCTAGAACTGTCTTGGAATGTATAAAGTCCGTAAACAACTGCTCCCAACATGGTACGGTAAACTTTTTATGGGTACCAGTAGTGGAATTCCTTAACTCATTTTTCGAGTTACCGACAAATATCGGTAAAATTAAAATGATTATAATTTCCGTAATTGGGGGCCACCGTGGTGCAATGGTTAGCACGTCCGCCTTGCACTCAGAAGGTCTGCGGTTCGAATCCCAGGCCAAGCAACATCAAATTTTCAACGGTGGCAAAAATCCCCCTCAGTAATGCTTGGCGACATTTCCTGAGTATTTAAGCCATGAAAAACTTCTCTACAAGTGGTGTCGTAAGACACGCCGTTCGGACTCGGCAATAAAAAGTAGGTCCCATATCATTGAGCCAATATGAATCGGCGTGCACTCATTGATATGAGAGAAGTCTCCCTTGTCCCATCTGGGATGTTTGTGGAACAATTATATATATTATAATTTCCGTAATTAATGAACTTTTTTAGTAAGTTATCAACCAAAATAAAGCTGATGCTAAATCCTACCTATAAAAACGAGCTGACAACTTTTATTGATACTTTTCATTCATAATTTTGCGATTTAATGTTACCGATTGTTGTCGGCAACTCAAAATTAGTTACAGAATTCCACTACCGGACATACATATATGGATTAGGGGTAACGAAATAGCAAACTCCTTGGCAAAACAAGTAAGAAAGTATCAGTCAGCTGTGCCGACTGAGATATACCCTCAGTCTCGGACCTAAAGAAAAGAATCAAACACAATACTTCTGACATCTATATGGGTGTTTTTAGTTCTTGGACCAATATCTCAAGAACTATGAATTTGCTCCCGAAAAAATTTGTACCATCTTTACTGGGGCTGCATAGTGAACTAGTTACCAACAATTTTAAAAGTCCTTAATCTTCATTCTTTTCAAACCTTGTGTGGGAGGTACGCTATGTAGTCAACAGTCGGACATAATTCGAAATATGTATGAAATAATACAATGTACAACGTTTGGACGATATCGGTTACTCCCTTCGAGGGTTATCTTACGTACTACCCAGTTTAGTTGGTACCGGCAAGCTCTTTTCATAAGAACGTTTTGCAAAAAAATTCAAAACGATAAGAGGCGAGCTATTATTTTGCACTTTTCCCAAATTTTGTATGGGAAGTATCCGA
Source organism: Musca autumnalis (assembly GCF_047663935.1). NCBI lineage: Eukaryota > Metazoa > Arthropoda > Insecta > Diptera > Muscidae > Musca > Musca autumnalis. Next base: position 200,261,955 of record NW_027411866.1, on the reverse strand, counting down.
AGGACGGGACGGGACATAAAAAAAACTAAAAATGCGATACAGTCAATCCATTGTCCTAATTTGAACTTCTATATCTCAATAACGGTAAAAACTACGAAGATATCATAGAGAATTTTCATAGCTACAATATTTTCTTTAGTCCCATTTCGATAGGACTTGCGGTTTCCAAGCAAAATCTTGAAAACCTAAAGAAAATAAAAATCTCTACTTGAATTGCGATTTATTTAAAAAGCGCTCCTGCGATTTTTCTTTGTTTTTTTATTTTTCTCATCTATGAACATTGTAGTTTCAGAATCCGCAAAAACTTCCCAGGTGTAAGCACCTTCCATTTAAATTTGGTTCAAGAGCACAGCGTATATACTCTCGTTAGCCTAAAGGCTGAAGGTATAACACGCCAGGGAGCAACCTAAGTGAGTCATGATAACGCCAAGCCCTTAAAAGCTACGCATTTTTAATATAATTTGACAAACTTATTTCTAGTCCAAATTTCATCAAAATTAGTGCGAAAATGTATATGAGAGTTCCAAATCAGAACGGATTTCAATACGAGTGGCACTAAAAATCTTCTTCGCCAGGTGTCATTTGACATTTTTTGGAAAGTTTGACAGTTTTTAGCCTAATCGTACTCAGGACAGTTTAACATACGACCATGTGTTGGGTTGTTTACAGTGACTGGAAAAATTCATTTTGCACAAAAAAATGGATAGTACCTACATGTGAACATTTTCGATCGAATTAAATCTTTTCATGTCGATAAAGCAACATCCTATATCGCCAAAAATCGGCCGTTGTGCCAGACAAAAATTAAGCCGTGCGTAAACGGATAATGCAAGATCGCCATGTTATATACCGTAAGAATTAGGCATCCTTGGGCATTTCTTCCACCAACTAACATTTGATATTGCATGAACACAAAAATGCCGCAAAAATGGATTTTTCTCGTTAGATCAGGCAAAAGATTGGTGCAAAGCAATGGTGAGCAAAATAGAATTTAAGAGAATATAAGAGAATTTAACATTTGTCGTTTTTCATGGTTTTTCTAAATTGTTTTTTAATTGTGAAAACACAATTTTAGTCTAAAATCGTGGATGAAATTATTTATTAAATAATAATTACAAATAATTCTTAAACGTCTGAGTTTTGATGAATTAATAAAAGTAAGAGTATTTTACAGCAGCCACCAGTGGATGCCCGTGCACACCTATGGTGCAAAGAAATTGTGAATTAAAACGATCACGGTGCTTCAAACTACGTTTATAAGATCGTCACAGACGACAAATCTTGGATCTGTGCTTAAGAGCCCGAAACAGGAATCGACCGTTTATGTCTTCGAAAGCGAGCCAAATCCAACGAAAGTTTTTATTCGGCTCGAGAAATATAAGACGGTCAATTCTGAGTAGTACAGCACAATTTGTTTGCCTGAAGTCTCCTGAGAAACTCGAAAAACTAACAAAAGAAGACGAATCATTCTGTATCATGACAAAGCGAGCTCTCACACATCGATTGAAACCAGCGCCTGTTTGGCCGGACAAAACGTGGACTTGATGGTTCCTCAGCCGTACAGCCCTGGCTGGGGATCCAATAACTTCATTTGATTCAAGCATATCAAGAAAAAAGGCATGGTCAACGATTTTCTTCGCCATAAGATAAGATAAAACTATTTTTGATCGTAAATATTAGCGTTTTCATAGTTATCGTGCAGCTCTCGTATACTAAAACTTTGACCGATATAGCCCATCATGGAACTAGCCCTTCCTGCAAACAAAAGACCCATCTTTCCAAAAAATTCAGCGTTACAAATAATGGTATAATATATAACATAAAAACATTGTTCCACAACATCCCATACGGGACAAGGGAGACTGGTCTCATATCAATGAGTGCACCCCGATTCATATTTAGCTCAATGATATGGGACCTACTGTTTATCGCCGAGTCCGAACGGCGTGTCTTAAGACACCACTTGTGAAGAAGTTTTTCAAGGCTGAAATACTCAGGAATGTCGCCAACATTACTGGGGGGTATTTTGCCACCGTTGAAAAATGTTTGATGTTGCCTGGCCGGGGAATCGAACCCCCGACCTTCTCCGTGCAAGGCGGACGTGCATACCATTGCACCACGGTGGCACCCATGAGAAATGTAAGACGGTCAATAATAATAATAATAATAATAATAATAATAATAATAATAATAATAATAATAATAATAATAATAATAATTATGATAATAATAATAATAATAATGATAATAATAATAATAATTATATTAATAATAATAATAATAATAATAATAATAATAATAATTATAATAATAATAATAATAATAATAATAATAATAATAGTAATAATAATAATAATAATAATAATAATAATAATAATAATAATAATAATAGTAATAATAATAATAATAATAATAACAATAATAATAATAGTAATAATAATAATAATAATAATAATAATAGTAATAATAATAATAATAACAATAATAATAATAATAATAATAGTAATAATAATAGTAATAATTATAATAATAATAATAATAATAATAATAATAATAATAATAATAATAATAATAATAGTAATAATAATAGTAATAATAATAATAATAATAATAACAATAATAATAATAATAATAATAATAATAATAATAATAATAATAATAATAATAATAATAGTAATAATTATAATAATAATAATAATAATATTAATAATAATAATAATAATAATAATAATAATAATAATAATAATAATAATAATAATAATAATAATAATAATGATAATAATAATAATTATAATATGTTATGGATTTTTATAGTACTTTTGGTAGTCGTAACTACTTACAAAACACCTTACTAACCCATTATTTTAACAAGGCCATGTCGCACTGAATATCTAGTTATTTTATAACCACTAAAATAAATAATAATGATTTTAGACCCCAAGTATGTTTGGACAATTTGGAGTTGATTTATCCATGTCCGTCCGTCTGTCTGGCTGGCTGGAGCGCACGATAACCCTCGAACGGATCAACCGATTCGGTCCAAAATTTGGCTTTCGTAATATTTTGTGCAAACTTAGTTTAAGTTCGCAGATGGGTTATATCGGTCCACTCTTTCCGGTACCTCCCCCACAAAAGATCGAAATTTTGTTGTAAAAACTATTATTCGCTGTCTCCTATACGACGGCACATGTTTCATCAGGGGCAAGTCCATACTTCCTGAGAAAATAGCCTGAAAGTTGCAAAAAATAACTCTCGAACGGATCTGCCGATTCGGTCCAAAATGTGGCCTTCGTAATATTTTGTCCAAACTAAGTTTATGTTCGGTCCACTCCTTTAGGTACCTCCCCCACAAAAGTTCAAAAATGCTCGGAAAAATTGTGCGCACGATAACTCTTAATGGGAGTGACCGATTTGGTCCATACTTTACACATATTTCTACCAGATATAGATCAGGTTCGAATATGGACTATATTTGTCCACTCCTTCGAGTACCTCCCACACAACATTTCGGATAAGTTCACATTAAGACTGGATATCGTATCACTTTGATTTTTGTTAAAGCAACTTGCATTCGCTGCTTCAATTACGACGGTAAAGTTTTTTTCAGGGGCAAGTACATACTTCTTGAGAAAACAGCCCAAAAAATATAAAAAAACCCCATATCACCATATGAAAACTTTTGAACTGATCAACCGATTTGATCCAAAATTCAGCCTTCGTCATATTTTGTCCAAACTTAGTTTCAGTTCGAAGAATCGCAATACCTTTCCACAAATTCCGGTACTTCCCCCCAATATTTAAAAATTTCACTAAAATGGTATGCACGATATCTCTTGAACGGGATCTCCTCCAAACTTTGGATCTCCTAATATTTTGTCCAACTTTAATTTAACTTCTAAAATGGCCCATATCGGTAATCTCAATAGGGTACCTCCCCCACAAAAGTTCAGTATTTGTATCTAATTGCAGTTTAAAATTTATACGAAGATTCTTTGGAAATGTACACCGAAGCTGTTCGTTGTGATCCTTTTTAAAGCGATGTTATGTTTTCCATGGATAAATCCGTGCTTCCTGGCATACTAGTCCAAAAATTATACGATGGGCCACTGAAATGACTAGTGGGCGCGTTATCTTTCGAAAATATATGACTCACAAAATAAGATCCACTTCCATAATGAACCAAGTCGGTCCATTCCTTTAAGTACCACCTCCGCATCACTTCTGAACTAATCCACATCTTTTTCGGCAAGTTCCAATGTCCTAAAAGGGCCACCAAATTCTGAAAAGACACTAAATGCATTCGATCTGTCCGTAGATGAAAGTTTAAATTCACATGGCTGAGGGTATATCTCTGTCGGCAAAGCCGACTGATACCTTTTTTACTTGTTGAATTTTATATCTATGTACATATGTGTACGAAAAGTACCATGTTTGGCACCATTTTGGTATTGGATTAACAGATAGCGCTGGAATTTCAAATTTTGTTTATTAAGGTCAGTGTCGGTGTCTACAAATCGAGTCCCTTATCATCGTTCGTAGGGTAAAAGCTTTGGGGTCATATTTTAGCTCACTACTTACCACCCATCTTCAACCAGGTATGAACACGGGGAGAACATTTGTATGCCGAATCGTAAGTTAAGCTAAGGGAGTGTGATCTCCTTGTTCATCTCTGTTTTCAACTGATCCTTGATAATAAAAGCTAGTAATAGGAACTTTCTCAGAGAGTAAGGAGTTTTTATTCTCTCTTGCAAGAAAATTGTGAAAAGTAAACAGACACCTACCCAGCAAAACCCAGCAAGCAATCAGCTGACTTGCCTAAACAGATCAATTTGTCCGCCAATGAAGGAACCAAATGAAGCAAAAATCTTGTGTTTTATTAAAAAGGAAATTATCCAAAAAAGGATTTTTTCCACTTTGCAACTTTGTTCTCCAAAAAACAATACAATTAGGCTTGCTATTTCCACAATAAAATTGTTTTTAATGTGCACAAACATAAATCATCGAATAATTAAAAACAGCTGATTTATTGTTTGCAGGAAGAAGAAGAGTTGCAAGTGCTTGCTAGAAGAAATTTGTCCAGCAAGAATTTGCAAACTCTCAGTCAAAGAACTGTCAAAATGTCTCTCTCGATTCGCTCTATTTTGCTGGACTTTTGAGTTAACAGACTTCCAGCAACAATTGATACAAATTGTTACAAATTTTAGGGTAACCAGACACACTTAATATTCTTATCCCAAGAAGTCATTTAAACGAGTCGATTTAGCGAAGCTATAAAATAAAATTTTAAAATAACGTTACGAGATCGTAAAACCAAAAAAGTTATCGATATATCGATAGTTCATAAGAAATTGAGAATTGTTATTTTTCTCTCGATAGTTATATGCTCATATTTACACAAGTAGTGGAGAATAAAAAAATCTATTTTTTTTTTAATTCCACGTAACTGCCTCTCTGTTGATTTTGTGTTGAGGTAGTAAGTATATCGTAAATTTAATAACGTAAACAAAAATAAATCCGTAGTCACAACTACAACCTCCAACAAGTACAACAAAACAGTAATAACCATAATCAGAAAACAACACCAAAAAACAATAAAAGGTTGTTATTGAGTCGTTCAACGAATTGAGTCGGAACTTGAGCGTATTGGAGTGAAGAACATAACGGCAACGGCTAACTAAACCCGTGTAAATGCACCGCATTCAGTCCGCCAACGAAGTGTACGAGTGAGGGTTGTGTATTCGGACGTGGAGAAGAAAGTCGATCGTGCCAATCAATTCGATTATTTGTTATACCACTTGGCCAAAACGAAGTGTGTGTGGTGTATTGCGGTTGTTTTTATAAAGTTGGTGTTTTAGAAATTCGGTTTTACGGACAGACGGCCGGCCATTGTCGTCGCGAGTGTAACGTGTAAAATAAATAAGGATATATTTTTCAAATTCTAAATAAGGACATTTAAGATACACTTGATTGGTGTTACAACAAAAATCAACGTGAAAACATGAAGTAAGCAAATTGAAAAAAATAAAATAAAAAAACATGTGGAGTTAAAACCAATAGTGTAGAGTTTGTAAAGAATCAGTAAAAGCAAAAAAGAGAAAGTCTCCACACGTAAAACTAGTTTAAATAAATTATCAATAAATATTGTCATTCGATCAGACTCAAACACTCTCTCCATGTTTGATTGCCAAAAATATGTATATTTTTAATGCTAATCGCAATGTACAAATACACGACCTAAAAGAAAAATAAATTGAAAATTAAACAAGTAAGAACAGACTATAGTCGGACGGGGCCGACCATGTGATACCCTATACCACTAAACGCGTCTTCTTGGGATAAAGTTATAAGATGTGCATTAGAAATTTTACCAATTTTCACACAAAAGTTTAGATCAATTTAACCCGCTAAATATTATCCGATCATACCGTTGACTTGCACGCTACTTCTTCATCTCAAACCAAAACTACGTTTAAAATTTCGCGCCGATCGGACTATTATTGCGACCTACAGAGCGGCTACAAAATCGAGCAAAAATTTTGTTTTTGGTCCATTTCATCCCTTTAACATTTCACGATCATCGCCAAAAACTAATCAGTTCTATTCTGGTCCAAACCCGACCTCCATACTAAATTTCGTGACAATCGGTCCATAATTGCGGCCTCTAGCTTGATTACAATTTTTAATGGACGGACAGACGGACGGACGGACGGACGGACACACATCGCTAAATCGCTTTATCTCGTCGAGATATGAAGTTTGGTATACCACATGAGGGGTCTACGACGAATATTTCGCGGCGTTACATGAATTTTTGGGAAAACAAACTTATTATACCCTTTTCCACATTGTGGTATAGGGTATAAAAAAATACAACTTGAAAATTTCAAATACAATGATTTGTTAGAAACATTTATTTATGCCATTAACAATAAATTTTCGTGTCATTAGCAACGTTAACGCCATTGGCAATAATGGGAATTGAATGACTACGACAATTCTTTTCTAAAGTGTTGTTTTTTTTTTTCAAAACGTTTTTGTTTTTCCCCTTGGCATATCGTATTTGTTTTGAAGCCGCTATTGTTGTGATACAGGGGTTTTTATTAATTATAGAACGTTTTTTTATTGGGAAATACCTACGTTTTATAGAAAAAAAAATAGAGCAAATATAAAAATGTGTCTGTGAATTGGGGAGATTCTCACGGAGTTTAACGGATTTTTGCACAATTAAATTAAAGTTTAATTAAGTATTTTATCCCATAAAGTTATAATAAATATTATTTTCAATCAAAGCCGGACGGTGTGAAATTATGTTCACATTCTTCTTTTAAACTCAACCTTTAATACAGAGAAATCTGTACACTATAAAAAAAAATAATTCAGCATTTATTGAGGAAAATCGAATTGGAAAAGATTGATAACTCTCGAAGAGACTAACCGAATTGGTCATAAAATTACATATGGTCATATTACTCTATGCACAGATAAGATTCGAATAAAGGCTATATGGGTCAACTCCTTCGACAACTCCTCTCGGATCGTTTTGAAAAATTTTCAGCAGGTTGTCCTTGCGGCCGTCTTTACGAAGGTAAAATTTTTTTCGGGGGCAAGTCCATACTTCCTGAGTCAATGGCTTATAAGCTCCAAGAAACCTTGACGGCACCAACTAAAATGGCAAATCCGCAAGATGACTTTCACTGGGCTAACGAGGGTATATTCACTTTCATACGGGCAAAATGTGTCTCATCGAAATAATGGTTTTAGACCCCAAGTATGTTTGGACGAAATGTGTTTCAGACAATTTGGAGGCGATTGAGTAATGTCAGTCCGTCTGTCTGTCTGGCTGGAGCGCACGATAACTCTCGGACGGATTAACCGATTCGGTCCAAACTTTGGCTTTCGCAATCGGTTCACTCCTTCGGGTACCTCTCACACAAAATTTCGGAAAAGTTCAGTTTAGGACCTGTTCTAAAAACGTTCTAGACACAGATAAGATTGGAATATAGACTATATAGTCAACTCCTCCGACAACTCCTCTCGGATCCTTTTGAAAAATTTTCAGCAAGTTTTCCTTGCGGCCGTCTTTACGATGGTACAATTTCGTGGGCCACTCATTATTTCCTGAGATAATGGCCTATAAGCTCCGAGAAACCTTGAAGGCACCAACTAAAATGGCATATCCGCAAGATAACTCTCACAAGGAGTTTCATCTAGGCACGTATCGGTCCTGTCGCTTCGGGTACCCTCACACAAAATTTGGAAAAAATTGAACTTTAACAGGTCATCTCGGATCGTTTTGCTTATACCCTCAGCATTTATGCTAACGAGGGTATATACACTTTCATACGGGCAAAATGTGCCTCATCGACCCCAAGTATGTTTGGACGAAATGTGTTTCAGACAATTTGGAGTCGATAGAGAAATGTCCGTCCGTCTGTCTGGCTGGAACGCACGATAACTCTCGAACGGATGGACCGATTCGGCTTTCGCAATATTTCGTCCAAACTTAGTTTAAGTTCGAAGATGGGTTATATCGGTCCACTCCTTCCGGTACCTCCCCCACAAAAGTTCAAAAATGTTCAGGAAATTTGTGCGCCTGATTACTCTTTAAGGGAGTAACCGATTTGGTCCATACTGTGCACATCGTTAAATTTCTACTAGGCTTAGATGAGGTTTCAAAATGGACTCAATCGGTTCCCTCCTTCGGGTACCTCTCACACAAAATTTCGGAAAAGTTCAGTTTAGGGCCTGTTCTTGAATCGCTTCGTTTTTTGTTGTAGTAACTTGTATTCACTGTCTTGCATACGGCGGTACAAGTTTCATCAGCGGCAAGTCCATACTTCCTCAGAAAATAGCCTGAAAGGTAAAAAACCCTGTGACGCCGTGTGTAGTTGTTTGAGGTCAAGATAACTCTCGAAAGGATCTGCCGATTCGATCCATAAGTTCGAAGATAAGCCATATCGGTCCACTCCTTCAGGTACCTCCCCCACAAAATTTCAAAAATGTTCGGAAAAATTGTGCGCTCTATAACTCTTTGAGGGAATGCCCGATTTGGTCCATACTTTACACATCGTAATGTATCTACCAGACATAGAACATGTCCGAATATGTCCACTCTTTCGGGTACCTTCCACACAAAATTTCGGATAAGTTTACTTTAATATCTGCTCTCGAATCACTTTGATTTTTGTTGAAGCAACTTGCATTCGCTGTCTCCATTCCGGCGGTAAAATCTTTTTTCAGGAGCAAGTCTATACTTCTTGAGAAAACAGCCCGAAAACTGTAAAAAAATCCTATGGCACCGTATGTAGTGGCTGGAGCGCATGACAACTCTCGAAGTTTTGAGCTTTTATCCTAGTCCATATTTTTGTCGGGAAGCTCATACGCTCAAAATTCTGAAACCCCCCTAAAACATTTTTTTTTTGAGAAAAAGTATTTATATTCACACAGGCTGAGGGTATATCTCTGTCGGCAAAGCCGACTGATACTTTTTTACTTTTTTTAAATTACGGTAGCGCACTTTTTCTCGGGGACAAGTCCATACTTCCTGAGATAATGGCCCAAAATCTCTAAAGAAGCCTGCCGGTACCAACTAAACTGGGTAGTACGTAGATAACCCTCGAAGGGAGAAACCGATTTGGTCCAAATGTTGTACAAAGTATTATTTTTACAGCCTTGAATTACGTCCGAATATCGACTACATCGGACCACTCTTGCGGATACCTCTAACACAAAGTTCAGAAAGAGTGCAGATTAAGGGCTTGCGTGGGATCGTTTTTATATTTTTAGCAACATGTTTTGCAAATCCACACTTCCTTAGGAATTGGCTTAAAAACTCATATAGAATTCAGAAGAATATATCTCTGTCGGCACAGCTGACTGATACTTTCTTACTTGTTTAATAGGTAGTAAGATATAAAGAACACAAACACAGATTTGGATATATGTAACTCCCATGCACCAAGCACGCTATATATGCCCAATTTTGATAAAATTTCGAACTGTGTTATATTGGCAACGGTTCCGATTTGGATGTAGCTCCCATATATATGTTCGTCCGATTTGAGGTATTTAGAGGAGTATTGTATTTACAGCAAACACAAATTCTGTCCAATCTTCGGTCGAATTCATGGGAAGATATATTATTGATATTTGGAAAATGTGACGCAATTTGGTCTAGAAAAAATGTCATATAGTCGGTTTTGATTATAATAATAATGACAAATATCCCAGCATTGTTTGGGCGCATTTCAACAAAAGTTATCAATATTAAAGAAGACATTCTGAGCTGTGGAATTTTATTTCCATGGCGGATAGATCCGCTTTTGTTAGAATTACTCATAGAGAAGAACCTGATAAAGGAAGTAGCCCTTTCGCAGCTTTTAATCAATACCAAATGTTATGGTGTTACGATATGTCTTGCGGTTTCCAAGCAAAATCATGAAAACCTAAAAAAAAATCTAAAAATGTGAAATTTGACCCCGATTTATGTGAAAATCCCTCCGGCGATATATGTGAAAATCCCTCCAGCGATTTTTTCTTGATTTTTGGATTTTTATCATCTATGAACATTGGTGTTTCAGAATTCGCAAAAATTTCCCAGGTGTAAGCGGTTTTTAAGGGCACCGTACTTTATTTTGATTTATAAGGAGGCGATACAGTCAGATCATTGTCCCAATTTGAACGTCTATATCTCAAAAATGGTTAATCCTACGAAAATACCATCAAGGCCAATCTTGTAGAGAATTTTCACAGGTACAACATTTTCCTTAGTCGCATTACGATAGGACTTGTGGTTTACAAGCAAAATCGTGAATACCTAAAAAACGCTACAAATTTGAACTTTGGCCGTGATTTATTTTAAAATCCCTCCGGCGATTTTTTCGATTTATGATTTTTCTCATCTATTACCACTGTAGTTTCAGAATCCGCAATAATTTTCCAATTGTAAGCTCCATTCATTTAAAGTTAGTTAAGGCGCGCCGTGATATAATGTAATCTATTGATGATTATAAATTGTTTTATGGGAACGTACGATTGTTATATATTTCTGTGCAATCTGGAATTTACGATGTTTTGATAAAATCCAAAATATTGTGTTATTTTTAAAAAAATTGTCGGTGCTGTGATTTGCTAGTAGAAGTAAAAATATTCCTATCTTAATTTCATTTTCCAATAATAAAATCCTTATTTATTCAATAAACAAACCCAGATTTTAATTCGATATTGATGATTATTATAAACGATAATAACGTTAATGACACAGAGCAACAAAATTCCCCTTTTTCTAAAAGTAGAAGATTTTTTTTAGATTTTTATTTATTATCCAAGAAGAAGAAAAATTTTTACATCTTTAAAATACAGATATGTTACAATTTTATGAGATTTTATCAATATGATAAAAAAAGAAAAATAACTTTTTGCGAATACATATGTAACTCACATGAAGAAGAAGTGTGGTGTCACTTTTTTCTCCATCGTGATACATTAAGTCTGTCTAGTTACTTTCCCAGCAAGAATTGTCCAGCAAGAACTTTCTCAGAGAGTAAGGGGTTTTTATTCTCTTTTGTTAGAAAATTGTAAAAAGTAAACAGACACCTTCCCAGCAAAAACCAGCAAGCAATCAGCTGACTTGCCAAAACAGAACAATTTATCCTCCAACAAAGGAAGCAAACACGTTGTATTTTATTAAAAATAAAAAATAAAATGAAACAAAAAAGTATTTTTCCACTTTACAAACTTGTTCTCCATAAAACAATACAATTAGACTATGTTATTTCCACAATAAAATTGTTTTTAATGTTCACAAACATAAATCAACAAAAAAAACTTAAAACGGCTTGCAAGTGCTTGCTAGAAGAAATTTGTCCAGCAAGAATTTGCAAGCTCTCAGTGAAAGAACTGTCAAAATGTCTCTCTCGAATCGCTCTCTTTTGCTGGTTTTTTGTGTTAACAGACGACTTCCAGCAACAATTGGTACAAATTGTTACAAATTTTAGGGTAACCAGACACAGCTATTATTTAATAACGCATTTATTTTAAATTTTCAGCCTGTTCATGTACATTCATGTATGTCGCACGAAAACTTACTCACTTCCGTCTAACTATCGTGCGACTGCCGTTACGCAGGGATGCCAACTGTTCCGAGGTAAAAATCGCTACAGCCACATACGTACCATAGGTCTGTAGCGATTTTTACCTTAAAACAGTTGACATTCCTGCTTAAACAGTGGTTTTTGTACATCAAAAATCACCACAAGTAGCGGGAAAACCACCAACTTGGCACCCCTGCCGTTACGTATCCAAGCGAAATACTACTAATTTCAATGTACATTTGTACAACGATGTTCCATAAATGAGAGCCAAATGAGAAATAAAAACAAAATCCACATAGATTGGAATATGCGTGTTTTGTTTTGTTTGAGAAAATAAAATGTGTCGGCATTGTGAATTATTTTACTACATATTTAATCGATTTCTTCAAAATAATGAATGAAACCGCCTTTAAAACGTGTCTGTAAAATTTTTGTTTTGTTTCAAGATTGTGTTGAATAAATTTGATTTAAGATTTTCGGTTTTATTCTCGAGTTTACCTTCTACTCAACAGCTACAAAGCAACTGAGTGATTTTGACATTCTCTTTCTACAAAAGACAGTCCTTTCGAAATAGTACATAAAGTTTATTATGTCATAAACCCAAATTTACATGGAAAAGTGTACGTTTACGTGTTATTTCGTATGGATTGTCGATCGCATAGATTTTCGTTTCGAAGGTGTTTACATGAACAGAAAATGATTTTTTTCCACTTCGGAAGCGCGATGTGGATTATATCAGGATTATATACTTAGGGTACCACTCTCACAAAAGTTCAACTTTTTTGTTTAAATGCAGTGTTCGAAGATCCTTTGGAAACGTATACGGATGTTACTCCTTGTAGTCCTGTTTATAGCGATATTAGGATTTTTCGTGGGCAAGTCCATGCTTCCTAATATAGTGGTCCAAAACCCCTAAGTTATACGGTGACCAACTGAAATAACTGGAGAGCGTGCTATATATCGGGAAGAAATTACTCCTAAAATAAGATCCACTTCCAAAATGGACTTATGTTGGTGCATTCCTTAAACACTTCCGCAACACATTTGAGCTTTAATTCAAATATCCAAGAAAGAAATTTCTCTATAGTAGGCCTGCTCACACACATACAAACACATTTTGTTATTGTGTTGGTTTTGAAACACAAACATTTTGATAGTTTTCCAACATACCATTCAGTCTGATTTTATAAAATTTGCGAAAAACAATTCGTATAAATACATTCTACAATTACACGGATAAGCTAATAATTAGCATACACATTCATTATTTTCAAGAGAATCAAGTTTCGTTTATTCTCCAGTGGCTACACAAGAATTTATAATTCAAATATGATGCTTTTATAATTCAAATATGATGCTTTTTCGAGTAATGTTGGTTTGTTGGGTTGTCTTGTGTAATGGAAAAAATGTGTGTATTGAAAATTTGCATTTCAAAAACAAAGGCTCTCTTTTTCAATTGTGTGAGAGAGCAAATTGACACACACCGACAGGGGAAGTGCGCCCTTTGAGCAGCCTTGCTCTATAGTTACCGTTATAAAATCACTTTACGAAGTAATCTGAAAAAACATAGATATTTTCGTCTTTCATAGACTACAACAGAACCGAAATGGTTGAATTGATCAAAACCCCTGTATTTTTTCGTGTAGCACCGAGTTATTTGGGGGAAAAGGCAGTCAATTCGATATTGTCAATAGATAAAATTTTCAATGCACACAGGCTGAGAGTATATCTCCGCCGGCAGAGCTGATACTTTTTTACTTGTTTTTTTTTGTGATAATTTTTATATTTATTCTAGGCAAATAATGTCTTCACACCTATCTTTAAAAATGTAATGTCAATATTTAATGAAAATTAAAAAAAATAAATAAAAAATTGACGAATCTGGTAGACATTTCGTTCACTTATCTTTTTAAAGATATTGTTCTTCATTTTTTTTTTTTCAAAAAAAAAAGCAAACAATTAAAAAATTAAAGCAGAGAAGAACGTCTGTGGGTGCACAATACAATTTCCAGTGTGTCCCAATAGGATTGAAATCTCAATCTTGCATTAAAAAATTATACTTTTTTATTCGGAGATCTAAGGGCGGATCGTCATATTATGTTTTTAGAATTCAAAGATTATTAAGTTTGTTTTTCGAAAATATTCAGAGTAGTTTTTTTTTAATATTTTGTTAAAAGTTCTTTTATTTATTAGTTACGAAAAATTTGTCATTGTTTACTAAGGGGTAAGGTAGTGGGGAAATGTTTGTCTTATTTACAAGGGCAGTTGTACAAGTTTAACTAGTACCAAAGAAATTCTCATTGAGAGTTTTTCTTTGGGCTCTTATCAATTCGAACGAAGAAACAAAAAAACAAGGTCATTGCGAGACTTGAAACAATAGTCTTCCAAATTTTTTATACCCTCAGCATTTATGCTAACGAGGGTATATACACTTTCATGCGGGCAAAATGGGCCTCATCGAAATAATGGTTTTAGACCACAATTATGTTTGGACGAAATGTATTTCAGACAATTTAGAGTCGATTAAGCAATGCCCGTCCGTCTGTCTGATCGGATGAACCGATTTGGTCCAAAATTTGGCTTTCGTAATATTTTGTCCAAACTTAGTTTAAGTTCGAAGATGGGTTATATCGGTCCACTCCTTCCGGTACCTCCCCCACAAAAGTTCGGAAATGTTGGGAAAAATTGTGCGCACTATAACTCTTGAATGGAATAACCGATTAATAGACAGCGGAATCCTATGCAAATGCATATATGGTTAGGATGGTCGCAGAGAAAATCTGATTAAACAGAAATCGTGCATATTTTGACATATTTTTACATATTTGCATAAAATGATCATATACAAAACCATATGCAAAAATATATTCAAGTATTTGTGGTCTTAATATCCCACCGAAATGGCTGAAATTTGGTTTTAAGTCTTCGTTAGGGTTATGAAATTTAACAACTAAAATTTGTCGGTATAGGTCCACGTCTTCATATAGTCCCCATAGAACGGTACCTCCGGATTTCTTGTATTTTGAAGGTTGTGGCCTCAATATACCTCCGAAATGACTGATATTTGGTATTAAGTCTTCGTTGGGGGTATAAAACTTTCCACCTGAAATTTCTCGGTTTAAGTCTTCCTTGGGCTACAAAAAACTTTCCACCAAAAATTTGTCGGTTTAGGTTCAGGTCTTCATATAGCCCCCATAGAACGATACCTCCAGATTTTTGGTATTTTGAAGGTTTTGGCTGTGGTTATACATTTCTCTGTTTTATTGACTTGTCTGAAGAGAATTTTAAACAGAAAAATTTTGCACACAAACATTTTTGTACCTATTATTGAAATATTTATTGCATAAGAAAATATGCAAAATGCATAAAATATGCATATGCAAAAATTTATGCATTTTGCATATGTCATATGTTTCGATTGCAATTTAATCAGAAGCCAAAAATATACCCAGTCCCAAAATTTGACATGAATCGGACCAAAAATAGGGCTTGCATAAAATTCCGCTGTCTACCGATTAGGACCGTACTTTGCACATCGTGAAATTTGTACCAGACTTAAATTAGGTTCTAGTATGGACTCAATCGGTCCGTTCCTTCGGGTACCTCCCACACAAAATTTCAGAAAAGTTCAGTTTAGGACCTGGTCTCGAATCTCTTTGATTTTTGTTATAACAACTTGTATTCACTGCCCGCTTACGACGGTACATGTCTCATTAGGGGCAAGTACATACTTCCTCAGAAAATAGCCTGAAAAATGCAAAAACCCCTATGACAACGTGTGTAGTGGTTGGAGCGCAAGACAATTCTCGAACGGATCAACTGATTTGGTCCAAAATATGGCCTTCGTAATATTTTGTCCAAACATAGTTCAGGTACTTCCCCCACAAAAGTTTAAAAATGTTCGAAAAAATTGTTCCCACTATAACTCTTGAAGGGAGTGACCGATTTAGTCCATACTTTACACAAAGCATGGTCACATTTGGCACGGCGGTGCCGATGATTTTCGGCAATTTACACGCACACGACCCGAATGCACAGAAAGAGCGTACAAAAGAGAACAAATGTTTTGATTTGTTATTGTTTTATAGCTTGAGTGAATACAAACTTACTAACACACTGTTATAAGTTGCCAATATTTTAAATACGTTCACATTTTCTCCGTTCTCTTTTTGGTCATGCTCCTTCGGGTACCTCCCACACAAAATTAGGGATAAGTTCACTTTAAGACCTGATCTCGAATCACTTTGATTTTTATTTAAACTACTTGCATTCGCTACCTCCATTACGATGGTAAAAGTTTTTTTCAGGGGCAAGTCCATATTTCTTGAGAAAACAGCCCGGTCGGCGGTCGGAGAGCACGATAAGTCTCGAACTGTTCAACTGATTTGGACCATAATTTGGTCTTCGTCATATTTTGTCCAAACTAAGTTTCATGGGGCAATACCGGCACACAACTTCCGGTACTTCTCCCCAATACTTAATAAATTACAATAAATCGGTAGGACGATATCTCTTGAACGGGGTAAACAAATTGTCCAAACTTTGAATTTCCTCATATTTTGTCAAAATTTAGTTTAACTTCTAAAATGGCTCATATCGGTCCTCCTTTGTGTTTGAGTGCAGTTAATTCCTAATCCACATTTTTGTCAGCAAGTTCAAATGTCCAAAAAGGGGCCACAAAATTCGAAAGAGACCTCAAATTCATTCGATCTGTCCGTAGGTGAAAGTTTCAATTCACATTGGCTGTGGGTATATATCTGTCGGCAAAGCCGACTTACACTTTTTTCCTTGTCCTCACTAGTAAATAAAATTAGTTTTAAGAATATTCTGCAAAAATAGCACAAAATAAAAGTTGTCATCTCAAATAAAAACCCCAGCCCTCTCTGATATTGATCAGGGTAAAAATGAATTGTGCTTTTTATATATTTAAGATGAAATCAAAACACAGCCAATTGTCAGCATTTTTACCCAATAAATTTCCCAATGAGTTACGTTCAATTCCATTTAAAAATCAATGATATGGATGCACCCTCATACATATAATCGTGTCGAAACGTATTACGACAGGCCTATAGAGAAACTAAGTGTTACACAACAGTAATTCTCAGATACACATATGTATGTCGTCATCTTTACTAGATCATTTAACCCCTACTGATAAAGACAATGACTTTCTAGGTTTCTACTCAGATATTCAATCAGCGTACTTACCACGAGTAAGGGGTCAAATTAGGGCATTTAGGGAACAATAGTAGGGTATCATATAGTTCGCAACTTCAGGTATATGACAAGTATGAAAACAATCCAAACATAAAAAAACGTGGGAAAATATTTTATTTTATGAAATCAACTTTACATACATTTGTACATATTTATGTATATCAATTCAATAGTTCTAGTCAAGACTACACATCACGATTTCTCTTCTCAACATGGATATGTTTTGTAATTAATTCTATTGCTCATTCAATAAATCGAGACTAATTACATCCAAGAAAATTCACATTGACTTTGTATAGTAAAATAACTAGTTTTTACTTTAAAAATCCGTCTATAATTGTGGAGACTTTTATTCACAAATTAATTGATATATCCCAGCATACCATTTCTTCTCGTTAGTTTTAAATTTAAAATAATTCATACTTAATATTATTAGCGAATAAACGGTTTTATCGATATTTTGGTAGAAAGGCAATTATAGTGATATTTTTAGGCGAAATTCTAATTTGCGCTGGCATCTAAAACAATTATATAACCATATGTTATGGTTATATATGGTTATATTATGGTTAGGTATGTCTTTTCATTTGCTAAATGTTAGCGGAACTATTCCCCTAGTAACCCCTAGGCAATTTTCAATTTTAAAATTGTCAAAATTTAAGTAAAATTACAACATTTAGAGATAGTTGTGAACGCAGAGGCACATTATAATGTTGCATTTTAATGCTTTAAGTCTGCAGTATTCCCCAGTTGGCTTAACTTCATATTACTCTCCATTAGAGCACTGTTGGGCAGAAATGCTCGGCCTCATACTCAAAAGTGTAAAAAATACATCAGTCTCTCGCAATTTGCCCACCATTGCATTAGAGAGAGTAATGTTTACAAAACGAACTGACAAGCATAGCAAAATTTGCTAATCACTACCAATATAACTTTCAATTGGCTTTTTCAGTTTTTTTATTTGATGATTTTTAAATATCGAGTATTCCCATTTAAATGAGAATGATAATCACTTCACGCCTTTCAAAAAAAAGAAAAAACATGAGATCAAAATTAAGCATTTATATCGAAGTTATTTGGAAAGTGTATATGCGAATTATATCCAACCTAACTAACATTATATTATTACAATTCTCAAAGCAATTGTGAAATTTTCGACAAACTTTTGATTGTTTTTAAGTCTGGAGTATTACCCCAATGGCTTAAACTTCATCATTACTTTCTGTTACAGAGAGTAATGTTTTTCAAAACGAACTGACAGTGTTGCAAAATTTTACTGATCGCTACCAATATCATGATTTCATCCCGTCGAAGGGAATTATCAATTGGCTTTTCAGGTTTTTTGAAATCATGCCTTTTTTTAGCGAAAACCCGAACTTTTTAAGTGTCTAGTATTTTCAAATAAATGAGAATCGCACTCACTTTTCGGCTTTCCCAAAAAATATCAGAACAAAAATATTTGCAAACAACTATCAGCACGTATCAACTAAGAACTCATGGAGTTCTGTAAGTTGAAAAGAACATCACCACAGTTGCCTGTGAGTAATTGTTGTTGGAATTTGTTAAATTCCCCGGCGCGTGCCATCCGCTGTTTTTTGTTTGTTTTGTTTATTTTGGTTTCGGCAAAATTTTTAAAATTTGGTCTGCTGGGATTTCATTAAATTCAACAACAGTAAAATATACAATTAATGGACATAATATGTTAATTGAATTGAATAACGAAAACTTGAAGCTGTTGATATTTAACACTTGACTGTGATTACAATAGATTACATTTGATACAAAATGTATTGAAATAAGTTAGAAAGTATCAGTAGTTTTTTTTCTACTGAGCACACGGGTCGAAACCACTGATCTAGCGGCGCGAAAGTAAAAAAATCAAACTATAAAACTATAAAACTGAGAAATGTTTTCCATTGTATCCAATACAGACACTCTGGAGACTAATATTTTGTTTTTACTTTGTTGTTTTTGTAAATATTCTCTCAGCTATTCACTATCCAATGCAAGAAACTTTGCTACATCAGATTTTAAGAAAATTTTTGCAAAATATCTAACTACATATATGTTTATTTGTTAAATAAATTCTTAATAAAACTAAACAAAGTTTATTTTTTATTAATAGAGGAAGGTGTAAGTTACACTGTGTGTAATTTTTTGAGTAATTTTTTATTAACCATATTCTGACTCACAGTGTGATAGAACACCAAAAATGAGAAGACACGTGTCTCGCCGTTTTTCCCTATCTCATCATATTTCACGGTTATTGGCCTCCAAAGGTTTGAGGCTTTGATGTAAAAAGGGTCATTTAGTCAGAACTATATCTCCCAAACCGTTAGGAAATTTAAATTTATCTCAGAAGCAAAGTTGTAGTTCTTGTCTTAAAGAACAAAAATTGTGAACACATATAATCCACCAAGCTTCATCTGCAAGGTAAAATCGTCATGGTCAAATTTCTTTTAAAATTTTTTTTCTCAAGTTTTGTTATACAGCTTTCAAACCGATCAAATTTGAAGCAAACAACCAACTACAAAAATGTAATTCAGATCTCGATAAACATCTTTCTAGAATATACGGATCTTAATGGTCAAAATAGCAAAACAATTGCGATTTTTATCCTCTTTTCTAGGATTCTGCTCCATAGATATTAAACCGTTCAAAATTCAAGAAAACAATCAACCACAATAGTGTAGCAAAGGCTTCAATAAACAACTTTCTGCAATATGCGAAATGTCTATGAACGGTTCTTAATGGTAAAAATAGCAAAAATCTTTTGAAAATATCAAATTTTTATACTTTTTTCTCCGACTCTGGTCCAAAGATACGCAACCGCCCAAAAATTAAGGATACAGTCAACCACAAAAATGTACCTAAGATTTCAATAAACAACTTTTTAGAAAAAATGAAGATCCTACAGAGTTCGTATATTCTAGAAAGATGTTTATTGAGATCTGAAGTACATTTTTGTAGTTGGTTGTTTGCTTCAAATTTGATCGGTTTGATAGCTGTATCACAAAACTTGAGAAAATTTTAAATGAAATTTGACCATGGCGATTTTGACCTTGCAGATGAAGTTTGATGGGTTATATGTGTTCACAATTTTTGTTCTTTAAGACAAGAGCTACAGCTTTGCCTCCGAGATAAATTCAAATTTCCTAACGGTTTGGAAAATATAGTCCAGACTAAATGACCCTTTCTACATGAAAGCCTCAAACCTTTGGAGGGCTATAACCGCGAAAGTTGATGAAATAGGGAAAAACGGCGAGACACGTGTCTTTTCATTTTTGGTGTTCTATCACACTGCGGTGTCAGAATATGGTTAATGATTTTCGTGGTGCACAGTGTTATATGAAAAAATTGTTTGGGGTCTGGAGGTACATAGTTATATAGCAATAAATTTTCAACAATTATTATTTTTCTTGTATTTTTTAGTGTAATATACTTTTTTGAAATGGAGCGTAACTACAAAAGTTCTCTAATGTCTAGTCCAATTCTTTTTCGACAAATTAAATTGGACTTCATAGATTTTGAATAATCAAATTTTGGCTGCAAATAGACGCAAATCTTGCTGATAAATGCATGAAAAATGTAGCAAAAATGTACCAAAAATCGGGCGGTACAGTCATATGGGGCCTATATCAAAACGTTGAACCATGTTTACAATTTTTGTAGAAATTTGGAGAAGATGTATAACCAACGAGAACCTTCAATGCCAAAATTCAGCTTATTTGGTCTGAAAATGTGGACAAAATCCTCAAAATACCAAATATTGGGAGGTACTGTTATATGGGGACAATATCAAAAAGTAGACCTATGTCGCCAATTTTTGGTGGAGAATGTTTGTGACCACTGGGAACTCCAAATATCAAATTACACCTAATTAGCTTAAATCCCCAAGTTACTGAAAATCGGGAGCTACCCAAAAAATGGGCCTATACCCAAATGTGGAACTATGTATGTCCACAATTTTTGGTGGAAAGGTTTAGTTACCACTAGAAACTCTAAGTACCAAATTGCAACTTATTTGAAAGGAAATGATTGCTTAAATCCTCAAAATACTGAATATCAGAACATACCGTTATACGGAGGCTATACCAAAATATTAGCCGATGTTGTTCATATTTAGTCGATTATTACCTACGGACACATACTACGTTTGTCCAGAAATTCAGAAACATATCTCCATTCTTTTGAAAGTTATTAATTTCGCGCCGCTAGATCACTTATTTCGACCACTGTGCAGAGGAAGGAATTCAAGGACAAGTTAAACTTTTGAATTTTTTGAATCAAAATAAGAGTTTTTTGTGTTTTTTATATCTTCCTATCTATTAAAACAACCCAAAAACAAATTAATAAACTATTAAAAAATATTTTTTTTTCAAAAAATTAAACATTATTTTAAAAATTAAAAAAAAACATAGACTCATATATTTTAAATATGTTATTTTGTGTAAAAAAGCTAGCTAAAGTCACCCTAGTGTCTTGTCTAGGAATCATTTTCTCAATACAATCGAAGGGTGATTTCCTTCATGAATTGTAATGATACATATCAACAAACTTCCGGCTTTAAGACTTGGTTACCCTTAGGTGAAATAAATTAAATAAATTTAAAAAGTGTTAAAACAAGCGGAGCGTGACGGGTACACAAGTATATATAGGTGAAACAGGACACTGTCAGACATCTTTTTGCGGATATTGTTCTTTAAAAGTACTAGCCCACTGAAGTTGGAGTTCCACTAAAATTTAGTACCTGAAGAAAAACAAAATAGCTCACTTGGTGTAAACTCTATGGTAATTTATTAAAACGTTTCGTAGCTAACAAAAAATGTTATGCCGGTGTTCGTTAGTGCTTTTAGACATACAATTATTATAATTTTAAATTGTAAAAAATATTTAAATAAATAAAAAACAATGAACACAATATTTGTTACAGTTTCCGAGAAATAGTAATTTCTTTTTCCATATATTTGCAAAAATTATGTATTTTCCAAAATGGGGGAGAATTGTCGTCTTTAGGAGTTTCCTCAGTTTCAATATGATTACTAATGAATCCCATATAGAAATTAACAATCAGTGACAACTACAAAATTGGGGACAGGAAAATCGATTTCTGAACCATGTGCGTCGCAGCTAGATCAAAAATATAAAAAACAAAGTGAAGATTTTGAAAAATTATACATTAGAAGTGTAATCTCCATTATATATTATTCTACGTTCTTTTACTTTGAAGAGATAGCCATAATTTGAATGGTTATGCCAGCAATCGAATAATAACGTAAAAAATTCTTAGCTTCAATGTGTTTTAAGTGTTTTTATTCAGTTACGCAGTCATATTATTCACGCAAATTAACCTTTTTAGCCATATTGTTGAGCTTTGTTCTAAAAACGCTTCATTTGGTCCATTTGGTATTATGGTCGCGAATGGTATTATGGTAAACTACAATAGTACAAATCTTGGCTACACACAAGTCAATTTTTTTTTACTTTCACTTATATACCCTCGTAATCCTGTGGACTGAGGGTATAATTAATATCAAAACATTTTCTTACATAATATTCCTAAGTTGATCAATACAAATATCTTCTTAACGGGTTAAATATTGCATAACATAGGCCTTCTTTATGAAACCGGCTGCAAGGCCAATAACATTTCACATGTACATATTTAACGGAACGTGTATGACGTTAGATGTATTCCTCAATATTGTTCATATTAAGTATTTATTTCCAATTTTAATTCGAATCACGTTTAACACCGACCTGTGAGCAAGAGCAGCAGAGTGAATTAATTCAATTATTTATGTCTGAGGAAACCCCAAAAAAGTCAAATACAGTCAAACTTCTATAATAAATACATACTTCTCCTTAATGAATGCTTTTATAAGTCTCAAATAGAAATATTCACACAACATAGTACAGTATGCAAAACTCATTCGAAACACCCGTCAAAAATGAGTAAAATCGTTATTTATAGCAGATATGACAGAAACATTGCAGTAATTTATTGGATAGAGAATGTTTAAGAATAATTTACATGAAATAAAAATATATTTTAACTAGTTTCATCATTTAAGGGTAGATGGCGTTCAGAGTTGAGATAAAATCATATTCAAACACCTTATGGCACTACATTTTTGTTTTTTGGAGGACTTTACTAGGTAAAGTGTGACTTTTTTGTACTTGAATATCCTTACGGAGGCCACAACATTTAGTAAAGTCAAGGTTTGAATTTTTTAATTGAATTGATTAAAAAATATAGTAATTTTTCTACAAAACTAATGGCTATATCGCACCATAAGCTTTTCAACATGTATGTTGTCACTTTGGGTATACTAATATAAAGACCAGCTGATGTCATACATGTGAAAAAGCATATGGTGTGATATAGCCATAAACAATATTGTTCAAGAAATTAAAAAGAATGGGAAAATTTGTATGGTTATTGCTAAAAATATCGAATCCTAGTAGTTCTACGACAAAATACGTGGTCCTTAGTAAAAATAAATGTTACCAACTCGTAAAAAAATTAATAGCTCATTTAGACTAGCGATAATCCTCGACTGGATTTAATAAATCCAGTACAAATCTCATTGCATTTAGATATACGTTTTGGAGGATTTAAATGGCAGTCAGCTGATTTTTGTTCATAGCACAATTACCAAGGTAGGTGCATCAGCCCATCTGAACGAATGTGAAACGTCAAAAGAATTTTTTGTAATTGAATTCGTCTCAAAAAACACACGTCAAATTATAAATTTATTATTTAATACTGAAAATGTTAGCACATTATGCTACTAATGCTAACTAAAGAGCAAATAAAGAATTATTTTATCGCAGTTTGCTCATCTAAAATAAATAAACGAGTTATTTTATCGTTTAGACATCGTAAATATTAGTCTTGGTTGATTAAAATCAACTTTGTTCATCAAAACAAATTTAATTTTTCCGCCTTGTTTACAAATTTTTACATTTTTAATTATTTTTAGTGTAGCAATTCACCGATGCATCTACCTTGTTTCTTGTGCCAGCTTGCAACTTTTCGTATTTTCTAGCAACATGTTGCAAAAAACAGAGTTGTATACGAGGATTTATGCCAGATTTAAAACAAATCCACTCAATAGGAGGATTTATTTTTGTATGGGAAATCTGGTAGATTTTGGCTGGATTTAGCAAATAAAACCTGATAATGGGCTAAATCCGGCTAATGGTGTCATATCTAAATGGCATATAAGGAGTTTTTATTCTCTTTTGCAGAAAATTGTAAAAAGTAAACAGAAAAATTTGTCCGCCAATAAAGGGACCAAAGGAAGCAAAAATATTGTATTTTATTTAAAATAAAAAAGAAAATGCCCCAAAAAAGGAATTTTTTCCACTTTACAACTTTGTTCTCCGAAAAAACAGGGTTTCTGAGTCGGTGTCTAGCACATTTTGCTGGAGACGGAGTCGTGAAAAAAAGCTCGACTCCGGGCAAAATTCTTTTTTTCTTAATGTATCAAAATAAATTTTATTTTATTTTTTTATGGTAGAGAGATGAACATACATTTTGGTTAGAAAACTTGAGTATTATAAATTTGACATCGATTTTAAGAGATAAGTTTCATATTAGAAGTGACAGGGTGTCCAATGTTCTTGCTATAGTTGTTAAAGGCTATTATTGAAAGAAGAAAATGCTATCGGCCTAATTCTTGGATCTTTACTGAAGTTAGGTTCTTGAGAACATTACCCCCTGCCACACAGCGAAATAAATTTCATGAAATTATGCGCTCTTAAGTCGAGTTACATACTAGAATAATTTTATTAATTCGCTGAAATGGGTAACTCGATTTAAGAACCGCTTGAAATTTGAAAGTTTTTAATGCAAGTTACAGCGTGTGGTATTCTCTATCCAACCTGTTTCTGCTATATCTGCTATAAATAACGGTTTTACTCATTTTTGAGGGCTGTTCGAGTGAGTTTTGCATACTGTACATAATTCGTTTCAGAACCTGAAATTAAAACTTGTCCTCGTCCATTTTCCAAGATATTTTTAGCTTATGTATTGATTTTTCTGTACATTATTCCCCACGTGGATTTTTTTGTACATCTAAAATTTACCCTACGATAATTAATGAATGTGGAACTGGACTAAAAGCGTGACTTTCTATACAACATCTATCAATGTCATTCCTTATTTGTTCCAACAATTAATTAATGTTTTATTGATTATTAAAACGCTGTAGAACGATGTCAATAAATTTGACATATCGCAGACATTATTGTGATTTTTAACAATAGATTAGGAATTCCGTGATCACATCTAATTAGTCGTTTAATTAATTATAGAAACGTATGTATGTATGTGTATATATACATATATGGACGAACATTTCTGATATAGGATAAAGTGTAAAATTCCATATCATAACTACACCATTTTTACATGAAATTCGAAGAATTTCAGTTGTAATTCGAAACATTTCACTTGTAATTTGAGAATTCCATTTGAAATTCGAATTATTTCATTTGTAATTTGAATTGTTTTCATTTGAAATTCCAAATGAAAAACTTCGATTTACAAATAGAAAAATTCAAATTACAAATAGAAAAATTCGAACTACTAATGAAATAATTCGAATTACAAATGAAAAAATTCAAATTACAAATTAAATAATTCGAATTTCAAATGGAATTCTCAAATTACAAATGAAATAATTTGAATTTCAATTGGAATTCTCAAATTACAAGTGAAATGTTTCGAATTTCAAATGAAATAATCAAATTACAAGTGAAATTCTTCGAATAGCATGTGAAAATGGTGTAGAGATGACGAAAAAGAAAACAAAAACGTTTAATTTTTAAGGAATATTTTTTAGGGATCATTACTGCAATAAACTACGAATTTCTAGGTCGTTCGTATCATATACCACCATATCATTGATAGTTTAAAACAATATTGGACTAATTAACTACAAACATATAGTTGCTCTTTACATTATAAACATTAAGCGTAAATGACACAATATGTATGTACGCCTTTTATCAACGTCAACATCTTATCTTTTTTTGACGAATAAAACTAATTGTCTAGCTGCTTTTCATTGACAACTTAGACGCAAGTAAGAACGCAGTAGTTTCATTTTCATCAATTATGACTATCAAGTTACGAATTTGTACCACAAATATTCGAGGAGTCAGGTAAGAACAGTGATTTGTCAATATTATGTGTGCAATTAATTAATTATCGAGGTTGAGGGTATAACTGCAATAATATTGAAGGGTAATTGATAAGAGTTAGAGTTTGTGATCGAGAATTTATGTTGTAAGTTGATAAAATGAACATAAAAAAATGTTTCACTTTATTGGGCTTTTACACACATAGATATAATACACCTTAAATAGAATATATTTTTTGTACTTTGATTTGAAGTAGATTCCAAGGTCGTTTTTAAGCTTTAATATTATTTCGGAGCTTGTCTACTAATCTTTATCACATAATCGTGTCATTACTTATTTATGATAATACTGTTATTTCGTTTAATAATGACGAATATTAAATTATTGAGAATGCTTAAAATTGTATTTCTGATGATAGCAGTATTTCGGATGCACGTGCCGCAACCATAACAAAAATATTATTTACTATCAGCTTTGCAAGAAAGTATACTGAAAAATAACATATTCAGCACATCATAAACATCATTTTTTCATTAAAAAAGAAACGAATAAAAAACAAGTAAGAACAGACTATAGTCGGACGGGGCCGACCATGTGATACCCTATACCACTATCCCTGTGCACTAGCTTTCCGGGCTAGCTGTTATAAGATGTGCATTAGAAATTTTACCAATTTTCACACAAAAGTTTTTATCAATTTAACCCGCTAAATATTATCCGATCATACCGTTGACTTGCACGCTACTTCTTCATCTCAAACCAAAACTACGTTTAAAATTTCGCGCCGATCGGACTATTATTGCGACCTACAGAGCGGCTACAAAATCGAGCAAAAATTTTGTTTTTGGTCCATTTCATCCCTTTAACATTTCACGATCATCGCCAAAAACTAATCAGTTCTATTCTGGTCCAAACCCGACCTCCATACTAAATTTCTTGACAATCGGTCCATAATTGCGGCCTCTAGCTTGATTACAATTTTTAATGGACGGACAGACGGACGGACGGACGGACGGACACACATCGCTAAATCGCTTTATCTCGTCGAGATATGAAGTTTGGTATACCACATGAGGGGTCTACGACGAATATTTCGCGGCGTTACATGAATTTTTGGGAAAACAAACTTATTATACCCTTTTCCACATTGTGGTATAGGGTATAAATATTATTTTACTTGAAAATTTTGCCTATTAGGGCATATTAGATCATTATACCCTATACCACAATGTGGAAAAGGGTATAATAAGTTTGTTTTCCCAAAAATTCATGTAACGCCGCGAAATATTCGTCGTAGACCCCTCATGTGGTATACCAAACTTCATATCTCGACGAGATAAAGCGATTTAGCGATGTGTGTCCGTCCGTCCGTCCGTCCGTCTGTCCGTCCATTAAAAATTGTAATCAAGCTAGAGGCCGCAATTATGGACCGATTGTCACGAAATTTAGTATGGAGGTCGGGTTTGGACCAGAATAGAACTGATTAGTTTTTGGCGATGATCGTGAAATGTTAAAGGGATGAAATGGACCAAAAACAAAATTTTTGCTCGATTTTGTAGCCGCTCTGTAGGTCGCAATAATAGTCCGATCGGCGCGAAATTTTAAACGTAGTTTTGGTTTGAGATGAAGAAGTAGCGTGCAAGTCAACGGTATGATCGGATAATATTTAGCGGGTTAAATTGATCAAAACTTTTGTGTGAAAATTGGTAAAATTTCTAATGCACATCTTATAACTTTATCCCAAGATGACGCGTTTAGTGGTATAGGGTATCACATGGTCGGCCCCGTCCGACTATAGTCTGTTCTTACTTGTTTTTTATTCGTTTCTTTTTTAATGAAAAAATGATGTTTATGATGTGCTGAATATGTTATTTTTCAGTATACTTTCTTGCAAAGCTGATACTAAATTTCGTGACAATCGGTCCATAATTGCGGCCTCTAGCTTGATTACAATTTTTAATGGACGGACGGACGGACGGACGGACGGACACACATCGCTAAATCGCTTTATCTCGTCGAGATATGAAGTTTGGTATACCACATGAGGGGTCTACGACGAATATTTCGCGGCGTTACATGAATTTTTGGGAAAACAAACTTATTATACCCTTTTCCACATTGTGGTATAGGGTATAAATATTATTTTACTTGAAAATTTTGCCTATTAGGGCATATTAGATCATTTTATTATTAATTTTAATTAATTTAAAAAGGAAAGCCAAAGATTCGAAGGCACACAAAACCATTATGTGACCGGTTTCGCGGTTGGTTGCGACTCATCAAATATATCGGCTGTGGAGTGGCTTCTCTGCCATCGAACTTTTTCTTTTTCAAATGCAATTTGTGTTTACAGTGGTGGATATTTGTCCACTCAATCTGTATAGCTTACATGACAAATGCTTAGCGCTGCCTTTGGAAGTTATGAGTTTTGGCTCTGAATGCTATCACGCCGTTGCAACACTTTTTAATATGTTTTTCAAGCCGAACAGTGTCACGACCGTGGCCAAGAATGGTAAAAACCAAGTATTTCCGAATACAAATTTATTGATGGAAATTGATAGAAAACGTTTCAATTTGAATGAATTTAAATTATGGAATTGATATGCCAAGTAGTTTTGTCAATATGATGGTGCAAATCCGAAAATTGTTGGAAATAAGTATTTTTGTCCTGATTTTACTAAAATTATATAACTTTTATTACGCTCCAATATTCTAATATTTAAATAATGGTCGTTCTAAACGGCTTTATTTTTGTTTGAAGGTAAATAATGATAATATGGTGTTTACACTTACCCAAGCCTGTAATACTTAGTACATCGGTTTTGTGAACCAAATTTTAAAATTAGTGGAGTGGGAAAACTTTTGTATAAAAGTTTATATCGATATTATTTGCTGTTTGAGTTGTGAAAAGTGACTAAAGGACACAGCTGCATATATGTATTTGCACACGAACATTTTATTTATCTTTTTCAGTGACCATTTTTATACACTAAAGCTCGAAAACGAATGGGCCCGTTATCATATATTTTTGTTGGTTTATTAGGTACCAAATAATATTGTCTTTAAACGAGTAAATTTTAAAAAATATCTGTTTTTAAAAAAAGTGTGAACTGCCAAAGTCAAAATTCCGACTATTAGTAAAAAATTAATAAGGAAATGTTTCTTATTTAAAGAAAAAATGCTGATATATTCAATAAGCCCACAAACATAGCCGATAGCCTTAGATGCTAGTGCTATTTATACCCTACACCACTATGTGGGGAGGGTATTATAAGTTGGTTTTGGCCAAAAAGTTTGTAACGCATCGAAATAATGGTCGTAGACCCATACTTATATGTATATACCAAAATGAATGTCTCGACGAGCTGAGTCGATCTGGCTATGTGTGTCCGTCCGTCTGTCCGTCTGTCCATCTAAACCTTGTAATCACGCTACAGGTCGCAATTTTGATCGGATCTTCACGAAATTTTGCATGTTGATGGGGGTCCCGGAGGGGAAGAAGCCTATTGATTTTGGTGATGGTCGGATAATATTTAGGGGTCGGAAAGGGCAAAAAACTTAGGTGGATAAAAAGACAACGTTTTTTCCAAAGCGAATATCTCAGCTTCTATATGGGGTATACCAAAAGCAAAACCTGACAATTAAAGTAGAAAATATCACCTTTCTAATGATGTAAAGATGGTGATCAAACAACGAAGATATCACAATAGTAGCAAATAAAACTCCAATTTTCATTTTTGCGATTTTAATTATATTGACGAATATCACAGCTTTAGTTGTAAAATTTCCAAAAGCAAAGCCTGACTATGAAAGTAGAAGATCCCGTCTTTACAATGATGCAACTTAGGTCGGCGTAGGTAACCAAATGACGGAGATATCGCAATAGGCGATAATGCATCCCATTTTCCGATTTTTTTGTAATCACGCTACAGGTCGCAATTTTGATCGGATCGTCACGAAATTTTGGGCGTTAATGAAGGTCCCAAAGAGAAAGAAGCCTACTGAATTTAATGATGGTCGGATAATATTCAGGGGTCGGAATGGGCAAAAACTTATGTAGAGAAAAGGTCTACGTTTTATTTCAAATCCAATATCTCTGTTTTTTAAGAGGTATATCAAAAGCAAAACCTGGCAAGGAAAGTAGAAAATATCACCTTTACAACGATGTAAAGTAGGTTGTCATAGCTGCTCAAACAACAGAGATATCGCAATAGTCGGTAATGCATCCCATTTTCTGATTTGCTTGTAGTCACGCTACAGGTCGCAATTTTGATCGGATCGTCACGAGTTTTTTGGGAGTGGATGCGGGTCCCACAGAGGAAGAAGCCAATTTAGTTTGGTGATGGTCGGATAATATTCAGGAGTCGGAATAAGCGAAAAGTTTATGTGGAGGAAAGTCACGTTTTTTTTCTTATGCGAATATCTCCGCTTCTGGTTGGAGTATTCCAACAGGAATACCCGTCAATGGAAGAAGAAAAGATCTCGTTTATATTGATGCAAAGTATGTTGGCGTAAGTGAGCAAACCGAGATATTGCAAAATTCTGTAATAAACCCAATTTTTCCATTTTTTGTAATCACGCTACAAGTTGGAATTTTGATCGGATGGTGACGAAATTTTGGGGGTAGATGGAGGCCCCACAGAGGAAGAAGCCTATTGATTTTGGCGATAGTCGGATAATATTTAGGGGTCGGAATGGGGAGAAACTCATTTGGAGAGAAATTCAAAGTTTTATTCTTTGTGAATATATCGGCTTCTAGTAGTGGTATTCCAACGGCAAAGCCTGTAAATGGAAGAAGAAAATATTACGTTTACATTGGTGTAAAGTAGGTTGGCGAAGGTGGTCAAACAAGGGAGATACAACAATAGTCGATAATGCATCGAATTCTTCAATTCTTTCCAATCAAGCTACAGGTCGTAATTTTGATCGGATGGCCACGAAATTTTGGTTGCTTATAGGGGTCCCAGAGAGAAAGAGGCATATTATTTTTGGTGGTAGTCGGATTATATTCCCTAAAAGAAATGTTTAGCAGTGAAAAGCTTATGCAAAGGGGTAGTGGTGTAGGATATCACATGGTCGGCCCCATCCCGACTATAGCCTTTGCTCACTTGTTTTTATATAATTTTATTGTAATTTTTTATTATAATAAATATTTGAAATAAATAAAATAAGCCCACAAAAATATATGAAGACTGAACACCAAATTTCAGTTATTACGGGTGGATAATGTGGCTAAAACCTTCAAAATACCGAAAAACGAGCGGTACCGTTCAACGGGGCTATACCAAATTGTGAACTAATACTCACAAATCTCTGTAGGAATATTTCGCAGCCCTGGCGAAAACTAAATACCAAGTATCAGGTATTTCGGTTGGATAATGTGGCTAAAATCTTCAAAATACGGAAAACCGGACCGTACCGTTCTATGGGAGCTATATCAAAACGCGAGCTTATGCTAATAATTTTTATCAGAACATTTTGCTGTCCTCTGAGAACCCTCAATGCAAAAATTCAGCCAATTTGGTCGAGAAACTTAGGTAAAATCTTCAAAATACCGAAAATCGGGAGGTACAGTCATATATGGGCTATACTAAAACGTTGACCGGCCTTCCCAATTTTTGCACTCAACATTTTCAGCCAACAATAAGTACTTGTAAAAAAATTCATCGACCTACTCCAACTCTTTCTACTTTTGGCCACCGTTTATATTAATTCGCGACATAATGAGCCACTACCAAAGGCGAACACTGTCACATAAATTTTTTGTCATGCCTGTTCATGCCTCGATGTAAATTTGATATTAAGAAAAATTTTAAAGCATGCAAATAATTAATTATGGTTAATACTAAATAACAAATGTTCAGTTTTTGTGCGGCAGCATACTATGTAAGATGAAATATGTTAGATAGACATACCCTTCAAGAGCCACCCTGTTTTTTGTAGCTTGAAGAATATGCATATGTTTGGTCTACTCTCTTGATTAACGCGTTCAGAGGTATATGTTAGTTGAGAATCTTTATTTTTTACACTACGAGGATGCTAGTGCCTACTTGAAACGAAAGAGTTAGCAATAAAACATAAATTATCCATTTACAACATAATTGTGATGACCACTATATGAACACTTCAAAAGATTCTGAAACTACTTGAAAAAGTTCATTAAATAAAAAATTGTTTACCTCTCTGCTACGTCATTATTGTTTAAATACTCAATTTATTATCTTGTTGGAAACTACAATTCGAAATATTTTTCCACTATCGCAACAATAAATTATTATTTACTCTAAATACAAGTGCATTTTATGTTTGATGAGAAAAGTGGGAAGATTTATGACATCTACGGTTGTTTTTTTTAATTAATATTGTAGTTTAGAGTATCACTAGGGACATTACAAAAATCTGGTTAAAACCGAAAACTAATATACTTTGTCAGGTGTTCTACGACAACAACGATAATAGTTTTATAATATGATAAGCAGAGAGTCTTGTAAGCTGATTACATTCCATTCAAAATAAGTGAAAAGGCGAGATTAAATGGCGGCTCATCGCATTGAGTTAACATAAAGGAGGTTGCTCTAAATTATAACATACTTGCGGAATAGCATTTTCAAATAAGAATGTATATTAGGGCTATAACCAAAAAAATACCACCACATAGCCGTGTAGAGCATGGAAAACTATTATGAAATACGGTGTCAATTTTTCTCTATCGCTAAAAAAGTTTCCGCACCAAATGCATGGAAGTTCAGAAATGCATTTTTTAATTTTATCTGTTATAACAACATATTTGCTTTTCATTAAAATTTTTATTTTTTTTGTAATCTAATTTAAAATCATTATCAAAGCGTTCTGGACCAATTTGATCTCAAATCGCGCCATTTCGGAGCATATTAGGAACTTTTGACACTATTGCAATTTTTGGTTTTTCTTTATAAACTCGTGAATTTTATGTTTATATTTTTTGTACCTATCGGACAAGAGAATTTGGGGTCATTTGCAACGAATTCGCGAAAGTTACAGGCTGTTTTTGTTGACCTTGCCTGTGAGAATTGTATTTGTTTTCTACAAAAATGCAACACCAGTACCATGTGGGGTATTTTGTCCTAATAATGAAAACGTGTTTCTAAGATCGATTCGATGAAAAAAGTTTCAGCACCGACCGCAATTACTAAAACCCTTTTGGTATTTTTTCTACTTATAATTTTAAATTTGCGTTGTTTGAATAAATATTTATAGACAAAAATACATTTCTCACAGGCAAAGTCATTAAAAACGGTCTGTAACT
The DNA here is from genome assembly GCF_047663935.1 of Musca autumnalis. Lineage (NCBI taxonomy): Eukaryota > Metazoa > Arthropoda > Insecta > Diptera > Muscidae > Musca > Musca autumnalis. Next base: position 200,228,205 of record NW_027411866.1, on the reverse strand, counting down.
TTCGCGAATTTGTTGCAAATGACACCATATTCTCTTGTCCGATAAGTACAGAAAATATAAACATAAAATTCACGAGTTTAAAAAGAAAAACCAAAAATTGCAATAGTGTCAAAAGTTCCTAATATGTTCAGAAATGGCGCGATTTGAGAACAAATTGGTCCAGAACGCTTTGATAATGATTTTAAATTAGATTACAAAAAAATAAAAATTTTAATGAAAAGCAAACATGTTGTTATAACAGATAAAATTAAAAAATGCATTACTGAACTTCAATGCATTTGGTGCGGAAACTATTTTCGCGATAGGGAGAAAATTACACCTTATTTCATAATAGTTTTTCATGCTCTACACGGCTATGTGGTGGTATTTTCGATATCTGCAAAAAAGTGCGAAAAGTTATATCCCTAATGTATATACATATATATGGGGACTTCTGAGTGAAATCGGACACTTTTTCAAGTTGAGGTTTTTGATTTCCTTTATTTTTTGTTGCGGTGATGCGGTGAGAATACCTTCTACTAGACTGAAAAGCATCCATGTAGGTTGTAAAGGGATGACAATTTGAGTTGTTATTAAATCTTTTTTTGTAGTAAAAATTAAAAGAATAATAATAATATATGACGGCCCTTGATTTTGATTTTCTATTCTCATCGAAATCATATTTGTAAATTAATCCCATAAAAGGTAATTATGTATCCCACAATTCATGCGGAGTCACGCTTATTCCCTAAATACCTACTAGATTAAAGTCCAACTACCCTCATTGGCGTTAAATTGTAAGAAAATGTTAAACTATTAAATAGAGATTAACAAGAATGTTTATTCCACCTTTTAACTCTTATCTGATACAGGCACGCGATTATTTTTTATTTCCATAAATATTTCTCTCTATCAGTGCCATAAGTAAATTTATCAAGAGTAAGCACCGTCATGTCAACGTAATTATTCGCGATAAGAATGTGAAAAATATAATATTTAAACGACAAGGAAATCTAAGAAAAATAGCAAAGTAATAGAATATTACTTGGGAATGTTTAACTTAGCTTAACCAATGTGGACACTAAAATAAGGGATTTTATTTGTCTTACTCGAGTTTTTTATTAAATTTGTAATTTCTTTCACTATAGTTCGAAAAATAATAGCTAATTATCCCAAAAAATGGAAAATGTGATGGAAATCTATATAATGACCTAAAATTTCCAGATAAGCGTTTCCACCGGGCTGATTCAAACTTCTTCAGCAGTTCTATATTATGAAAATCCTAACGACTATACAATTGCTTACTTATAAACCGTTTTCTGCAGATAGATTTTGCTCACATACTTGCAGTTAGTTTTATTCACATTGTTATTAACTTTAAAAGATTGCAACTGAATATTGGAGTTTGGTGTTATCTTTATCCTCTTTGGTATTGATTGATTTGTGTATTCTCTCTTGTTAGGTTCTAAGTATCATCTGCTATCCTGTATTATTCGTTTTTCTTCTTATTTCTTCCATTAATCATTTTCGAATGATGTACAACCTTTTTCCAGGAAGGTATTGAAAATATGGCCCTTTATTTCTTTGAAACCTCGTGCTTCCTGTAAAATCTACCGAACCAACACTTGTGAAGACCGCGTGACACGACCGTTACACTTTATTTGTTCAAACCCCGAATCAACGCACACGGACAGCGTAAGCATCTACGTGTAGTTTCGTTCGATTGACGCTTATTTTGACGTTTGCCTCTCGTATAACCTTTTGTAGCAGAATGTTAAAAAGATCACACGAAAGGCTGTCTCCTTGCCTGAAAATCTTCGGAGATGTTCTTTTCTATTTTAACTGAAGATCTAGTGTCAGTTAGAGTCATTTGTAAAGCCGAATGAGCTTTGCGGGGTTGCCAAATTCAGACATGGCTTGGAATACCTTTGAACTTAGCGGGCTGTCAAAGGGTCTTCTCCAGGATTTGCCGCAGGGTAAATATCTGGTCAATGGTGGACTTGCCAGGTCTAAAGCCGCTTTGGTATGGTCCAATTAGTTCGTTGACCATGGGCTTTAGTCGTTCGCACAATATCCTTGACACGATCTTGTAGGCAATAGGGAGAAGACTTATGCCCCTATAGTTGGAGCATAAAGTCTTATCTCCTTTCTTATGGACGGGACACAGCATGCTCAGGTTCCAATCGTCGGGTGCGCGTTCTTCCTGCCAGATGGACCTAACTAGCTGATTCATACACCTTATCAGCGTGTCGCCTCCGGTTTTAAATAGCTCGGCTGGTAGGTCATCAACTCTGCTGCCTTATTATTCTTCAGCCGGTTTATTGCTGTCTTTATCTCATTTTGGCCGGGTGCTATACATTCAATACCATCTTCTGGGATTGAATCTGTGGTATCTTCTGTCTCCTGTACATCTCGATTTTTTCACACTCCCGCTTTTCCATCTCTCTCTTTTTCCAGTGGAAAAGACGTTTCTCCTCTCTTATTTTCTCCCGATACCTCTCTCGTGAGCTACGCGTTGCTACTGATTGTAAAGTAGCCCTATATGCCGCATTTTTCTCTTCGGTAGCAGCACGACACTCCTGGTCATACCATGAATTCCTTGGTGGAGGTCTCTGGTATCCAAGTACTGATTTTGAGGCTGTTTGCATGGAGTGGGCAATGTTTTGACATTGTCCTGATATGTTATCAGGACGAGGAATGCTTTGATTAAGCAGTTGGGCCAGTTGAGTGGAATATGCTGTGGCTATCTGTTGTGATTGCAGCTTACTGGTGTCCAACTTCCGTTTAATCTGGTACGTACCTTTGCTGCAACAAGGTAGTGGTCCGAGTCTATGTTTGCGCCTCGAATGATCGTACATCCAACACGCTTGATGCATGTCTTCCATCTATCGCAACGTGATCAATTTGATTTCTTGTTCTTTGATCTGGCGATAGCCAGGTGCCCTTATGAATATCGAGATGCTTAAATGTGGTACTGCTAACTACCATGTTTCTTGCAGCTGCAAAGTCTATCAGCCTCATACCATTGTCTGATGTTTCACTATGTAGACTGAATTTCCCAACTGTTTGTCCAAAGATATTCTCCTTTCCAATTTTGGCATTAAAATCGCCTAGAATGATTTTAATGGCATGGGCAGGGCAACGGTCATAAGTTTCTTCTAAGCGCTCGTGAAATATATCTTTGGTCTGTTCGTCCTGGTGTTCAGTGGCAGCATGAGCGCAAATAAAGCAGATGTTGAAGAATTTTGCTTTAAATCGAATTGCAGCTAGTCTTTCATTCACTGGGGTGAAGCTGAAGGCCAGTGGTGCGATTCTCTAAGTCATTTTTTGAGTTAACGACAATTGTCGGTAAAATTAAAATGCTTATAATTTCGGTAATTACCGATGTTTTTCGGTAAGTTAGCGACGAATAAAAGTCAGTCGTAAAGTTCTAACGATAGCAGGAGTGTTGTCAACTTTTATTTGAACTTTTCATTCATAATTTTGCGTTTTAATTTTACCGATTTTTGTCGGTAACTCAAAAAATGAGTTAGAGAATCGCACTGCAGATGTTTTAACCTCCGACCAACTTCAAATCCGCAACCAAACTCATGCTTTGTGTCATGGCAGCTATAATACAGTGCGTCACCTTTAGGTGTTGTTGTGACGCCTTTCCCGTTCCATCGTATTCCCTGTATGGCAGTAATGTCGGCCTTGTACTTTTCAAGTACATTTACCAATGCGTAAACTGCACCTTTCCTATAAAGGGTGCGAACATTCCAGGTGCAGATTCGCAGATCATGGTCCTTAAAACGTTTGCGGGGTTCGTCAACTTTAGACTTTTCATAGTAGGCTGTTTTTTCTAGGGGAGGGTTACTAACCCGATGCCCAAACCCAAGTTTTTAACGTTATTATGGGTGAACGCGCGGCACATGTTAGCTCACTACCTTTAACGGGTGTTAAAGGCAGTTCCCCAGGTGACACCACGGGGAGGTCAGTGTCCACTTGAGATGAAAGAGGGACCAAAATAAATCCTGGGCTTTGCCATGTTAAAGCCGGTCAGGACCGTTCCTTGGTATATACTGCAATCATGAAATTATTGTTTAGTCTTAATTTACACTATTTAATTAGTCATTGTTTCTCTCTTTCTATCTCTTTATTTTTGTACATTCAGTTGTAGCTTCATTGTGACGACATTCATTATTACCCCCTTCGGCTTTCGGGTATTTATTACCGCTGCCCTATTAGTTGTTTACATTAATTTGTCTGTTTGTATACGAGTATGTGTGCATGTGTATCCGCCCTGTAGGAAATGTCAATAGTGATTCTATACTGACTTACTACTGACATTGTCAACAGTACTACTGACAAAGTGTAGACAACTAATGTAATTTCCTATAGACATTTTGTATGAACGTGTCATTCGAAAGTCAGTACTGACAATGGAACTAGTATGTCAATAGTAAGTCAGTAGTTCCTGAGGAACCATGTGTTGACATTGGAGGTAGTGAGTCAGTATAGACATTGGAGGTAGTGAGTCAGTATAGACAATGGAGGTAGTGAGTCAGTATAGACATTGGAGGTAGTGAGTCAATAGTACCAGATTTTCAAAACTAATTTTTTTAGCTTTTATGGAACTTTCCGTAGGTAAAACAGCTATATAGTACGTTTAATAAGAAGATGAAGCTACACATTTGTTTAAATACTATATTTCATTAAAGAATGAAACAAATAATATTGAAAATGCTAAAAATATACAAATTGCGTATTACAGTATTTTTATCTTTTTAAATGGCTAAGCCAAAGATTCCACATAAGTAAAAATTAGTAAATAAAGACAATGTTTTCAAGGCTGCTTAAACGTTTTAACATATAAATATTAAAAAACGTTTTCGTTTTATTTTCTTGGCCAAGTCGCACCAATGACTTGTCTGCTTAAAATTGTTCTTCTTCTGTTGCACTTAACGTTTTTTCAGGCGATTCGCTGAATGTTGATATAACATCTAGGAATTGAAAAGAATAAACATGTATGAATAAACATAAATACAAAATATGTCCTTAAATTTGCTTGTCTGTTTACAGCTGTATAATACCCCGTTTATATATAACGGGATTTAACAAACCGACTGGGTTTTAAATGTCAATTCCATTGCTTATATTTCAAACAAACCCTCTCAAAGAAGGTTAACCCTGCAAAAAGCTCTAATATAAACAGCATATTACATTGGAAAAATCTCACAATCGATTTTTGCCAAATTCTTCAACATTGTAATTCATTATTATGTTTAGCTGCATTCAGCATTTCCAGCGAGACGGGACAATATATACATCAGGCTCCACAATCATCTCTAAAGGTTCCACATAATGTCTAATTGTCGAAATTTCACCACAAATGTTGTTAGTCGCCTCAGAATTCTTTCTTTGCTATAGAATTGTTTATTTTTCACTTGTCTTTTATATTTTCTTTTGCTCATAGTTGTTATTGAAATTATATGCTTTAAGTTTTCACGATATTTTATTGATTTTTACAAAAACACTTTTTTCACCAACCGCAAAAATTATTTTACGCCAAACAATTAAAAAAATTAAAAAAAGATGCTTCGTTGGGCTATCATCTGTCAGTATACACAATGCTTCTTCTTATTAAGGTAAAGGTATCAATAGTTGACAACCTGGTGACAAAGTGTTGACTTTGTCACCATATTAGTAGACAAAGTGGCGACATGTCAACACATGACCCCACACTTCCTACAGGGCGTATCTAGTTTGAACATTGTAGAACCAGAAGAAGGATGCTAGAACAGTATAAGCATACGCGAGCGGGTATAAATATGCGAGCGTTGCGGGTTTGTGCTTAATAGATAGATAAAGTCCTGCGTGAATAACGTTTTATTTGGTACAAAGTGTATCGGGGAATAAAACAACGTCTACATGGGATTAAGTTAAATCCTGATTTCGTAACAATATTGAGCGTCCTTCTGAGCATCTCCAATCCCATAAAAACATTTTTTCGTGTAAAATTAAAAAAGTTCGAATGATACCTATGTAACCTTTAAAGTTTTTTTTAATGTGGTTTAGGGACTGTGGTGTATGTTGTCTAACGATCCAGTTCGCCTGCTATATATGTACATATTTCTATTTTTAAGTTTTAATAGATATTGTTATAAACAATAATTAATTTATTATTTTATTTTTAGAATTGTTATAAATAAAAAATTTGCCATATGGGCATCTCTTGCCGCACTCGTGATTTTGGCATTGATCTTGGGTCTAGTATTTGGCCTAAAAGGAAGTAATGATACACTTATTGTTGGAGCCGTTGTATCCAATGGCAGAGGATGCGCCGACATCGGAAGGTAAGTCATTTTTACACATAATTTTGAAATGGTTAACGTAAACTGGGTAATGAAAGTAAACTGCGGACAATGAATGGAAAACAAATAAACAAAGTATATGTTTTTGTACAAAAACACTTACTATTAACTGACGAGGATAGCAAATTTTTCGATTTCAAGCATGACAAGCAGAAATACTCATTACATATCGACCTAGTAATTTATTATTTTAACAAGGAAAATCAGTGGTTATTTTTGGCATGCTGTTAAATAAGTAGTTACGACTTGAAGTAACCAAAGTGTAACTGCTAATTGTTGAGATTTCATTTCATTTTTCTCACCAATGGAATGGGAATTGTGGCAATTGTGCATCACGACTTATTGACTTCTTCGGACTTTATCTTCACAAAAGTGTTATTAATTAAATGTGTAATAATTTACAAATTTTCTGTACACTCTTTTAATTTTCAGTCAAATGCTAATTGATGGCGGTACTGCTGTCGATTCAGCCATTGCCACTTTAATTTGTGAAGGTGTCATCTTGACACATAGAATGGGTATTGGTGGTGGATTTGTTGCTACAATTTATAAAAAATCTGAACGTAAAATCGAAACAGTTATTGCACGAGAATCTGCACCGGCTGCAGCCACCAAAGATATGTTTGTTGGACAATCAACAGTGACGGGTAAGTACATACATATATGTAATAAGACAGAAATTCAAAAATCCGAGGCACTAAATAAAAATTAAAAAAAATTACATGTCCATATATTCTGAGATAATGGTCCGAAAGTTATATTTATATCGGGATCTTTTAAAATATTTTTGTTGATTTTTTAAGAAAAAAACTATTTTATTAGCTTGGAAGATAATTTTGAGAGGAGGTTTTGGTGATATCCTTTTATAAGATATGACTTCAGCAAGAATGCCATGCCTCTTATGTGTTGATGCCTTAAGTATGGTAATGGTTAAAAACATGTATATTGTTATTGTCTGGACGATAAGGAGTTCTTTTAGTAATTCAACACGATACCAGTAGGATGTTTACTGGTAATGCAGAAAAAATACTTTTAACCACTTGAATCAAATTACGAGATTTTTAGACGAGGCCCGCGTGACACGACAAATGCCAAAAGAGTATCTAAACAAAACTAGAATCAGTATGGCACAACTCATATTGAGAACGAATTGCTAGCAGAGTAAATTTGAAACTACAAATTTATGGCCATTAAAAAATCGGCGCGTAATCACTGAGCAGCACTCGAACCACCTTCATAGCAGAAATATTCAGAAAATGTTGCTAGTAGAATGGTTTTGTAATGTGATGTGTCGAACTCTGACGAACCACTTCGCCTGAAATATCAGAAGGGTTTTAGTCGAGGATCGCTTGACGCAACAAGTACATATCTCAGGCACTTAATAGAATATTCAAGCTCAACTAGGTACAACTCATATTGAGAACGAATAGATGACAGATTACCTTTCATAGTTACAAATATGTTTGCCTTTAAAAAGTCGGTTCGCTGTTCGCCACTCGAACCACCATCTTAAACGTGACAAGTATTATGCAGAACGTTTACATCACCGTCGAAAAATATCATGTTCTTTTTGACCGGTATCAAACTTGTGACCGTTTGTGCCAAGGCGGTCGTAATAACCACCGTGCCACAGTAGCCTAGGAATAAAAAGGCACGCTAAAAAATTATTAGTAACCGTGTGATTCAAATCACAAGGTTTTTAGACGAGGCCCGCGTGACACGACAAATGGCTATCTCTATACAGGGGCATAACCTAACTGGAGTATTTAAGCCCGACAGCAATCAGTATGTTGTAACTCATATTGAGAATGAATTGATGACAAACTGATTTCGAATTTAAAAAATCGTTTCAAAATTACTGTGCCGTGCTCAAAATTAGATTGAAACCGGCTTTATGCAGGACGGTTTTACCATCGACAAAAAATTTAATCTTATTGTTGTCAGGTGTGGAACTACTGGCCTTTTGCATCCCAGAGGTTTTTAGACGAGGCCTGGTACCTACTTGTTATCGCACAGTAACAGTATCACTTGTAGAGAAGCTTTATCCCAAAGTATTTACGCTTTTTATTGGGTATATAAAATAATGTTTTTTACCGAAATCTGAATACATCTAGAGCTTCCTGAAATACACAGACTAGACTGTCTGTCGAAGACAAGGACGAACAGACCAAAGATATATTTTACGAGCGCTTAGAAGAAACTTATGACCGTTGCCCTGCCCATGACATTAAAATTATACTAGGCGATTTTAATGCCACAATTGGAAAGGAGAATATCTTTGGCCCAACAGTCGGGAAATTCAGTCTCCACAGTGAAACATCTGACAATGGTATGAGGCTGATAGACTTTGCAGCTGCAAAAAACATGGTAGTTAGCAGTACCAGAAGAAACTTACGACCGTTGCCCTGCCCATGACATTAAAATTATTCTAGGCCATTTTAATGCCAAAATTTGAAAGGAACAGTCGGGAAATTCAGTCTCCACAGTGAAACATCTGACAATGGCAAGAAACATGGTAGTTAGCAGTACCAGATTTAAGCATCTCGATATTCATAAGGGCACCTGGCTGTCGCCAGATCAAAGAACAAGAAATCAAATTGATCACGTTGTGATCGATGGAAGACATGCATCAAGCGTGTTGGATGCACCAGAGGTGCAAACATAGACTTTGACCACTACCTTGTTGCAGCAAAGGTACGTATCAGATTAAACTAAGCAAACAACGTCCGAACAGACGCATCACGGAAGTTGGACATCAGTAAGCTGCAGTCACAACATATAGCCACAGCATATTCCACTCAACTGCCCAACTGCTTAATCAAAGCACTCCTCGTCCCGATAACATATCAGGACAATGGCAAAACATTGCCCACTCCATGCAAACAGCCGCAAAATCAGTACTTGGATACCAGAGACCTCCACCAAGGAATCCATGGTATGACCAGGAGTATCGTGCTGCTGCCGAAGAGAAAAATGCGGCATATAGGGCTACTTTACAATCAGTAGCAACGCGAAGCGCACGAGAGAGGAGGAACGTCTTTTCCGCAGGAAAAAGAGAGAGATGGAAAAGCGGGAGTGTGAACAAATCGAGATGTACAGGAGACAGAATGAAGTCCGAAAATTCTACCAAAGAGTGAAACATCAAACTGATGGCTTTGGAACTGGCACATCCTCCTGTGGAGCCCAGCAAGGTAATCTGGTAACTTATACAGATAGTGTGCTAAGGATATGTAAAGAGCATTTTTCCAAACTGTTGGTATCCAATAGTAGCGAAGTCGACGAAGATACCACAGATCCACTCGCAGAAGATGGTATTGAATGTATAACACCTGGCCAAAATGAGGTAATATATAATAATTGTTCCACAAACATCCCAGACGGGACAGGGGAGACTTCTCTCATATCAATGAGTGCACCCCGATTCATATTAGCTCAATGATATGGGACCTACTGTTTATCGCTAAGTCCGAACGGCGTGCCTTACGACACCACTTTATAGAGAAGTTTTACATGCCTGAAATACTCAGGAAATGTCGCCAACATTACTGAGGCGTATTTTGCCACCGTTGAAATTTTTGATGTTGCCTGGCCGGGGAATCGTACCCACGACCTTCTGCGTTCAAGACGGTGTGCATACCATTGCACCACGGTGGCACCCAATGAGGTTAAAACAGCAATAAACCGGCTAAGGAATAATAAGGCAGCAGGAGCCGATGGCCTACCAGCCCAGCTGTTTAAAACTGGAGCGACACGCTGATAAGGTGTATGCATCAGCTAGTTAGCTCCATCTGGCAGGAAGAACGCGTACTCGACGATTGGATCCTTAGCATCCTGTGTCCCGTACATAAGAAAGGAGCTAAGACTTTATGCTCCAACTACAGGGGCATAAGTCTTCTCCCTATCGCCTGCAAGATAGTGTCAGGGATATTGTGCGAACGACTAAAGCCCATGGTCAACGAAATAATTGGACCATACCAATGCGGCTTTAGACCTGGCAAGTCCACCATTGTCCAGATATTTACCCTGCGGCAAATCCTGGGGAAGACCCAAGGGATGCAGATCGAAAGAAAGAACCTCTCCGAAGAGTTTTGTACCAAAATAGGTTTCAAAGACAAAAGGAAGCCTTTCGTGTGATCTTTTAAACATCCTGCTAAAAAAGGTTATACGAGAGGCAAACGTCAAAAGAAGTGGCACAATCTACACCAATAGCCACATGTTACTTGCTTATGCTGATGATATAGACATCATGGGACGATCAGTAAAAGAAAAAAACCGATACCTTTATGAAGGTCCAAGGACAATCTGCTAAAGTGGGTCTGGCGGTAAACGGCGAGAAGACCAAGTTGATGGTGTCGACGCGCAGTGCGTCCATTGAGCTCGGACCAACTGTTGAAGTTGGTTCCTATAGTTTTGAAGTAGTAAAAGACTTCGTATACCTCGGCACCGCCGTAAACACAACAAACGACATCAGTTGTGAAATAAAAAGAAGAATTGTATTGGCCAACAGATGCTACTTTGGCGTAAGTAAGCACTTTAAAAACAAAGCCACAACTCGTCAAACAAAAATAACGCTTTACAAAACACTGATACTACCCGTGCTGATGTATGGTTCCGAAGCCTGGGTTCTTGCACAAGCAGATAAGGCAGTGCTTGGCGTGTTTGAGAGAAAAATTCTTCGAAAGATCTACGGACCAATCTGCGTTGACGGTGAATATCGACGTCGTATGAACCACGAGCTGTATCTGCTATACAACGACATCAATATAGTTAAACGTATCGAGATGCAGCGATTGCGTTAGCTAGGCCATATCATAAGAATGAGCGATGATGAACCTGCTAAAAAGGCATATAAATTCGGGCCGCATGGCGGTGCACGCAGAATTGACAGGCCAAAGAATATATGGCGTAAACAAGTGGATGAAGAGATGAAAAGGCGCGGTGTTCCAGAAAGCGAAGCACTAAACAGAGAGAATTGGAAATCTTTTCTTAGTTCGGCCTATGGAACAAATATTCTGTAATGGGCCAGCTAAGTAAGTAAGTATACTGTCTGTCGATGCCCTTTTCAGAAAAAAATATCCCGTCGACCCACCCCTAACCGTTTCTGGGATGGGGCCCCAAAGTATTTAACCTTTAGCAGCTTTGGTATAAAATATTTTTTTACGGAAATCTGAGTACATCTAGAGCTTCCTGAAATACATAGGCTAGATGGTCCTTCGATGCCCACTCCAGAAAAAATATCCCGTCGACCCATCCCTCACCGTTTTTTGGCCGGGGCCCAAAGTATTAACCTTTAGCACCTTTAGTATTGGGTATATAAAATAATTTTTTACCGAAATCTGAATATATCTAGAGCTCCCTGAAATACATAGGATAGATGGTCCTAATTAAGTCCTTAACAGAGCTCTGTTAATTCCGTAACAGATCTCTGTTAATTTCGTAATAGTACACTGCTGATGGTTCTTGTTTTTGCTAAAATTAAATCTTCCAATTTGAGACCCATTTTTTTTCACACATTTTCCAACTCACATAATAAACCAAACTGTTTCCTTCTCCGTTTTCCTCCTAGGCGCCCTGGCTGGAGCTGTACCTGGTGAAATTCTTGGCTATTGGGAAATGCATCAACGTTATGGTCGTTTGCCATGGTCTGTGCTTTTCCAACCCACCATTAAATTGTGTCGTGAAGGTCATTGGGTTTCCAAATATTTAGCAGCTGCCCTCGTCTCAAAAGAAGAACAAATACGTAACGAACCTTCTATGGCGGAAGTATTTGTTAAACCAGATGGTAGCCTATACAAGGTAGGTGATTATCTTAAACGTTTGGCATTGGCTGATACCTTGGAGAGAATTGCCAAAAATGGTGCTGGTGAGATATACGATGGTGGTGAAACAGGCAGAATGTTTGTGGAAGATATTCAGGCAATGGGTGGCATAATTACTTTGGACGATTTAAAGAACTACAAGTAAGTAGGGATGTAGAAATTATAAAAGTAGCATGTTTTAATGAATATTGTGTGTTGTTTACAGGGTCAAATGGGAGGATACACATCATGTGGTGGCCAATGTCACAGGTGGCTATAAATTGTATACAACTCCACTACCCTCCAGCGGTGCCTTGTTGGCCTTTATATTAAATGTCATGAGTGATTTGTATACCGATGATCGTGCCATCTACTGGCAGCGTGTCATTGAAACCTACAAGCATGCCTATGGTCATCGCAGCAACTTGGGTGACATGGAAAATGATCCGGAAATGCATGATGCCATCAAAGAGACATTTGAGAAAATGATTAGCCAAGAATTTGCCGATGAAATACGTAAATTGATCTACGACGACAAGACTTTTAATGACACCATCTATTATGGTGCCAATTTCACTGTGGAAGAAGATCATGGTACTGCCAATATGGCTGTGCTGGCCGCCAATGGTGATGCTGTCACTGTGACAAGCACTGTGAATAATTACTTTGGTGCCAAGGTACGTTCAACACGTACTGGTATTATTTTAAACGATGAAATGGATGACTTCTCCACACCCGGTCTGATTAATTCCTTTGGTGTGCCAGCCTCACCAGCGAACTACATTAAACCCGGCAAGAGACCCATGTCTTCAATGTGCCCCGCAATTATTCTCGATCATGAGGGTAATGTGAAAATGTTGGTGGGTGCTGCTGGTGGCACGAAAATCACAACCTCCGTGGCAGCGGTAAGTTGAGAGATCAAATTTTGGAAATGGCTAATTTGAAATAATTTTATTTTGTCTCTTTGCAGACCATTATAAAATATTTAATATTTAATGAAACCATGGATCAAGCTGTCAATGATGGCCGTTTACACCATCAATTGGCTCCCATGTTAATTGACGCTGAATCTGAGGTCCCTGTTGAGATTCGTAATTATTTAAGCAAAGTTGGTCATGTAGTGTCCGTGTCTCCCGAAGGTAGTGGTTTTGCTGCCTTGACGGCAATTGGTGTGCGCACCGGAGTACCTGAACCCTATTTTGATCGTCGTCGTGTTGGTAGCACAGCCACCATTCAAGCTCGCAATAAAATGCAGCATTAAAAGAAATTTGAAGTAGAAGAAGCATATGACAATGGACGCTCATAAGTATTGCCAGCCAGTCAAAAATACAAATATAGTATTAAAGTGTTATTTAATCTATATACGTGTACATAAATAAATATTTTATATATTTTTTGTTTGTAAATATTATATAAGAGATTTTAATGTTTGTTTATATTGTTGATATGCTAATTTTGTTCATATCGATAATTGTTTGTGATTATTTTCTCGGTGCTGTTAAAAATGCATTCCGTGCAAGTCAGGGATTCGTAAATATTAATCATTATTTCTATAATATTTATGTGAATATGTATGTACGTATTTTTAACTATAGTTGATTTTTTTATTTTTGTAACAAAAAACAAACAATACACAATTATGTACGTGTTGAATACTGAATTTAATAAATAAACTATTAATTAAATAAGGAAACGACTAAAGAGTGTATGATATTTTAAATACAGCCAGTGCAGCGTCAGTGCACAACTAACTGACTCCCTAAAAATTCCCTTGTATTTATAGCCCGACTTCTCCAGAAGGAAGATCTAGTAACGTTTACAAATTTTTGCTTAGAAAATTTGTCCCGTAAAAATTTACAAGTGGGGCCAGCTGACTTTTAATCAGCTGTTCAAAGTAAACAAATTAAAATGTTTACGTTTTTGACCAAGAAAAGTTCACAATATAAAATATTTTAGAATATAAAGCATTGTACATAGGATTATCGCTTTAAATAACTAAAATTTAATTTTAAAATTAATGTTTTTGTGCCATTTAATTTACAATATCAAAAGCAACAAATTGTTTATACATTTCGATTATTGCTTTTCATTACCTATCCCTAGACGGTGAATATCGACGTCGCATGAACCACGAGCTATATCGGTATACAAAGACATACAGTGGTTCAGAAGCGTTAAAACTGGTCAAACTTTGGAACGGCAGTAAGTAAAATAACCTCACACATCCACCAATCACAACAACGTGGATAAAGACACAACTCCACTCCATATCCTTATAGACACTTCTCTTCCAGTTTTTTTATAATTTGTATTTTTTTTCAGATGTCGAAAATAGTTTCGGGGTCGTCAGAGAAACCGATGCAATGTTCAGCGTTCCTTACGTAAAGTAACGTTTTTTGATCAGTCGCGTCTGTCTATATGTCAGATGATTATCTTCTTGTTTATGTGGTTGAGAATACGAGTCTCTAAACGACATAATTGAAGAAGCGCAAATTGATAAGCGGACTGGAATAACTTATACAGGAAAGTTGTTATATTCAGTTCATTCTAGACCCAGCTTCAGAATGGCGACCCTGGAGTAGTATTGGAAATAGACGAGGCGGAAAGAGAAAGTACCACCATGACCATGCTGTTGAGGGGCAATGGGTTTTCGGCGTTATTGAACGGTGAACAATTAAATATTTTATTGTCTCCATTGAAGACCGTTTGAAAAATACCCTGTTGCCCTTCATAAAATGGTATATACACCCGGATCCGTGATAACTTCCGACTTTTGGAAGGTATGTGTTACAAAAATATACATATGTATTTAAAATAGTATATATTAATGTCCGAGGAGGAATCAAATAAATTACACAATTACACTGCAATTGACTCCATTATGCTATGGAAGTGTCACAATCATGAAAGTGTTAGAAACGAGTGTTCTTAAATATTGGCAAAAATTGGAAAATATGAATTTTGAAATAAAAATAAATGAAAATATACATTTATCCAGCGTTTTTTGTTTTTCAACAATTGTTGTACAATAATTTTGTATGTTCAAATTCTCTCATGTGTAAGGGTTAAGGTTTAGTAGTACACCAATAAAAATATAAACAAATAAATGTCGGAAAATTTGAGAAAATTAAAGAAAAGAGGTAAATTGAGCGTCCTCCACCCGCCGTATAAAAGCCGAAAATTAAAGAAAAGATGGAAATTGAGCGTCCTTCACCGCCGTATAAAAGCCGAAAATCCCAAAAAAATGTCTGTCATTTTGTATGTGGTAAGAGAGTTTTAGACCACGTTTACCTTTGGTCAAGATAAACTTTACAAATAAAACAAAAAGAAAAAACACAAATAAAGTGGTGAGTAGTATCTTTATTTAATAACCAATTCTTGGTGGTTCTTTTGTATTTTATCATATGTTGTGCGCGATAAACCCCTTAAGTAAGTGTAAAGCAATTCATGATGTGATCGGGGTGTTAATTACGGGTTAAAATTACTTATTTAAAGATCGTTGCCAACCCACAAAGGATCATCAAGTGTTGACCTTCTCAACAAGAAGGCTAGAGGAGGTCGTTATATTTTTAATAAACGGGTGTTTCTTAGCCGAGGTTGCCGCTTCATGTGCGGAGTATGCCCCAATGCTTTGGTCTGGAGAGACGACGGAACCCCTAGAAAGATAAATTACATAAGTATTGAGGAACCAAGGTAACCAATCAAGACTAAAAATATTTACCAAAATTTAAATGTCCATTCGATTCGGAGTAGAGTGATTGTTGTCTCTAATGGAATTACGGACTAAATCGTCCCTTTAATTTTGAAGACAACCTGCAAAGAAGAAAAGAAATTTTGATTTAACAATTTTAAAGTTTGCATTTTTTTATCCTAGGAGTCACTAATCTTGACCAAAAACAAAGAAGAAAAACCTTAAAGAAATCAAATAGTTTTAAGTGTAATTAAAAGTTAAGCTAAATCGTGTTGTCCGTAGTGAGTAGATTTTACTTTTAAGATTCAAAATTTTGTTAGGATTTCTAACGCCCTACAGATTACGTGAGCGTAGGGTTGCACTGATGTACGATAGGAATAATTGGAATTGATTTTGTGTATGGACATATGGTAACGTCCATGATACCTTCGTAACAGAGCTCTATTAGGAGGTTGTAGTCTTTTCTAAAGTGGCCATATTGGCGAAAAATATTCCTAAGCGTATTAGTTGGTAGCCTGAGCGATTGGCTCACAATAGAAGCGTCGGTGTTAGGAGTTCAAATATTGACTTTGTTTAAATGTTTTGCTGTTAGGTTTAAGTTTAGAAGATGTCCATAAAATATTTTAATGTTTGCTTTTATGTCATTATAATGAATTGCTAAGTGTTTCTTTGTGAGGGAGTGAATAGGATGTAAGTTACTGGTCGGTAAGTGTGTGTGTGGCTTTCGGGGCTCTTAAGAAATGTTTCTATTATGACGAAAGAGTAAAGGTAGGGTGGGCAAATGTGGGAACGAAGACAGTAAGTTCCCTGGTCATGGTAATATTTTGTTTGTGTATGTATTCCCCCTTCTCATTATTGTTCGACCCCTAGGGCTGATGGTGGGAGGGTTAAGAACCCCCTGGATGTGTGTGCCCCGACTGAGCGAGTTGGAACCCCACCATAGCGCCGCATTAGGCGGTACGCAACAAATTGTCATTCATGATTGGGCTGAAAATAACGTAAAGTATAACCCACACATGAGGACTAACTACACTCATGTAATTCGCAGATCCTAAAAGTATGCTGTAAATATTCAAACTTAAATATCGGTAGCAATCATTATATTTGAACAAATATGGTAACATAGCTTTCTTGCGAAGTAAACAAGTTAAAAAATGTAAACAAAAACACAGCCGATCAACATTCCCCACAAATCAAACCCCAGGGCAAGAGCAATTATTAATGCAGCTGATAAGAAAGTATTTAGTAGATATTAAATGCAAGTAGGACAGACCGCACAGTTCTGGAAAATACACCGATTGCCAGTCACAACAGAAAGTAAGAAAGCGACTTCTCACATTAAAGAATTAAAAAAGGCAAGGGTAACGAATCAAAAATGTCAATTGAACCAATACTTTTGATCCATGGAGGAGCTGGTGATATTACTGATGCCCGTGTTCCAGGCAAGCTGGGAGGTATGAAGAAAGCCTTGCGTTCAGCAATTGAACATTTAATACCTCCAAGTGGTGGTGAAGGCAGTTCATTGAATGCTGTAGAAGCAGCAGTTCGATCCATGGAATGTGATGAAAATTTTAATGCTGGTTATGGTTCATGTTTGAATTTGGATGGCAAAGCTGAGGTAGAGGCCAGTATAATGGAAGGAGATAAACTGAGAGCTGGGTGTGTTACACTTATCCACGATATAATGCATCCCATTTCGGTTGCACGCTATGTAATGCAAAAGACACAACATACTTTCCTGGGTGGTGTTGCTGCTCAGAAATTTGCCTTGGATCAAGGATTTGAACAAATGACAGGTGAGTAAGTAGTGTGATTAAATGTGAATATTGTTTCGGAATATTTTTTCTTTACTAAATCCATAGGAAACTAAACTGAAGAATTGAATTGCATAGAACAAACTCAGATTTAAGTCCATGGACTGCCCCTTACGGATCTCTTTGCTATGTCTACCATTGATAGATATTGGGACCCACATTACATATATTTTTTCGCTTAATCGGGAGCTCAAAAGCTTTTAAATGGTAGCCATATGGCTATCAAAGTAGGCATCACAAGGAGTTTCACGAGGTGGCCTTAAAATATACTTGTTCCCAAACGAAATCGAAATTATGATTTCTAAATAACATTTTATATGTTTCCATCATTTCAGATGGTTCCTTGGTAACCGATGATGCACGACGAGCTTTGCAGGAGTTCAAAGAACGTCAAGCCAAGGGTTTGGATACGATATTTGCACGCACTGAACTCGATGCTGAAAAACGGGACCCGAAAGAAAAAGAAACAATCGGAGAATCTGGCAGTACAGTGGGCGCTGTTGCCATTGATTCCAAAGGTGACATAGCTGTTGCAACCTCAACTGGTGGTATTACGGGGAAAGTTGCTGGACGCATTGGTGATACCCCCTTGTTGGGATGTGGTACTTATGCTGATAATAAAATTGGTGGTGTTTCCACTACCGGCCATGGTGAAACAATAATGCGTTTTAATTTGGCACAAAAAATTCTTTCAAAAATTCAATATGGCAATAAAACAGCACAGCAAGCTACCGAGGAAGCATGTAAAGAAATGACTGAACGTTTGGTGGGAACTGGTGGTGCTATAACTATTGATGCCCGCGGGAATGTTGGTATATATTGGACATCGAAACGTATGGCTTATGCCTATATCAAAGGCAATAAATTGATATATGGCATAAATAACGATGAACAGTTCGAGGAGGATTTGTGAAGGTGTTTTTGGAAAATACTGCCTTTGGTGAAAACTATTGATTTTTTAATATGAATATAACTTTAAATATCTGATATAATTAAGCAGTTAATTTGTATATTCTTTTACAAATTTCAATATTCTTTTTCCGTTACAAATGTGTATAACTCGGTATGACTATAAACATAAATAGAATTATTTAGGAGTGAAATAAGAAGTGATATTCATTTGTTTTTGATTTTGTCCCCTTTGTCGGGAACATTGTATTGACCTTCATAGTTCATAATTCATAGTCGCAATGACGGTATTCAATCGTAACATCTTCAATATTATTTCTGTACTTTCTTTAATAAATACAGACACGCTACTCATTAAAAATGTAACTTATTTTGAAACAATTTTCGATGTTTAAGCCATGCCATTGTTCTACTAGATGGTGTGGTACCACAACATCTTCTTCTAATACGATAAAAAAAAAACTTTTCTATTGTGTAGTGGGTTGTCAACTGTCCTAAATCAAAATTCCCATGGATTTCAATCACTATTTCGCAAAGCAGTTTTTCTCCTTCAATTCACCAACAACTGTATTATTATAAACTGACTTAAAGACGCCCATATGAAAATCTTCATAAGCATATATTTTTTTTTTAATTTTGTTTCATTAACGCAGTATGTGCCCACATATTCAAAATTTATGTTGTTGATTTTTCCCTTATGGAAGGCAATTGATATACATACTTGATATCATATGGTTCGCACCGAACCCCCACAGCTTTCTCCGCCGGAATCCTTCAACCGCAGGTAGGGTTAAGTCAACCCTTACACCTGCCGTAAGGGGGTTTAATAAGTTTATGTGCCGTCCTTCGGCATCGCACACATTGTAAGCAATGTTAACACCGATATCCTCTGCCGCGGAGTATATTTTACCCAACATGAAATTTAAATCATGGGGTAAACACCTAATTCGGCCTTCTTGGGTACCAATAAATAGTGTCCAGTCAGCAAATAACCCGGTTAGCAGGAAAGCATACTGCAAGATCTTCATGCCATTTAGTTTGACGCGTATAGCGTCGAAGTGCAGAACACATATTTTATTTCAGACACTTTGTTCCGCGAATCCCATTCCACCGCGGTACCGTGGGTACCACCTTTCCACCGTGGCAAGTGCTGGTGTAGTGTTACCCAAATCTCGTTGGCCATGTACGTAAGCTCGCCTTCCAGATAGAGCTTTGCTAATCAAAGCATTTTTTTCCTCTTCTGAAAAAATTTCTTGGCCAATTCGCAGATTATACAAATTTTCCATTGACATTTTTAAGGTTGTTTGTTTGCTTACTTGCCGCCCGTTTTAAACTTCAAGAAATTTATGGAGTTCATTTCGATGTTCATCACATGAACTATGACATATGAAATTTACACTGACATAAAAGACTAATACCGCGTTTAGACTTGACCGGATTGTGTGCGTTTTTTAACATTTCATTTCATCATCGTCTTGAGGAATCTGTGATCAAGGATTAGATACTACCGACATCACCACTGCATTCCTTGCCATCTATTCATTCGGAATTTGATGGGAACTTTTCCGGATGTAGCAGCAATGAAATGACAGCCTTAAAACCCAGGATGGACGCAATTGCAAGGGCTTTGGAAGATATAGAAACCACAAATAGTAGAAAACCCTACACCAACAAGGAGTTTCAAATGGCCTTATATCTAGTTAACTACAATGTAGGCCATCCGAAGGATGTCGCCGCATTTTTTGCAATACCATATCCGTCTTTAATGTACCAGTTGCACAGGACCGTCGGAGGGCCTTATGCGAAGTCCTACAAAATTGCTAAAATTAAAAGGCAAAATAAAACAACAAAAATGGCAATGTCTATGCCAACCAAACAAGAGATTGACAAAAGTACAAAAAAGTTTTACGAATTTTTACAAAACAATAAAAAAGGACAAACAAAAGAACAAGAAGATACATTGTCTTTTTATTCTTCGAAGAGGGGGTCCTCTGTTTTTAAGGAAATGCAGGAAAAAATATAGTTTTTTTGTTATTTCTTTATTTTGCTTTTTGTGATTTTATCTTATTTTTGTGTGTTTGTGCTTAATTTGTATTTTTTATTTTGCTTTTGTTATTTTGTTTTTTGTTTTGTGATTTTATTCTTGTGTGTTTGTGCTTAATTTGTATTTTTTTTTTATTTTGCTTTTATTTATTGTTTTTGTTCTTAAATAATAAATATTGTTTATAATAACAATAAATGGTTTCATGTTTTAATACATTTCATTTTCATTGGTTGTGATTCAGTTTCCTCTGAACGTTTGCGTTTTTTAGCTACTCATCATTATTTATAAATGAATGGGCCACCATCTACTCCAAAGTAGATGTCATGAGTACCAACTTGTTGTGTCAGAATGCCTCTGAAGGCCTGAAGCTTATATAGTTTATGGGAAATATCAAATGCTACACTTGACTTCTCTGGCATTTAATGACAATGTTCTGTCACGTGCACTTGTTCATTCGGAAATATTTTCTCCTCCCTGTATGCTAATTGTAATTTCAAATGGAATAATTCGAATTACAAATAGAATAATTCGAATTACAAATAGAATAATTCGAATTTCAAATGGAATAATTCGAATTACAAATGGAATTCTCGAACTATAAATAAAATGTTACGAACTACAAATAGGAATAGCGGATTACAAATGAAATGTTACGAATGTTTCGAATTACATGGGAAAAAGGTGTAGTATATTTCTATAAGGTAAAGTTGCAAGGAGTTTGATATTTTTTCTTTGGCATTCATTTTCCAATTGATATACAGAAACATGCCCTTTCAGCATCGAGTATGATGAACATTTTAATGCTGGTTATGGTTCATGTTTGAATTTGGATGGCAAAGCTGAGGTAGAGGCCAGTATAATGGAAGGAGATAAACTGAGAGCTGGTGTGTTACACTTATCCACGATATAATGCATCCCATTTCGGTTGCACGCTATGTAATGCAAAAGAACCAACATACTTTCCTTGGTGGTGTTGCTGCTCAGAAATTTGCCTTGGATCAAGGGTTTGAACAAATGACAGGTGAGTAAGTAGGGTGAGTAAGGTAGTGTGAATATTGTTATCGCCGGGAGCACAAAAACTTTAAAATGGTATCCATATTGCTATCAAAGCAGGCATCACAAGGAGTTTCGCGAGGTGGCCTTACATAAATTAGACTTGTTCCCAAACAAAATCGAAATTTTGATTTCCAAGCCAAGGGTTTGGATACGATATTTGCACGCACTGAACTCGGTGCTGAAAAACGGGACCCGAAAGAAAAAGAAACAATCGGAGAATCTGGCAGTACAGTGGGCGCTGTTGCCATTGATTCCAAAGGTAACATAGCTGTTGCAACCTCAACTGGTGGTATTACGGGGAAAGTTGCTGGACGCATTGATGATACCCCCTTGTTGGGATGTGGTACTTATGCTGATAATAAAATTGGTGGTGTTTCCACTACCGGCCATGGTGAAACAATAATGACTGAACGTTTGGTGGGAACTGGTGGTGCTATAACTATTGATGCCCGCGGGAATGTTGATATATATTTGACATCGAAACGTATGGCTTATGCCTATATCAAAGGCAATAAATTGATATATGGCATAAATCACAATGAACAGTTCGAGGATGATTTGTGAAGGTGTTTTTGGAAAATACTGCCTTTGGTGAAAACTATTGATTTTTTAATATGAATATAACTTTAAATATCTGATATAATTAAGCAGTTAATTTGTATATTCTTTTACAAATTTTAATATTCTTTTTCCGTTACAAATGTGTATAACATGTTATGACTATAAACATAAATAGAATTATTTAGGAGTAAAATAAGAAGTGATATTCATTTGTTTTTGATTTTGTCCCCTTTGTCGGGAACATTGTTTTGAACTTCATATTTCATAGTTAGTTAGTGATGCAATCACGGTATTCAATCGTAACATCTTCAATATTATTTCTGTACTTTCTTTAGTATATACAGACACGCTACTCATTAAAAAATATAACTTATTTTTAAGCAATTTTCATTCTAAATGCCGTGATAAGTGATTTATTTTGAATAAGCAGTTCCATTTGTTCAACAAAAAACACTTCGTTCGGCGCCGTAATATCGAAAATGCATGAATTCATTAAACAAGTGCCAGCGACATTAACAACATCAACAATATAACAAACTGGAAGTCCAGCGTATTGTGTTAAATATCTCCACTGGAGTCACCGATTTTCCGATTTATAGAGGAGGAAAGACGGGTCATTGCCCTAAAGGCATTAGCATCGAGATGTGGATACCTCATGGATCAAGAGTTCCTCAATTACCACACGTCATATATTGAAGTTGTGGAACGGTGGTACCTCCAAAGATACAGATTGTGAGTCCTCAACATCGGGACTGGAGGCAGACGAGAGTACACAATAATGGATATTATGAATATGTTGTCTAGAATATATACCGCAGCCGAGGATATAAGCGCTAAAATCGAGTACAACGTATGCGATGCGGCAACCCAGTATGCAATAGATATGATGTGGGTATCACGAAAATTCCCAGAACATATAAAATCTATAAAAGGGTAAGCCTATATCACCCCCATCGCACCCCAGGAAATCCATATATGAAACCACATTTAATGAAACAAATAGTACGGATAAACTAGAGTTTTTTGTGGGATTAACCCACTTCGAGATGATTTATTTGACGTTTGCCCTATGGAATTGACATTTGAAATCCAAACCCACTGGGTTTATCCGGTTAAGTCTAACCGGGGTACAAGATACTCACCACCATTCGCTAGGAAGAATTTTAACAATCAGCTATAAATACAATAATACAGCAACAAAATAAATTACAGCTACGTAAAAAACACAGCATCAAAGTAAAAAAAAACAGTGGCATCGCAAGAAACGTCGTCATTTGACAACTACATACAAGGGTTTTTGGAGGATTCATAAATTTTCTTTGTATTCATCATCGTAATTATTTCCGTGGCCGACTACGCCAATTCTAAGGCTTAGTACTGTCTTTGAACCTTCTGCCCCCGGAAGAAGGAAGACTCGGAGAATTGATCCCCACTATAGACATTTTTTAAGAACAAGTAGTCATTGTGTCGATACACCAACCTTACATAAATTCAAAGCGTACGTTTGTTGGTAGGGATAACTGGGGTGATAGGGTCACCTATTACCCGAAGTTCGCTAACATGTGACCCTGACTCGATGGGTCAGTGAACCTAGCGGTTCACAGTTTAACTATATTCGTAAACATCTATGAGGGGCGGTTAATCAGTTGGGAAATAAATAAAACATTGACAAAGAGTGTAGACAAAAAAGAAAGTGGCGACTTTCTTCGTTACAGTACTCTTAATGCTGAAGGTACTAGTAACGCTGAACGTACTGGTAATGCTGAAGGTACTAGTAACGCTGAAGGTACTAGTAATGCTGAAGGTACTAGTAATATTGAAGGTACTAGTAATGTTGAAGGTACTAGTAAAGCTGGAGGTACTATTGAAGATTCCCTAGAGCCACTAGAGCTCACTGTCAAAAAAAAGAGGAAAGCTTTTTAACATTCCTTTTTTTAGTTATGCCCAGGATCGAAATTAAAAAAAGACTGAAAACATGCATCTTCCGAATTGGTTGCCTCAGATTGCGAAGATTTATTAGGATTCAACTTATGCTATGGTAACGCTGTTGGTAATTGTGATGATGTTGATGTGAAAAGCAGAGAATACACATATGAAGATCTACAAGGAGCAACAGATGCATGCAATAGATATACGAGAATTGACGGAACATGTAAACTCAATAAAAGGGTAATCATATATCACCTCCATCGCATCCCAGGAAGTCCATATATGAAACCGCATTTAAGGAAACAAAGCTATACTCCACCATTCGCTAGCAAGAATTTTAACCATCAGCTATAAAATACATTAATACACCAACAAAATGGTATGCACACCCGCCTTGCACGCAGAAGGTCGTGGGTTCGATTCCCCGGACAGGCAACATCAAAATTGTCAACGGTGGCAAAATACCCCTCAGTAATGTTGCCGACATTTCCTGAGTATTTTAGCCATGTAAAACTTCTGTGGTGGTGGTGTCGTAAGACACGCCGTTCGGACTCGATAAAGAGTAGGTCCCATATCATTGAGCTAATATGAATCGGGGTGCACTCATTGATATGAGAGAAGTCTCCCTTATCCCGTCTTAGGATGTTTGTGGAACAATTATATTATTATGGCGTAAGCATATGTCAAAGGCAATAAATTGATGTATGGCATAAATCACAATTAAGAGGGGTGTTTCTGGGAAAATACTACCTTGGTCAAACTATGGAACTTTTAATATACAGTGACTCCCAGCTCAAATGACCCACCCATGTTTATATTTAAAATTTTTGTTAAAATAAGCGAAATAATATATGCATGAAATGAAAAAACTGTATTTATAGTTCAAGTTGTTCATTATATTTAAGAAAATAAAAAGATATATTAATTCATCTTAAAATAAACACATAAGGTAAATAATCAAAATATCTACATAAATATTTAATATCACACCTGAAATGGTTTCACATTTATTTCTTAATATATTGATATTCACATATTTTTAAAAATATAAAAAAATCACTGATATCTTTCTTTAAATATCTCTTTTTTCACCATTTCCAGAATACGAAAAATACATCTTTCACAATCCATAACAGGGACATGAATACGATTGAATTTATTGCAAGGTGGCATATTTTAAATCTGAAAAAAGTGTATACCGTAGATAAAAGACATCCATTCTTCAACTCTTTTGTACTCTGTACGAACTGCTATTCTCTTACCTCTTTAATGAACTTTTAGCTGCGGGTATTGTAGAGGACTCCTCTTTAGCGACAAAAAGTCTTAAACCTTTTGCATTGTTTTGCAAATACACATTCCATTGCAATGAAATCATATCGAAATTGAATAATTTTTTGTCCTCCGATGACATTGATTTCCACAGATGCCTTGTGTTCGCCGTATCGAATGTAAAATCATATTTTAGAAAAACTCTTGTAATATTGGTCAAACGAGAAATCTTTCCATTCAGTTTAACAACGCTGGAAAAGAAAAAACCATTAGGCAAAAATTTTAAACAAAAATCATAAACATTTACCTCATCTTTGAACCTCGCAATTTGCAAATCATATCCATAATGTAGGCGGGTATTGTTTGATACAGGATTGCCATTAGACGATATAACAAATTATTAGAAATAGGTTTTACCATAGGATACCACATTATTTTTGAATAGGGCATTTGAAGATTATGCTTTAATAAAATGGTGATATATCGTCCCCATGTCATTAAATTTGATTCCTCCGGTGTCAAATTGTAGATAGTTGGATTTTTGGTGAATCTTAAAGAAAAGAGGAAAGAAGTTAATGTTGTTGTAGTGAAAGTTCTACCTTTTTTATAGGGTATGTATTTACCTGGATGAATCTAATAAAGCTGTATACCATGCAGCTGCCAACATCATGTTTGCACAGTAATCAACCGGCACTATTGGTGCGCGCCTCTCATAGCTCGTATTTACGACTCTCAAAGCTCCCATTAAAATACAATATGTTAGACCTGCTGCTCCTTGGATATTGTCCATCCAACCGGCAAATGGTTCTTCTGATGTTGAAAAAACTGTAACAAAAACAAGTAAGAACGGTGTAATGTTCGGTTCAATACGAAGTGTATTGAAATAAGTTGGAAACACACTAAGGCTTATTGATTCATATTGACCATTTTGTGCGTAGAGGTATTCTACCCATTTAGAATCCAAAATACCACAAAAATCCACTTTAGAATGAAAATGTAATAAAACTCTTGGTCTGTTCCAGTACTGCAAGAATCTACTAATTTTTACTATTTTTTTCGATAACATAAAGGAAAAATTGTTATCGTAGTAAAATATAGTAGCTTCTTGCAGGTTCTGGAACAGAGCATCTTTAAATGTTTAGAATTTTCCGAGTTGAGCTTTTGTATCCTCTGGCAACTCTCGCACATGATACAATGAATAGGTAGCATTATCAGCCCAGCTGAAGCCCAGCTGATGGTAACATAATGTGTCAATTGCATTGAATTTATGTCAAATTTTGACATCTTATGTTACCAAAAACGGCAGTTGCTGCTACCTATTCATTGTATCATGCTCTCGCAATACCAAATTACAGCAATTTCGGTTCGAAAATTTGACAAAAACCCTAGGGGGGTTACATTCAATGCTGCATATATTTACATAGTTTTTTTTTCGAGAAAGCTTTCCATGTTTTGGGTACACAAAATTCCAATTAAAAATGTGACTAAAATTCTCAAAAAAAAAAGCTTTAATCTGGTGTTACCTTTATATGGGGGTTATACTAAAACGCCTGTCTGATTTTCTGCAAGGGATGTTAAATATCTGTTATAGCCACAACTTTCAGATGACCAAAAATTAGGAGGTACCATTCTATGAGATTAAACCTATGAAAACGTGGAGCCATACCAACAATTATCTTCTAGAATGTTTTATACCCACATCGAAGACTAAATACAAAATTTCTGCCACTTCGAAGTGATATTGACGCTGCAACCTTTAAAAATGTGGGGGCAAAATGAAGACGCGCGATTTTTTACAAAAGTATAAAAACAGTTTTTGTAGGCTCTTTGCTTAACGGACATAACTCCCAACGAATTTTGGGAGTTATGACCGCAAAGCAAAGCGGGCATAACGCCAAAAATCATTTTGGGAGTTATGTCCGGGCATCCCGAGAAAATATGTATATACTTTTTGGTATGACAGGAGTGTCGTGCTGCCACCGAAGAGAAAAATGCGGCATATAGGGCTACTTTACAATGCGTAGCAACGCGTAGCGCACGAGAGAGATGCAGGAAGAAAAGAAGAGAGGAGAAACGTCTTTTCCGCAGGAAAAAGAGAGAGATGAAAAAGCGGGAGTGTGAAAAAATCGAGATGTACAGGAGCCAGAATGAAGTCCGAAAATTCTACCAAAGAGTCAAGCATCAAACTGATGGCTTTGGTACAGGCACATCCTCCTGTAGAGACCAGCAAGGTAATTTGGTAACTGATATATATAGTGTACTCACGTACGTGTACGACGAAGATACCACAGACCCAATCCCAGAAGATGGTATTGAATGTATACCGCCCAGCCAAGATGAAGTAAAGACAGCAATAAATCGGCTGAAGAATAATAAGGCAGCAGGAGCCGATGGCTTACCAGCCGAACTGTTCAAAACCGGAGGCGACACGCTGATAAGGTGTATTCATCAGCTAGTTAGCACCATCTGACAGGAAGAACGAGTACCCGACGATTGAAACCTCAGTATCATGTGCCCCGTCCACAAGAAGGGAGATAAGACTGTATGCTCTAACTATAGGGGCATAAGTCTACTCCCTATTGCCTACAAGATCGTGTCAGGGATATTGTGCGAACGACTAAAGCCTATGGTCAACGAGATAATTGGACCATACCAATGTGGCTTTAGACCTGGCAAGTCCACCATTGACCAGATATTTACCCTGCGGCAAATCCTGAAGAAGACCCAAGAGATGCAGATCGACTCCTACCACCTTTTTGTCGATTATAAAGCAGTCTTCGACAGCCCGCTGCGTTCAAAGGTATTCCAAGCCATGTCTGAATTTGGTATCCCCGCAAAGCTCATCCGGCTTTGCAAAATGACTTTAACTGACACGAGGTCCTCAGTTAAAATAGGAAAGAACCTCTCCGAAGAGTTTGGTACCAAAATAGGTTTCAGACAAGGAGACAGCCTTTCGTGTGATGTCTTTAACATCCTGCTGGAAAAGGTTATACGAGAGGCAAACGTCAAAAGAAGTGGCACAATCTACACCTATAGTCACATGTTACTTGCTTATGCTGATGATATAGACATCATAGGCCGATCAGTAAAAGAAGTAACTGTTACCTTTATGAAGGTCGAAGGAGAATCTGCTAAAGTGGGTCTGGCGGTAAACGGTGAGAAGACCAAGTTGATGGTGTCGACGCGCAATGCTGTGACTGTGGAAGTTGGTTCCTATAATATTGAGGTAGTAAAAGACTTCGTCTACCTCGGTACCTCCGTAAACACAACAAACAACATCAGTTGTGAAATAAAAAGAAGAATTGTATTGGCAAACAGATGCTACTTTGGTTTAAGTAAGCAGTTTAAAAACAAAGCCACATCTCGTCAAACAAAAATAACGCTCTACAAAACACTGATACTACCCGTGCTGATGTATGGCTCCGAAGCCTGGGTACTTGCGCAAGCAGACATGGCAGTGTTTGGTGTGTTTGAGAGAAAAATTCTTCGAAAGATCTATGGACCAATCTGCGTTGACGGTGAATATCGACGTCGCATGAACCACGAGCTGTATCTGCTATACAACGACATCAATATTGTTAAACGTATCGAGATGCAGCGATTGCTTTGGCTAAGAATGAGCGATGATGAACCCGGTAAAAAGGCGTATAAATACGGACCGCTTGGCGGTGCACGCAGAATTGGCAGGCCAAGGAATAGATGACGCAAACAAGTGGATGATGAGATGAAAAGGCGCGGTATTCCAGAGTGCGAAGCCACAAATTGAGAGAAATGGAGATCTTTTCTTAGTTCGGCCTATGGAACAAATGTTCTGTAATGTGCCAGCTAAGTAAGTAATGTACCCGAAGGAGTGGACCAATTGAGTCCATTGTGCACGCAGAATTGGCAGGCCAAGGAATAGATGGCGCAAACAAGTGGATGATGAGATGAAAAGGCGCGGTATTCCAGAAAGCGAAGCAAAAAATAGAGAGAATTGGAGATCTTTTCTTAGTTCGGCCTATAGAACAGATGTTCTGTAATGGGCCAGCTAAGTAAGTAAGTACTTTTTGGGGTCTCCGACGGAATGACAAAGTACATTATACCCTCCATATTATTGTATATATATACATATATATTTAAGGCCCACATAATAGCCCCCACAGAACAATCTAACTCAAACATACCACATGTTGCAATGGAAATTCGAATCTCATTATACCCTCAGCATTTATGCTAACGAGGGTATATACACTTTTGGACGAAATGTGTTTCAGACAATTTGAAGTTGATTGAGCCATGTCCATCCGTCTGTCTGGAGGTCCAAAATTTGGTTTTCGTAATATTTTGTCCAAACTTAGTTTAAGTTCGAAGATGGGTTATATCAGTTCACTCCTTCCGGTACCTCCCCCTCAAAAGTTCGAAATTGTACGGAAAATTTGTGCACACGATAACATTTGAAGGAAGTAACCGATTTGGTCCATACTTTGCACATCGTGAAACTTCTACCTGACTTAAATGAGGTTCCAATATGGACTCAATCGGTCCACTCCTTCGGGTACCTCCAACACAAAATTTCGAAAAAGTTCAGTTTAGGGCCTACTCTCAAATCGCTTTGATTTTTGTTGTAACAACTTGTATTCACTGTCCCCTATACGACGGTACATGTTTCATCAGGGGCAAGTCCATACTTCCTGAGAAAATCGGTCCACTTCTTCTGGTACCTCCCTCACAAAAGTTTTAAGCATTTCGCTAAAAATGATGTGCACGGTAACTCTCGAAGGTAGTAACCGAGTTGGTGCATACTGTGCACATCGTAATATTTCTACGACACATAGATTAGGTTCGAATATGGACTATATATGCCAACTCCTTCGGGTAAAACCCCTACGACATCAGTAGCTGGAGCGGACGGTAAGGTTCGAACGGATCAGCCGATTCGGTCCAAAATTTGCCTTTCGCAATATTTTGTCCAAAAATAGTTTAATTTCGAAGATGGGTTATATCGGTTCACTCCTTCCGGTACCTCCAACACAAAAGTTCGGAAATGTTCAGAAAATTTGTGCGCACGATAACTCTTGAAGGAAGTAACCGATTTGGTCCATACTTTGCACATAGCGAAATTTCTACCAGACTTAGATTCTAATATGGACTCAATCGGTCCACTCCTTGGGGTACATTACTTACTTAGCTGGCCCATTTCAGAACATTTGTTCCATAGGCCGGACTAAGAAAAGATCCCCATTTCTCTCTATTTGTTGCTTCGCACTCTGGAATACCGCGCCTTTTCATCTCATCATCCACTTGTTTGCGCCATCTATTCCTTGGCCTGCCAATTCTGCGTGCACCGCCAAGCGGTCCGTGTTTATACGCCTTTTTAGCGGGTTCATCATCGCTCATTCTTATGATATGGCCTAGCCAACGCAATCGCTGCATCTCGATACGTTTAACAATATTGATGTCGTTGTATAGCAGATACAGCTCGTGGTTCATGCGACGTCGATATTCACCGTCAACGCAGATTGGTCCTTAGACCTTTCGAAGAATTTTTCTCTCAAACACACCAAGCACTGCCATGTCTGCTTGCGCAAGTACCCAGGCTTCGGAGCCATACATCAGCACGGGTAGTATTGGTGTTTTGTAGAGCGTTATTTTTGTTTGACGAGATGTGGCTTTGTTTTTAAACTGCTTACTTAAACCAAAGTAGCATCTGTTGGCCAATACAATTCTTCTTTTTATTTCACAACTGATGTCGTTTGTTTGTGTTTACGGAGGTGCCAAGGTAGACGAAGTCTTTTACTACCTCAATATTATAGGAACCAACTTCCACAGTCGGTCCGAGCTCAATGGAAGCATTGCGCGTCGACACCATCAACTTGGTCTTCTCATCGTTTACCGCCAGACCCACTTTAGCAGATTCTCCTTCGACCTTCATAAAGGTATCAGTTACTTATTTTACTGATCGGCCCATGATGTCTATATCATCAGCATAAGCAAGTAACATGTGACTATTGGTGTAGATTGTGTCACTTCTTTTGACGTTTGCCTCTCGTATAACCTTTTCCAGCAGGAAGTTGAAGAGATCACACGAAAGGCTGTCTCCTTGTCTGAAACCTCTTTTGGTACAAAACTCTTCGGAGAGGTTCTTTCCTATTTTAATTGAGGACCTCGTGTCAGTTAAAGTCATTTTACAAACCGGATGAGCTTTACGGGGATACCAAATTCAGACATGGCTTGGAATACCTTTGAACGCAGCGGGCTGTCGAAGGCTGCTTTATAATCGACAAAAAGGTGGTAGGTGTCGATCTGCATCTCTAGGGTCTTCTCCAGGATTTGCCGCAGGGTAAATATCTGGTCAATGGTGGACTTGCCAGGTCTAAAGCCGCAATGGTATGGTCCAATTATCTCGTTGACCATAGGCTTTAGTCGTTCGCACAATATCCCTGACACGGTCTTGTAGGCAATAGGGAGTAGACTTATGCCTCTATAGTTAGAGCATACAGTCTTATTTCCCTTCTTGTGGACGGGGCACAGGATACTCAGGTTCCAATCGTCTGATGAATACACCTTATCAGCGTGTCGCCTCCGGTTTTGAACAGCTCGGCTGGTAATCCATCGTCTCCTACTGCCTTATTATTCTTCAGCCGATTTATTGCTGTCTTTACCTCATCTTGGCTGGGCGGTATACATTCAAAAACATCTTCTGGGATTGGGACTGTGGTATCTTCGTCGTCTTCGCTGCTATTGGATACCAACAGGTTTGAAAAATGCTCTTTCCATATCCTGAGTACACTATCTGTATCAGTTACCAAATTACCTTGCTGGTCTCTACAGGAGGATGTGCCTGTACCAAAGCCATCAGTTTGATGCTTGACTCTTTGGTAGAATTTTCGGACTTCATTCTGGTTCCTGTACATTTCGCTTTTTTCACACACTCCGCTTTTCCATCTCTCTCTTTTTCCTGCGGAAAAGACGTTTCTCCTTTTTTCTTTTTCTCCCTGTATCTCTCTCGTGAGCTACGCGTTGCTACGGATTGTAAAGTAGCCCTATATGCCGCATTTTTCTCTTCGGTGGCAGCACGACACTCCTGATCATACCATGGATTCCTTGGTGGAGGTCTCTGGTATCCAAGTATGGATTTTGCGGCTGTTTGCATGGAGTGGGCTTTGATTAAGCAATTGGGCTAGTTGAGTGGAATATGTTGTGGCTATCTGTTGTGATTGCAGCTTACCGATGTCTAACTTTCGTGTTGTGTCTGTTCGTACTTTGTTTGCTACGTTTAAGCGGGTGCGTACATTTGCTGCAACAAGGTAGTGGTCCGAATGAATGTTTGCGCCTCGGAACGATCGTAAATCCAACACGCTCGATGAATGTCTTCCATCTATTACAACATGATCAATTTGATTTCTTGTTTTCTGATCTGGAGACAGCCAGGTGCCCTTATGAATATCGAGATGATTAAATCTGGTACTGCTAACTACCATGTTTTTTGCAGCTGCAAAGTCTATCAGCCTCATACCATTGTCAGCTGTTTCACTGTGGAGACTGAATTTCCCGACTGTTGGGCCAAAGATATTCTCCCTTCCAATTTTGGCATTCAAATCGCCTAGAATGATTTTAATGTCATGGGCAGGGCAACGGTCATATGTTTCTTCTAAGCGCTCGTAAAATATATCTTTGGTCTGTTCGTCCTTTTCATCAGTGGGAGCATGAGCGCAAATAAAGCTGATATTGAAGAATTTAGCTTCTACTCGAATTGCAGCAAGTCTTTCATTCACTGGGGTGAAGCTTGATACCAGATGTTTTAGCCTCCAACTAACTATGAATCCGCAGCCAAACTCATGCTTTATGTCATGGCAGCTATAATACGGTGCGTCACCTTTAGGTTTTGTTGTGACGCCTTTCCCAATCCATCGTATTTCCTGTATGACAGTAATATCGGTCTTGTACTTTTCAAGTACGTCTGAAAATGCGAAGACTGCACCTTCTCTATAAAGAGTGCGAACATTCCAGGTGCAGATTCGCAGATCATGGTCCTTGGTGTCCACTTGAGATGAAAGAGGGACCAAGATAAATCCTGGGCTTTTGTCATGTTAAAACCGGTCAGTACCGTTGCTTGGTATCTTCCATCCCCTGCTTACTTAAACCAAAGTAGCATCTGTTGGCCAATACAATTCTTTTTTTTTATTTCACAACTGATGTCGTTTGTTGTGTTTACGGAGGTGCCGAGGTAGACGATAAACAGCAGGTCTCATTTCATTGAGCTAATTGGAATCGGGGTGCACTCATTGATATGAGAGACGTCTCCCTTGTCCCTTCAGGGATGTTTGTGGAAGGATTATACATATATATATAAAAAAATAATTACTTACCAATTGCAGGTCGAAATATACAAATCGGCAATGACTCAGCATGGGTCTGAATAAATTCCTCCGACACAGCTTTAGTGAAAGTGTATGTGTTGGGATATTTTCCTATAAGGGTCGGCGTTAGAGAATCAAATTGTTCAGGGGATAGCGATTTCTTTATATTTAAAAGTTGTTCACAAGTTACGCTCAACTTGTCTTTACTAAATCCTTCTTCGCAGTGTATTGTCGTACAATTAACAAATGCCGTGGAGACGTGAACAAAAGACTGCAACAAAAATAAAGTGGCTAAACTCTTTTTATAATAATTTTGAAATGCCGACTGCTGGTTATCTATTCTTTTTTTATAAACCAACCAACTTTGTCGTTCAATACAGCGACTCACCCACCTTTAAACGTTTCATTTTATTTGCCATCTTGATAATATCCGCCGTACCATGAACATTTATTTCCGTTGCCAGACTTAGTGTTTCATTAAATCTAACAGTTGCAGCACAATGCATTATCACTTCAACATTTTCAATTAAAGTTCGATAATCGTCATTAGCTAAACCCAAATTCTCTCGTGAACAATCTCCTTCCATCAATTGAATGTGATCCGGAAATTTGGGACGTAATTTATGAAGCTTTTCAAATAACTGAAAATGAAAATTGTCAAAAATGATGTGACCATTAATTTACAGAGATTTTTAATATACTTACTGGCGATTTCAAAATATCATTAAAACGTTCAACTATTGACTCATGCCCCGATTTAGGCCGTAATAACACATAAATACGTCTTACTTTAGTAGAGCGTAAAATCTTTTCAATTAGCACTGTGGTAATGGAGAGAAAAAAGTGAAATTATATAAATTGATATGTAAATGTTTCTAAAAGCATTTGCTTTAATACATTTATTAAATAATCCATTTGACTAGTTTAACTGTTCTTAATTCTGTGTCGAGAGGGAATAAGCGACTTTATTAAGTTAACGGATTTACATAGTATATATACGTCACTAAAGTCCGAAAGAATTGTCACATCCGGTGCTCAGTGAGCACCGACCGAAAGATAAAAGAACGAAAGGACGAACGATTAGCAATCTAGTTCGGCACGTCATTCTCGTATCATAATGTGACGCCGTCGTCTGCATTAACTGATGCCTTTGTAAAGGTAATGAATTTTGTTCACATATTGTATTTTACACATACGCACACACAACTTTATTCTGGGTGACGTAGGGGATGGAAGATACCAAGGAACGGTCCTGACCGGTTTTAACATGGCAAAGCCCAGTATTTATCTTGGTCCCTCTTTCATCTCAAGTGGACACTGACCTCCGCGTGGTGTCACCTGGGGAACTGCCTTTAACACCCGTTAAAGGTAGTAAGCTAACATCTGCCGCGCGTTCACCCATAAGAACGTTAAAAACTTGGGTTTGGGCGTCGGGTTAGTAACCCTCCCCTAGAAAAAACAGTCTACTATGAAAAAACGAAAGAAAAGAAAAACAAACCCCTATAAAGTTGACGAACCCCGCAAACGTTTTAAGGACCATGATCTGCGAATCTGCACCTGGAATGTTCGCACTCTTTATAGAGAAGGGGCAGTCTTCGCATTGGCAGACGTACTTGAAAAGTACAAGGCCGATATTACTGCCATACAGGAAATACGATGGATTAGGAAAGGCGTCACAACAACACCTAAAGGTGACGCACTGTATTATAGCTGCCATGACATAAAGCATGAGTTTGGTTGCGGATTTGTAGTTAGTCGGAGACTAAAACATCTGGTATCCAGCTTAACCGCAGTGAATGAAAGATTTGCTGCAATTCGAATAAAAGCTAAATTCTTCAACATCAGCTTTATTTGCGCTCATGCTCCCACTGAAGAAAAGGACGAACAGACCAAAGATATATTTTACGAGCGCTTAGAAGAAACATATGACCGTTGCCCTGTCCATGAAATTAAAATCATTCTAGGCGATTTTAATGCCAAAATTGGAAAGGAGAATATCTTTGGCCCAACAGTCGGGAAATTCAGTATCCACAGTGAAACATCTGACAATGGTATGAGGCTGATAGACTTTGCAGCTGCAAAAAACATGGTAGTTAGCAGTACCAGATTTAATCATCTCGATATTTATAAGGGCACCTGGCTGTCGCCAGATCAGAAAACAAGAATTCAAATTGATCATGTTGTGATAGATGGAATACATTCATCGAGCGTGTTGGATTTACGATCGTTGCGAGGCGCAAACATTGATTCGGACCACTACCTTGTTGCAGCAAAGGTACGCACCCGCTTAAACGTAGCAAACAAAGTACGTACAGACACAACACGAAAGTTAGACATCGGTAAGCTGCAATCACAACAGATAGCCACAGCATATTCCACTCAACTGGCCTAATTGCTTAATCAAAGCACTCCTCATCCCGATAACATATCAGCGCAATGGCAAATCATTACCCACTCCATGCAAACAGACGCAAAATCCATACTTGGATACCACAGACCTCCACCAAGGAATCCATGGTATGATCAGGAGTGTCGTGCTGCCACCGAAGAGAAAAATGCGGCATATGGGGCTACTTTACAATCCGTAGCAACGCGTAGCGTACGACAGTGATACAGGGAGAAAAGGAGAGAGGAGAAACGTCTTTTCCGCAGGAAAAAGAGAGAGATGGAAAAGCGGGAGTGTGAAAAAATCGAGATGTACAGGAGCCAGAATGAAGTCCGAAAATTCTACCAAAGAGTCAAGCATCAAACTGATGGCTTTGGTACAGGCACATCCTCCTGTAGAGACCAGCAAGGTAATTTGGTAACTGATACAGATACTGTACTCAGGATATGGAAAGAACATTTTTCAAAACTGTTGGTATCCAATAGCAGCGAAGACAACGAAGATACCACAGTCCCAATCCCAGAAGATGGTATTGAATGTATACCGCCCAGCCAAGATGAGGTAAAGACAGCAATAAATCGGCTGAAGAATAATAAGGCAGCAGGAGCCGATGGCTTACCAGCCGAGCTGTTCAAAACCGGAGGCGACACGCTGATAAGGTGTATTCATCAGCTAGTTAGCACCATCTGGCAGGAAGAACGAGTACCCGACGACTGGAACCTGAGTATCCTGTGCCCCGTCCACAAGAAGGGAGATAAAACTGTATACTCTAACTATAGGGGCATAAGTCTACTCCCTATTGCCTACAAGATCGTGTCAAGGATATTGTGCGAACGACTAAAGCCTATGGTCAACGAGATAATTGGACCATACCAAT
Source organism: Musca autumnalis (assembly GCF_047663935.1). Taxonomy (NCBI): domain Eukaryota; kingdom Metazoa; phylum Arthropoda; class Insecta; order Diptera; family Muscidae; genus Musca; species Musca autumnalis. Next base: position 200,191,200 of record NW_027411866.1, on the reverse strand, counting down.
GCGGCTTTAGACCTGGCAAGTCCACCATTGACCAGATATTTACCCTGCGGCAAATCCTGGAAAAGACCCAAGAGATGCAGATCGACACCTACCACCTTTTTGTCGATTATACAACAGCCTTCGACAGCCCGCTGCGTTCAAAGGTATTCCAAGCCATGTCTGAATTTGGTATCCCCGCAAAGCTCATCCGGCTTTGTAAAATGACTTTAACTGACACGAGGTCCTCAGTTAAAATAGGAAGGAACCTCCGAAGAGTTTGATACCAAAGAGGTTTCAGACAAGGAGACAGCCTTTCGTGTGATCTCTTTAACATCCTGCTAGAAAAGGTTGTACGAGAGGCAAACGTCAAAAGAAGTGGCACAATCTACACCAATATTCACATGTTACTTGCTTATGATGATGATACAGACATCATGGGCCGTTCAGTAAAAGAAGTAACTGATACATTTATGAAGGTCGAAGGAGAATCTGCTAATGTGGGTCTGGCGGTAAACGGCGAGAAGACCAAGCTGATGGTGTCGACGCGCAATGCGTCCATTGAGCTCGGACCGACTGTGGAAGTTGGTTCCTATAATATTGAGGTAGTAAAAGACTTCGTCTAGCTCGGCACCTTCGTAAACACAACAAACGACATCAGTTGTGAAATAAAAAGAAGAATTGTATTGGCCAACAGATGCTACTTTGGTTTAAGTAAGCAGTTTAAAAACAAAGCCACATCTCGTCAAACAAAAATATCGCTCTACAAAACACTGATACTACCCGTGCTGATGTATGGTTCTGAAGCCTGGGTACTTGCGCAAGCAGATGAGGCAGTGATTGACGGTGAATATCGACGTCGCATGAACCACGATGTATGGTATGGTTCCGAACCGTCGACGTCGCATGAACCACGAGCTGTATCTGCTGTACAACGACATCAATATTGTTAAACGTATCGAGATGCAGCGATTGCATTGGCTAGGCCATATCATAAGAATGAGCGATGATGAACCCGCTAAAAAGGATTATAAATACGGACCGCTTGGCGGTGAACGCAAAATTGGCAGGCCAAGGAATAGATGCCTGCCTTTTAATAATGCCAGGCCTATTTTCTGGAGTTGTTTAAATTAATCTTTTGTTGTTTGGTCCTTTTCGGTGTATGTATAGGTACTACATGTGTTTGTATACAAATGAACGAACTTACAAACGAACGATTCAGATCCGGTGAACGATAGAACGAAACCGCAGATGACCGGCAACGAAGATTGAAATGCTGAACTCAAAAAGAAAGACCTAGTTCACTTAAAAGAGCTAAACTAAAAAGAGCGTTCAGCTTAAAGGGATTGAAATTACAACTCTAGATCACATCAACAAAGCATACCATTTTCCCAAATTTGCTGATATTACACATTTTATTTACACCCACAGTTTCTTTCCTCACAATGCAGAGAGGTTGTAATAAATCTGTTTTAAAAAAAATGTAACGCCTATAAGAATTAGTCCAAGACCCCGCTTTCAGTATTCCAGCCTTTTTCTCAACGATTTATAAAATCCATTAAAAATTGTAATCAAACTCCAGATAAGCTCGAAATTTCAAAAGATGAAGAATTTTTACCTGTTGAAATGGACCTTAACTTTTGGGCAAAAACGTCAAATTGTTCACTTTAAGGTCTACATCCCTTTTATACCCTCCACCATAATATGGGTCGTCCGATAGAACTTTGTAAATTGCTATAGAAGTTACTATTACTCTGTCCATTCTAGATTGTGGCCTCAATATCCGAACGAAATGGTTGAAATATGGTATTTAGTCTTCGTTGGGGGTTGAAGGTTGTAGCCTCAATATCGCACCGAAATGCCTACAATTCGCTACTTAGTCTTCGTTGGGGTATTTTTAGGGTTTTTGGCCGCAATGTTTCAACAAAATGGCTGAAATTGTGATATTGTCGACCTGAAATATGTCCTCATATAACCCAAATAGAACGGTACCTTCCGATTTTCGGTATTTTGTAGGTTGTGGCCTCAATATCCAACCGAAATGACTGAAATTCGGTACTTTGTTTTCGTTGGGATTACAAAACCTTCCACCTAAAATTTATCGGTTTAGGCTACATTTTCATATAGCCCCCAATAAAATGGTAGCTTCCGATTTACAGTATTTGAAGGTTTTGGCCGCAATATTCCACCAAAATGGCTAACATCTGGTAGTTAGACTTCGTTGGGGGTATACAACTTTCCACATGAAATTTATCGAAATGGCTGAAATTCGGTACTTATCCCACCAAAATTACTGAAATTCGGTACTTTGTTTTCGATGGGGTTACAGATATTCATATAGCCCCCAATAAAGAGGTAGCTTCCGATTTTTTTAGTATTTTGAAGGTTTTGGTCGCAATATCCCACCAAAATGGCTAACATCGGGTATTTAGTCTTCGTTGGGGGTATAAAACTTTCCACCTAAAATTTATCGGTATGAGCCACATTTTCATATAGCCCCCAATGAAAGGATAGCTTCCGATTTTTTAGCGTTTTAAAGGTTTTGGCCGCAATATCCCACCAAAATGACTAACATCTGGTAGTTAGACTTCGTTGGGTGTATAAAACTTTCCACCTGAAATTTATCTGTATAGGCCACATTTTCATATAGCCCCCCAATAGAGGATAGCGTCCAATTTTCAGTATTTTGAAAGTTTTGGTCCCACTATCCCGCCGAAAATGACTGAAATTCGGTACTTAGTCTTCGTCGGGGTTATAACACCTTTCACCTGAAATTTATCGGTATAGGTTCAGATTTTGATATAGACCCCAGTAAGGAGGTAGCTTCCGATTTTTAGTATTTTTGACTGTTGTGGCCTCAATATCCCATCAAATGGCTGAATTTTGGTATTAAGTCTTCTTTGTCGGCATAAAACTTTCCACCTGAAAATTGTCGGTACTCGTACAGTTCCATGTCTTCGTATAAAACGATACCTCCCGATTTTCGGTATTTTGAAAGTTGTGGCCTCAATATCCCACAGAAGTGGCTGAAATTTGGTATATAGTCTTCGTTTGTGGTATAAAACTTTCCACCGGAAATTTATCAGTATGGGTCCACGTTATCGTTTAGCCTCCATAGAAGGGTACCTTCCGATTTGCGGTATTTTGAAGGCTGTGACCTCAACATCCTACCGAAATAGCTATAATTTGGTACTTAGTCTTCGTTTGGGGGTATAAACCTTCCACCTGAAATTTGTCTGTATAGGTCCATGTCTTCACATAGCCCCCACAGAACGATACCTTCAGATTTTAAGTATTTTATTCACATTATCCAACAGAAATGAAGACAAATTTATATTTAGTCTGCTTTTTATTCAATCCAAGTTTTCATATAACTCCGTAGAACGGAAATTACCGATATTGAGAAATTTAAAGTTTCAGCCACATCCCTCAACAGAAATTACTGAAATCCGGTTAAAAATAATTAATACTTTTAAGGTGTATAAAATGATAGGCCGGACTAACCTTAACGTCGTTTTTACTTATTCCCTTTTCAGTTGTTATTTTTTATTTTTTTAGTTTTAGCCAACATTAGGCATGTTCGATAACTTCGCAAGTAAAAAGTATTTGCAAGTTCTTGCAACTACTTGCAAGTACTTCTCATTTCTCTTTTACTGAACAAGTTTGTTATCGAACAGCATTTTGTAAAAGTTTGTACAAACTTTTGAGTTATGGTACAGAACTATTATTTACCACATTCGCTAGCAAAGCTACTTCTGTTTGCATATACTTTTTTTGCATTTTTTTTGCGAATATCGAAAATACCACCACTTAGTCGTGTAGGGCATGGAAAATTAAAATAAATGCGTAGTCACGTTTCATCAGCCGTTTAAAAAGTTTCCTCAAGGATTGCACTCTTGTTTTCTATTGCTGTCATATTTATTATTTTTGAAATCGCTTTCAGTGCGGGAACTTTTTGGCCAAATGCGTTTTCGTTATCAGGACAAATTCCCATTCACGGTACTCGCGTGGTAATCTTTGGATATAGCACTGAAGTACGTATTTTCAAAATATTGCAAATTTATTTGATTTTTAACACTCAAACTTACTTACTTAGCTGGCCCATTACAGAACATTTGTTCCATAGGCTGAACTAAGAAAAGATCTGCATTTCTCTCTATTTGTTGCTTCGCACTCTGGAATACCGCGCCTTTTCATCTCATCATCCACTTGTTTGCGCCATCTATTCCTTGGCCTGCCAATTCTGCGTGCACCGCCAAGCGGTCCGTATTTATACGCCTTTTTAGCGGGTTCATCATCGCTCATTCTTATGATATGGCCTAGCCAACGCAATCGCTGCATCTCGATATGTTTCACAATATTGATGTCGTTGTATAGCAGATACAGCTCGTGGTTCATGCGACGTCAATATGTCCGTAGATCTTTCGAAGAATTTTTCTCTTCGCTTCGGAGCCATACATCAGCACGGGTAGTATCAGTGTTTTGTAGAGCGTTATTTTTGTTTGACGAGATGTGGCTTTGTTTTTAAACTGCTTACTTAAACCAAAGTAGGATCTGTTGGCCAATACAATTCTTCTTTTTATTTCACAACTGATGTCGTTTGTTGTGTTTACGGTGGTGCCGAAGTAGACGAAGTCTTTTACTACCTCAATATTATAGGAACCAACTTCCACAGTCGGTCCGAGCTCAATGGACGCATTGCGCGTCGACACCATCAACTTGGTCTTCTCACCGTTTACCGCCAGACCCACATTAGCAGATTCTCCTTCGACCTTCATAAAGATATCAGTTACTTTCTTTACTGATCGTCCCATGATGTCTATATCATCAGCATAAGCAAGTAACATGTGACTATTGGTGTAGATTGTGCCACTTCTTTTGACGTTTGCCTCTCGTATAACCTTTTCCAGCAGGATGTTGAAGAGATCACATGAAAGGCTGTCTCCTTGTCTGAAACCTCTTTTGGTACCAAACTCTTCGGAGAGGTTCTTTCCTATTTTAACTGAGGACCTCGTGTCAGTTAAAGTCATTTTACAAAGCCGGATGAGCTTTGCGGGGATACCAAATTCAGACATGGCTTGGAATACCTTTAAAAGCAGCAGGCTGTCGAAGGCTGCTTTATAATCGACAAAAAGGTGGTAGGTGTCGATCTGCATCTCTTGGGTCTTCTCCAGGATTTGCCGCAGGGTAAATACCTGGTCAATGGTGGACTTGCCAGGTCTATAGCCGCATTGGTATTGTCCAATTATCTCGTTGACCATAGGCTTTAGTCGTTCGCACAATATCCCTGACACGATCTTGTAGGCAGTAGGGAGTAGACTTATGCCCCTATAGCAGCGATGACCACAGAAATACTACCAAAGCGAAGACGTGTATGAAAGTATGAGTGAAAAAAGCAACAACCACATTATGTTTTTGTTTGTTTTCATTCATTTACACTGTACGTGAGAGAGAGAAGCAAATGCAAAAACAACTCAGTGGGCGCCCTCACTATACGATCTAAGCAAAGAAGCTCGTCCCTGCCCTATAGTTAGAGCATACAGTCTTATCTCCCTTCTTGTGGACGGGGCACAGGATACTCAGGTTTCAATCGTCGGGTACTCGTTCTTCCTGCCAGATGGTGTTAACTAGCTGATGAATACACCTTATCAGCGCGTCGCCTCCGGTTTTGAACAGCTCGGCTGGTAAGCCATGGGCTCCTGCTGCCTTATTATTCTTCAGCCGATTTATTGCTGTCTTTACCTCATCTTGGCTGGGCTGTATACATTCAATACCATATTCTGGGATCTTCGCTGCTATTGGATACCAACAGTTTTGAAAAATGTTCTTTCCATATCCTGAGTACACTATCTGTATCAGTTACCAAATTACCTTGCTGGTCTCTACAGGAGAATGTGCCTGTACCAAAGCCATCAGTTTGATGCTTGACTCTTTGGTAGAATTTTCGGACTTCATTCTGGCTGCTGTACATCTCGATTTTTTCACACTCCCGCTTTTCCATCTCTCTCTTTTTCCTGCTGAAAAGACGTTTCTCCTCTCTCCTTTTCTCCCTGTATCTCTCTCGTGCGCTACGCGCTGCTACGGATTGTAAAGTAGCTCTATATGCCGCATTTTTCTCTTCGATGGCAGCACGACACTCCTGTTCATACCATGAATTCCTTTGTGGAGGTCTCTGGAATCCAAGTATGGATTTTGCGGCTGTTTGCATGGAGTGGGCAATGCTTTAGCATTGCGCTGATATGTTGTCGGGATGAAGAGTGCTTTGATTAAGCAATTGGGCTAGTTGAGTGGAATATGCCGTGGCTATCTGTTGTGATTGCAGCTTACCGATGTCTAACTTTCGTGTTGTGTCTGTGCGTACTTTGTTTGCTACGTTTAAGCGGTTGCGTACCTTTGCTGCAACAAGGTAGTGGTCCGAATCAATGTTTGCGCCTCGGAACGATCGTAAATCCAAGACGCTCGATGAATGTCTTCCATCTATCACAACATGATCAATTTGATTTCTTGTTTTCTGATCTGGAGACAGCCAGGTGCCCTTTTGAATATCGAGATAATTAAATCTGGTACTGCTAAGTACCATGTTTTTTGCAGCTGCAAAGTCTATCAGCCTCATACCATTGTCAGATGTTTCACTGTGGAGACTGAATTTCCCGGCTGTTGGGCCAAAGATATTCTCCCTTCCAATTTTGGCATTAAAATCGCCTATCAGCTTGTCTTATTTAATGATCTTCTATTTGGATCATGATTGAACCATACGCAATGATTGAACCATTTCAATAGTAATTTCAAACACATGACAACACTGTTTCTATGTTATAATTTATCTTTCTTCTTTCCATCAAAGTATCTATGCCTTGTGCTAATAAGTATTCGTTACATTTTTAGCAACTGTCATTTTGCTTAGAGGTAGTTTACACTATCTATCAATGTCATATGACACGAAATAAAAACATTCCATATCTACCCACGCAGGCAATGTGGAGACGTAATTTTATTACATTTTTGCTGGTGTGGACGCACAAAGTAAATGGCGTAAGGAAAATCCCAATATTGCACATATTAGCGACTATATAATGATGGAAAATTTCATGTCATATGACATTTACATATAGTGTAAACTACCCCTTACTAGTTATCATTAACTTGTGCACTTCGATTTCAACCATCAAACAGATCAAAACGTTCGATTCCAGTTTTATATTCGATTCATCTTTGTTGTTATATATTTTATTAAATAAAGCCTTATTATTTAAACATTAATCAACGCGTGCTTACTTTCAATTTAAATACACAACACTCAAGGGCAACGTACCTTTTCCAAGAAAACCTGTTCCACCTGTAACAAATACTGTTTTATTTTCAAAAAATTGCTGAATATCTGTGTCCATTTTGTTCTCCGTAGAATTTTCTTAATATAATTAGATTTTTTCTTTTTAAAAATCTGTGCTTGTACCCGTTTAAATGTTACTAAAGAAACTGAGCGACAAATGTATTTTTGTCATCTATTTTATATTTTTAATAACTGTATACTCAAGTCCGTCTAAACGCACTACAGTAATAATTGAATATTAGCTACACACAGCTGTTTTTCGTTTGTTATCTCAATGCATTGATTATTGCTCACTTCCGGGATTTTTAATTCACTCTTCACGCCTTTGCAAAAGCCTCACAGGTTTCTATCATTCTGGACTTCCCAAACATATGTTCAAAGTTCCTAGTTTCGAAGGTTGTCGGAGAGAACAATGATGAATGATAGCTTATATCCCATTAAATACCAGCAGCGACTTGATGATAACTTGCAGGCATTTTGAATTCGGTAGAGATTTTCTGCCACTAACAGTATGGACCTTACTATGTTTTGAGCAGTATTTAATTCCAGGTATACAATAAAGTGCGAATATGACGTTAAATCCGATTGGACTGCAGATAACTAAATGATTATAATAACCTTTCGTATGAGATATAATATTTCTAAGTTATTGACAGTTAAGAACACATAAAATCCATTAAACTTATTACGCATGGTCATACAAATAATTACCTACTAAAATCTCAACAATCAACTTTCGACATACTTTAATAAAAATATTAAAAACTAGTGGACCCGGCGAACTTTGTCTCGCAGTCATTAAAGGTACATTGAAGTTGAATATTTGCCTTGCGGTTCATTTATTGCGGTCATGGCTATTGCGAGGCGAATTCGATATGGAATTACTTAGATTCGAATGCTTTTATTGTTGTAAAATAATTTCAGTTTAATCTCGGGTTTTGTTGTTCTTAAATTTTTAAAACAACAAGTTTTATTTAAAGTGGGATGTAGTTAAAATTGATTTAATTTCGAATGCATATTTGTCGTTATATATAAAGTTTTTTATACCTTCCATAATATGGAGGGTATAATTAAAGTTGTATTCCGTTTGTAATACATAGAAATATTCTTCGGAGTCCATATAAAATATACATATATTATTGATCAGCATAAAATTCTTAGGACATGTTTATATTATAGCCTTTTGCAGGGTTAACCTTCTTTATGAGGATTTGTTTGACGTATATGTAATGGAATTGACATTTAAAACCCAGTGGGTTTGTTAAATCCGGTTATATATAAACGTACTATTAGTTGGTGTAGTCTGTTGAAAACAAGATACAGCTCGCAGAGCTTTATAATTTGATACAGAAGTTTATATTACTCCTAGGATGTTTGGTATTGAAAATGGTCCATGTTTTGATATAGCCCTCATAGAACGGTACCTCCCGATTTTAGGTGTTTTCTCACCGAACTGGCTAAGGTTTCGTATTAAATCTTCTTTGGAGCTACAAAATATTTTTTGTCAGTATAGATCCACGTTTTGATATAGCCCCATATAAGGTACCTCCCAATTTTCAGTATTTTGAAGATTATAGCACGTTTATATATAACCGGATTTAACAAACCCATTGGGTTTCAAATGTCAATTCCATTGCTTATATTTCAAATAAATCCTCATAAAGAAGGTTAACCCTGCAAAAGTCTATAATATAAACATGGCCTTATATTACATTACATTATATTACATGGCCTATTATTACATTATCCTACCGAAATGACTGACGTTTGGTATTTAGTATTCGTAGGGGATGGAAGATACCAAGGAACGGTCCTGACCGGTTTTAACATGGCAAAGCCCAGGATTTGTCTTGGTCCCTCTTTCATCTCAAGTGGACACTGACCTCCCCGTGGTGTCACCTGGGGAACTGCCTTTAACATCCGTTAAAGGTAGTGAGCTAACAAGTGCCGCGCGTTCACCCATTAGAACGTTAAAAACTTCGGTTTGGGCGTCGGGTTAGTAACCCTCCCATAGAAAAAACAGCCTACTATGAAAAAAACGAAAGAAAAGAAAAACAAACCCCTCTAATGTTTTAAGGACCATAATCTGCGAATCTGCACCTGGATTGTTCGCACTCTTTATAGAGAAGGTGCAGTCTTCGCATTGGCAGACGTACTTGAAAAGTACAAGGCCTATATTACTGCCATACAGGAAACACAATGGATTGGGAAAGGCGTCACAAGAACACCTAAAGGTGACGCACTATATTATAGCTGCCATGACGTAAAGCATGAGTTTGGTTGCTGATTAGTAGTTAGTCGGAGACTAAAACATCTGGCTTCACCCCAGTGAATGAAAGACTTGCTGCAATTCGAATAAAAGCTAAATTCTTCAACATCAGCTTTATTTGCGCTCATGTTCCCACTGAAGAAAAGGACGAACAGACCAAAGATATATTTTACGAGCGCTTAGAAGAAACATATGACCGTTGCCCTGCCCATGACATTAAAATCATTCTAGGCGATTTTGATGCCAAAATTGGAAAGGAGAATATCTTTGGCCCAACAGTCGGGAAATTCAGTGTCCACAGTGAAACATCTGACAATGGTATGAGGCTGATAGACTTTGCAGCTGCAAAAAAACATGGTAGTTAGCAGTACCAGATTTAATCATCTCGATATACATAAAACGCCTATGAACTTATACTATGATTTAAACTGTCAATCCCATACAATATACGTCAAATAAAATCCAGTGGATTTAGAACTACGATTTATTTGACGTAAATACTATGGAATTGACATTTGAAATCGAGTGGATTTACAAGTCTAAACGTACGTTAAGGGCCCCTGTCTCCAGATCAGAAAACAAGAAATCAAATTGATCATGTTGTGATAGATGGAAGACATTCATCGAGCGTGTTGGATGTACGATCGTCCCGAGGGGCAAACACTGATTCGGACCACTACCTTGTTGCAGCAAAGATACGCACCCGCTTAAACGTAGCAAACAAAGTACGAACAGACACAACACGAAAGTTAGACATCGGTAAGCTGCAATCACAACAGATAGCCACAGCATATTCCACTCAACTGGCCTAATTGCTTAATCAAAGCACTCCTCATCCCGATAACATATCAGCGCAATGGCAAAGTATTGCCCACTCCATGCAAACAGCCGCAAAATCCATACTTGGATACCAGAGACCTCCACCAAGGAATACATGGTGTGATCAGGAGTGTCGTGCTGCCACCGAAGAGAAAAATGCGGCATATAGGGCTACTTTACAATCCGTAGCAACGCGTAGCGCACGAGAGAGATATAGGGAGAAAAGGAGAGAGGAGAAACGTCTTTTCAGCAGGAAACAGAGAGAGAGAGAGAGAGATGGAAAAGCGGGAGTGTGAAAAAATCGAGATGTACAGGAGCCAGAATGAAGTCCGAAAGCTCTACCAAAGAGTCAAGCATCAAACTGATGGCTTTGGTACAGGCACATCCTCCTGTAGAGACCAGCAAGGTAATTTGGTAACTGATACAAATAGTGTACTCAGGAAGGAACATTTTTCAAAACTGTTGGTATCCAATAGCAGCGAAGACGACGAAGATACCACAGTCCCAATCCCAGAAGATGGTACTGAATGTATACAGCCCAGCCAAGATGAGGTAAAGACAGCAATAAATCGGCTGAAGAATAATAAGGCAGCAGGAGCCTGACTTTCCAGCCGAGCTGTTCAAAACCGGAGGCGACACACTGATAAGGTGTATTCATCAGCTAGTTAACACCATCTGGCAGGAAGAACGAGTACCCGACGATTGGAACCTGAGTATCCTGTGCCCCGTCCACAAGAAGGGAGATAAGACTGTATGCTCTAACTATAGGGGCATAAGTCTACTCCCTATTGCCTACAAGATCGTTTCAGGGATATTGTGCGAACGACTAAAGCCTATGGTCAACGAGATAATTGGACCATACCAATGCGGCTTTAGACCTGGCAAATCCACCATTGACCAGATATTTACCCTGCGGCAAATCATGGAGAAGACCCAAGACATGCAGATCGACACCTACCACCTTTTCGTCGATTATAAAGCTGCATTCGACAGTCCGCTGCGTTCAAAGGTATTCCAAGCCATGTCTGAATTTGGTATCCCCGCAAAGCTCGTCCGGCTTTGTAAAATGACTTTAACTGACACGAGGTCCTCAGTTAAAATAGGAAAGGACCTCTCCGAAGAGTTTGGTACCAAAAGAGGTTTCATACAAGGAGACAGCCTTTCGAGTGATCTCTTCAACATCCTGCTGGAAAAGGTTATAGGAGAGGCAAACGTCAAAAGAAGTGGCACAATCTACACCAATAGTCACATGTTACTTGCTTATGATGATGATATAGACATCATGGGCCGTTCAGTAAAAGAAGTAACTGATACATTTATGAAGGTCGAAGGAGAATCTGCTAAAGTGGGTCTGGCGGTAAACGGTGAGAAGACCAAGTTCATGGTGTCGACGCGCAATGCGTCCATTGAGTTCGGACCGACTGTGGAAGTTGGTTTCTATAATATTGAGGTAGTAAAAGACTTCGTCTACCTCGGCAACTCCGTAAACACAACAAACTACATCAGTTGTAAAAAAAAAGAAGAATTGTATTGGCCAACAGATGCTACTTTGGTTAAAGTAAGCAGTTTAAAAACTAAGCCACATCTTGTGAAACAAAAATAATGCTCTACAAAACACTGATACTACCCGTGCTGATGTATGGCTCCGAAGCCTGGGTACTTGCGCAAGCAGACATGGCAGTGCTTGGTGTGTTTGAGAGAAAAATTCTTCGAAAGACCTACAGACCAATCTGTGTTGACGGTGAATATCGACGTCGCATGAACCACGAGCTGTATCTAGCTTTACAACGACATCAATATTGTTAAACGTATCGAGATGCAGCGATTGCGTTGGCTAGGCCATATCATAAGAATGAGCGATGATGAACCCGCTAAAAAGGCGTATAAATATGGACCGCTTGGCGGTGCACGCAGAACTGGCAGGCCAAGGAATAGATGGCGCAAACAAGTTAATGATGAGATGAAAAGGCGCGGTATTCCAGAGTGCGAAGCAACAAATAGAGAGAGATGGAGATCTTTTCTTAGTTCGGCCTATGGAACAAATGTTCTGTAATGGGGCAGCTAAGTAAGTAAGTTTTCTCCGTAAAGCAAAGCGGACATAACTAAACAAACGCGGACATAACTCCCAACGATTTTGTATATTCCCACCTTGAAGGTATCTCCAGCTTTTGGAGTGTATAATTAGTCGTTTGAGGTTTCCAGTGGTCAAAAAACGTTTCTCCTTAAAATTATTATGGTAACAGAATGAAAATTAATTATTTAATGGTGGATGCTATAAAGTCAGATTGTTTAAGAAATCCACTTGGTCATAGACTAGACAAGGCACTCAATCGGGAAAATGACAATATTTTCTGGTATATTTTTTATCTAAGGATATAGTTCCCATCAAAAACTAACCCCATGTAGTCTTTTGCCAGAACAAAATATTTATTAACATTTTTTTTGGCATTTTATATTGAGCATAGACTAATGAGAAAAGACGCCGGAATTTTCTCACCTAGTATGTTCGAATTGAATGTGGTAACTAAGAAACTCAATATAAAATGCCAAAAAAATACAAGTTAATAAATATTTTGTTCCGGCAAAAGACTACATGGGGTTAGTTTTTGATGGGAACTATGTTTTCAGATAAAAATATCCAGGAAAATATTGTCATTTTCCCCAAAAATCTTCTTGAAACTTTTTTGAGTTTTCGGGTTTGAATGACTTGACCGCGGAAAATGGAGTAATCCGTCGTCTATAAATTCATTAGTCTATGGTATACTCTTAAAAAGAACTTGCCGAATATTGACTCCTACAAAGAGTAAACTCATTCCTGTCTCATAATTGATATGTATAGTTGATTGGATCAGAAGAGATCCTTTGTTTAGTTATCGGGCGACTTTTAAAATGGACGGGTGGAATTTCGGTAGCCTTAAACGTGTTGTTAAGACTAATCCAACAACTCTATCATTTAATTCAAGTAACAAATATTGAAAATAGTTATTTCACGCATAAACAACTCTATTTCTTAATTATGCGTTTAATACGCGAGTGCTTGGGTTACTATTAAAATACTTCCAATATTTCTATTCAATTTTTAAACACTTATTGGTTTGTTCATGCGTATACATACATACATACATATTTGTACGGAAAAGCTTTTTCTGGGAGCAGAAAAAAAAATTGGCGCGATTTTGTTTTTCAGTTCCGTTTCCCCTACTGAAATAGTGTTGTCTCATTTCAACAAGAGTGACTCTCATTTCACTATTAAATGGTCTGTTCCTTTATATTAGAACATTGTAAAACCGGCAAAAGTTGTAAAATGCTCCCATGTGAATTGTATGGTGTCTGAAGTAAAGGAACGATTTTCGAGTAAAAAGTTGTAAAACTTGAAAATTCTTGAACGTAAAGGAACAGAGCTAAAATAAACCCTTCTCCTTTGTTCAGTTATCGGATGAATTTCAAAATGAACGGTTGCAATTGCGGGAACGGTTAAAGTTTTATAAGAAAAAGTGAACAAAATAGCGGAAGGATATTGGTTTCTTTGTGTAAATTCATTGGAAATTAAGTGAATCTTAAAAATTAAATTTATTTAATTTCCATTTATTTCAATGAAATCGGTAATTGAAAAAAAAATATGTATTACTTTCCTGTGGCTGGTGCTAACTGACAAATGTATTTGATTTCTCCTTCTTTTATAGTGAGAGGTAACAAAGAACAATACACCTTTAATATACTTTTGGCGGTAAATCAGAAAACTTTTGGGAGTAATGCAAAATAAAATAAAACAAGTAAAAAAGTATCAGTCGGCTTTGCCGACAGATGTATACCCTCAGCATGTGTGGAGTGAAACACTTTTGGGCGTATGAACCGACACAAAATGGATTAAAGATACTTTGTACCATACTTTCCTAAAAAAACATAATATCGCTTTAAACAGGGCCACTATTAAACCTTCGGTAAAAATTTCCACAGAATCCTCGAACAGACTCTTAAATGTTGTGTGGGAGTTACCCGAAGTAGTGGACAAATATAGTCCATCTATATCTAGCAGATATATTATGATGTACAAAGTATGGACCAAATCGATCACTCCCTTCAAGAGTTATCGTGCGCACAATTTTTCCGAACTTTTTTGATCTTTTGCGGGGGAGGTATCAGAAAGAGTGAACCGATATGGCTTTTCTTCGAACTTAAACTAAGTTTAAACAAAATATTACGAAGGCCAAATTTTGGAGCAAATCGGCAGATCCGTTCGAGAATTATCTTGCCCTCCAACCACTACACACGCTGTCATAGGGGTTGTTTCCACCTTTCGGGCTATTTTCTCCAGAAGTATGGACTTGCCCCTGATGGAACTTATACCAAACTTTTCCGAAATTTTGTGTGGGAGGTACCCGAAGGAGTGGACCGATTGAGTCCATATTGGAAAATGTCCGAACTTTTGTGGGGAAGGTACCGGAAGGAGTGGACCGATATTGCCCATCTTCGACCTCAAACTAAGTTTGAACAAAATATTACGAAGGCCAAATTTTGGACCGAATCGGTTAATCCGTTCGAGATTTATCGTGGGCTCCAGCCAGCAGGACTGACAGACGGACGGACATGACTAGATCGACCCCAAATTGTCTGAAACACATTTCGTCCAAACATACTTGGGGTCTAAAACCATTATTTCAATGAGGCACATTTTCATCGTATCAAAGCGTATATACCCTCTTTAGCCTAAAGGCTGAGGATATAAAAATGTATTTTAATGCCAACAACTACTTGGGCTGGATCTGGATCTGTGCAAAAATGTTCCGTTTCCTCTATTAAAATAGTGTTGCCGTCTCATTTCAACAACAGCATATTTCCCTATCAACATTAGGTCTGTCGGGTTACTTCCCCAACAAGAACTTTTTTCTCTTTTGCAAGAAATTCTCTTTTATTCTCTTTTGCAAGAAAATTGTAAAAAGTAAAACCAGCAAGCAATCAGCTGACTTGCCAAAACGGAACAATTTGTCCGCCAATGAAGATACCAAAGGAAGCCAAAATCTTGTATTTTTGTAGGAATAAAAAAAGAAAATGACCCAAAAATGTATTTTTTCCACTTTGCAACTTTGTTCTCCAAACAAACAACACAATTAGACTTGCTATTTCCACAATAAAATTGTTTTTAATTTTCACAAACATAAATCAACGAAGAATTAAAAACAGATAATTGATTGTTTTCAGGAAGAAGAAGAGTTGCTAGTGCTTGCTAGAAGAAATTTGTCTAGCAAGAATTTGCAAACTCTCAGTAAACGAACTGTCAAAATGTCTCTCTCGAATCGCTCTCTTTTCCTGACTTTTTGTGTTAACAGACGACTTCCAGCTACAATTGGTACAAAGTGTTACAAGTTTAGGGTAATGCCAATAGCTTGGACCGGATTATGTTGCGGATTATCACTTAATGCTAAAATGGCCATAATTGAAAACTTTCTACTTCGTGTATTCAACAAAATATTAGGAAACTGAAATACTAAATGGTTCTGTTCCTTTGCGTGCAAGAATCTTCAAGTTTTACCACTTTTTACTCAAAAAGCGTTCTTTTTCAGACACCATATAATGTATACGGGAACACTTTACAACTTTTGTCGGTTTTACCATTTTCAAAAGTAAAGGAACAGATCATGTGTCATATCAAGTGTGCTACGTATGAAAATTCGTTAGATTTTTATAAAAAAATAAAGTTCGGTTCGTTTTCGGAATGTCAATTCGTCGTACGTGCAGTTGTTTAGTGCATATTGACTGTCGGAATGTGTTATTATTTCCAGTTTTCTCAATGGACAAATATGTATTTCATCGATACCAATGAACTTCTTGGCTGTGGAAAAGGTAAGTTTCATTTTGATACAAAATGAAGTTTTTAATGCAAAAGTTACAAGTTAGCTTTGTAACTCTAGGCAAAAACAAAACACTGCACAAGGTTTTCAAGAATTATTGATGCAGAATATTTACTTATTTGGTCCGATACAGAACATTTATCCTATAAGCTGCACTATGCATATATGTGTAATTGATATTGATGTCTTTCTCATCCCAATGCTAAGACTCCAATAACATAAACAAATGATCACAAATGATGACCTTACGGGTCTAGTGTTCTGTATTAGGCTGTCTAAAGAAGTAAGTGAATGTGAGTATTACATACCTAATACGGAACACTTGTCCCATATAATTTTTCTTTGCCAATTTTGAATATTACACTTTTTAATTTAATTGGCCACTTGTTGATCCTGTCTAAACCTTGGCCTTGCTCGCGCTTTGTGAGCCTTGTTGTGATCGTATTTATACACCTGTTTAGTCGGTTCGTCAATGCTCCTGTTGGTCGAATACCCGCGATTAAACCAAATTTCCGAGCTGTGTCGACGGGAATAGCACATAAGGGTGATGAGCTTAGTCTTTTGAAGTCAACAAGTTAAGTAGACAAGCATATACACAACAAGTAAGAAAAGTTTAAAAATTGGCAACATTCGGTTAAACCACTCCCGAATCCTGGAACTGTCCCATGAGGTGGTCATGATTAGAGTGGGTACCTGCCTTGACGGCTCAACCCCACGGTGTTCTCAGCATCGGGTTGATTACAGACGACCAACCAACGCCCCTTGCACCATAGTGCAAGTTCTGCTTCTTTTCTTTATGTCACAGGCAGGCTGAGGGTATATCTCTGTTGACAAAGCTGACTGATACTTTTTACTTGTTTCGATTGACTTTGTGATATTTTGACGTTACGCATGCAACATCATGTAAATAATCTCCCTGCATGCTCCAGTTATTTTTTTAATTGTTCCACAAACACCCCATACCGAACAAGGGAGACTTCTCTCAAGTTATTACTTATATTTTTTTTAGTTTATATAGCAAAATTGTCATTTATTTATAGCTTCTGCACCTTCTTGTTAAACTACAACTTACAAAATTGAGTATTATTAATTATTTATGTAATTACGTATACAAAAATATGTAAACTATGCTATCCTAAATTGTATACAAATTAAATAAATCTATTGCATCTTAATTACAAGGAAATACAATTTTTAAAAAGGCAATTAATTATCCATTAAAAGAGAACAGTCCAAAAGGTTTACATCTTTTAAACTAGCAAAGGAACACAGTTCAGTATGGTATCCGATTATGGTCACACCATTATGATTATAAAAACAGTTGGTTAGAAACTCTAGTTTAGCTATACATTTTTCCGACTTTTAATAAGAAGCCTTATCCCTTGACGCAATGAGGACAAGTAAAGCTTTGATTTTTAAGGAAATTAATTTTGGATGCACATTATCCAGTAAACATTTGTTTTTTCAAACTGTGAACATGCAAATAAATATCTATTAAATTAAAAAAATGCAAACTAAACTAGAGCCTAACGCCACCCGCTTGCCTCTATCATGAGCCCATTCCGGAAACCTCTATTTGAGATTCATGTGCTTGTGTGGGTCCATAACAAAAACGATGTGCCGGATCGCGATAGCGATTTTCATGTTCCACCGAATGTGAATTAGTGCGACACTTAACTAAACATAATTCATATTGATCTGCAACCTGAGCATAAACCATTGCCTGACGTCCCTTTATTCGCTCCAGTGCTAACTCCAGCAACTCACGCTTCTCCGGATGTAGACAGCAGGAGACACAATGTTCATAGATACCACAACAGTGGGTGGTTGGATCACATGTTTCGCAGGAATAATATTTCGACGAACGGTGTTGGACATTGCAACAACCATTGGCGAGTATTGCATCTGCATTACAAACAAAACCACGTTCATCAACTAATAGTTCTCGCCCTTGAATTGAATTCCGGCACTCAATATTGCTGGGATTTGTTAGTTCCTTAGATGAAAGTAGGTGGTCTTCTGTATTACGCCATACTAAAGGAATAGTACGCTCCACTGTAAAGACATCCGATTCAAGGAAATGTTGATGGGAGGAATTCTGTAAAAGAGAACAAAACATAAGTTCCAAGTGTCCAAGTCGTCTCCATCATCACCTTACCTTATTAAAAGTCTTTGTAAGAATGTATACAAAAAACAATATGACCAATATAATATATGCTAATCTTCTTTTCAGCAGTCGCGTTAAAGCTGCTGGCCACATACCGCTTTAATATTTGTGGCCATTTATATTGGATTTTCCCAGAAAAAGAAAATGTTGGAAAATGTTAATGTTTACAAATCTTGTTAATGTTCTGCGAACCAAACCAAACAAAAGCGTTCCAAAAGTTACGAATGAGAAGATAAAGATGAAAAGGTTGATAAAGGTGGAAATAAGTGAAAAGTATGTTTACTGTTACGAATGTAAAATGAAAACAGAAAGACTAGTAGTCGTGTTTACGAATGAGACTTGTAAGAAGACACTATCAGCTGATGGTAATGACAGCGAATATTTTCCTGACGGCGTCAAAATAGTAAATATTAGCCCCCTGTTTTTGTAACAATTTTTTGTTCGTTCGTCTATATGCGTAATAGTTTGGGCATCCATAGCTCAGCCCCTAGATGACATACAGACCTAATTCTTCGTAGACACGTTCTATATATAGTTAAGAATTCCTCATTCAAAAATCAGCGTTCCACAGACTAAATAAAATGCATTTATTATTTGTGTAAAACTAGAATACAAAGCACTTTATTTTACACAAATAAAAAAGTTTCCCTTAAATTCAATTACAATTGGGTGTATTTCCTCCGTTCTCCATTTAATACAAGCGCAACTGATTTTGCTTCATCATCCTAAAGGTTTTTTATGTTGCCTTCCCATCACTATAGTTCAGCTTTCGACTCCAACTCCACTCCATTAAAATTTCCGTCTCGTAAATTACGAGGGCAGTTCGGAAACTTCTTAGCCTAGCACAAAAAGCGCGGTATAAACAGAAACAAAATTAAGTGTTTTGGAAACTTCCATGTTAAATTTTGTTTCTGGCAACTCCTTCATATAGAAACAGGTGCATCCGCAATTTTTTTACAATGGAAAAATTAGAAATGCGTGCTGTCATTAAATATTTACATAAAAAAAGGTTTATCGAAAAGTGAAAGTGCTCCTTCATATGCAACAGTAAAAAACAATGGACTGAAGCTGGAGGAAGTGCCCCAAAGAAGGTTTTTCTGGTAAGGTTATGGCAACGGTTTTTTGGGACTTCAAAGGTACTTTATTGATTGACTATCTGCAAAAGGGTAAAACAATAAATTCAGAGTACTATTGCAACCTTTTGGATCAATTAAATGTACAAATTCGAGAAAAACGTCCTGGCTTACAACACAAAAAAATAATTTTTCATCAACACAACGCACCAGCGTACAAGAGTGTTTTAAAAATGGCTAAAATCAACGAATTGGGTGCCACCCTGGTGCAATAGTATGCACACCCGCCTTGCACGCTGAAGTTCGTGGGTTCGATTCCTCGGCCAATCAACATCAAACACTTTTCAACGGTGGCAAAATAACCCTCAGTAATGTTGGCGACATTTTCTGAGTATTTCAGCCTTGTACAACTTCTCTATAAAGTGGTGTCGTAAGACACGCCGTTCGGACTCGGCGATAAACAGTAGGTCCCATATCATTGAGCTAATATGAATCGGGGTGCACTCATTGATATGAGAGAAGTCTCCCCTGTCCCGCCTGGGATGTTTGTGGAACAATTATAAAATCAACGAATTAAAGTACGAGTTGCTTGACCACCCACCTTATTCTCCTGATTTAGCTCCCAGTGACTTTTACTTGTTCCCAAAAGTAAAAAAATTCCTTGCTGGCAAGCATTTTACCTCAAATGAAGATGCAATTACAGTTGTAAACCACTATTTTGAAGACCTTGAGGAAAACTATTTTAATCAAGGGATAGAATTGCTAGAAAAGCGTTGGACTAAGTGTATTGAAGTTTCAGGAGATTATAGAGATTATATTGAAAAATAAAAATATTTTTGAAAAAAACTAACTATTCTCTTTCATTGATAGGCTAAGAAGTTTCCGAACCGCCCTCGTACAATGGCATGTTGAACTCAATCGCAGACTACTAATTTGGTCCATATAGGGCGGTTAGGTCTGAACCCTGCTTGTTCTTTGCGGAGCTATTTGTCTAGTGGCTCCAGTATGAGGGTGAGTATAACACTGTGCTACACGAAGAAAAAATGCGTGGGTTCTGACGCGCCAATTCGGTTTTGTTGGAGTCCATGAAACAGAAATACGTAGGGTTTTTCCTGCCCACTTCGTAAAGTGATTTTATAACGGTCACTACAGAAAAAATGACTTTCTTGGAGGGTTTATACACTTTGATACGACCAAAAATGCAGCCTTCTTTTCGACAGTCCATACTTTCTGAGATAATTCTTCCAAATTTGGGTTAACGTATATATACCTTTGAAGTCCCAAAGAACCGTTGCCATAACCTTACCAGCCGATCGAATTGTTTTTGCCTTCTTTGGGGCACTTCCTCCAGCTTCAGTCCATTGTTTGGATTGTTCTTTTGTCTCTGGAGTATAGTTGTGGGTCCATGTCTCATCAACAGTTATGAAACGACGCTTAAAACCCATTTTATTTCGCTTAAAACGATCCAAACAAGCTTGAGAAATGTCCATTCTTATGCGTTTTTGATGACTGTTAACGAATGCAGCGCCCATCCTGCAGAAAGCTTTTTCATCTGTAGTTCTTCATGCAAAATTAAATGGACTCGATCATTTGAGATGCCCATGATATTAGAAATTTCGCGCACTTTTATTCGTCGATCGCATTTCTAATTTTTCCATTGTAAAAAAATTGCGGATGCGTCTTTTTTGAACACCTGTTTCTATATGAAGGAGTTGCCAGATCGAAACAAAATTTAATATGTTTTCATAACAGAGATTGAAGTTTCCAAAACACTTAACTTTTTTCTGTTTATACCGCGCGTTAAGTTCGGCCGGACCGAACTTGTTAATAAAATGGAACAATTAGTTTCCTTGCGTTTACGAAGAAACTAAACATCAAATTTCAGCAATTTCGGTAAAATAATGTGGCTAACCTTCAAAATACCGAAAGGTACCGTTCTATGGGAGCTATATCAAAATATGGATCTACCTACACATGTCTGGCGGAAAGTTTTTAGACTCAAAGAAGACTAACTTCCAAGTTACCTATATTTCGGTAAGATAATGTGGCTGGAACCGTCAAAATACCGAAAATTAAGAGCTACGCTTCTATAGGGATATAGGAAAACGTAGACCTATACTGTTAATTCTCTTCTGGAATATTTTTTAACCCCATGGAAGACTAAATAACAAATTTCAGTCTTTCGGTGTGATATTGACGTCGCAAGATTCAGAATTTCGAAAATCGGGAGGAACCGTTCTATAGGGCCTATATATAAGCGTGGGCCTATACCGACGAATTTCAGTCATTTCGGTAGGTTGTTGTGGCCACAACCTTCAAAATAACGAAAATCGGGAGGTACCGTTCTATGGGGACAAAATGCAGGCCAGTACCGACAAATTTCTGGGGGAAAATTTTATACCACCAACGAAGACTAAATACCAAATTTCTGCCATTTCGGTGGGCTATCGTGGCCACAATCTTCAAAATACCGAAAATCGTGGGGGTACCGTTCTATGTGGGCTATATGTAGGCGTGGACCTGTGCCGATAAATTTATGGGGGAAAGTTTTATACCACCAACGAAGACTAAGTACCAAATTTTAGCTATTTCGGTGGAATATTGAGGTCACAACCTTCAAAATACCGAGAATCGGGAGGTATAGTTCTATGGAGGCTATATTAAGGCGTGGACATATACCGACAAATTTCATATGCAAAGTTTTTTACCCACAAAGAGACTAAATACAAATTTTAGTCATTTCTGAGGGATATAGAGGCCACAAAATACCAGAAATCCGAACGTACCGTTCTATGGGGGCTGTAAAAAGACGTGGACCTATACCGACAAATTTCATATGGAAAGTTTTATACATCCAACGATGATGCTAAAACCTTCAAAATACCGAAAATCGGGAGGTATCGTTCTGTGGGGGCAATGTGAAGGCATGGACCTGTACCGACAAATTTCTGGGGGAAAGTTTTATACCCCCAACGAAGACTCAGTACCAAATTTCAGCCATTTCGGAGTGATAATAAGTCTAAAACCTTAAAAATACCGAAAATCGGGTGGTAGCATTCTATGGGGGCTATATCAAAACGTGGAGCGATATAGCCCATTCTCATTACCAAACATCCTAGGAGTAATAAAACGTTTATACCAAATTACAAAGCTCTATATTAAAAATTGCGAGCTGTATCTTGATTTAAACAGACGAACGGACATGGCTATATCAACTTAGAATTTTACCCTGATCAAGAATATATATCCGTGCGGAGTTTTTTTTCCACTTTTTTCTCCCACCGGACGCCTCCCCAGGTGGTGGATAGGGGAACGCTCATCAGATATGATGGGTACCGCAAAAATAAAATATGCGGGGCGAACCAAAAAACAAAGGGAAAATGGCAGCGTCTGACCAAAAATTGGCGGCAGCAAACAGCGTCTGTACTCCATTGGAGCGGCTGAATTTGTAGACGGAAAACTTTAAACCCTTCAGAAGGCAACGGGAAACCACTGAAGTAAGATCCCTTGTAAACCATGCATCTATGAATATGAACATCAATATACGGCCCTCATTCTCCGGAAACGAGAGGGTGCTAAGAATCCCCGGAGGTAAAACAATAAATACTTTAAATATCGGAACATGGAATATACGAAGTCTATATTAATCTGGCAAATTAGCAAACACAATATCTGAAATGAAAAAACTGAATATAGATATACTAGGAGTGTGCGAAACTTGGTGGCCTGATAGTGGAGATTTCACTTCGCAAAACATGAAAATCTTTTATTCTGGAAATCTGGATAGAAACCATAGGAATGGAGTAGGAATAATCATGAAGGAAAGTATAGCAAGATTCGTAACAGATTACATACCGAAATCGGACCCAACTATGTTTATACAACTCGACACAAAACCAATAAAAATAAATATAATTCAAGTATATGCTCCCACTGCTGACAAAAGCAAAGATGAAATAGAAAACTTTTATGAAGAAATCAACGACTTACTAAGATTAACAAAATCTCACGAAATTACCATTATCCAAGGTGATTTTAATGCGAAAGTGGGAAAACACATGGTTCCTGGAATTACGGGTCAATACGGTTTAGGATCAAGAAACGAAAGAGGTGACAGACTTGTACAATTCTGTCAAGAATACAAAATGATAATAACTAACACCTTGTTTAGCTTGCCTGCAAGACGTCTTTATACATGGAAATCGCCACTTGAAAGAAATGACAATGTTATTAGAAATCAGATCGATTATATTCTTATAAATAAGCGCTTTAGCTCAAGCATAAAAAAGACGTCGACATACCCGGGGGCGGACGTGCCATCGGATCATAACCTATTAATGTCTAAATTACGAATTAAAATTTCTGCATATGCTAAGCGGACCAAACAAAAGAAAAAGATTGATATACAGAAACTACAGGATCAAACAGTTCGAGCCAATGTGAAACAACTTTTAAGCCACGAACTAACCTCAGTCAACAATGAAAATGTAGAAAATATTTGGGAATCCATAAAATGCGCCATTAAAACTATTGCTGACAATAATCTGTCCTATACAGAAAAGCCACAAAGAAAAGATTGGATGACAAAACAAATACTGGACTTAATGGAAGAACGGCGAAAATATAAGAATACGAATTACGAACTGTACTACGAAATAAATAGAGAAATACAGATTAATATACGCCATGCCAAAAATGTATATCTTAATGATCAATGCAGAGAAATAGAGAGATTGCAACAATTACATGACGACTTCAATCTTCATAAAAAAATTAAGGAAGCTGCTGGAATATACAACAGAGGAATACCTAAAGTACTATACAATGAACATAATGAACCTGTTTTGGATACTATAGACAAGAAAAACATATGGAGCAAGTATATAAAAATCCTTTTTACTGACGAAAATCGGTCCATTTACGAAAGGCCGGCAGATCAACAATTATCTGGGACATCTATCACAAGATCGGAGGTTGAAACAGCAGTAAAGGCGCTAAAAGATAAAAAAGCATGTGGACCAGACGAGATTCCTTCCGAATTGTTGAAGTTAATTGATGGTGAAAACATTAACCTTCTGACGAAACTTTTTAATTATGTTTACGAAACTAGTAAATATCCCAAAGATTGGCTCACATCCATTTTTATAACCATTCCTAAGAAAACTCGTCCAAAATTTTGTAATGACTATCGATTAATTAGTCTAATGAGCCACGCACTCAAAATATTTCTAAAGATTATTCACTCCAGAATTTACCGGAAATGTGAAAATGCAATGGGGACCACCCAGTTTGGTTCTAAAGATGGGATGGGAACCCGCGAAGCTTTATTCGCCTTACAAGCGTTAGTTCAAAAATGCCGAAATTCGCAGAAGGACGTGTTCTTATGCTTTATTGATTATGAAAAAGCATTTGACACGGTCCAACATGACAAAATGATAGAGATTTTTTTGTCCATTGGAGTAGAAGGCAAGGAGCTTGAATGCATAAAAAGATTGTACTGGCACCAAACAGCGCAAGTCAACGTCAATGGCGAACTGACTGAAAATATTAATATTTCTAGAGGTGTTAGACAAGGTTGTGTCCTGTCCCCTCTACTTTTCAATATATACGCTGAACGAATATTCAAAGAATCAATAAATGATATCCGGAAAGGAATATATGTAAATGGAACGTTCATCAACAACATAAGGTATGCCGATGACACCACTCTTATAGCTGATAATATGTCAGGACTTCAAGAACTCGTCAACAGGCTGACCACTTGCAGCGAAAAATACGGTCTTAAAATTAATATCAACAAAACGAAATACATGGTCATCAGTAAACGCCATACATATACTAATGCGGCCCCATTAAAAATTAATGAAATAAATGTGGAAAGAGTCCAAAGCTTTAAATATCTGGGAGTTATAATCAACAACGAATGGGACATTTCTAAAGAAATAGCCTGCAGGATTGAAATGGCTAGAGACACATTCTTTAAATATAAAAAAGTCTTTACAAGCCATAATGTAAACTTGAAAACTAAAATAAGATATATTAAAACATATGTATGGTCTGTCCTATTATATGGCGTGGAAACATGGACCTTAAAATCCGTAGATATGAAAAAACTCGAAGCCTTTGAGATGTGGACATATCGACGCATCCTAAAAATATCGTGGACACACTTCATATCAAATAATGAAGTTCTCAGAAGATTACACAGAGAAAAAGAGCTGTTGAATAACATAAAGAGACGAAAAACATCATACTTGGGACACGTTATGAGAAATCAAAAATACAAACTGCTGCAAAGTATTATCCGTGTAAACTTTGAAGGAAGGCCGACAAGAGGGAGGAAACAACTTCTGTGGATCAACAACATCCAAGAATGGACCGGCATACGTGACGTCATAAACCTGCTAAGCGAAGCTAGAAAGAGACAGACTTTTGCCGATATTATAAACAATATTTAATAATTCAAACTATTGTAATATTATACTTATATTTGCATTTTGGTCGCCAACATTCGAAAATCGAATAGGCAAATAAAGAAGAAGAAGAATATATACTTTATAGGGTCTCTGATGAATATTTCGATGTGTTACAAACGGAATGACAAATTTAATTATACCCTCCATATTATGGTGGAGGGTTTAATATATCTTCTGATTATATATGCCACGAATCATTGAGTTGTAATCTTCATGGTAATCGCGGCAGAGGACGACCAAAATCCACCTGGCGAAGAACCATTCTTAATGAAACCGGAAAATCATTTAAGAGTAAGATGGAGATTCTATATAAATCGTTTATGTTCCTCATGGAATACGCTAATAAATACAAGCTTCGTTCCCGTAGTTTTTAATAGTAAAACTCGTAAAAGAGAGAAATGTAAAAAAATTATTCTCACATAAAAGTTTTTTTAAATATGAAGCATTGTGGCGTTTTTTTTTTTTTTTTTTTTTATTTTTTTTTTATTGGGATAGCGTTTGCAATTTTGTTTTTTCAAAATAGTCTTGCTTAATCCCATTGTTGTTGTTTTAATATTTTAAAACAACTATTTTATTAGTGGAAAAGATTTGGCATTGTTCGCCGAGGGGTAAGGCAGGGAATACTATAGTTTCGATCCACGCCACTGGATCTCATCAGTTCCCTTGTTTCTTGTTTGTGGATATTCTCCACCGAAGTTATTTTTCAATAACTTCTTCAACAAGAAACTTTTTATACCCAAACATCAATCGTCAGCTCGAAGTATAAAGGTAAGCAAAGAAAAAAGTTCAATGAGAAGTTTTTCCTTGGCAACCTCATACAACTCCGACGAAAGTGTCTGCGAAACAATTCAAACCTCTTCCACTTGTATGTGTCGTCGAATTTTGACGAATGCACACACCAAAATTTGGTTGGTCTGCTTTACAGCAAAAACAACACACGTCGTGCCAGTGTCTTCAATTTGAAGCATTGTGGCGTTTTTTTTATTGGGATAGCGTTTGCAATTTTGTTTTTTCAAATTAGTCTGGCTTAATCCCATTGTTGTTGTTTTAATATTTTAAAACAACTATTTTATTAGTGGAAAAGATTTGGCATTGTTCGCCAAGGGGTAAGGCAGGGAATACTATAGTTTCGATCCACGCCACTGGATCTCATCAGTTCCCTTGTTTCTTGTTTGTGGATATTCTCCACCGAAGTTATTTTTCAATAACTTCTTCAACAAGAAACTTTTTATACCCAAACATCAATCGTCAGCTCGAAGTATAAAGG
Source organism: Musca autumnalis (assembly GCF_047663935.1). Classification (NCBI taxonomy): domain Eukaryota; kingdom Metazoa; phylum Arthropoda; class Insecta; order Diptera; family Muscidae; genus Musca; species Musca autumnalis. The sequence continues at coordinate 200,163,974 of NW_027411866.1, read as the reverse complement.
TAAGCAAAGAAAAAAGTTCAATGAGAAGTTTTTCCTTGGCAACCTCATACAACTCCGACGAAAGTGTCTGCGAAACAATTCAAACCTCTTCCACTTGTATGTGTCGTCGAATTTTGACGAATGCATACACCAAAATTTGGTTGGTCTGCTTTACAGCAAAAACAACACACGTCGTGCCAGTGTCTTCAATTTGAAGCATTGTGGCGTTTTTTTTTATTGGGATAGCGTTTGCAATTTTGTTTTTTCAAAATAGTCTGGCTTAATCCTATTGTTGTTGTTGTAATATTTTAAAACAACTATTTTTTAAATAGTTCGGGAACGGAAAAATGGAATTTACGTCAAAAAACTGGAACAAATGTCAAAGTCAGCGTATAAGCCAATCAGACGCCGACAACCACTTTACTATTTTTTACAAGCTCAAATTCTTCGAGTAAAAAGTTTTTAAAGAGAGCGTCATTCAGCGCCATTTTTGTTTAAAGAGAAGTGAACATTTTACAAATTTTTGTGTACGGGAACGCTTTTTCGGGTAAAATGTGTAATAGTAGCTTTGTTCCTTTACCTGCCTGAGGTTACCATTTCTTACCATTTTTAACCTGCAAAGCGTTCCTTTACTTTAACAAGCATACAATTTATATGAGACCAGTTCACCACTTTTACCATTTTTTGCCACTGTTACCATTTTTTAAAGTAAAGGAACAGACCAAGTGGTAAAAATTGTAAAAACTTTTTAGTTCTGGAACAAAGCTACAGTGTTATATGTAAATAGTTTGGTTAATGGGTACTTTACACGATATGTATTTTACATATGGGTTGTCACTTTTTATATACAAAATGTATACGCAAAGTGACAGCCCATATGTAAAATACATATCGTGTAAAGTACCCATAAGTTAGATTATATGAATTATACGCCTACTGACTTCTTTTGCGTATACGTCAAATAAATCATCATTAAGAAGGTTAACCCTGCAAAAGGCTATAATATAAACATGACCCCAGAAGTTCCAGTATATGAATCTTAATAGCCCTGTTCCTTTACGTGCAAGAATCTTCAAGTTTTACCACTTTTTACGCGAAAAGCGTTCCTTTACTTCAGAGACCATACAATTCATATGGGTGCAGTTTACAACTTTTACTACTTTTGCTGGTTTTACCATTTTCAAAAGTAAAGGAACAGACCAAATATTGTGAGAAATATTTAAAATGAACAGGGTGGTTCATTGAATAAATCGATTATGGTTTTAGAATTCGAAATGGCTTACTAAAAATGTTCTAAAATATATGTATATTTTTAGTACAGACAAATTACCGTAGCAAAGACACAACCTCATAGCGCAGACAACCACATTTTACTGAAACGTTTTAGTTTCATTTATTCACGTTAGAGTGTGATTATTTTTTTTGGTGGATATTTCGCTTTCTTTTAATGTTTGAATTGATATTCACATTTTGACCCTTTAGAACCGTATATACGGCATACGTATGTTCTAGAAAGATGTTTATTGAGATCTAAGATACATTTTTGTAGTTGATTGTTTGCTTCAAACTTGATCGGTTTCATATCTGTAGACCAAACCCCGAGAAAAAATTTGAAAAAAAAATTTTATCTTGGCGATTTTGACCTTGAAGATGAATTTTTGTTCTCTATGAGAAGAGCTACGACTTTGCCTCTGTGATTATATCAAATTTCTTAACGGTTTGGAAGATATAAGCCTGATAAATGATCCCTTTTTACATCAAAGTCTCTTTGGAGGCATATAACCGCGAAAGTTGATGAGACAAACGGCGAGACACGTGTCTTCTCTTTTTTGGTCTTCTATCACGCTGCGGTGTCAGAATATGGTTAATAATACATGACCAAAAAATTACACACAGTGTTATTATATGTTACATTTATATTAAAAATTTTTAAAAATTTTATATGCGAATTCTATAACCACCCACCTTGTCTTTTGACAACAACCGAATGAAGATTCTTAAAATTCTTCAGAAAAATTAAAGAGATTCTTAAAAAAAACTTTTAGAAAATTGGTACAATTTCTACGAAAATCTCTAATAGAGATTCTAAAAGTTTTTTTTAAGAATCTTTTTATTTTTTCTGAGCGTAGTTGAGCCAAAACTACTCTGGTTTGTTGTGGCAGCTGACGCTCCTTAGCTGCAATAGTTAAGGATGTACTCCGAGAACTTTATTCGCAATGTATTTGCTGATGGCCTTAGCAACTGCGTCCTTGTGAATGCTATTCATACATGCCTGATATGAATGTTGATCTAGGGGTTCTCTCCTATATAGTTGGACCTCCCTCTCTAGAGCATGAATATCCTTCCTGCTATGCCTGGGTGTGTCGGACCTAGCCAGCAGATGGTGATTGGGATGGCTCTCACGTTAACACCCGAGCAAGTACTGCTGCTTTACTGGAAGAATATTTGCCTCCTCATGTAGATGGTCCACAGAAGACTTGAGGAGGCACCCTGTTGCTGTTCTCAGGGCGGCATTCTGACAGGTTTGAATCTTTTTCCAATTCGTATCCCATAATCTCGGGGACCAAACTGGATCCGCATAGCTTACCACAGACCGACATATCGAGTTATATGTGATCAACAAGGTTTCTTTATCTGCACCCCAGGTGCTGCCGTCTAGGAACTTGAGGACCTTGTTCCTACTTTTCAGTTTGTCGCAGATAGCAGCGGCGTGCGCGCACGACTTGAAAGTAGTGTCGAATGTGACCCCTAAAATTTTGGGGCAATTTGTGGTCGGAATTCTGCTACTGTCGACTACGACATTCAACTCTCGTCCAAACAGCGTTGTCCATGTGGTGAACAGAGTGGCTGTAGATTTTGTGGCGGAAATCTGCATATTCTTCGAGTGGAAAAAGGTGGTAAGATCGGTTAAATAGTTGTTCAGTCTCTCACAGATGTCATCAGGGAAGGTACCTGACGCCAGGATCGTGCAATCATCCGCATACGTTACGATCTCGATGCCGCCTGGAGGGGTCGGAATACAGGAGAGGTAGAGGTTAAACAGTTCCGGAGATATCACCCCAATTTGGGGAACACCCTGTTTCACTCTACGGGACTTGGACTTCTTGTTCCTGAATTCCACGTACGACTGGCGTCCACACATATAATTGACTATCCAACGTTTCAAGCTTGGCCGGAGGGTTGTCTGCTCAATGTCCTCAAACCGCGTGGAGTACCTGACTGTATCAAAAGCTTTTGATAAGTCAAGCGCCACCATTACTGTTCTATCACACTGCGGTCTCTGGTTGAGTCCTTGACAAATATATGCGGTAAAGGCGTGCAGCGCTGTTGTGCTGTGCTGCTTACGGAATCCATGCTGATGATCAGCAACTTGATAGCTATCTCCGATACTGGGGAGAACTAATGCCTCAAGGGTCTTTGCTACGGGCGACAAAGGCGAAATCGGCCTGTACGATTCCCTTTTGCTGGCATCCTTGCCTGGCTTCCGTAGTGGGACCACCCTGCCCATTTTCCAGACTTCAGGAACAATTGTCGCTAGCCACACAAGTTGAGAACTTTAGTGAGATACTCCACTTCCGGCTCATCCAGCTTCAGGGCCCAACGCTTTGGATGATTTAGCGTTCCTGATGACATTGGCAACATCATCCATTGTAAACTGTGGTGGTTCATCCTCGGCAGGAGTAGATCTAATGCGATGTAATACTCTTCTCTTCGCCCTGTCACACTCGGGGTGCTCGACAAACTGTTGATTGAAATATCTTGCTCACATCTTCGGGTCAGTCAACGTAACGTCGCCAAATGTGACTGAGGTCCTATCTTCCCTTCGTCCAGGGTTCGAGAGTGACTTAACCGTTGCCCACAATTCACCTATACCGGCTCCAATGTTACAACTCTTCAGATGATTTAACTACTTGTTCCGCTTATGCTCGCCGACCAGCCTGTTAACTTCCAATGTCAGTCCCCTGACTCTGGGGTCATTGGGGTTGGCTCGACGAAGCTCATCACGATAATCCCGTCGCCCCTGCTGTGAAGTTTGGTCTTACTTCGGGTATTCGACCAGCAGGGGTATGACGAGCGGCTGCAGCAGTGATCATGTCTCGGAACGTGCGGCGTTCAGAGGTAATGAAATCGGGTGGTCTGCTAATGGAGACAATTATGGGGATATGGTCTGATCCAAGGGAAATGACGGGTTGCCAGGTAACGTCATTTTTCAGACCAGGTGACACGATGGTTATGTCTGACGAGCTGTCATACTCTCCTCTAATTCTGGTAGGGGCGTCCTCATTGACCGTGCAAAACGTAGAGCTATCAATCTGCTCAGCCAGCGCTGTACCCCTCTGGTCGTTTCCGAGGACCGAATGCCACATCTCATGATGCGCATTTTAAAGTCCCCCAGGATTATGACCTTCCAAAAGCGGGCTAATATCGGGCTCGTAATCCGAGATACAGCTATTTCTCGTCGGGATGTATACATTCAGCAACTCTATCTCGGCAGTTCCACACCTGACTGCTAACCCCATACATTCCATATACTTGTCATTAGAGACAGGGTCAAGCGAGATAGGTATGTATTGGACAGACTGGTGCAACAGGAAAGCTAATCCCCCACCTCCACTTCTGGTTCGATCCTTCCTTAGCACGTTGTAACCATCACAACGTTGTAAGCTACAGTCGTTGTGGAGCTTGGTTTCTTGCATCGCAGCGACCTTGATATTCCTCCGACTCATGAAATCTGCTATTTCCTCGATCTTACCTCGGAGTCCATTGCAATTAAATTGCAAAAAGGATGCATTTTCCGAATTGGGACAACAACGGCTGGTGTTAAAGGCTGCATGTGCGGTTGTTGTCGAGGGGACTGCGGGGGAATCTCATAATCAGACGACGAGGGAGTTTCGTAATCTGATGACGACTCACTGGGGACTGTATTCTCGCAGCATGCCGCAACATTGTCCCTGTCGTAGTCCCTAACGTGGACAAGCCCAGAGCAACCCCTTAGATGCACCCACTCTTGACATCTATTGCATCTCACCGAAGGTTGGATGATGCGGATGTGGCAAACCGAGCACAAATATATTGGTCCGGGGTTTTCCTCCCTCCCGGCATGGACCAAAAGAATTCGGAGCAGGCATTCCGGGATATGCTGCTCCCAACACGAAATACGAAACAAATACAAACACATGTACACTGAGGTGGCAGCCGCTGGCCGGAACGTTGATGTTGTGTGGTTCCGGGTCAATCTGGTACGAAAGAACCCGCTGCCGTGGGATTGTATGGTATCTTCGTGGTATTCGTTAGTATTGGAGCACACTATGTATTTTAGCTACAAAATTACCTTGCTGGTCTCTACAGGAGGAAGTGCCTGTACCACAGCCATCTGTTTGATGTTTCACTCTTTGGAAGAATTTTCGTACATCATACTGGCTCCTGTACATCTCGATTTTTTCATTGGGTTCCTTGGTGGAAGCCTCTGCTGTCCAAGAATTTTGCGGTTGCTTGCATGAAGTGGGCAATATTTTGTCACTATGCTAATATGTTACCGGGACAAGGAGAGTTTTGATTAAGTAATTGGGCTAGTTGTCTGGAACATGCTGTGACTATCTGTTGTGTTTGCAGGTTACCGATGTCCAACTTCCGCGTTGTGTCTGTTCGTGCTTTATTTGCAACGTTTAGACGTGTATATACCTTTGCTGCAACAAGGTAGTGGTCCGTGTCTATGTTTGCTTTTCGGAACGATCGTACATCCAACACGCTCGACGAATGTCTTCCATCTTTGTTCTTTGATCTGGAGGCAACTAGGTGCCCTTATGTATATGAGATATGTTAACTACCATGTTTTTGCCGCTGCGAAGTCTATCAGCTTTATCAGGGGCAAGTCCATACTTCCTGTGAAAATAGCCTGAACGGGGCAAAAAGCCCCGGTGACACCATGTGTAGTTGGAGCGCAATAAGATAAGCCATATTGGTCCACTCTTTCAGGTACCTCCACCACAAAAGTTCAAAAATGTAGCATATTTTGCATATCGTGCATATTCTGACATATTTGCATAAAATGAACATATGCAAACCCATATGCAAAAATATATACAAGGATTTGTGGTCTAAAAATCCCACCGAAATGGCTGAAATGTGGTATTAAGTCTTCTTTAGGGGTATGAAACTTTACACCTGAAAATTTTCCGCATGGGTCCACGTCTTCATATAGGTCCCATAGAACGGTACCTCCCGATTTCCGATATTTTGAAAGTTGTGGCCTCAACATCACACTTAAATGGCTGAAATTTTGTATAAAGTCTTCGTTGGGAGTATAAAACTTTCCACCTGAATTTTGTCAGTATAGGTCCAAGTCTTAATGTAGCCCCCATAGGACAGTACCTCCCGATTTTCGGTATTTTGAAAGTTGTGGCCTCAACATCGCACTTAAATGACTGAAATTTGGTATTTAGTCTTCGTTGGGGGTATAAAAGTTTCCACCTGAAATTTCTCGGTATAGGTCCACGCCTCCATATGGCCCCCATAGAACGGTACCTCCCGATTTTCGGTATTTTGAAGGTTGTGGCCACAGTAATCCACCGAAATGGCTAAAATCTGGTATTTGGTCTTCATTTGGTGTATTAAACGTTCCATATGAAATTTGTGGGCACAGGTCCACGTCTTCATATAGCCCCCATAGAACGGTACCTCCGGATTTCTGGTATTTTGAAGGTTGTGCCCCCAATATCCCACCAAAATGGCTGAAATTTGGTATCAATTCTTCCTTGGGGTAAACAACTTTCTACCTAAAATTTGTCAGTTTTGATTCAGGGGTTCATATACCCCCATATAACGATTTCTCCCGATTTTTGGTATTTTGAAGGTTGAGGCTTGAGGTTGTCCACTATTCCGGGTACCTTCCACACAAAATGTCAGATAAGTTCACTTTAAGTCCTGCTCTCAAATCACTTTGATTTTGGTTGAAGCAACTTGTTGGGCAAGTCCATACTTCTTGAGAAAGATGTAAACACCCCTTATAGCACCATATGTATTGGCTGGAGAGCAGAGCCCACAACTTCCGGTACTTCCCCCAATAGTTAAAAATGTCACTAAAATTGTATGCATGATATCTCTTGAACGGGGCAACCAATTTGGTCCAAACTTTGGATCTACTAATATTTTGTCCAAATTTAGTTTAACTTTTGTAAAGGCCCATATCAGTCCTCTCCTTAGGGTACCTCCCCCACAAAAGTTCAACATTTTTGTCTAAGTGCAGTTTAGGGTCTGTTCGAAGATCCTTTGGAAATGAATACCGATACTGCTCGTTGTAGTGCTGTTTAAAGCGATATTATGTTTTCCGTTGACAAGTACATGCTTGCTGGCATACTGGTCCAAAAATTATACGATGACCCACTTAAATGATTAGTCGGCGAGATATCTATCGAAAAGATATGACTCCATAGGCTGAAGGTATATCTCTGTCGGCAAAGCCGACTGATACTTTTTTACTTGTTTGCAAAAGCATGGGTATAACAACGGTCCTGCGTTTCTTCTAAGCGCTAATGTTGAAGAATTTTGCTTTTATCCGTACTTTAGCAAGTCTTTAATTCACTGTGGTCAGGCTAGAGACCAGATGTTTAAACCCCCGACCAACTACAAATCCGCAAACAAATTAATGTCATGGCAGCTATAATACAGTGCGTCACTTTAGCAGTTTTTGTGACGCCTTTCCCAATCCATTGTATTTCCTGTATGGCAGTGCGTTAACTGCACCTTCTCTATAAAGAGTGCGAACATTCCAGGTGCAGATTCGAAGATCACGGTCCTTAAAAAGTTTGCGGGGGTCGCCAACTTTAAACGGGTTTTCTTCTTTTTATCGTTCTTATGGATGAACGCGCGTTACATGTTAGCTCACTACCATTAAAGGGTGTTAAAAACAGCTCCCCAGGATGGAGATATTATTACGACTTGAATACACAACTGAAGGCTTCCTTCCTTCACGTTTTATTCTTATACCCTCAGCATTTATGATAACGAGGGTATATACACTTTCATACGGGCAAAATGTGCCTCATCGAAATAATGGTTTAAGACCCCATGTATGTTTGGACGAAATGTGTTTTAGACAATTTAGAGTCGATTGAGCAATGTCCGTCCGTCTGTCTGGCTGGTGCGCATGATTACTCTCGAATGGATCAACCGATTCGGCCCAAAATTTGGCTTCCGTAATGTTTTGCCCCAACTTAGTTTAAGTTCGAAGATGGGCTATATCGGTCCACTCCTTCCGGTACCTCCCCCACAAAAGTTCGAAAATGTTCTGAAAATGTGTTGCAGCAACTTATATTCACTGCCCTCCATACGACGGTACAAAATTCGTCAGGGGCAAGTCCATACTTCCTGAGAAAATAGCCCGAAAGATACAAAAAGCCCCTATGACACCGTGTGTAGTGGTAGGAGCGCAAGATAACTCTCGAAGGGATCTGCCGATTCGGTCCAAAATTTGGCCTTCGTAATATTTTGTCCAAACATAGTTTAAGTTCGAAGATGGGCGATATCGGTCCACTCCTTCAGGTACCTCCCCCACAAAAGTTCAAAAATGTTCGGAAAACAGCCCGAAAGGTGTAAAAAAACCCTATGTCACTATATGTGGCGGTCGAAGAGCACGATAACTCTCGAACTGTTCAACCGATTTGGTCCAACATTGGGTCTTCGTCATATTATATCGAAACTTTCATGGGGCATTACCGGTCCACAACTTCCGATACTTCTCCCCAATATTTAAAAAATGCCACTGAAATGCTATGACGATATCACTTGAATGGGGCAACAAATTTGGTCCAAACTTTGGATCTCCTTATATTTTGTCAAAATTTAGTTTAACTTCTAAAATGGCCCATATCGGTCCTCCATAAGGGTACCTCACCCACAAATGTTCAACATTTGTGTCTTAGTGCAGTTAATGCCTAATCCAGATTTTTGTCGGCAAGTTCAAATGTCCAAAACAGGGCCACAAAATTTTGAAGAGGCCTTAAATACATTCGATCTGTCCGTAGGTGAAAGTTTCACTTCACATTGGCTGAGGGTATATATCTGTCGGCAAAGCCGACTGACACTTTTTTGCTTGTTACATACGCTCTTATGGTCCTTTTGATTTGATTCTTACGGATCACACTATTCTATTGCCTTCAACCAAGGCGAATTTTACAAGGTTATCCAAAAGGTTAATTCAGGCCGTAGTCTTCATTTTCTGTCAAATTGTTTTGAGCGAAATATCCACAAAAGGTAGAAGAACACGGTAAAATATTCTTCGCGAAGCTTAAATAGAGATATTGTACACATATATTCTTGATAGGAGAGAAATATTTGTAATTGATTTTTGATTAAAGATATGTTTTGACAGCAAATGAAGACATCAGTTGGTATTATTGTGTCACATTCTTTTTTGCACCATAGTCTACAACCATAACGTCTACATTTAATTCAATCGGTTTATTTATATTTTCAATAACTTTTTTTCAGTTCAAATTATCAGTAGCCCATTATCACTTTGTTTTCAGTCATAGACTAAAGAAAATTTTACAAAATTTTCCATACAAAAATTGTTTTAAATCTTCACAAAATTCAATTCCAATAAAAACCATACAATTTAATTTTATTGTCTTAATTTGGCATGGTCAAATCATTGCCAGCCGTTCGATTTGATGCCTCAGAATTTGATGATATGTAGGTATGTGTATACGTGTATGGTTTGTGATGATGGTGGCATGTTGGTTGGTGGTGGCGAACGTCGTCGCTAGGTCACTTTGTTCCGATTTGATTTACGATAGGCGAAACTATTTTTGATTCATTATTTGCGGTAATTTTACGTTCGATTGTGTCAATCAATGTCGCCTCATTCTTTATTTTCAGCCAAATGCCGTAGCTGCTGAAATGCTTCTTGTTGGTTTTTCTTCGATTTGTTTGCCATTCTCCTCGTTGTTTTGTGATTTTATTGTAATTCTTAGTTCTTTTGATTTACTTGGCTACTGTTTGTTCGTTGCAAATGTTTGTTTAATTTTATTTTTTTTTTTGTAGTGGGAAAGTAAGAGCGTATTAATTTAAAAGGGGAGAAGAAGAAAAACGATTTTTATAAGGACCCTTAGGACTATATTGGTTTAATAACAGACCAACATAGTTCCGGGTCCATGTAACCATTTTTATTTTTTCTTTGTATCTCATTTTCTTCTTTTTACTAATTACTTTTAATTTTTTTTTCAATTTTTGATCTATATTTATTTGTTTGGTTTATGTGGAATATTTTTCAATAACTGTTTGCAAGATCTTTAAATGTCTATCACTTCTTTTCGCTGCACCCTTTTAATTGGTTTGCTGCACATCAAGTAATATATTACAATGTATGATTTACACTTCTAGTATTATTTTGTTTTTTCTTTATTTGACGATTCTTTCTTTCATTTCGTTCCACATGCACAATTCTATTAAACGTTTTCTGATCGAAATTGAAATTTGTTTTGATTCAGTTGCCATCTGCACTTTAAGAAAAATTAAAAAAAATCATTAGAAATCGAATCGAATTGGAGGTTATTTCATGTTTTGCCAATTTCAATAAAAATAATGCACAAGTGTCTGTTCTAATTTAGCGGAACAATGATGAATGTAGAAACCAAAGAGAAGAGACAGAAGTATTCTTAATTCGTATTTTGAGTCTCGAGAGAAAAATTGTTTTACAGCTGCATTAAAGTAACTGCCGACAATTTTCAGCAGATTTGACAGTTCTTTGGCAGATTAAATAAGACCTCTTCGTATAGACATATGTATGTATATATCAATACCAAATTGAGTACCTATATAAAGTGCATATATTTGTTATGTTTTTTGAGAAGGGAAGCGATGAAAATCACTTCTTTTCCAAGATCCGGGCTCTGAGATTTCAGATAGCTGAGCAATGAAAGAGAAATCATTCCAATGTTTTATCGTCTTCTATGAATGCACAGCATTCGCTAGTTTCCGCACAACATATTTTGTGCAGATACACTTGTAACCGAAGGTGTTCTGTAAGGATGCTTGTCAGTCTACTAATCTCAACCGTACTTTGTAATAGTAGATTCTTTGTTTTATCCTCATCTGAAAACACTTACTGTCTCCTCACTACTCCAAAAGAATATGTGGACATTTTATGACCATGTTTTCATACCCTCTACCATAGTACCGAGGGCATACTATGTTTGTTTTTCAGTTTGTAACGCGTTGAAATAATCATTTGCGACCCTATGAAGTATATAAATTCTTGATAAGGATAACATTCTGAGTCGATATAGCCATGTCCGTCTGTTGTAATCACACTAGCGTCCGCAATTGAGCTAGAAGGCTATATGTTTCGACACGAGTATTTTTTTCCCATAGGAAGGTCAAGCTCCAAGGTGGACTATATCTGCCCACGTCTTATTATAGCCCGCATATAATCGTACCTCCCGATTTTCGGTATTTTGAGGCTTTTAGCTACAGTTTTTAACCGAATTAGCTGTAATTTGGCATTTGATGTTCCTAGCGGTAACCGCAAAAATCATCTCTCGACCAACAATTTTTAACATAGATCCAGGTTTCGGTATAGCCTATATAACGGTATCTTCGGATGTTTGGTATTCTTGAGGATTTTAGCAACCTTTTTTACCAAACTATCTGTAATTTAACATTTGAGGTTCCCAGTGGTCAAAAAACATCTTCACCAAAAATTGTTAACATAGGTCCATGTTTTGGTATAGGCCCATATAACGGTACCTTCCGATTTGCGGTATAATGAGGATTTTAGCTTCGATATTTAACCGAACTACCTGTAATTTGAGTTTGAATTTCCCAGTGATCAGAACATCTCTCCACTAAAATTGTCAATAAGGGCCCATGTTTTGGTATAGCCCCCTATAATTGCACCTTCCGATTTTCGGTGTTTTGTTAAATTTTTTTGACCGAACTATATGTAACTTAACATTTGAGGTCCCCAGTTGCCATAAAAGATCTCAAGCAAAAATTGTTAACACAGGTCCATGTTTTAGTCTACTCCCCATATAACGATACCCTTAGATTTTCGGTATTTTGACGATGTTAGTTACAATATTTAACCGAACTACCTGTAATTTGACATTTGAGTTTCCCAGTGGTCACATCTTTCCACTAAAAATTGTCAACATATGTCCATGTTTTGGTATAGACCCCATATAAAAGTGCCACCAGTTTGAATACATTTTCAGATACATTTGCTAACCATATGTAGGAATTTGGTGTATCCGTGGTCATAAAATAATTATTCCATTTGAGTTCAGAAAATTTTATGATGGATGCCAGCAAAAAAAAAAAAAAAAAAAGTCTTTACCAAGTAATGACTTTATTAACTAAATTTTGCAGTAGTAACTACTTACAAATTGATCGTAAACGTCATTATTTTTATATGGGAATGTCATAAGAAGGAAGTACTTCCTTAAATATGTTTTTAAAAGCATATTTAACCACATACCGACAGTCGAAAAAGAGCTAAAATATACGTACGTAGAACAGTTGAGGTGAATTTATGTTCAAATTCAACACTCCACATTTTGCTGGTTTTTATTTTGCCCTTTGCTAGTTTTGAACACACGAACTTCTGATTTGTTGCTAAATCAGTGTTAATCACCACTGGGCTCGCGAGCCGTGTCTGTGTGAACACACACAATCTCAATTGTGGTGAGTTTGAACGTTGCTCTCACCACCGAACTACATGTAAGTTTTAGCAATGAATTAACGCACACGATGTTTATCTAGAGCAAATGTGTTCTTCTTTGACACAGCCGTGCCGAAGTTTTTCGGCAATTTACACACATACGACCCGAATGCATAGAAAGAGCGTACGAAAAATAGATAATGTTTTGATTTGTTTTTGTTTTGTAGCGTGCGTGCATAAAAAAACACTAACACACAGTCATAAGTTGCCAATAGTTTGAATACATTCACATTTTGGGCTGTTCTCTTTTTGGTCACGTCTGATCTAGAGAGGGATAGATAATGTCGTGTGTGTGCCCAACACAAACGCAGCGGTTGAATTTGTTGTTGCTGGTGAACACTGTGCTAAATCAAACTCACCACAATTGAGATTGTATGTGTTCACACAGACACGGCCCGCAATCCTAGTGGTGATTAACACTGTGCTAAACATACTAGGCCACTCGTACGAACAGTTAGGGTTGTTTAAACGCATACATGAACATCAACAATTCTTCGCAATTTTGTCAACAAAAAACTCCCATGCCGACGGTGACCTTTGAACACGAAATCCTATGATTTGTAGTCGAACACCCAAGTTCTGTGCCACCGTACTCATTACTACTTGGTAATGCGTAAAGTAATTAGTTATGTATAAGCCATTGTGTACGTACTGTCTGATAATTAGACAGCGGAATCCCATGCAAATGTGTATATGGTTAGGATGGTCGTAGGGAAAATCTGATTAGACAGAAACTCGTTTTATCGTTTAGGCCCAGAAATGTTTGCTTTTTTTTTTTGCATATTTTTACATATTTACATAAAATTAGCATATGCAAAACCATATACAAAGATGTGTGGCCTGAATATCCCACCAAAATGGCTGAAATTTGGAATAAAGTCTTCGTTGGGAGTATGAAACTTTACACCTGGAATTTGTCTGCATAAGTCCACGTCTTCATATAGCTCTCATAGAACGGTACCTCCCGATTTTCGATATTGTGAAGGTTGTGGTCTCAACATCACATTGAAATTGCTGATATTTTGTGTTAAGTATTCCTTGGGGGTATAAAACTTTCCACCTGAAATTTGTCAGTATAGCTCCACGTCTTCATATAGCCCCCATAGAACGGCAACTCCAGATTTTCGGTATTTTGAAAGTTGTGCCCTCAATATCCCACTGAGATTTTGTATTAAGTCTTCGTTGAGGGTATAAAACTTTCCACCTGAAATTCGTCAGTATAGGTCCATGTCTACATATAGCCCCATAAAATGGAACCTCCTTTTTTTTTTGCTATGTTTAAGGTTGTCTGCTCAATCCCATCGAAATGACTGACATTTGGTAGTTAGTCTTCGTTGGGGGTATAAAACTTTCCACCTTAAATTTGTCGCTGTAGGTCCACGTCTTCATATAGCCCCCATAGAACGGTACCTCCGGATTTCTGGTATTTTAAGGTTGTGGCCTCAATATCCCTCCGAAATGGCGGAAATTTGGTATTAAGTCTTCTTTGGAGGTATTAAACTTTCCACCTAAAATTTGTCGGTATAGGTCCACGTCATCATATAGCCCCCATAGAACGGTACTTCCCGATTTCAGGTATTTTGAAGGTTGTGGCCTAAATATCCCTCCGAAATGGCTGAAATTTGGTATTGAGTCTTCCTTGGTATTAAACTTTCCACCTCGGTATTTTGAAGGTTGTGACCTATTATTGAAATATTTGTTGCATAAGAAAAATATGTAAAATGCATACATTTTGCATATATTATTTTTTGCATATGCACAATTTATGCATTTTGCATATGTCATATGTTTCGATTGCAATTTAATCAGAAGCCAAAAATATACCCAGTCCCAAAATTTGACATGAATCGGACCAAAAATAGGGGTTGCATGAAATTCCGCTGTCTACGGATAATGCAGAGTAATGAGCTTTCATTACTTGGTAATGCATGAAGTAATGACAAGTGCTTACCAAATTTTTGCTGGGAAGGTACAAAAGGTTCAGACTGGCCTCACAGTCTTGGCTTTTATAGCTTTTGTTCCTATTTACTGCCCGTAAGGAAGTTAACAGAAGTTGGCCTCGAGGTAGGATAAATCCACTTCAGACACTTTGTTATCGCTCGGACTTTTCTCTAAAGAATTATATTATGGTGCGACAGTGCGATAGAGATTTTCATTTCTTGTTCTTCGATCAAATTCCCAGTCAGTTCTCTCTCCTAGAATCAACCCATCTGTATAACAACCATCGGTTTTCAGCACGAATTTGTATTATATGTTTGTATGTTCGTTTTTCTGTTTAATCAATGGGATGTTACCACAGATCTACGATAGATATTTGAATAGGTTTATCAGGACAGTTGAAAAGGTGCATTGTATCGTGCTGGCCTGTGTCGCATGCTGGGCAGATGTTTTGCACGGGGTTATCAATCCTTGACCTATAGGAATATTGACGGCTGCACCATACCGAGCATAGTTGACGCAAAACTACACCGGTTTGCCGTGGTAGTTGACGCTCCTCAGATGCGATAGATGGGGGTGTTCTCCGAGGACCGCATTCGTCCGATAGTTGTTTATGGCATCTGTGACTGCATCCGTGTGAATGCTTTTCAAATCTGCTTGATAGTCTTGTTGATCAAGCTGTGCTCTCTTGTAATGTTTGACCTCTCATTCTAGATCATGAAGATCCCTCCTGAGTGGTCCTATCCAACATATAGTGATTGGGATAGCTCTCACGGTAACGCCCGACCATGTACAGCAACGAAAGCATGTCGTTGTTTTGCTTTACCGGAAGAATCTTCACCCTGTTACCTTCATCGCATTGCATACATATTCTCGGACCATACTGGCTCCGCATAGCTTATCACAGACCGACCTGTGACAGGCTCGAATGTGAGCCCTAGAAATTTGGGGTCGGAATTTTGCTACCATCGACCATGACGTTCAACTTTTTTCTCACCGCTGCCGTCCATGTAGTTAATAATGTGGCCGTAGATTTAGTGGCAGATATTTTCATATTCCTCGCGCGGAAAAAGGTGCTATGATGAAGCCAAGCGCCATCATCACTGTTCCATCACATGGCTTGCTTTGGTCGCGTCCTCCTTGCTGCCATCCATGCCTGGCGGGACCACCCAGTTCATTTTCCAGACTTCAAGAACGGTGTGGATGACTAGCGACAGTTTGAGAACATTAGTGAGATACTCGACTCCCGGCACATCCAGATGTTTCAGCATTACCGTGGAGATTCCATCATTGATGACATTCGCAACATCTTTCATTGTAAATTAAAATGGTTCATCCGCGACAGGAAGAGCTCTATTGCGACGTAGTACTCTTTTCTCCGGGGTGCTCGACAAACTGCCGTTTGAAAGATCTACCGATCAGTTAGCTTTGCGTTGCCAAACGTGACTGAGGTCCTACCTTCCTTTCTTTTGATAGCAACTTTGCCGTTGCTCCCAATTCACTTATTCCGTCTCCAATTTTGCAACTCTTCAGATGATTTAAACACTTGTTCCGCTTATGTTCACCGACCAAACTGTTAATATTCAGTGTTACCTTCCTGACTCGGGGGCCACTGTGTTTGGCTCGCTGAAGGTCATCACGTTCTTTTGCTAATCCTCTAGGGTCTCACTTTGGGTATTCGATCAGAAGGTATATTGCGAGCGGCTGCAACAGTGATGATGTCTCGGAACGTTCTATCTGCTACCCGAAAATCAAAAGGTTTGGGCAGATATTTCCCATGAGTGATGAAAGTGTGGACTTTAGAGTGGATTGAATTGGGCAGTCACTTATTATAGGGATATAGTTTGACGTAAGGGAAACGACGGGTTGCCAGGTGTCGTCATTTGTCAGATTAGGTGACATGATGGTTATGTCTGGCGAACTGCGACACTCCGCTAATTCTGGTAGGGGCATCATCACTGACCGTGCAAAACGTAGAGCTATCAATCTGCTCAGCCAACTGGTCATTTTCGCTCTGGTCATTTCCCCTCTGATCATTTCCGAGAACCGAATGCCACAATTCATGATGTGCATTAAAGTCCCCCAAGACCAGACGGTTATGGCCTACCAAAAGCGATTTAATGCTAGACTTGTATCCTGAAATACAGCGGGGTATATATGTATTTTGAGCAACTCTACCTCGAAAATTCCACACGTGACTGCCTCCCCCGTACATTCCATGTACGGGTCATTAGGGTCAGGCTCAAGCGAGATAGGCCTGTATTAAACATACTGGTGTTATTCTTCATCAGTACGTTGTAACCACCACCACCAGTTGTTGTTGAGCTTGGTTGGTGCACCTCCGAAACTATGATATTCTTCCGGCTCATGAAATCCACTATATCCTCGATCTTACCTCGGAGTCCATTGCAAAAAGAATCAACTTTCAGGGATTGGAACGGCAACGGCTGTTGTTAAATTCTGTGTGTGCGACTGTTTGTTCTGATGGCGACGATGACTCACTGGCAGTCTATCAGTTCCAGCCGATTAATTTCTGTCATGTTCGTGTTGCTAGCGATTGCTTTACTGTACTGTATGTCGTGTTCTGCTTCAATAAGTGGCCTTACGACACTGATCGTACCATGGATTTTTAGGGGGTGATTTTTGGTACCGAAGCATACATTTTTCGGCCGTTTGAAGAGAGTAGGATATTCATTTCCACTGCGCATGTAGTTAATCGGGGCAATTAGTGCCGTGTTCCAGTATATGGGTACAGCTACTCGATGTAGATCGAGCTTTCGTCATGTGTTAGATGACACTTTGCTGCAACATTGCCTTGGCTGCTACATCGCAATACTCCGAATCGATCGAAGTGTGTCATCGGCCTATCACAATATTTTCGATATGAGACATCCAGGTGGCCCTGTGTATATCGAAGTGTTCGAACCTAGCTCTGCTTACCCTACCCTCACTATCCTTACTATAACCTCAGTATTTAGACTAACGAGGGTATATACACTTTCATATGTGCAAAATGCGCCTCATCGCAATAATGGTTTTAGACCCCAAGTATGTTCCTGGCTGGAGCGCGCGATAATTCTCGAACGGATCGACCGATTCGGTCTAAAATTTGTCATTCGTAATATTTTGTCCAAACTTAGTTTAAGTTCGAAGATGGTTTATATCGGTCCACTCCTTCCAATACCTCCCCCACAAAAGTACGAAAATGTTCGGAAAATTAATGCCCACGAGAACTCTTGAAGGGAGTAACCGATTTGGTCTATACTTTTCACTATGTGAAATTTCCAGGAGTCTTAGATGAGGTTCCAATATCGACTCAATCGGTCCACTCCTTCGGCTACCTCCCACACAAAATGTCGGAAAGGTTCAGTTTAGGACCTGCTCCCGAATCGCTTTGATTTTTGTTGTAACATCTTGTACTCCCTGTCCCCCATGCTACGGTATAAGTTTCATCAGGTGTAAGTCCATAGTTTCTGAGAAAATAGCCGGAAATTTGGAAAAAACGTCTATGACACCGTGTGTAGTGGTTGGAGCGCAAGATAACTCTCGAATTCAGCCAAAAATTTGGCCTTCGTAATATTTTGTTCAAACTTAGTTTAAGTTCGAATATAAGCAATATCGGTCCACTCCTTCGGCTACCTTCCCCACAAAAGTTCAAAAATGTTCGGAACAATTGTGCGCACGATAACTCTTAAAGGGAGTGACCTATTTGGTACATATTTTACACATCCCAATATATCTTATATAGATCAGATTCTAATATGGACTATATTTGTCCATTCCTTCGGGTACCTACCACACAAAATTTCGGATAAGTTTACTTTAAGACCTGCTCTTGAATCACTTTGATTTTTGTTGAAGCAGCTTGCATTCGCCTCAATTATGACGTAAAAGTTTTTTTCAGAGGTAAGTCCATACTTTCTGAGAAAACAGCCCGATAGATGTAAAATACCCCTATGGCACCATATGTATTGGCTGGAGATAAAAATAACTCTCCAACTGATCAACAGATTTGGTCCAAAATTTGGCTTTGTCCTATTTTGTCCAAACCTAGTTTCAGCTCGAAAATGAGCAATACCGGTCCACAAATTCCGATACTTCTGCCCAATATTAAAAAAATCTCACTAAAATGCTATGCACGATATCTCTTGAACGGGACATCCAATTTGTTCCAATTTGTTGTTCTAAAATGGCCCATGTTGGTCCTCTCCTTAGGGTATCTCCTCCAGAAAAGTTCAACATTTGTGTCTATGTGCAGTTTAGAATCTGTGCGAAGATCCTTTGGAAATGTATACCGATTCTGTGCGTTGTGGTCCTGTTTACAGCCATATTATGTTCTCCGTGGACAAGTCCATGCTTCCTAGCATATTGGTCCAAAAGTAACACGATGATCCACTGAAATGACTAGTGGGTGCTATATCTACCGAAAAGATATGACTCCAAAAATAAGATCCACTAGCATAATGGACTATGTCGGACCATTCCTTCAAGTACCTCCTCCGCAACACTTTTGAACTGTAATCCTAATCCACATTTTTGTCGGCAAGTTCAAAAGGGCCACAAAATTTTGAAAAGACCCTAAATATATTCGATCTTTTCTTTGATGAAAATTTCAATTCACATAGGCTGTGGATATATCTCTGCCGGCAAAGCTGACTGATAGGTTAGGTTAGGTTAAGGATGCATAGCCGCTTCACTCGGAGACCATAGGTCCATTGTGTTCATCCTGAAAGTAGAAAGAAATAGAGGGATAGATACGAAGGGTTCGTAGTAGGAGAAGATAGTGGGGTAGAAAGCGTAAAGTGTACAGATTGTGGAGAATGAAAATTGAAAATTTGTAATATTTTGAGTGGGTCTTGCACTATTTTCCCAAAGTCATTTGCACGACTTTGAAAAACAAACAAGGGTTACAGGATCTGTTGATGAGACTCCAGTGAGGGTTAAGATTTCGTAGTCACCCAATAGTCTCTGCCTTGTGTTACTAAGCACTGGGCAGCGACATAGCAGATGCTCAATCGTCTCTAACTCTCCCTCATCCTCACAAAGCCTACAGAAGTCAATGCCGGTAGCATCCTACTTGCAAGTTCTTGACCTAATGCTATAGTGTCCCGGCATTATACCTATCGCTATTCTGATCTCGGACTTACTAAGCGAGATTAGGGATAGAGTTAGTTCTGCGTGTCGATATAACTGACCAGATAAGTTTCGCCAGCAGACACTTGGGTTCCTCATACCAAGCTCGACCGGATATATCGGAGTAGAACTTTACGAGCTCACCTATGAAGTGACATATCGGTGGCCTCACACAATTCGTCAGCGATTTCATTTCACCCAATGTAGCAATGTCCGAGTACTCAGCTAAAGACAACTGAGTTTTGAATGTTGCCAAGTAAGTGTCTACACTTGTGAACAATTTCTGATTTTATTGTGCAGGATTTAAGAGCTTTTAGTCTGGCTGTCAATAAACAGGACTACTTTCCTATCCGCACAAACTAAACCGCTGCCGATCAATTCAAGGGCCGCTTGAAACACACTACAGTTGTTATTCCATTTATATGAAAATCGAATACCAACCTCGTCACAGTATATCCTGATCCTGTGCCCTCCTCCATTTTTGAGCCATCAGTGTTGATGGCCAATCTATCCGAAAAGGGTTCACCATGCTTCCATCCACCTTTCTCTGGTAGGTAGATTTTCGCCGTATTAAAGTGTAGCACTGGCGCAATATAGTCGCTAACTTTAGAACCAACCTGTTGACCGGTCGCTTGTAAGATGCTTGTGTGTCCTACTTGTGAAGATCGCCATGCCTGAATCTCATTTAGGCTTATAGCACTCCAGGATGCCTGCAATTTAACCACCACATCCAGAGGTTGAAGATTTAGGATCGCGATAAGGGCCGCTTGTGGTGTACTTCTTACAGCTCCGGTGATTAGCAGGGAAGCCATCCGCTGCACACTTCCCACCTTAGATAGCTATGTCGTATTTTCGAGCGCTTTCCACCAGACCAGGCATCCATATGTTAAGATGGGACAAACCACGGTAGCATACAGCCAGTCCCTAGCTTGTGTCGATCGAATTCTTGCAGGAGTACAAACAATTAAACCTTTCTGAAATCGTTCTTCTGTACTTCTTTCCATCGCAACTGTTGGTCCAGAATAATACTTAGGTACTTCGCCTCCAGAGAGATGCTTAATTGCACTCCGTCCAAAATAGGTAGAGGGAAGTTGGCTATTTTCCCTTTTCTGGTGAAGAGGACAAGTTCCGTTTTTGCAGGATTTACGCCTAGACCGTTACGATGCGCTCACTTTGAGAGCTTGACTAAGGCCACTTGCATTAAATCAGACAGAGTGGATGGAAACTTCCCTCTGATGAGATTGACAACGTTATTAGCGTAGACGACAATTTTCGTCCTGACCATATAAAATTCTCTGAGAATATCGTTTATCACCAGAAGCCATAACAGTGGTGACAACACGCCTCCCTGGTGTGTGTGCCTCTATTAACAGACCTTCTGATGGAGCTCCCTCCTAATTGTGAATTTATGATCCTGCTCTCCAGCATCCTGTCAATTGAGTGAGGATGGAGGATACACCCAGATAGTGCGTAGTGGATAGACTCTAGCTTAACGTTGTTAAATACTCCCTCTATATATAAGAACACTGCCAGCTTGAGGTTTGAGTCGTGCATATTTTTGTCGATGTGGCCCACCACTTCATTCAGTGCGGTCTCGATGGATTTCCCTCTAATATATGCGTGCTGCGCTTTACTTATTAGATTTGGTCTAAAATTAGATCTCAATTCTAGATCCAAAATTAAGACTAATTGGTCTGTAATCTTTGGGTAGAGAGTGGCTAGGTTTCCCCGCCTTGGGATGTATATCACCCTTACCACCTTCCACGTACTCGGTATGTGTGAAAGCAACAATCATAAGCTGTATATCTCCCTATGGTGTGAAATCAATGTTGTGGACGCATACTGCAGCATCGCCGGGTTGATCCCATTATGTCCGGGAGACTTGTATGGCTGGAATGTGCTAATCGCCCATAGAATTTTAGAGTCACTTATTAGCCTATTGATAAGTCCCACCTCTCCATCTGTACGGATCCGACGTTCACACCACGCTTCCGTGGTATTGTCAACATCCTTGCAGCCGGGGAAGTGAGAGCTTGCCAGTAGGTCCAGGGTCTCAAAGCCAGAGTTAGTCCAACATTCATTCTCTCGCTTAATGCTCCCTATGGTTTTTGGATCCTTCGTGAGCATCTTTCGGAATCTGGATGCAGAGTTCACTCCTTGCACCGAATCATTGAATTTTATCCAGGTTTTCTTGACTTCGCTTTTGTATTTGTTAAAACACACCCTGTACGAGTCCCAATTTGCTCTAAGCTTAGTCCTGTTTGCTTTATTATATGCCCGCCTGCTGATTTTTCTAAGATTGGCGAGTTCTTTATTCCACCATATTGGTTGGTTTTTCCTGCCTAGGTATGTAAGCGGACATGACTTCTCATAACAACCCAGAAGAACATTGATGATTTCCTCCCCCGCATTATCAACTGCCTCCGTTGAGTGGATGTTGACAGATTCTGTTAGTTGAGCTGTCGTCAGCTTTTTGAAATACAACCCTATTTTGATACAAATAGGGTTCCTGGACCAAGGTAATGTCAGCATCGGATCTAGAAAGGAAGAGTGAGAGTTCAGCATCAGCAGCCCTGCTGTGGTGCAGATTAATCTGGACTACTCAGACCCCCGACTGCTTAGCTCCGTGCGTCATCACTTTGGGATACGGAAGCTCGACCATCCCATCCCGAGGTTCAGCACTCTCTTGCAGTTCCGAATATATTCGACGGCCTTTTTGTCCACAGAGAACTGACCACAAAACCAGACCCGTCCTTGAAAGAACTGACTACGCGTCAGTCATCCATTAGGATTCCGTGGTATTGTTTTCCCAGTAGTTTTCGTACCTTGTCAGCTGGTACTGACTAATACTTTTTGACTTGTTTATCGGCAAGTTCATAAGTCCAAAAAAGGTCACAAAATCTGCAAACCTCCTAAATACATAATTATTGGGGAAACGAATTTTGGTTGTGTAGCCGGTATTCCATTCGATGTTGTTAAGAGCTGAAAGTTTCAATTCACACAGGGTGTGGGTATATTTCTGTCGGCAAAACTGACTGATTGATACATTTTACTTGTTTCCGCGGATGTTACTTTATGCAGACTAAACTTACCGACTGTGTAATCAAAGATCCCGTTCATCTACGAATCACAAAATTCCGAACAGCGAATCATCCAATTTACGATCATCTACGAATCCCCTAGATCCGTACATCGAAGTGTGGATTTCACGAATCGCCTGTATACGCACACCGAATCATCGTTTTCCGGCCATCTAAAAATCACAGTTTACCGTGGCAGTTTCCTTAGTCAAACCTACATCTTATGTTTCTTGCCAAGGAATACATGAAGTATGTTTAATATTACATCGTTAAATGTCTAAACGTCAATTATAATTGTAAAAGGAAATGAACAATTAATATATACCGCACATAATTCATAAAAAATCTCTTTATACACTTTTACAATACAACATATGTACATACATAAACCTCTGTAAAACCTCTTTAGTGTTTTAACTTTTATTTAATAGTTTGTTTTATGGCAAAAAAATGTTTATGTTTATTTTTCATCACCGTTTAAGCTCTGTTTGTTACAATTAAAAATATTGCAATTTTTTCGTAATATTTTATAAACTGCAAAATCCAAAAAAAAAATAGTTACTTAAACCATAAAAGTGCTCAGCATTTACTACAAGGCAAATGCAGACTGACGAAACATCCATACAGTCAGCGAGCCAACCCCCAAATACAAAAATACAAAAAGAGGCGACGAATGGTGAAATAAAATCAAACTAAAACTCCACAGATACCCCACAACATAATGATCATGGTGATGGCAATGATGACGACAACGACGATCGTCGTGGAAAATCATTGTTTTAATTTTTCATTTCTCAGTTTTTGTTTGTTTCGAACGTGACTAATGGTGGTCTTCTACACCATGGCTAATTGCCACTCTCGTCTCTTTCCATTATGCCGATGGCTTGTGTGCAACATATTACTCATACTTTGTTACATGTGATGGAGCTATTGTACGTATAAATGTAGCATGTTGGAAGCCGGCTTAGCTGTACTGTTAAATTAGTTGTAGGTACCATCTGTTTCTATGGCACATGGCCACTTCCGAAATAGGCAAAACTGCCATGAAGTGTATTTATCGTCTGTTTGTCTGTCCATCCATCTAACCATGTGTATGCAGAAATGCGCCAAAAATAGTCGTAGCGAAACGAAACCAAACGAATCATACAAATCGTACAATTTCCTTTCTCTTTTCAAAAACAAACAAAAAACGTTCAAAATTTTAAAGTTTTTTTGTTTTGTTTTCCTCTACGCTTCACTTCATTGCGCTTGAAGTTGAAGTTTTCTCGTCTCGTCGAGCAGCACATGAGGAAACATGCAAACATCCGATGGTATGAATGATCTTTAAGATTTCCGTTTAAAATACATACATTGTATTTAAATGAAGAAGGTATTTGATCGGGAAATATATTTTGCGAAATTTTCAAAATTTTTAAATTAAAATTTTACAGATGAATGAGCTTAAATTATAGCTATTGATTCCATATGATAATTATATTTTAAGATTGTGACACTTTTTATAACATTTTATAAGAGGTATATTATGACAACAGATTGTGGTATGTGACAGAGAAAATGCCGCCTTATTTAGGGGCTGCTATGCCCCTAAATAGCACTGCGGTTCCGCCCGTGGACAACAATCGAAAAGTGTATGGTAATGAATTTTATTGTGATTAAAATATTCTCTAAATATATCAAATTGTAGTATGCGACACGAAAATTATTATTATATTTTGACATCGCAGTGTGATAGAAGTAAAAAAATAAGAATACACGTGTCCCGTCGTTTATTCCTATCAATTCAACATTTGGGGTTATGGGCCCCAAAGACCTGAGGCTTTGATGTCAAAAGGGATTGTTTTGTGAGGCACATATCTTCTAATATGGGATTACTCATGGAGGCAGAATCCATTCGACCTCATCTTCAAGGCCAAAACCGTCAGGGTACAATTTCCATTATAGTTTTTTTCTCGGATTTTAGTCTGTAGATATCAAACCGATCAAAATTGAAGCAAACAACCAACTAGAAAAATGTTCGTTAGATTTCAATAAAGTTAGATTTCAAGAAAGTTGTTTGCTGATGTCTTCGCTATATTACTGTGGTTGATCGCTTTCTTGAATTTTGAACGGTTTAGTATCTATGGGGCGGAAACCAAGAAAAGAGTTTAAAATTCGCATTTTGGCCATTAATAACCATTTCTACAGAGTTCGTATGTTCTGGAAAGTTGTTTATTGAGATCTAACGAACATTTTTCTAGGTGGTTGTTTGCTTAAATTTTGATCGGTTTGATAACTACAGACCAAAATCCGAGAAAAACCTATAATGGTAATTGGACCTTGACGATATTGACCTTGAAGATGAGGTCGAATGGATTTTATGTGTTCACAATTATTATTCTTTAGGACGAGAGCTACAACCTTGCCCCCGCGAGTAGTCCAAAATTCCTAGCGGTTTAGAAGATATGTTCCTGACAAAATTATCCCTTTTGACATCAAAGCCTCAGGTATCTGTGGGCCCATAACAGCGAAAGTTGAATTTATAGGGAAAAATGTCGGGACACGTGTCTTCTTATTTTTGGTCTTCTATCACGCTGTTGTGTCAGAATGTGGTTAATAAACCATGACACAAAAAATTACACCTAGTGTAGCACTTTTTCCACTCCGAATGAGACACCTCCAAAACATGAACGCTTTTACAGCATCTTCAGACAACAAAAATCGTTGACCACGCCTTTTTTCTGGATGAGCTGGAATTGGATCCCCAGTCAAGGCTGCACGGCGGATGAGCCATCAATTCCACGTTGTTTTCGGTTAAACAGGCGCTGGTTTGAATCGATGTGTGAAAGCCCACATTGTCATGATGCAGAATGATTTGTCTTCTCTTGTTCGTTTTTCTCAGGAGACTTCAGGCAAACTAATTATAGTGTACCACTCAGAATAAACCATCCTATATTTTCAAGCCGTATTTTCGCCACACGGTCAGTTTTTCTGAAGAAACTGGCGACCTTTTGCTTCGAAGTGCATCTTACATGAACAACTTTCATTTGATTTGGCTGGCTTTCGAAGACTCAAACGGCCGATTCACGCTGTTGTTTAAGGCTCCTAAGCATAGATCCTAGATTCGTCGTCTGTAGCGATCTTTTAAACCTTGTTTGAAGCAAAGCCATCGATTTTATGCACAATTTCTTTGAATTAATTCACAGGAGCCTTTTTTGAGCGATTGTCCAATTATGCTGGATGTAACGAGAAAAATCCATTTTTGCTGCCAGGATTTTATGCAATATCAAATGTTAGTTAGTGGAAGAAATTACCAAGGTTGCCTCTATCTCACGGTTATTAACATGGCGATCTCGCATTATCCTTTCATGCATGGCATATTTTTCTTCTGGCACAACGACGGATTTTGGGCGACCACCACTGTTACTTTGAATCGTTTTTATTGACTGAATAAATATTTTCAATGCATACATAAAAGTTAGGAAAATTGACAAATATTTCAATGCCTACTAGATACATTAATGCCTTCTAATGCCAAAATACAAAGTGTGTGAAACATACATGTTGCTGTGCAATAAAATTGAATTATAACTCCAATACTCCTCGTCAACATGGATGTTCCATTACATAAAACAATAAGAAACACTAAGACATTCCAAGCAGTTTTACAAAGTTAACATTTTTAATTTTACTTAAATTCTTTGTTAAAATATCTGCAGCCATATCGTTAGTTGGACAATACTTTAACTCCACTTCTTTATTTCGAACAACTTCACGAACGTGATGAAACTTTATGTCAATATGCTTCGTTCTATTGTGGAAAACGGGATTCTGCGCTAACTTGTAAGCTACTTGATTGTCGACATATAGTAACACAGGATCACCTCTTATGTATTCCATTTCTTCCAACAAACGTTTGAGGTATATTGCCTCCTTTGCTGCGTTCGGCATCGCCATATACTCGGCTTCTGTGCTGCTGAGGGCCACAGTGTTTTGGTTCTTGCTCTCCCAGGATACAGCACAACCATTGAGGAAAAATATATAACCAGTATAAGATTTTCTACTTCCCCAATCTGCATCTGCATGTCCGTATACACATTTTTCACCTGCTTTGTATATCAACTTATAATTCATTGTTCCTGCCAGATATCGTAGAATATTTTTCGCTGCCACTAAGTGTTCAATATGAGGATCAGCATTTCTTTGAGCAAGCTTGTTTACTGAATGTAGAATGTCTGGTCGGATAGTAATTGCGAGATAAATGAATGCTCCAGTTAATGATTGATACTCATGTTGATTAGCTTTCTTGCATTTACCATTACATTGTATTTGATATCCTGGTGTTAAAGGTACTGGCGACGTTTTGCAATCTTTCATTCCATCGTCCTTTGTCGCTGATATCTAATTCTTCTGCAATCATTGCCTTCATTTGTGTAATTTAATATTCATAATATTCATTTTGTATAACCATGGTTTGTTTTCAAATGATATAAATCCAAAATTCTTCAAACGGTGTCTATTAATTTCAGAACTTTGCCGTTTCCAATTTTAAAACCTTCTGGCGGCGCCATGTATACATCCTCTTGCAATTCGATATTTAGATAAGCCGTACTAACATCAATTTGGTGCAAGTGCATTCTTATAGTAGCATTTCTTACCACTGAAGAAAATGACTCTTTGTAGTCAATCCCATATCTCTTCGCTACCAAACGTGCTTTGTATCTCTTTATTTCACCGTGCTTGTTTCGTTTTAATGCGAACACCCATTTACAACAAATGGTTTTACATTTCCAAAGATGTAAATTCCGTTTTTATAGCATTCAGCCATCGATCGGAATCTTTACTTTTCATAGCTTCTTCAACTGTTTGAGGTATTTTTTCCGTTGTCATGCGATTCAATACATTGTGTACCTTTTTGGGTCTTCCAGGTTGTCCTGTTCGTATTATCCTTAGTCTTCCAGGACAAATTCTTGGCACATCCTCCAGACTATCGGAACTTGAATCTTCATTTGCTGTACCAAAAGCTTTGCCATTACTTCCGTACTCGATGTCTCCTGTCAATGTTTCATCGATGCTTACAATTCGACCATCATCAGGTTCATTTGGTTGAGGTTCATTCTGTTGAAGTTGATTTGGTGACTGTTCATTTTCTTGCATATATATTGTAAGACAATCTTCTTTGGCTATTTCTTTTTCGTCTATCTCGAACTTATTTTCGTCGAAAATAACATCTCTTCTTTCAATTACCTTCCTTTGCTCTTTATTGTATAGACGATAGACTAAGGAATACCCTACCATAATGTAATCCCCTCCTCTCTTTTCGAACTTGCGCTTATGGGTTTTATTCAAAGCCAAACAATAAGAACCGAAAGTTCGTAAAGACTTACATTGGGTTTCTTACCATGCCATATTTCGTAAGGTGTCTTGTCTATCAGCTGCTTTGTGGGACTCCTGTTTCGCAAATAAGCCGCAGTCATTATTGCTTCTGCCCACAAATTTTCACTCACACCTGCATGCAACATCATGGTTCTTGCCATTTCTAACAGAGTTATATTTGCAAGTTCTGCCACTCCGTTCTGCTGAGGACTATACGGAACTGTTAATTGTCTTTTGATGCCATTGCTCTTCAAATATCTATCAAATTCCTTGTTGATATATTCGCCACCGTTGTCACTACGAAGTACCTTAATCTTTTTACCAGCCTGTTTTTCTACCAGCATTCGAAATTCCACGAATTTTGCTAAAACTTCATCCTTCGACTTCAAAAAATATACAAAAATTCTCCGAGATCTATCGTCTATAAAAGTTAGGAAATACTTTGAACCACCAACAGACGGAACTTTGATCGGCCCGCAAACATCACTGTGTATAACTTCCAATATTTCATTCGCTGAAGTTTCAGACTGTTACGGGAACGGTAGTGTATGGACTTTTCCAAGCATACAACTTTTGCACTTCGTACCATTTGATGTTTGGTCGATTTTCATGCCTCTTACCGTTTCCTTGGAATTGAGTTCACACAAACTTCTTAAATGTCATCATAAATACCTTTTCTTGACGATTTTCTAGCACAAACATGTCATAAATTTTTGATGCTTTTAAAATAATTTCATTACATTTCGTTGTAATGACAGTACTCGACTTGGTAAATGTGGCTTTTAATCCCAGGTTCACTGCATTACTAATGGAAATAAAATTTGCTTGTAGCTCTGGAGTATACAACACATTTTGCAATTTGATTTCACAATGTTCAGTGTTTACCAAAACTTCTCCTCTGCCTACAGCTCTCAAAAATTATCACCAGCCAATACAATTAATTCGTTCTTCATGTTCCTCGAATTTGGTAAATAATCTTCTGTCATTGCACATGTGTGCAGTTGCCCCACTGTCTAAATACCACAGCGATTTATTCAGCTTTCCTGCTTCTGCAACAGCTACCATCGTGAATGACTGATGTTTATTCTTGTTCTGATTTGCTTCGCACTTATTAACATAATGCCCAATTTGGCCACATGAAAAACATTTTCCTTTGAACTGCTTCTTCTTCTCACTCTTACCTTGAACTTTGTTCTTTGGTGTATATCCGGAAGCTTCATCGCCCTTTTCGCGATGCCTGTACGAGTTTGCTGCAAAAACTTGTTGTTCTGCCTTCGTATTTTGGCAAGTGCCGACCACGATTAAATTCATTGAACCAGTTTTTCATAGTCCTATAGGATGGTCCTTTATCGACATACAAAGATTTAATTTGATCGATACACTCTTGCGGTGATTATCCACGTCGAAAGTTGTGAAAAATTCTTGGACGAAAATGTTCACAAGTAAATTCAATTTTTTGCAAAGTGATTTTACGTACGTAAGTCTGGGCTAAAAACTGTCAAACTTTCCAACAAAAAATTCAAACGGCTCCGCGCAATACGCGATGTTGCCTAGGCCAGGTAGTTTTCGTGCAGCCCTCGTATATCAAGTTAATGTATGCGATGATTTGTATGCGATGCCTTAAAAACGTTAAATACATCCGCAAAGCATTCACAACTTGTGATTGAAATAATAAAATACACTGTGCAACATTTTTAAGGTTATCTTGTGCAAACAATTCCAACTGAGGATTTTTTGAAAATACAGACCCGAACGACAAGAAACCCTAGTTGGGTTTTGTTGTGTCAGATCCAGCTCGGATTTTATGGCCCTATCTAAACATGGTTAAATATTGAGTTTTTAAAGAAATTCGGGGCTATATCTCTGAAACCAATGCGAATGTTCTTCTGACCTCTAAAGCAAATTTGTAGATAAGGACAATAATAAAATATTTCGAGAAATAATGAACTCGAAAAACTACATTTATTGCCTCAAATTTCAAAATATATGCAAAAATTCTAAAATTTTCATACATTTGGCGCCGTATCTCCAAAACCGTTACTTTTTTCTGAATATTTTCTTTTGGAAAAATATTCCCTAGAATGTAATACACAACTCTTCAGAACATGCCATCGTTGTAAAATGCCTGTATGCCGTTGTTTTCAGTACATTTTTCAACGACGATTTAATAAAAATGTCAATAATGCAGTGAAATCCGAAATGTGAGAATAAACTGTTGGCGTGAACTGTGTTTGAAATACGTGTTGTAAAAGATATGATGCAAAATACCGGTGAAACAACATGAAGTAAGCAGAGTTTGAGAGATGTTCTAAATAATTGTTGAGAACTTTATTTGGAAGATTTTTGCAAAAGGTTACTTGGTTCAACTCCCAATATTTTAGCCGATACTGACCAAAATTTCAGCAATTATGTAAAATTTTCTATATTTTATAGATTTTGATGTCCTAGATGGAGTTTTTCTTATGTGGTTTTTTTCAAGAGATAAGTTCTTCTAGTTTAGTGCTACAATATTGCTAAAGACAGCAAGGCCAAATTCCTATTCGTTTCTGAGATAAATGCCAATGAAACTTATAGTTGATGGAATTGACAATATTTGTTACGAAAAAACATATTAATAAACAGTTTTCTAACTCCCTTTAAAATAAATTCTTTGTAAATAACACTGTGACACAAAATGGAGTTGAAAATCTAGGGCAGAGATAATTCTTTTTGGGAAGTATATGTATTAAGAATCCAGAGGGACAGATGCGCAGTGAGTCGAACTTCCGAGTTATGGCGTGATTAAGTTTCTGCTGAAGGCATCTGAAATTAGCGTTATATCTTTGTTAACTGTTGTTTTAGCTTATTTATGAGATGACATGTCTTCAGACAAATCGAATGAGGATTATTTTCGTTGAGCATTTCGACCTTCTAACTCGCTTCCTTCAATGTCCATTTCGCCCCTTATTTTAGGAACCGCTATAAAAGTACAACAAGATGACGTTTTTCAGCTTCGAAATTTTCTGCAAAAATGTCGCTCAGAAAATTTTATTGATAACTAATCGATTTTGTCTCGTTTTCATGGTAATTTTTGACATTTACCTGCTATTCACAGAAATGTTGGGTGGAACCTCCAAATGTTCTGTGAGTAGCCGGAAGGTTGGTTGATAGTCTTAAATCCCGGCTTTTGTGATCGTCTATAGGGAGGTCATAACACCCTATATAAATTAGACCTTATGATAGATTGCTGTCTGAAAGGTCATAATGTCCAAAATTATTTTTGAGACTATTTTATACAAACTTGGATCAATTTCGAAGATGGGCGATATCGGTCCAGTGGCGTGCACGATAACTATCAATGTCCGATTTTAGTTTCTATTTAGTTCCAATAAAAAGGTTTAGGCTTATTAATTAAAACGTGGGTTTTGTCGTTTTGATTTGCAATTCCAAAGTACATAATAGGACAATTCATTACGAATAATTGCCTTCGCTAAGTATACGCCAACCTGTTTTCTTCCTTTTAACTCAACATTTTTCATTGGATTTGTGACATTCTAAGTTTGCTGATTATTATTTAATACTATTTAAAAAAACTTGTCATTTATTATATCAAATCATCATTAAAATATTAATTATCTTTCAAACCACATTCTTTACGAGAATATTAAACTCCACCACATTCAACAAATCGTAGCACGATTACAAGGCAATTAAAATAACATTGCGGATTATATTACAACGACGACGTCGACGACCACCACCAAGTGGTGGCCAAGTCAAGATCATTTTGAAAAGTTCATCTAAATTGTCTACTTTAGTTTTCATTGGCGGTGCGTGACGTTGAACTTGAAGCGAATACCCACAACTGCAACAGCGAATGCCACTGCAATTGCAGAGCCATTGTTAATATCGGATAACAAACAAACAGACAATAAAAACAACAACAACAAGAGCAGTAATTGCAACCAAGCCAAGTGCAGCAGCCTACAAAATAACAGACAGCAACGGCTTATTTGCAACAATGAAAAAATTAAATGCAGTTGCAGAAGAAAAACATACGCCTGCAACCGTTAAGACCAGAAAAAATGTATAATAATTAGCTAATTACCCCAGCCATGTGTACCGACCGGCATTGCTTAAAAAATTAAAATGGTTGGTAAAATGCGAAGCGATGTAACGTTAGTTCAATGTGCAACAGGAGTTTGCATTTTGACGTAATTTTCTGTTTGAGCCATAAATAAAAAAGAAATCTAATAGTCAAGAGCTCAGGCCAACCATGCATGATCTATAATAGCAACACGCACTAACGCCTTGTTGAGTTATGTTTGCTGAAGCTGAAAAAATTAGGTCTATGAACATCAACCAAAAATCTTGTTTTCCGGGTAAGGTCAGTGGCGTAGTTTACATTTTATATTTTTTTATATTTTAAATTTTGTTTTTTTATATTTTATATATATGTTATATTTTGTATTTTATATATTTCATATTTTACATTTCATATTTTATATTTTACATTTCATATTTTGTATTTTAGATTTTATATTTTACAATTTATGTTTTATATTTTGTATTTTATATTTCCTATTTTCAATTTTATATTTTGTATATTATATGTATTTTTTATTTTACATTTTATATTTTATGTTTTCTGTTTTACATTTTATATTTTGTATTTCATATTATCCATTTTATATGATATATGTTATATTTAATATTTTATTTTTTATATTTTATGTTTTGTATTTTATATTTGATATTATACTAGCCGGCCCGGTCCGCGTTGCTGGCCCTTGAAACAGTTTTATGTTACCTTTTCTTAAGTCATCAATTATATTTTTGTTGCATCTTTAGTTAGTCGGTATTTGCAAGGGACTATAAATAAAAAACCTTCAGAAATGTAATTCATCAGCTGGAATAGTATAACTGGAAGTGTTTGTTTGAAATCTAAACGTGGATTGCTTAATAATTTCTCCAAGAATCGGTCTTAAGCTTCTATGGAATTTTTATGTACCAACGTACATTCGTTCCAGATTCCTTTAAACTCCTATAAGGAGCATAGGACCACAACAAAGATTTCGTTGTGGTTTCATTAATCATCCGATTCTGTTGCCAGGGCTGCTGGCTAAAGCATATTTAATATAACACATGTTGCTCTTGAATCAAATTTAAATGGAAGGTGCTTACACCTGAGAAGTTATTGCTGACTCTGAAACTACAATGTTCATAGATGAGAAAAATCAAAAAAAAAAAAAAAAAAAAAAAATCGCCGGAGCTTTGCTTGGAAACCGCAAGTTCTATCGAAATGGGACTAAGGAAAATGTTGTAGCTATGCAAATTCTCTACCTGATTGGCTTTCTTGAGGTGTTCGTAGTTTTTACCGTTATTGAGATATAGAAGTTTAAATTAGGACAATGGATTGACTCCTCTGGCCATTCAGCCATTTCGGTGGGATATTGACGTCACAATTTTCAGTACTACGAAAATCGGAAGGTACCGTTCTAAGGGGGGCTATATCGAAACGTGGACCTATACCGACGACTTTTAGGTGGAAATGGGGCAATATGAAAGCGTGGACCTGTACAGACAAATTTCTGGCGAACAATTTTTTATCACATTGAAGACTAAATACCAAATGTCAGCCATTTTGGTGGAATATTGAAGCCACAACCTTCAAAATGCGAAAAATCGGGAGGTACCTTTCCATGGGGGCTATACCGACAAAAATTGCGAGCTGTATCTTGATTTCAACAGACAGATGGACGGACGGACAGACGGACATGGCTTAATCGATATAGAATTTTTGCTGATCATTAATATATATACTTTATAGGGTCTCCGACGAATATTTCGATATGTTACAAACGGAATGACAAATTTAATTATACCCTCCATATTATGGTCGGGCCTTTAGGTCCGAAATAAGGACCTTGGGTGGGTGACACAACCACCAATGCGAATTCATTTTCAAACCGATACGTTTGAAAGATTTCTTTTTTCAAAATAGGGCCAAGGGTCATCCCTGTACATTCTCTTAAAAATTTCCATGAAAACCGGTTCAGTAGTTTTGGATATATAACATATTTAAGAAGTGGACGTGTCTATACGGAGCATACATACTAACATACACAACTTTAAATGCTACCATCTATATATATAAAAAAGGATGATGTTAGTTACTACGCTTATAACTCAAGAACGGCTGAACAGATTTTGACAATTCGCACCAATTCGGAATGGTCTCATGGCAGAAAAGGATAAAACCTAAAAAAATCGCGAAAATTAGCGAAAAATTTGCAAAAATATTTTTTCAATAAAGTCGAGCTTCGCGTTTGGAGTAAATCTTGGCACTTATTTGGACAGTTTTTGGCGAAAATTGTATTTGCACCTACTGTGAGGGTCCATTGTACGCCTCTGTTTTGTCAATTTTTGAAAGTTGTATAGAATTTTTTATTCGCAATCAAATTTCATTTATTTTCAAGCGGCTTTTTAGTAAATTAACAGCGAAAATGGTTAAAAGGGCTTAGTTTAGAGTTTGTAAAGATTAGTGGTGGTTTCGGTCAGATACCGATTGAAAAGACTAAGATGATAATGCCAAAAGTTGTTTCCGCAGTTTTGAGGAAAAAGGTGCAGATCCACAAAATTGGTGGGTTAATTGAAACATCAAGAGCTCCGAGGTAATTTCATTGGAAGTGAAGTTGTGGCGTATATGTATACTTTTAAACCGTAGGTAAAGAAATCTTCGAAAGATAAACTTCCGATGTATGCGGTATAATATTTAAGCTGTACCAGGTATATTTTGATACTGTTTAGATTCTGTCATGATACAAAAAAGATGCCCCTACTGTAAAAGGAGTATGAATTCAATCAATTTAGTTCCCGCAGAGCTGGAAGGCAATTACAAACGGCCAAATACATACATACAAACATACATATGTACATTGGCACTGTTGGTACACTGCATGTATGTCACTCGAAAAAAGGATGATATTCAAAATTGGAAAAAACAAGAAATCTGAGGTATTGGAGTTTTTTGGTCGAATTTTCTAACAAATATTCTTTATCGACGACATAAGTAGGTAAATACTTATTAATCGTTAATTAGTTTGTGATATTAATTTGACTATGTTATTTACGTCGAAATTAAATATAGGGTGACCAAGTAATCGACAACAGCCACGTGTTAGTGTGACAAGACTTCAAGCATCCGAAACACACAAAGAACGGCAACTAATAGAATAGCTCTGTCCATGTTACCAGAGCCATTGCATCTAATACCGAATTTGCAGTGCAAGTAGAATTCGGGGGATCACATTAAATGGAGAAGTCAGAAAAAATAAGTAAAAAAGCGTTAATTTCGACCGGGCCGAACTTTTTATACCCTCCACCATAAAATATTCTGAACTAAAACGGAATAATTATATTCTTTCCTGTCCACAATTTTAGATGAAGATATTTTGTGAGCTCTGATACCTAAATAAGGTAAAAAACATAAAAAATGTATTCAATCGGTAAGGAACCTTATATAGGGCTATATCAAAGTGAAAAGCGGGAGGTACCGTTATATAGGGGCTCTACCAAAACATGAACCTATGTTGACAGTTTTTGGTGGAGATGTTTTGTGATTACTAGGAACCTCAACTGTCAAATTACAGGTAGTTCGGTTAAAAAATTTAGCTAATATCCTCAAAATACCGATAATCGGGAGGTACCGTTATATGGAGGCTATACCAAAACATGGACCTATGTTGACGGTTTTTGGTGGAGATGTTTTGTGACCACTGGGAACCCCAAACGTGAAATTACAGGTAGTTCGGTCAAAAAATGTAGTTAAAATCCGCAAAATACTGAAAATCGGGAGGTAGCGTTATATGGGGGCTATACCAAAAAGTGTTCCGATATAACCCATCTTCGAACTTGACCTGCTATGGAAAAAAAGACGCTCGGGTGCAAAAATATAGCGCTCTAGCTCAATTATGGCGAACGCTAGAGTGATTACAACAGACGGACAGATAGACAGGCAGACGGTCATGGCTAGATCGTCTTAGAATTTTATCCTGATCAAGAATATATGTGCTAATGATTAGTTCGATGTGTTACAAACAGAAAAACAAACTAAATATACCCTCCATTCTATGGTGGAGGGTATAAAAACAGACGAAGGTGGTTACCTGATAACGATCGGATCAAAATGGGTAAATAGGTTAAAATGGGTTAATTGATTAAAACGCAAATTTAAATAAGCACTATATTCAGCATTAAATTCAAATTCATATTCAATTGCTTTAGTGAAATATCGTGTTCAGTGGTGGAAACAAGAATTGCAGAAAACCATCGATTATGAAACGAGTAGGGCGTTATGATATTATTTTGCTTCAACTGCGCTACCAACTATTTTTATTTACATCGCAAAACGTGTTATTTGCTTAAAAAATATATCTTAGTCTCGATTTAGAGTTACCTAATTTGTTTCGCGGCTATTGTCAGTTTATAGAAGAGAGAGTCGAGGAAAATAGAAACACTTTGCCTCTCAGTACCTTCTCTCTTCGTCAAACTGACAATTGTCGAAAGTACAACTGTCTAATCTGCATCTGCTTCAAAGATCGTCCTAAACAGTTCAAACCAAAGAAATATTTGCCATTGAACAAGGTGATAGCAATAATAGTACCATAGGTTTGAACCAAAGCCATAAAGTTCTGTACCTAACAAACTGCGAGACGAAGTTCGCCGGGTCCCCTAGTTTTTAATACTTTAACAAGTAAAAAAGTATGAGTCGGCTTTGCCGACTGAGATATACCCTCAGCCTGTGCAAATTGAAACACTTTTTTCACAAAAAACTTATGTATTTTGGGGGTTTCAACTTTGTCGTAATTGAGGCAGCGAATGTAAGTTGCTTCAACAAAAATCAAAGTGATTCCATAGAAGGTCTTAATGTGGACTTATCCAAAATTTTGTGTGGGACGTACGGGGTGGAGTGGACAAATATAGTCCATATTCGAACCTGATCTATATCTGGTAGATATTATGAGAATGTGTAAAGTATGGACCAAATCGGTCACTCCCATCAAGAGTTATCGTGAGCACAATTTGTCCGAATATTTTTGAACTTTTGTGGGGTAGGTACCTGAAGGAGTGGACCGATATGGCTTATCTACAAACTTAAACTAAGTTTGAAAACTATATTACGAAGGCCAAATTTTCGTCGGAATCGGCATATCCGTTCGAGAATTATCTTGCGCTTCCACCCACACATATGGTGTCATAGGGTTTGTTTTTCAACTTTCAGGCTATTTTTCAGGAAGTATGGACTTGCCCCTGAGAAAACTTGTACCTTCGTATAGGGGACAGTGAATACAAAATGTTACAACAAAAACCAAGGTGATTCGAGAGCAGTTCCTAAACTGAACTTTTCAGAAATTTTGTGTGGGAGGTACTCGAAGGAGTTTACCGATTGAGTCCATATTGGAACCTTATCTAAGTCTGGTAGCAGTTTCATAATGTGCAAAGTATATACCAAATCGGTTACTCCCTTCAAGAGTTATCGTACGCACAAATTTTCCGAACATTTTCGAA
Source organism: Musca autumnalis (assembly GCF_047663935.1). Classification (NCBI taxonomy): domain Eukaryota; kingdom Metazoa; phylum Arthropoda; class Insecta; order Diptera; family Muscidae; genus Musca; species Musca autumnalis. Next base: position 200,126,222 of record NW_027411866.1, on the reverse strand, counting down.
CTTTTGTGAGGGAGGTACCGGAAGGAGTGGATCGATATAATCCATCTTTGAACTTGAACTAAGTTTGGACAAAATATTACGAAGTTATCTTGCGCTCCAACCACTACGCACGGTGTCATAGGGTTTTTTGTAACTTTCAGGCTATTTTCTCAGGAAGTATGGACTTGCCCCTAATGAAACTTACAGCGTCGTATAGAGGACAGCGAATACAACTTGCGTAGACAAAAATCAAAGCGATTCGAAACCAGGTCCTAAACTGAACTTTTCCGAAATTTAGTGTGGGAGGTACCCGAAGGAGTAGACCGATTGAGTCCATATTGAAACCTCATCTAAGTTAGGTGGAAATTACACGATGTGCAAGGTATGGACCAAATCGGTTATTCCCTACAAGTGTTATCGTGCGGACAATTTTTCTGAACATTTTTGAACTTTTGTGGGGGAGGTACCTGAAGGAGTGGACCGATATGGCCCATCTTCGAACTTAAATCAAATCTGGACAAAATATTTCGATACCCAAAAATTGAACCGAATCGATTGATCCGTTCGAGAGTTATCGTGCGCACCAGCCAGACAGACCGACAGAAAGACAGACGGACGGACATTGCTAGATCTACTCAAAATTGTCTGCAACGGATATCGTACAAACATACTTGGGGTCTAAAATCATTATTTCGATGAGGCACATTTTTGGTCGTATCAAAGTGTAAATACCCTCTTTAGCCTAAAGGCTGAGGGTATAATGAGCAAATAAAGGAGATAAGAAAGCGCCCTCTACCGGTTCAGTGCTGTGTATGGTGCATGAAATCAGCCAAATCCAAATCTGAACCGATTTCAATATAGTTTGACAAATTTATTTCTAGACCAAATTCCGTTACTTATTCCAAATTTGGAGACTGTATCTGTAACCGTTCGTTAGATGTCAGCATACAAAAGCAAAATTTTGTGGAGGTACCTCCGATCCCGAGGCTATATCTCCAGATCGATCGGCTCAGCGGTTTTCGAGTCCATAAATTACAAACAAACGTATTAACATTTTTCTATTTTATATATCGCCCATTTTCTCAAAGTGTGACACATTTCAAAAAATCGAGTTTCGAGAAAAACGCATTTTAAGTTGACGATTGAAATTTGACTTCCCAACTTAAAAAGATTATTACACAAAAACTAAAATAACTACATGGACCCTACTTCGATATCACTGCTAAATTTCTGTGCAAGATCAAGCGTGATTTGAAGTGTTTTAGTGCATCATAAACTCAAAAAAAAAAATTGTTGTTGAATAATGCCAAAATAGAAGTCGTAGAAAAAATAGAAAATTTCTCAGAAAACGCATTTTTTTAGTTATGCCACTCTTTGAGTAAATGAGCGATATATAGATATTTTATGTTTTATATTTGATGGTTTATGCTCCCCCAACACCTCCTCCTCATTTCACGTCCAGACGCTAAAAAATCATTGCCCAAATCTCTGTTCACCAAATTGCAAAACCCGTTCAATTGCACAAGCTCCAAATAGTCCAAATACAACAAAAAATCTAAAAGAAAAACACATTTTACTAATGAGTCTGCAATGAATGATGAAAGATTAGAAATGCTAAAACGTATTTGAACACTTACAGCTTATTTGGCACTTTCATGAAACCTGTATAATAAATTTAAGAAAATCTTGTAATCCGATCAACGGGATACTTTTGGGCATATGTATGAATGTACTGTGCTGGAGTAAGAGACAGAAATTATTATTGCTTGCTATTAAAATTAAAAATTATGTTTCTTTAGTTTATTGATTTACTACAGGTTTGTTTGGTTTGGACCTAATTGCGAAAAAAGGAGCTGTAGCCAGCCAAGATACACAAGGATTTGTCAATATTATTTGGTTTGTGTTGCCATGTGGAAAAAGTTGTTTCTTGTTGAAAGATTTGTTTGAATTTGACTACTAAAGTAACTCATTTTTGGGAGGTCTAAGTTATGGCTGGGTAAGCAGAAATGAGTGCTTCTGGAGGAGTCCACAAGTTAAGGATACTGAATATTTTTTTGCGAGTTATATCAAACGCCGCGAATTTGGAGGAGAATATTTCTATTAATCCTTTATAAAGTAACTGATGATTAAAAGTGTCTAAATACCTAAACTAAAATCGCATTATTATGGCCCGATTATTCCATTTTTTCCTTCGGTCGAGCAAGAGAAGCAGAAGAAGCGGATGTTAAAGGACTTAGGGTTAAGGAGAACAAATTCCTCTTCATACATTACCACACTATTCTCCCATCTGATTACATCTGGACATAAATATCTAATACTTTCCGTAAAACCATTGACATATTATCTTGACTTTTTAATTTTTTAAGGTTTCCCAATATCGACTTTCTCAATTTTTTCAACTATCTCTATTCCATATCACAAATGTACCATGGAATATTTTTTTCAAATTGCCGATTAATATAACCATAAAACTTTCCCATAAGTCAATGATCCTTTGACTTTAAAATTGCTAAACTTGCCGGTACTGCTGTTGTTGCTGCTGCCGGTGTTGCAAGTAGTTGTTAGCTCAATTAATATGTTTGAAGTTAAAGCAATTCGTCGTTTTACTTGCTTTGTTTGTTGCCATGCCTTGCCTTGTTTATCTGTCTGTTAAGCAGCTTGTTTGTTTGAAACAAACTAAAACCAACCGGCAACTTTTTGTGGATTGGGAAATAACAGCGTCTGTCGATGTTATGACAACTACATATAACAAAATTTTTCGCGATTAGAGTTAGCGCCATGCAGTCACGTTTTCGGTTTTGTTTGTTTTATTTTGTTGCATGGAGTTTGGCACCAAGTGATACCAACTAAACTGAAACTATCATTTCGAGAACTGGTTGGAGATAAGGCTTCTTTATGTCGTCCCACCAACTAATGTTTAAATAATATTGGAAAAGTTGGGAAAAGTTTAGTGGGCATATGGGCACACACGCACAGACATATGTTACGTAAATGAAAAGTTTGTCTTGTTTTTAGAAGATTGAGTATCGAAATGTTTTGGCGGTGTTGAAATGTGAAAATTGATTTGCAAACTTATTTCCAAAGTGGGCATACATTTAAAATAATTTTTATAATCACAATAGGTTAGATGGAAATTACTATACTTTTTCAAAACTGTAGAGTATTATGGCTTTCTACTAAGAAATATAGACGACCTCTAAGGTCAGTGGAGAGTACTCCATAGAAGCCTACAGACAATGGACATCCACTACATTTTATTATCAACTCTCTAGGAGAATAGGCAACATTGAAAAGCCGCAATTAACCTAACAATCATAAACATGTGTGCAGCATTTTCATTTATCGTAATTGTCGGCATATTTTATTTAAACAAATTGCTTAAATGAACATATTTTTTTAAAACTAATCAATTCCCCATTTCAAAGTAAAATGATTTTTTTTACAATGAAAAAAGAAATTGCTTATTAATTATATCTCATCATTGTTTTCTTTTCTTCTGTCGGCGAAAATTTCTCAAATTTATTACAACATTGCATGTTGAAAATAAATTATTAAACATCAAAAGATTTGTAGTTGATGAAAAATTATTTGAATTAATGGAAAATGCTGTATTTCCTTATTTGATAAAGACATTCAGTGCTCATCAATTTTAAATATGGAAAGTTTTTTCAATCATCTTTTAAACTAACGATAACAATGTTGAGTTTGAAAACGTGTATTGTTTTAACTAATGGATCAATGGCGTATAAGTTATGGCAATATGCATACGTACACTACACAGCACTATAGGTAATTTGCCCTGTTTTTGAGGCAAAAAGTCGATTTTGCAACTTTTAATAATAATAATTTTTTAGTTGGCATTGAAAAAAGAACATGTCAAAATTTATTAATATGAATGACATTTTTCAAAATAGCGTCATTATCGCGGTTTAAATTGCAGTCAAAGTGAGAATTTCGAAGAAGAACTAAAAAAATATATATTGTAAGGGATATTTCAATGTACCTAAAACCGCGGAAAAATAAACCAAATATAAATATATGTAAAATGGAATAGATTGGCAATTGCGAGAGGAATTTATTACATATATAATATAGCTTAAACATTTTGAACACAACAAGTCAGAAATAAATATTTTATTTTTCTTAAACTCACTTCATATAGACTTACACTAAATTGGCCGTGTTTGGCCATGATTTTGCCACCTAGAACGCTTTACTGAAAGTCTTCTGCATTGGTATTACTAGGTTTCAAACCCCGATTTTGCCCGTTTTTTGATATTTATGAGATTTTATTAGGTTACTTCTCAATAAAAAGTCTTAAAATTGTGGAAGTTTGGTTTGAGGAAATAAATAATAAATGTAAAAAATATTGTTGTTTACAATTTCATTGCAAGTAAAATAAGTAATGGCGATAAGTTGTTCGGTATATCCGTGGTTTTCTATAAACGGTGCGGCATTAGTAAGCTTTATTTTATCTCTCTATTACATATTAATCATTGATACGGTTTAAAGGAGTACTAAACTCGTCTTTATAAACGTATGTTCAAAAAATATACAAAACTGTAGTTTAAATTCGTTGGAAAATCTCCTCGCGGGGACAACATTTTTGTTACTTACTACCGTGATCGTTTTCATCAGTCTGTTGTGTATAAGAAAACTAATGAAAATGGCATTGGAAAAAATAGCTTTGTTCGTTATATACGTAGTTGCTTATAACCGTTGTTCCTTATATCCGAATTTATCTGTAAAAATCTTTGTATTATCTCACTTTTACACATAAATAATTTAAAAAGTTAAAAAATCCTTTAAATCCGCTGTTATTAATTTTTGCCTCAAAAACAGGGCAAATTACCTATAGTGCACAATGGGAAAAATGAAGATCTAGCGCGCAGAAAATAAAAGTCAATGTTTTATTTTATGTTTATTCATAATTATGATTGACAATTTTACTTAATTTATTGATATATTTGGCCGATATGAATTATTTTATATAATTTTTTTATATAACTGCCATAGGGAGTTACCTCCCGATTTATGTAATTTTGATGATTTTAGCCGCATTATCCAACTGTAATGGCTGACATTTTGTATTTAATCTTCGTTGGGGGTATAAAATATTCCGACAGAGAATTGTCGGTCAGGTACAACTTTTGATATAGCTCCCATATTTGGTAATTTTGAAGATTTTAAACGCATTATCCAACTGAAATGGCTCAAATTTGGTATTTAGTCTTCGTTGGGGGTATAAAATATTCCAACAGAGAATTGTCGGTACATGTCCACTTTTTGATATAGCCCCCATAGGAGGTACCGCCCGATTTTGGTATTTTTGAAGATTTTAGCCGCATTATCCAAATGAAATGGTCGAAATTTGGTATTTAGTCTTTGTTGGGGGTATAAAACATTCCGACAGAGAATTGTCGGTACAGGTTCACTTTTGGATATAGCCCCCATAGAAAGGTACCGCCGATTTTCGGTATTTTTAAAATTTCACCCACATCATCTAAACGAAATGGCTGAAATCTGATTTGAATATACATAATTTATGGTAAAGGGTGTAATAAAAGTTTAAAATCACCCCATTCTGCACTTTTTGGTAATAAAAACTTGTTTTTTTGTATTTTATTAAATTCATTTTTATTTATCTACATTACTTAAATATTGCCCCAGCGCCATTGAGGCATTATTGAGGCTTATTTTATATTAATATTTCATTTTGTTTTTAAAGAACGGTTAGCATTACTTTAATTACATCAAATAAAAATACATGAAAATAAAAATGTTATTATTTATATGATTTCAGATGACTTACGTCAGAAGCATTCCTACATTTGTTGACAAGAAAGACTTTAGTTCAGTTTTAAAGTGAGATATTTGTGATTGATTCTTAATGTGATTGGGCAAATGGTTAAATTCTAAGCATCCACTATGTTCAATACGTTGTTTTGTCATTTCCAAACGACATCATTTAACTCCTAAATTTGTACAGTTCCTCGTGTTTACCAATTGGCATTGAATTGAATTGAGTTGAATCCAATATTCCTTACAGATTTATACATATATGTCAGGATCTGTAATTTATAGCATCCATACAATGGAAGTACATCTCTGCAAACATTATTATAAAGATCGTACGTTGGGTATAATTGAGGCAAGTTAAAAACAATCTTTAGAGCCTTATTCTGCGTCCTTTGAAGTGACTTCAAGTGAGTAGTTTTCTTATGTGCATATATAATTGCCCAGGGACGTACGCAGGGGGGGGGCACGGGGGGCCCGGCCCCCCCCCCGAAATGGTTTGATCTGACTAGATTTTTTGAGCTACTTTAACATATTTTTACGTTTTTTCTCTAAAATAATTTTTTGTTTTTGAAATTTCAAATGAAAACTTATATTGTTCTGAAGGTTATGTACTGAAAATGTACTTTATTAAGAAGTTGTCTAAGAAATATTTAAACATTTTTTCTTTAAATACTCTTTTTGAGAGAAACTTCCAGTAAAACTGAATTCCTTCTTTTGCCCCAAGTCAGTCTTGTGGAATTCTGTAATGAATATAAAGGCCTTGAAGCTTTAAACTCATTGCGTATTCAAAACGTTTACAAATTCAGTATTGTACGGATTAGAAGTACATGAAAGGAAATGTCTATTGGACAATATGTACGACATATCAAGGTTTCTCTGTGGAGTATATCTCGAAAAACAATTAGAAACTTGTTTTACTGTCTTAATCAAAATTTTGTATTCCTATTTTATATCAACTTATTTCTAAATATTGTGAGAAAGTAATGGAGAAAAATTTATTAATTATTAATTTATTGTTGTGTATCATAAAGTGATAATATCTGCTATAAATAGCATGCACATCTGATTTTTTTCCAATTTGCAATTTGTATTGTATGTCATGGCGCTCTTGAACCAACTTTAAGTGAAAGAAGGTTACACCTGTTTTTATTGGTGGTTCATAGATGAGAAAAATAAAAAACAACAAAATCGCCGAAGCGCTTTTTAAATAAATCGCGGTCAAAGTTCACATTTTTTGGGGTTTTTTAGTTTTTTTTTTATGATTTTGCTGTGAAATGGAACTAAAGAAAATTGCAGTGAAAATTCTCTATAATATTGTCCTTTATGATATTTTCGTAGGTTTCATTTCACTGACTGTATCGTCTTAAACTTATATACCTCAAAAATGGTACTACCTAGAAAAAAATTACGAATGCCAATCTTGTAGAGAATTTTAGCAGCTATAAGATTTTTTTCTAGTCCCATTTCGATAAGACTTGCCGTTTTCAAACAAATCGCGAAAACTTAAAAACTTTGGCCGTGATTTATTTAAAAATCCCTGCAGCGATTATTTCTTAGTTTTGGATTTTTCTCATCTATGAACATTGCTGTTTCAGAACCCGCAGAAATTCCCAGTTGTAAGCTCCTTTCATTTAACGTTGGTTCACGAGCACCGTGATAGTGTACCCTCAGCCGTTAGGCTAATGATAAAAATGTACCTCAGCGAAATAATGATTTGACGAAACCCGCGTCAAACAATTTGGAGTTGATTTATTCCAGTTCATCCGAACAGATCAATAGATTTGGTCTAAATTTTGGATCTCCCAATATTTTATCCAAACTTTAAGTCATATCGGTCCACTCCTTGGACATTTTCCCCGCAAGACTTCAAAAAGTTTCCCTATAATCTTGAGCACAATAACTCCCGAAAGTCCAAATCGATTTTTGTGAGACATAGATTAGGTTTGAATATGGATTATATCGATCAGCTCTTTCAGGTTCCTCCAACACAAATTTTCAATTATCCGATTTGACCGAAACTTTGAACGTCCTAAAATTACTTCCTTACGTACATATATCAGGACCAAGAGAGTCAATTCGGGACAACATCTTCGGATACATCCCTCACAAAATTCAACATAAGTGTAGTTTAAGGGCTATTCGAAGAGTCATTGCACATTTTGACCAATGGTACTCCTTGCTGTCTTGTTTACAGTGATATCGTATTTTTCGTGAGTAAGTCCTTGGTTATGTCAGGAGTGGTCCAAAAGCTCTAAATCTTACGGCGACTAACTAAATTGACGGCTTAACACCATAACTATCAAAAGGAATGACTTCCAAAATGGACTATATCAGTCGATTCTTTAAGGTATCTTCTGTACAAAAGTGCAAAACATTTGGGCTTTCTTTAAGCCAAATTTTTGAGCACAACATAAGCATTTATCCGCAACGCCAACAATCGTGAAATTGTATACCCCAAATATTATCCATATTATCTGAAACTTCCTGGATATACAATTAATAGAAAATTTTTTGGCTATGTAGCCCGTATTCGATTCGATATTAAAGTTTTAACTCACACATGCTGTCACTTTTTAATTGTTTTCCGGAAAACAAAAGTTATGAATTTTCATAAGTTTGCCTCTGCTGTGCCGACAGAAGTGATTGGTCTTTGGAAAGTTTTTAATGTCATCGAGTCCATAAACTTCTAGTCGTACAATTCAGATATTAATAAGTGGCAACAACATCCATTGAGGTATCAGATGGAGTTTTTCGACTTAACCCATTTTTTCAGGACTATCAAACAGTACTGCGTGTTGGATTCGGAGTCTATGAGTCGTTGATTGTATCGCCCGGCTCTTGATAAAAATGTTTTCTTTTTTAATGTAATTTTCTGAGTTTTTAGTTGGTTTTTACGGACTTTATCGCTTTTGGTAAAATAGTAAAGTTTTGGTGTCATTAAAGAAAATTATTTTCTTGCAATAATAAAAAAACTAATTTTAATGGGACTGAAATTAGTGTGTGATATCTGGATATGTACTTTAAAGAAGAAAAGGCTTTCGGGCCGAACTGTTTATATCCTCCAACCACTGTATATCTCTATTTGACATATTCGCGATTGCAATCCCTGTATTCGAAGGTGGATCTATTTTCACCACTTTTTGCTTGGAGGTTCTCCCACAAAAGGATTTCCAAAATCCATTTTACTTACGATATTTTTAAAAATTATGCTAATTGCCTTGAATTATAGAAAATCTTTCGAAAGCTATTTTCTGTGGGATTTAGAACCCAAAATGCCAAATAAGAGGTAATGCAATTGCTTCAATTCCGTTGGAGAATTTGGTTAAACTTCACTTTCAATTCTATACATCCAAGGACTAACATTCCAAATTTCAATCTTGCTTCTAAAATATTGTGATCTCTCTATTGAATGTATATACTTTGTGGCAATATTGCATATACATACATAAAATCAACTAAAAAACCTTTAAAATAGCTCTATGTAACCATACACAACATTTTTAATTTTCATGATTTTTGGTCAAGTTGGGCCCCCCCCCGAAATGAAATCCTGCGTACGTCCCTGTAATTGCCATATAATTCAAATGACTTTGCACTAGTGAATTATATAGTAAGCGTTTGGTTTTAATATTAAACTTATTTCTGAACTTTCGTAGAATTCCAATAGCAGGAGCAATTTTCATACGTAATGAGTCCATGTGTACATCCCACGTCAGATTGTTTTGCATATGTATGCCTAAGTATTTTACAGACTGACTTTCAGATATGCTTTTTCCTCCTATGGAAACATTAAAGTTGGAGTCAATTTGTGGACATCGAGGTCTAAACCTTATTATTTTCGTCTTATTGGGATTAACTACTAGTTTATTAATTCTGCAATATTCCATTAAAACTTCTGCATCATGTTCCATTTGGGCCTTTAGAACCAGCTCATGATTATATGGAAATAAGAGGGTTATATCATCCGCATACATAATTAATCTCCCACATAGATTTAAATTCGATATGTCGTTGAGAAATATAGTAAACAACAAGGGGCCCAGAACACTACCTTGTGGATCTCCGTGTTCTACTACACCAATGTCTCCTTTTATTCCGTCTACTTCAACAAACTGTTTCCTGTTTTGGAGGTAGTTTTTCACAAGTTTGAGCTCTTTGCCTAGAATACCATAGTAAGGCAATTTTGTAAGTAGGATCTCGTGGTCAATTAGATCAAAAGCTTTGGAGAAATCATACAAGACCGCACCAACTCCGCCGAAGTTTGCATCCAGACTTTCACAAATTAGGTTCACAACATTGACAACAGCTTCCTGGGCCCCGCTGCATTTTTTAAAACCAAATTGCATTGAATACATTTGCCCAGTTTGCTTCAGAAAATCTGATATCTGCTTATGAATTAACTTCTCGTGTAGTTTGTCTATTCATGGTAATAAAGCTATGGGTCTAAACTCGCAAGTTTTATAAGCATTTTTTGATTTGGGAATTGGGACTATTTTAGCAAATTTTAGGACATCAGGATAAATAGATGTATCTATTATTTCATTAAAAATGACAGCTAGATGTTCGCTGATATGTGTTTTTGATCCAATTAATACTCTACCACCAATACCATCATAACCGGGACATTTACTGGTATCAATATTTCCAATCAGTTCTTCCATTTCTGTTTTATCTACAGCTTTCAATGAAAATATTTCTTGACATTGGCTTAGGCTGTCTAGATCATTGCAGTGATCACTTTCTCGACATGTAATGTTATCTTTTAAGATCTTTGGAATATTTAAGAAATATTCGTTAAACATGTTACACATGACTTTGCCATCATTAACAATTTCATCCGTATCATTTCTTAAACATATTTTCCTAATTTCCTTCCTCCCCAAGCATTCATTTAAAAACTCCCAAGATTTACGAGGGTTTTCACTTATGTTCTCTAACCCCCAGTTTATGTATTTCGAAACGAAAATGTGTGCGCATGAAACACACCCAAACTTTAGTTTTTGAAATATTATTGCCTTTGCTTTTACTTCAAAACAAAAAACAAATTTGAATAACACACTCAAATTTGGTAGTTTTTCTTGCGCATTCATTTTCTTATCGACATACATGAACAGGCTGTAAATTGTGGCTCACATACGAGTTCATGCTTTTTTTACTAGCTATTTTTATTACTCGGCTTATGTTTTTCAAAGTATATTCCGTTGCCGCATCTCTACCATTCTTTCTTCTTTTGGCCAATAATTTTCTTTAACCCATTTCGTACTTGGTGTTCGATTTTTCGAACAGTAAAATCACTTTTTTTCAAAAAATATTTATGGATTAAAATGGTTACATTTTAAACAAGTTTTGGTATATGTATAAAGTATAATCTGTCAGCAAATAAAAAAATTGTTCCCTGGGAAACCCCCCCTCCCCCTCGATGATAAGGGTAGATTTTTGAAACCTATATTTTTGGATACTTTTTAAATTAATTTAAAAAAATTATAAAAAAATGAAATTATAAAATTAATCATGGGGAATTATTGTCAATATATGTTTCACATAATATAGAGAACAGGATTTACATGCGCAAGCGCGACTTTACAGTTGTGCAATACATATCGATGGGTATATCAAAACGTGGAAATATACTGACAAGTTGCGGGGAAAAGTTATTATAGCACGATATAAGACTAAATACTAAATTTCAGCCATTTCTAAAGGATAGTGCGGCTAAAATCCTGAAATACCCTAAAATCGTTAGGTACCCTTCAACGGAGGTTATATAAAACGTGAACCTATGCTGACAAAAATCTGGAGGAAAGTTAAGTAGCCTCAAAAAAGACTAAACATGTATTAATCTACAGCCATTTCTGTAGAATAATTCAGCTAAATCGCAGAAATATCCCGAAACTCGGACGAAACCGTTCTATGGGGGGCAATCCAAAACGTGGACCAGTGCTGACACATTTCGAGGAAAGGTTTTGTAGGTCCAAAGAAGTATCAATACCAATCTTCAACCATTTTTTCATACAAAAACGGTGAAATAAATCAATAAAACGGCTAATAAATAAATTTTATTTTACTTCTATACATATAGATAGCTTAAGCGCCAGTGTTCGAAATTTCGAACACCACTTTCAGGGAAAACGAAAAATCTAAAAAAAATTTGATTTTTGACATCAGTGTGTCCTAATTACCCTAAAAAAAGTGCTTTGTTTTTAAAAAATAAATAAAAAATTTGTCTCGGTACGATATAGGTTAAACTTCCTTAACGCTTGGAGATTATGATTTTCCCATGGAGTCAATAATGATTTTGATGAAACTTTAATTTCTTTGATCACGGTATGTTCTTTTATACCTTCTGAGATAATCGAAGTGATGTTCTTCATATCAATCGAGGGGTTGCCGGTGTAATGAAAATTGGTGGAATTATTTCGAATATGTGTTATTATGCTATTAATATTCTGTTGCTTAATAATTTTTTAGTGACCTGAATATTTGTTAGGCTACTTTCTAATTGGCACCATATGACATTGTGATCCGATAATTCACATTCTATCGAATCAATAACACTGCTCAACAAAATTGAAAAAGTTGAATGTTTCAACCGAAGTTGTTGTTGTTTCTAAATGAAATCGGCGAGCTATTTTCAAATCTGGTCACGGTTTTTCTCCATCAGCTCTTGTTCTTGAGATATATCTCAAAATCGGTTTTTACGAGTTTTGCCCAGAATTTGGTTATTTTCGGATACAAACAAATATTTTTTTGCGGGTTTTTCGACACTAATATATTAAGAAGATGTTGTACGCTCGATACAAAACGTTTTTTGAAATAATTATGGCGAATATTTATCAAAAAATATAGAAAACATACGATGAATCTTGTAAAAATTGCATATTTTGAGTACTTTAAGCTGTAATTACGTCATCGGGGGAAGTCATAGAAGCTTCATATGGCATTCCGGATATGCTCAGGGTGTCTGCTATATAGTCCTGTATTCAAATATTTAATATAAAGTTCATAGCGCCCACGATTCGATTATAACCTAAAAATCGTCATGAAGACTGATAAAGGGAAGTCATTTACCTGTGATATCATTACCAAGTATGCCATTTACTTTTCAATGGCAGTCTTCATGACTATTTTTAGGTTATAGGCGAATCGTGGGCGCTATGAACTTTATATTAAATATTTGAATACAGGACTATATAGCAGACACCCTGAGCATATCCGGATTTGGAAATAGCTCGCCGATTTCATTTAGAAACAACAACAACTGCGGTTGAAACAAAGGTCGTGTTGACCAGTGTAATCAATCTATCAGCCACATTGCTATACACATGATCAATAGATGTGTTACTACAAGGCCGCGTCACTAGCTTATGACAAGTTTCATAGTCCATAGAAGCTAGAACCGAGTAAATTCTCGGAAACTCCGAAGGGTTTAATTGATCTATGTTGGAGTCTCCAAGCATAATAGAATTTGTATCACAACGAGCACACAATTCATTTTCTAAGTACTCAAGGAATGTATTTGAGCAACATTTCGGCGAACGATAAAAGGTTGTAATTTTTAGGGAATTTCCATTTATTCTGAATCCATCTAATGAGATCCGAATTGCTTCAATATAATTCTTGCTTTCACAAAATTCAACTGCATAGGTTATATTTTGCCGTATATATAAGGACGTTCCACCATACCCGTCGATACGACAACAATGTACAGCGTTGTACTCAGGCAAATTATAAATTTGTGTTAACTCTTTAGAAAACCAGGTTTCTTGGACTGCTATAATTGTGGTAAAACGGGGAACTGTGCAACTAAGGCTTTAAATTTGGTAACTTTGCTATAAGAAGAAATGCTTCTGACATTTCCAGACATTATGCTAAATGTTGTGTTATTAATTTTAAACTTTTCCGTGAAACTTTCAATACTTTTAAATTGGTTTTTATTGAACATTATATAAAAGACAAAAAAAATAATTATAAATAAAATGCAATCAAGTCTTTACTTGTTTTTAACAGTTTGTTTGGAGACGCATCACAACATTAATTTTCCACCCGTATCGTTGGAACCGTAGGACGGACTTTTCATTCTGTAATCTTATATATATAAAAATTTTTATTTTAAAATTGTTATACAGAAACGGATATATTCATTTTGGTGAAGTGAAATTGGCGTGGTGATAATAAGGAAATTGTATAAAGAACATTTTGGTAATTTGTCTTGATTTAAAATCTATACCCCGTCCGTCCGAGACAATCACTGCAGCTTCTACAAAAACTGAAATAGTACGCTTCTCAGTTTTTTATATGTTGCCTTTTTAGCGAAAAACCGAACTCTTTAAGTGTCTAGTATTCTCATATGAATGAGAATCACATTTACTTTTCGACTTTTCCAAAGAAACACCAAAATCAAAATATTTTGCAACATGTCAGCACGTATCAACTAAGAATTCATCGAATTCTGTGAGTTGAAAAGAACATCAACACTGTTGCCTTTGAGGTTGTTGTTGGAATTTTGTTTTGTTTTAAACAAAGTCCACCGGCGCGTGCCATTCGCTGTTTTTTGTTTGTTTTGTTTTTGGTTGAAGTTTCAATCTCATATGATTGTTTTTAAGTCTGGAGTGTTACCCCAAATGGCTTAAGCTTCTTCATTACTCCCTATTACAGAGAGTAATGTTTTTCAAAACGAACTGACAGTGTTACAAAAAAATATCATGATCTCATTCCGGCGGCAATAGCACACGCCGGTGGACTTTGTTGATGTTCTTTTCAACTCACAGAATTCGATGAATTCTTAGTTGATACGTGCGGACATGTTGCAAAATATTTTGATTTTGGTGTTTCTTTCGAAAAGCCGAAAAGTGAGTGTGATTCTCATTCATATGAGAATACTAGACACTTACAGAGTTCGGTTTTTTGCTAAAAAGACATCATTTCAAAAACTGAGAAGCCAATTGATAATTCCCTTCGCCGGGATGAAACCATGATATCGGTAGCGATCAGTAAAATTTTGTAACACTATCAGTTCGTTTTGAAAAACATTACTCTCTGTAATAGGGAGTAATGATGAAGTTTAAGCCATTGGGGTTAACACTCCAGACTTAAAATAAAAAAAACATTGAAATAGTACGCTAAAATTTGGACATATGAGGCTTTTGTTTGCAAGCAGGTTAAGTTCGAAAATCGGTCGATATCTTTTTATGGAAAAGCCCCAATAAACCCGTGTCGTTTGATTTCAAGTTTTCTTTGTTTTAAGCACTATTTTCTGATTGAATTATCTATATTTTGACTTTTAGGGTTCCCAGCGGTCAAATATATTATAAAAAATTTAGGACTACCTAAGATCATTTTTGCATTTTTAAAATCGGTAGTACTTGGGATTAAAGTAAAAAAATACTACAATATACTATACAAAAGTATAACGATGTTTCTTTATACCATCAGACGGTCAAACAGAACGTTTTGACCCGTAAGCCGAAGAATAGATTTTCAAACGCACCGATCATCTGCTTTACTTTTCCAATTTTCGATGCCATGTTTTGTGATACCTTTTTAACTTGGTCTTACAATCGAAGTTTCGGCTTCTCCTTGGGGCGTACTTTTCTGGCGGGGACATCATTATCCATCCTGCTGATATGGCCCAACCAACGCAATTATTGAAGCTCGATAAGTTTTATCATATCCATTGCTCCATAAATCTTTCGAGGATTTTTTCTCTCAAACACACCAAATTCTGCCTCATCTGTTTTCGCAAGTATCCATGCTTCAGATCCATTCACAAGTACGGATAGTATCAGTGTCTGGTAGAGTGTAAATTTGGTGTGACGAGAGTTGGTTTTGCTTATAAACTGTTTACTTAGAACAAAATATCTGTTTGCCAATATTTTTCTTGTCTTGATTTTAAAACTGATGTTGTTAGTTATCTTATCGCTGTTGACTGCCAGACCAACTTTGGCAGACTCTTTTTTAATTTTTGCAAAGGTGACTGTTACGGCTCGCGTTGATCGACCTATCTCTGGCCGTATGTACATGCGAATATCGTATGACCTTTTCCAGTAGAATGTTAAATAGGTCACACGATAGACTAAAACATCGTTTTGTTTTAAATTATCCGGAGAGATTATTTCCTATTTTAACAGTGTCGGTCAATGTCATACTTAGTTTTGCAGGGATGCCAAATTGGCTTGGAAAACCTTTGATTTATTTGGGCTGTCGAAGACGTCCTTATAGTCGACGAACAGGTAGCGGATCGACATCTTTCTTTCGTGGGTCTTCTGTAGTATTTGACCAACCGTTGATTTACCAGGTCAAAAACCGCATTGGCATGACAATATTATTTTATGCCTCTGTAGTTTGCACACGCCGTCTTGTCTCATTTCTTGTGTACGGGACATAGAAGGCTGAGGTTCCAATTGTTGGGTATGCTTTCTTCCTGCCAAATATATTTAATTAACTGATGCCTGTTCCTTATCAGCATTTCGCCACCGGTCTCGAGCAGTTCGGCGGGCAGCCCATCACCTCCTGCAGCCTTATTGTTTTCCAGCCGATTAATTGTTGGCATGACCTCGCACTGGCTAGGTGGTAGATTTTCCAAGTCGTTTGCGATTGGTTCTGTGGCTCTATGAAATGCTCCTTCCAGATCCTCAATACACTATATGTATCAGTTACCAGATTCCCTTTGCAGCAGAATGTGTCTGCACCAAATTCTTCAGTCTTGTGTTTTACACTCTGGTACAATTTTCGGACTTCATTCTTACTCCTGAACATCTCGAGTTTCTCACGCTCACGTTTTTCTTGCTCCTTCTTTTTTCTCCTAAAAATTCGTTTCTCCTCTTCTCTCGATAATTTTCCTTCACTCATCGTGTTGCTACTGACTGCAGGGTTGCTCTGTATGCACCGTTCTTCTCTTCAATAGCAACACTCCTGGTTGTACCATAAATTTTTAAGTGGGGTTTTTGTACCTTAGTATGGATTTTGCGACAGTGTGGAGAGAGTGTGCTATTCTTTGCCACTGCGCTTCCACATTATCGGGAGAAAATGGCCCCAATCGATCGGACATCTAACACACTGGACAAGTGTCTTCCGTCTATTATAATCTGGTTTTTGTATCAGGAGATATCCACGTAGCCTTGTATATGTCGAGGTGTTGGAACCTGCCAGGTTCTTTGCAGCTGCAAAATCGATCAGCTTCATTCCGTTGTCGGATGTTACCTCATGAAGGGTCAACTTCCCGACCGTGGGACTAAAGAAATTTTCCATTCCAATTTTAGCATTGAAATCTCCTAGAACAATCTTAATGCAATGACCAGGGTAGTGGTCATATGCTCTCTCTAGGCGCTCGTAGAATATATCCTTGATCTGTTCATCTTTCTCTTCCGTCGGGGCATGGACGCAGATGGGTCTGATGTTAAAAAAAACTTTGCTTTTATACGTATTGTGGCAATTCTCTCGTCAAGCGGAGTGAAACTGGAGACGAGAGTTTTAAGCCTCCGGTTTACCATAAATCCGACACCCATGCTTCGTTTCATGACAGCTATAATATATTGCGTACTCGTTTGTGGTCTTTACGTCTGTCCATTTCCATCGCACTTCCTGTAAGGCGATAATATCAGCTTCGTACTTACCAAGTAGATCCGCCAGTACGCAAACTGAACCTGCTCTGTAAAGAGTCCTGACATTCCAGATCATGGTCCTTAAAACGTTTGCGGGGGTTGTTAACTTTAGAGGGGTTTGTATTTCTTATTTTTCTTTGTATTTTTTCATAGTATGCTGCGGCTTATCACTTTTTCACTTGCAAAAATCATCGGTCTTTAATCTCGACTCCAAAAGAGAAATTAATTAAAATTAATATTAGAATGATCTTCGTCGCACTAATAGGCAAATATTTAAAATCAATAAAAATCAGCTTTCAAATTGCATTTGAAAGAGAAAAGGTCCCAAAAACTATAACAACAAAAGTTGACGAGCTATGGAAAAACGTCGAGCACTTGTCTTCTTTTTTTGCCATTCTATAATTTGAAATTGTAACTTTTTATACCCTATACCACAATGTGGAAAAGGGTATAATAAGTTTGTTTTCCCAAAAATTCATGTAACGCCGCGAAATATTCGTCGTAGACCCCTCATGTGGTATACCAAACTTCATATCTCGACGAGATAAAGCGATTTAGCGATGTGTGTCCGTCCGTCCGTCCGTCCGTCTGTCCGTCCATTAAAAATTGTAATCAAGCTAGAGGCCGCAATTATGGACCGATTGTCACGAAATTTAGTATGGAGGTCGGGTTTGGACCAGAATAGAACTGATTAGTTTTTGGCGATGATCGTGAAATGTTAAAGGGATGAAATGGACCAAAAACAAAATTTTTGCTCGATTTTGTAGCCGCTCTGTAGGTCGCAATAATAGTCCGATCGGCGCGAAATTTTAAACGTAGTTTTGGTTTGAGATGAAGAAGTAGCGTGCAAGTCAACGGTATGATCGGATAATATTTAGCGGGTTAAATTGATCAAAACTTTTGTGTGAAAATTGGTAAAATTTCTAATGCACATCTTATAACTTTATCCCAAGAAGACGCGTTTCGCCCAAATATGTTTCATATGTTATCTTAATAAAATTGATTATAACATAGTTTAATGTTACATTTTCACATGAGAACAAAATTCTTGCACTTATAGTATTGCATTAGTAACTGTTTTACATTTATTGCTTTAGAACAAATATATGTATGTAGATTATTATTTCAACATGTTATTGTTTTCTTTATTACTTAATAAATGTATACATTTAAATAAAAGTTATCATTTATCAAAAGCTAGCCCGGAAAGCTAGTGCACAGGGATAGTGGTATAGGGTATCACATGGTCGGCCCCGTCCGACTATAGTCTGTTCTTACTTGTTTAAAAATGAATTTTTATTATTATTATTATTATTATTATTATTATTATTCTGCAGAATGTTAATGCCAAAAATTAGTGGTATATGGTATCACATGGTCGTCCAGCTATAGTCTATTCTAACCGTATTTTGTTTCAATTCATTTGGACGGGTCGTTGGGTAGAAATATTTAAAAAAATAACATTATATGGATAACAGTTTTTCTTTGGATCCAAAAAAGCGCGATATATTAAAATGTTCTTTTTGTATTGATTTGGGAACTCACTGTAAAAACAAAACATTGCAAATAATTTATCAAATGAATTAATACTTTTGTCTGAAATTTTGAAGATAAGTAATTTTAGCACTTTTTTCAATCGGCTATTTATAGAAAACAATTTACAGTCAACATCTTCAAAAACACTAGGTGAATACACGCAGAGAAAAAAATATGTTTGATCCAACAATATTCCAAGAGCAAAATATGTATGTATTGTTAACATATTGTTGGATTCCTCATGTAGTATTGTAAATCCAAAAATAGTTTGTGTCAACTGAACAATATTTCTCTCTTTTCTTCGAAAATTTGTTTCTCTTCTCTCGCTATTCGATGCCGTGTTGAAAAAACAATTTTGGTGAGTTGTGGTGTGTTTGTATGACATGCTGCCTTTACCTTTGTTTTTGTGTGTATGTACCTGTGAGACTCTTGTTTTTATTTGTTTCTGTTTTGTTTCATTCTTCTTTCCTTTTCATGTTTGTTATGGTGTTTAATTATTCCTTATGTTGTGGTGTCTGCTTGTGGCTTTTTGTTTGTTTTTGTTGCCAACTAAAGTAGCAAACCATGTATTGCGTTCATCAATGCTCGTAATATTATACGCGATATTTACATCAAAGTTGTGTGGAAAGTGTATATGAGAAGTATATACACTCAAATCAAAAAATTTAGTATCTGGTTTTCAGGGCTGACAATATGTTTTGTAAAAAATTTAGATTATGATTGTTCCTACAATCGGTATTGTTAACGATTTTTACAATATTGCGGAAATTCGAAAGTTGTTTTTGTTTTCTATGTTCGGAACAAAAGATGGTATTTTTGGATTTGGATTACAATATTTGTACAAAACAAACACATTTTTGGAACCAAAATAAATATTTTTGTTCCAACAAAACCGAAAAATATTTTTTCTCTGCGTGTACTTTGCTCATACACGATGTAACTGTATGCAATCAATTAAAAAAATATGTGGATTGTTTTATCTAAACCTCATTTCCTTATATTTTTTACATTTTCAGAATATTTTGTGGGCGATGCACGGATTTTAATTTTCAGCAAGTAAGTTACGCATATTTTTTACTATTTTTACAAATTTAGTGATGCTTTTAGGAGTTTGCTTCATGATTAAATCATACAAGGGCAGGGACGTAAGTAGAGGTCTTCTTAAGTCACCTGTACAATGTATTTATATATCGTCTGCTCCGTCGGAAAAGGTCGTAAGTCCCTCTCAATAAATTTTTCAGGAGGAAGAAAAAACATTCCAGTGCTTTCTGTATTAAAGATTTTATTATGGTGGTAAAGGCAGTATTTTTCGTTTATTTATTCCGCATCAATACCTGTACTTTGTTTGATAAAATTCCGTCGCGTTTGGGAGATAATTGGATGTCTTTGAACTTACGACCTTTTCCTTGAACAGTTTTGTATTTTTGTAGGGACTTACCACCTTTTCCTACAATTTACGGACGTTTTTAAAATAAACTATTTATACTTTACAAAACAATGTGGAAAGGGTATTATAAGTTTGTTTTGTTCAATATTCGTGTAACATCGCGAAGTATTCGTCGTAGACCCCCTCCCCTTGCCATTTTTTCATATCTTGATGAGATAAAGCGATCTAGCTATGTGTGTCCGTCTATCCATTAACAATTGTAATAAAGCTCCAGGCCTCAAATTTGGACCGATCGTCACGAAATTTTGTGGAGAGTTCGGGTTCCGACCAGAAGTGACCCCATTAGATGTTGGTTATGATCGAAAGGTGTGAAATGGACCAAACCCACAATTTTTACCCGACTTTGTAGCTGTCCTGTAGATCGCAGTAATATTCCGATCGTAGCGAAATTTTAAGAATGATTTCAGTTTAAGTCGAAGAATAAGCTTGCAATTTAACATGGTGATGAGATAATTATTAGCGGGTTTAATGGACCAAAACTTATGTGTGAAATCTTATATATAAAAGACAATGTGTGTATGTTTGTATGTTCCGCATAGACTCAAAAACGATTTTTTTTGAAAATTTCAGAGAATATGCAAGGAACAACCGAGGTGAAAATAGGCTTTATAGTTTTTGAATATAGGAGGGGGCGGGGGCAGGCCCTATTTTTTAAAAAACGCTTTTTTGCAAAAGTTATGAAAGTATCGGTCAGAAAATTAATTTGCGAGGCAACGGTTGCTGAATCTCCGACACTAAGTTCCATGTAATTTACAGATTATGCACAGGAATGTCCCTTGGTGGAAGTAGGCTATATATTTTGTTGAATTTCGGAGGAGCGGGTTAAAACGGTGCCCTATTTTTTAAATGCGCTATATATATAAAACTTACGAACGATTCCGTTTCTCCCATCCTGGGTACATATTTTAGCAATAAGACCCTACCAGTGTAAAATTCTAAGTCGGTGTAACCATGACCGTCTGTCCGTCTTTTGAAATTAAGAGTTTCTATTACTTCTTAGATGTTTGGTATTGACATCATCAGAGCTTTCAGAATCACCGTGAAAACCATAGGGAACTAGACCCATGAAACCATCGTGTAATTCCATTCCAAATTCGTACTGCTCTTTGTTAGCAAAAACCATGATGACTTCGTAGTTTAATATTTGGGATCCGCCCAGCAAAATTCATGCGTCACGCGTAGAAAGAGTGCAACGACAGTTTGTGAATTACGCTCTAAGATCTTTTCCTATATCCGGTTCTCACACATATGATTCTAAATGTTTACTTTTGGGTCTGCAAACCCTTGAGCATCGTCGGCTAATGCAGTCTGCTCTTTTTGTCTTCGACTTGATTAACAATACAATAGATTCTGATGAATTACTTTCACAAATTCCATTATATGTTCCTCTGAGGCAGATGAGGTATATTAATATTTTTAACATCCCTATTCATCGCGTAAATTATGCCATCCATAGCCCATTAATGAGAGCGTTTCGCTATATAAATGATACTAACATAAATTTTCAAAAAAAAATACTGTAAATTTATAGAGTTTTGCATTTCCAAAAATGATTTCAAACTGTATTTTGTAACTAAATTTTAATGAGGTGAATATAAATATCTAGATTTAAACAAATGTTTAGTTTAAGTATCATAGTCTGTAAGGAATACTTTGTTCTATAGACTGAAATAAATAAATTAAATTAATAACATTTCAATCAATTCCCTGTCGGACTTTTATTAACCAGTTGATAAAATGATTGATAATAGATCGATAATTTTTAAACTGACTAAAAACTGGCTAAAAAGTTATCTACAGATGAACCACTTTGAACAGAAAAAATTTTCGGCAATTGTCCATGTCTAGATAACTTTTCGACCAATATAAAGTTAGTCGAAAAGTTATCTAGAGATTAACCACTCTGAAAACAGAAACATGTACCGTCTGCAAAGTATTTGTGATTGTCGAAGAAATAAGGCACAAATGTATAAATAATTCGCACTTGCTTTTTCTTAATATTCTTCGTATAAATGCAGCATCCAGTTATAGAATACAGTGTTGATGGACTGAACATATTCGTACATATTACTCATATTATTCTGGAATTAAAAAGGAACACAAAGGAAACATACAAATTTGCCCCTTCCTCTCTCTAACAAAAAAAGAGAGACAAAGAGAGGGAGAGAGGGAATATGAAAAGTCAAAAATAAAAAACACTCAGAAACAAAAATTGTTTTTTTTTCAGATTATGTTTTAAACTGACTAAAAATAGGCAAAAAAAAGTTAGTTTATTATCAGTCGAAAAGTTATCTGGCGTTGGACAATACTGACTACTCAGGCGCTCATCGCCTTGTAAAATTAGTCAGTTGGCATAAGGCAAAATTATTGATAAAATGCCACTTATGTTAAAAAAAAAAGCTAGCTTTATGTGAGCTTTAAATCGGCCACAGTCCCTACAGGGTTATTATTATAGAATCATTTAATAATATAAACATTGCACTTACCATTCCGTTAGAAGGTATTACTTTATTGAATTCAGAATACACACTAATCTCGTTATGTGAATGTCCTATGTCCTATTAATGTCCCTCGAGAAACCACAAATGACCAGTTGATAAAGTTAAGTAAGATATACGACATTAAAAACAGTAAAATTTTTGATTTATTTTTTAATTTTTCAATATATGAGGTATTTGAACACATACAGCATCCCAATTTGTATCAATGAAAAGGCCAGAAGTCCATCTTTCATAATCAGTTCGCTTATAGGGGAAAATAGATTTCAAATGTAAATTTTCGTTGCAATATAGAAATTATCACATTTTTGTTCGAAAGTTTGGTCCACAGGCTCCGCCAAATATCATCCGATTATCATCCAAAAGTGTAGGCTAGTTCTTTACATTGTACCCCAACCATGGATGACGTTAAACATTATATCTGAACTACATTAGCTGTAGTATTCTTTTAAAGTATACATTTCCCTGTGGGCTTACGAAATTTTCGTACTCAAATTTGTACGTTTTGTGGACTTACGACCTTTTCCGACAAGGGCAAAACGTATAGAAAAACGCGACATACTACCATTTTCTTTGTATCATACGACGTGTTTTGACTTGTACTATCATCCTTTTCCGACGGAGCAGACGATATTCATATTTTATCATTATTACATATCCATCACCAATTTACGTATCTGCCACAACTTTTACACCTAATGAAAAAAGAAATCGAAAACTACAAAAACAAATATTTAGAATAAAAATTAATGATTTTTTCTTGATTGTCGTTGCTCAGGTGACATTTAAGGAAATCATACATTTATTTATTTTTAATTTAACACTAACTTGGAGAACAAATAGGCTGGAAGGAATTATAAGTGAGGCGAGAACACCGCCCGTGTGTAAACAGCATGATTTTGTTTTTGGTGTGAAATGTGGTGTCGTGCATTTAACCTTGGCTTAAGCATTAAAACCAAGCCATATTTTTCAAAAAGCTCCATATGGGGTGTACTACACGTCTATTTGTCTAGCATATGGGTGTTATGTGGAAGAAGGGGGAGCGGGGACAAATGCTGAGACATTAGGCGACAAACGACAAATGTCTTTTATTTACACACTGTTAAATAAATATGAAATTTAATATTTATTCAGCAATCATTGTTAAAGCCAATGAGGAAACACCATCCAAACAACCATCCATCCATCTATCCACCTACCATTTACCTGATCGACGACCAGGCAATAAAACCAATAATTCACAATCCATACTCAGGCATTAACTCACGTTCATAAATAATAATAAAACAAAAATAAATACAGAAAAACAAAAAGGTCGAAAAACTTTATTCTGCACCAGCAGCTCTAGCATAAATCTCTTGAAAATTGTCGCTCTGTAATAATGCCACCGAATTCTTTTTGAAAAAATAAAAAATATTATGACAAGTTATACGTCACGTCATGGTTGTGTTTTGTGTTTTTTTTTTGCATTTACTTTTTTGTTTTTGGAGTTGAACATGAACTTCAACTTTTAGCTTGTTGTTGTTGTTTTTGTTATTCTGTTTAATGTAAAGACAATAAATTGTGGCTTTTATTGTTATTGACTTTATTATTGTTGCTGTTGCTGCTGCTGGTCTTGTTAAAGTTTAAAGTGCTGCATGTTTTTTGCTAACTTGATATTTTTATAAGCTATTGCAAAATAACGTTTTTTTCATGTAGTTTATTGTTGTTGCCTGTCGCAGTCTACTATTACATGATCTGATCAATGATCCCATTTCGTCTGGTCACAGTGGAATAAAAGGGAGGGGTGAAATAAGATTTTTTAAACTGAAGCCGGAAGAGCATGGTGTAAATAATGTATCCCAAAAAATCTTCAACATCACATTATTTTCAGATGCACGACTGAAATCAATCCACATAAATATGAACGCGTCCACAGGTAGCGGATAGTGGAAATCCCAATAGATATATGGAGCAGTTCGGTTACCTCCACTTATCAATTTCGAAATATAGACAAATATTTTATTAGCTTATTTTTTAGTAAATGTAATCACCTATGACTGCGGAAATTTGGCCGACTCGAGTATTCAAAAAGAAAATAAATGTAAAACAAATAAAAATGTATCATTTGGCTTTCCAGACAGAGATATTCTCTCAGCCTGTGTGACTTGAAACACTTCTTTGTGTGTGTGTGACTTTGAGAATTTCGGTCTTATGAATGTGCAGACAAAAATATGGATTTGGATTAAAGCTCAAAAGTTTTGCGCCGGAGGTACCCGAAGGAATGGCTGACATGTTTCATTTTGGAAGTGGGTCTTTTCTCTCAATAGATATCGCACCCATCCGTCATTTCAGTAGGTCACCATATAATTTAGAGCTTTTCGATCAATATATCAGGAAACATGGACTTTCCCAGGAAAAACATAATATCGCTGTAAAAAGGGCCACTAGGAGTACCTTTGGCAAATATGTTTGGCACTTAAACCAAAATGTTGAACATGTGTGTGGGTGGTATCCCAAAGAGTGGCCCGAAAAAACCCCTTTTTTGAACATAAACTAAGTTTGGACAAAATATTTCGAAATCCAAAGTTTCGACCAAATTCGTTGCTCTGTTTATGAGATATCGCGCGTACTATTTGACGTCTATTTTCAATTTTTTGTGTGGGAGGTCCGGAAGGACCTATAAGCACCGCCTTGGAATTTCATCTAATATTCAAAGAAATATTACGATAGGCAAACCTTCGGGTACCTCCCACACAAAATTTCGGAAAAGTTCAGTTTGGGATCGCTTTGGTTTTTGTTGTAACAACTTGTATTCAATCCCCTCTATACCACGGTGTAAGTTTCATCAGGGGCAAGTCTATACTTGCGGGTAAAATTGCCTGAAAGGTGAAAAAAACCCCTATGACACCGTGTGTAGTGGTTGGAGGGCAAGATAATTCTCGAGTATCCGATTTGGCCGATTTGCGCATCGTAAAGTTTCTTCAAACAAGCAAAAAAGTATCAGTGAGAGATATACCCTTAGCCTGTGTGAATTGAAACACTTCTTTACTAAAAAACTTATGTAGTTAGGGGGTTTTCAGAGGTTTGGCGTATGAACTAGCCGAAATAATATGGATTTAGATTAAAGCTCAAAAGTTTTGCGGGGGGTGTATCTAAAGGAATGGAACGACATATTCCATTTTGGAAGTTTGTCTTATTTTGGAAGTGTGTCTTAGGGTGACGTAGGGGATGGAAGATATTAAGGAACGGTCCTGACCGCTTTCAACATGGCAAAGCCCAGGATTTATCTTGGTCCCTCTTTCATCCCAAGTGGACACTGAACTATCCGTGGTGTCACCTGGGGAACTGCCTTTAACACCCGTTAAAGGTAGTGAGCTAACATGTGCCGCGCGTTCACCCATAAGAACGTTAAAAACTTGAGTTTGGTCGTCGGGTTAATAACCCTAGAAAAAACAGCCTACTATGAAAAAACGAAAGAAAAGAAAAACAAACCCCTCTAAAGTTGACGAACGCCGCAAACGTCTTAATGACCATGATCTGCGAATCTGCACCTGGAATGTTCGCACTCTTTATAGAGAAGGTGCAGTCTTCGCATTGGCAGACGTACTTGAAAAGTACAAGGCCGATATTACTGCCATACAGGAAATACTATGTTTTGGGAAAGGTGTCACAACAACACCTAAAGGTGACGCACTGTATTATAGCTGCCATGACGTAAAGCATGACTTTGGTTGCGGATTCGTAGTTAGTCGGAGACTAAAACATCTGGTATCCAGCTTCACCCCAGTGAATGAAAGACTTGCTGCAATTCGAATAAAAGCTAAATTCTTCAACATCAGCTTTATTTGTGCTCATGCTCCCACTGAAGAAAAGGAAGAACAGACCAAAGATATATTTTACGAGCGCTTAGAAGAAACTAGGCGATTTTAATGCCAAAATTGGAAAGGAGAATATCTTTGGCCCAACAGTCGGGAAATTCAGTCTCCACAGTGAAACATCTGACAATGGTATGAGGCTGATAGACTTTGCAGCTGCAAAAAACATGGTAGTTAGCAGTACCAGATTTAATCATCTCGATATTCATAAGGGCACCTGGCTGTCTCCAGATCAAAGAACAAGTAATCAAATTGATCATGTTGTGATAGATGGAAGACATTCATCGAGAGTGTTGGATGTACGATCGTTCCGAGGTGCAAACATAGACTCGGACCACTACCTTGTCGGAGCAAAGGTACGTACCAAATGAAACGTAGCAAATAAAGCACGAACAGAAACAACGCGGAAGTTGGACATCGATAGGCTGCAAACACAACAGATAGCCACAGCATATTCCACTCAACTAGCCCAATTGCTTAACGCGAGCATTCCTTGTCCCGATAACATAACAACACAATGGCAACATATTGCCCACTCCATGCAAACAGCCGCAAAATCCATACTTGGATTCCAGAGATCTCCACAAAGGAATTCATGGTATGACCAGGAGTGTCGTGCTGCTACCGAAGAGAAAAATGCGGCATATAGAGCTACTTTACAATCAGTAGCAACGCGTAGCGCACGAGAGAGATATCGGGAGAAAAGGAGAGAAGAGAAACGTCAAGAAATAGAGAGAAATGGAAAAGCGGTAGTGTGAAAAAATCTAGATATACAGGAGCCAGAATGAAGTCCGAAAATGCTACCAAAGAGTGAAACATCAAACAGATGGCTCTGGTACAGGCACATCCTCCTGTAGAGACCAGCAAGGTAATCTGGTAACAGATACAGATAGCGTGCTCAGGATATGGAAGGAACATTTCTCCAATCTGCTGGTATCCAATAGTAGCGAAGACGATGATACCACAGGTCCAATCCCTGAAGGTGGTAAAGGTAAAAACAGCAATCAACCGGCTGAAGAATAATGAAGCAGCAGGAGCCCATGGCTTACCAGCCGAGCTGCTTAAAACCGGAGGCGACATGCTGATAAGGTGTATGCATCAGCTAGTTAGCACCATCTGGCAGGAAGAACGCGTACCCGACGATTGGAACCTGAGCATCCTATGTCCCGTCCACAAGAAAGGAGATAAGACTGTATGCTCCAACTGTAGGGGCATAAGTCTTCTCCCTATTGCCTACACGATCGTGTCAGGGATATTGTGCGAACGACTAAAGCCAATGGTCAACGAAATAATTGGACCATACCAATGTGGCTTTAGACCTGGCAAGTCCACCATTGACCAGATATTTACCCTGGGGCAAATCCTAGAGAAGACCCAAGAGATGCAGATCGACACATATCACCTTTTTGTCGATTATAAAGCAGTATTCCACAGTCCCCTCCGATCAAAGATATTCCATACAATGTCTGAATTTGGTATCCCCGCAAAGCTCATTCGGCTTTGTAAGATGACTTTAACTGATACTAGGTCCTAAGTTAAAATTGGAAAGAACCTCTCCGAAGAATTGTGTACCAAAAGAGGTTTCAGACAAGGATACAACCTTTTGTGTGACCTATTCAACATTTTGCTGGAAAAGGTAATACGATATGCAACTGTCAAAAGAAATGGCAAAATTTACACGAATAGCCACATGTTACTTGCTTATGCTGATGACATAGGCATCATGGGACGATCAGTAAAGGAAGTAATTGATACCTTTAGGAAGGTCGAAGCAGAATCTGCGAAAGTGGGTCTGGCGGCAAATCGTCCACAGAGCTCGGACCAACTGTGGAAGTTGATTTAAGTAAGCAATTTAAAAACAAAGCAAAAAGTAGACAAGAATTGATGATCAAATCGTCTGATATAGAAGAACAATTACTATAAAACTTACCATAGTATTTGTGAACATTGAAAAATGGGATTACCAAGCAGGACTATAGGAAAAGTTTGGAGTTTCAATTAACTGACATAATTTCGCATATGAATTTATCTAATGAAGTGTGATATATATACTAGTTCCCAAGCTTTGCCTTCGTCTGCCACAAAAACAACATTTAATATGCCTGAAGATCGGCTTAACCACCCGTGAAACGCAGCGTAATGGTTGAATGTGTGGGACTTCGGTAGACTCCTAATTTTTTAATGTATATAATAGGTCTAATAAGCACAACTCGAAAGAGAATTACTTAAATATCACTATAAATGACCTTCGCCTTAATAAGGCAAAAATAAAAAAGCACATCTCGTCAAACAAAAATAACACTACACAAAACGCTGATACTACCCGTGCTAATGTATGGCTCCGAAGCATGGGTACTTACGCAAGCAGATAAGGCAGTGCTTGGTGTGTTTGAGAGGAAAATTCTTCGAAAGATCTACGGGCCGATTTGCGTTGACGGTGAATATCGACGTCGTATGAACCACGAGCTATATCAGCTATACAAAGACATGAATATAGTTAAACGTATCGAGATGCAACGATTGCGTTGGCTAAGCCATATCATAAGAATGAGCGATGACGAACCCGCTAAAAAGGCGTATGAATACATGCCACAAGGCGGTGCACGCAGAATCGACAGGCCTAAGCTTAGATGGAGCATACAAGTGGATGAAGAAATGAAAAGGCGCGGTATTCCAAAAAGCGAAGCGAAAAACAGAGAGGAATGGAGATCTTTTCTTAGTTCGGTCTATGGAACAAATGTTCTGTAATGGGCCAGCTAAGTAAGTCTTATTTTGGTCTCGTTAGATATCGCGCCCACCAGTTATTTCTGTTGGTCACCATACAATTAAGTCATTTGAAACATTATATCAGGAAACATGGACTTGCCCACAAAAACATGTTATCGCCGTAAACAGCGTCATTAGGATTAAGTTCGGTAAAATTTCCAAAGGATCCTCAAACTATTTAACAAAAATATTTAACATTTGTGTGGGTGGTACCCCAAGGAGTGTACCGGTAGGGTCCACTTTTGAACATTAACTAAATTTAACAAAGTTACGACCAAATCGGTTTCTCTCTTCATGAGACATCGCGCGTACCATTTTAGCGAATATTTTCGAACTTTTGTGGGGGAGGTACCGGAAGAAGTGGACCTTCGAATTGTATCTAATATTTGAAGAAATACATATTAAGATATGGAAAGTGTGGACCAACGCAGTATTCGGTTCGAGAGATGCCGTGCGCACCAGCTGGTTGTAGGGTTTTTTACAGCTTTTGGGTCATTTTATCAAGAGGTATGTACTTACCATTCAAATAAGTAAAAGATTATATACCTGTGTGGATTGAAATACTTTTTTTCCAAAAAGAAAAAAAACATGTATTTAGGGGGATTTTCAATTTTTGGGCGTATGAACCGACAAAAGTATGGATAGGATTAAAGCTCAAAAATTTGCGGGGATAACGATCACACTAGCTTACGAAAAACCTTCTGTAAAAATGTCTAAAGGATCCTCGAACAGACCCTTAACCACACAAAAATGTTGAACATTCGTGTGGGTGGTACTACAAGGTGTGGACAGATAGGGCCCAAATTTGAAAATAAACTAAGTTTCGACAATATTTATTGATCCATTTTAGCGAATATTTTCGAACGTTTGGGGGGGAAGTACCGGAAGGAGTGGACCTATAAGCACCACCTACGAATTTATCCAATATTCGAAGAAATATTATTATATCCAAAGTATGGACGAACGCCGTATTCGGTTCGAGCTCTCCAGCTACTACATATGGTGCTATAGGGTTTTTTTACAACTTTCGGGCTGTTTTCTCAAGAAGTATGGACTTGCCCCTGAAAAATCTTTTACAGCGAATGCAAGTTGCTTCAACAAAAATCAAAGTGATTCGAGAGCAGGTCTTAAAGTGTATTTATCCAAAATTTTGTGAGGGAGGTACCCGAACGAGTAGACAAATATAGTCCATATTTGAACCTGATCTATATCTGGTAGATATATTAGGATGTGTAAAGTATGGACCAAATCGGTCACTCCCATCAAGAGTTATCGTGCGCACAATTTTTCCGAACATATTTGAGCTTTGGGGTGAGGAAGGTACCTGAAGAATTGGACCGATATGTCTTATCTTCGAACTTAAACTAAGTTTGCACAAAATATTACGAGGGCCACAACCACTACACACGGTGTCATAGGGGTTTTTTCGCACCTTTCGGGCTATTTGGTCAGGAAGTATGGGCTTGCCCCTGATAAAACTTATAACGTCGTATGGGGGGCAATAGATACAAGATGCTACAATAAAAATCAAAGTGATTCGAGAGCAGGTCTTAAACTGAACTTTTCCGAAATTTTGTGTGGAAGGTACCCGAAAGAGTGGACCGATTGAGACCGTATTGGAACCTAATCTAAGTCTGGTAGAAATTTCACGATGTGTACAGTACGGACTAAATCGGTTACTTCCTTTAAGAGTTATCGTGCGCACAAATTTTCCGAACATTTTCGAACTTATGTGGGAGTGTACCGGAAGGAGTGGACCGATTTAACCCATCTTCGAACATAAACTAAGTTTGAATAAAATATTACGAAAGCCAAATTTTGGACCGAATCCGTAGATCCGTTCGAGAATTATCGTGCGTTCCAGCCAGCCAGACTCACACGTTATCAGTCAAAAAAAGGCCATTTAAAAAGTACCTCTAGTTAGATCACCCTTTATATAGGAGAACTCTATAGGGTACGTACCTATATCACTAAAGTGCAACATGTTTGTTTAAGTGCAATTTAGGGCTTATTGAGAGATCCTTAGAGATCCTTTGGAAATTTTTAGCGAAGGTTCTCGTTGTGGTCCTGTTTATAGTGATATTATGTTTGGTATGGGCAAGTCCATACTTTGTGATATGGTCCAAAAATTATAAAATATAAGGTGACCAACTGAAATGATTGATGGGCGCGACATCTATCGAAAGGAATGGCTCCCTTCAAGTACCTCCTCCCGTGTCCAAAAAGGGCCACACACAATTTTGGATGTGTAGCCGCTATTTGATCTGTCCAACTTTAACACAGTTTATAGCCATCAGCAATTTATTAATGTTCTTTTGCGTATCAAATTTTTGCTGGCTACCTTTAGGGCTTGTAGTTTGCCCCATTGGAAATACTGATATGTAAATTTTAATCATTTTATCTTCCTTAAGAAAAGTTTTCTTTTTAGATGTTTCATAAACTATCGAAATTAAATAATAATATGTTTGCAAAAAATATTAAATTTCCAACATTTTACTCAGGTTCGCAGTGATATGAATCACATTAAAACAGTGTCACCAAAAATAAAAACTGAATAAAAACTCCAATAAAACAAATTGATTTAATAATCCATAACGAATGTTTTATTCAAATTATACTACTGTGCATTTCATAAAAAACCGTTTGATCTACGTTCATTGTTATGAACAAAAAAAATCACCAAAGCATAACAGATGAAGAAAAAAAAAAATCCCAGACAGTCGAATAGACGGCCGGACAGACACACCACCGATCAAGTCCAAAGAAAATGTTGGGGTTCACTTTCGTTTTCATTTCATGTTGATGTGATTTTTTCCTCTTTTTTGTTTGAGACATAAAAACGGGTTTTATCTTTCAATTTGCGGCTATGCATGTTTTTTTCGGAGAGTGTGGTGGTTTGATTCCTTCACCTCTAACCGTTCTCTAACATTTAAAATTTTATGCTTATACGGAGATTTCAGTTGCTCCACTTAGTTGAAGTGGTGAGCGCATAAAGTCGTCCGTCCGCCCCTCCACAATGTATCTCACGTTGATTATGTTATGCACCACATTGTGCTGTTGTCGATGTCTCCTGAGATCGATCGTTATGAACCAACCACTTTTTTAATCTAATTGGAAGCGGGTAAAAAAAGCAGCAGTACTGACTGCTCCACTTTGAAAACTTGTTGAGTTGAGATGTTAATGTTAAAATACACAATTTTGCATGAATTTTTAATTTTTGTTGTCTTCTCTTTTGCCGGGTCGTGATGTTTATTTAGCTGACGTCTTTCTTTATTTCATCATCAACATCCATCCACACACACACACACTCGTGTGATGCTGATTGTGTCTGCCTTTCCCTTAGCTTAAAAGCGAAAGTGGTCGGTTAAGTTTTATAGTTTGTAACTTTTGTTTTGACGTTAATAGGTAACATATGTATGTACTTATGTGTGTGTGTGGGTTGAATCTTTATGTGACAAAATCTATAGTGGAGGAAGAGGAAGTCTGGTTGTATGAAATTTGTAAAATAAGATGGGAACTATTACAGAAATGATATGTAACAAGTTAAGACATTCTATTAGTTAGCCCGGGTTTTTACTGCAGTTAGTATTTGCTGCCTAAATAATGAGTAGACCAATAACGGGGGAGGGACGCACATAGCCAAATCGATTCTGAGCCTTAGGTCATTCATTGTGGTTTATATAAAAGGGGACCTACGACTACCAGGCTAAGTCGGTGCTTTACATTAAAAGCGTTTGCAAGGGTTTCCTTATAATTTTAAATCAGTCCTTGCATGTTTTATTTTTCTAAACAAGGGAGCTGATGAGATTCTGTGGCGAGAATCGAAACTATACACTTCCCTGACTTATCCCTCGGCGAACAATGCCAAACGTTCTCCACAAAGCCAGACTATTTAAAAAAATGCAAAGGATATCTCAATGAAAAAAGTGCTACCAATGATTTATATTATTTATTATACCCTCCACCATAAGATGGGGGGTATATTAAATTTGTCATTCCGTTTGTAACTACTCGAAATAATCATTGTAGACCCCACAAACTATATATATTCTTGATCAGCGTGCAATTCTACATCGATATAGCCATGTCCGTCCGTCTGTGGAAATCACTCTAGCTAAAAACATTTCTACCAAAGTTTGTTTATATAGGTCCACATTTTGGTATAGCCCCCATATAACGCTCCATATATAGTACGCGTCACTTTAAGACATTTTGAATGTATTAGTCTCATTTGACCACAGAATCGGTTGTACCGTTGTATTTTGTGTTTCCAGAGGCTAAAAAACATATCTACCATAAAATGTTTATATAGGTCCACGTTTTGATATAGCCCCCACAGGACGATATCTCCCGATTTTCGGTATAACATTTCAGTATATTATCAGATTTTTTTGACCAACTCCTCCAGAGATATCGCGCCTTGAAAAAGTTGAATTCTGTAAAAACTATATAAAAACTATTTTTTTTAATATTGGTCCAATTTGAGCAAAATCTTTTCTGTATGTTTTGCTGTGTTATCAGCTATTTAATGGGTGACGTAGGGGATGGAAGATACCAAGGAACGGTCCTGACCGGCTTTAACATGACAAAGCTCAGAATTTATCTTGGTCCCTCTTTCATCTCAAGTCGACACTGACCTCCCCGTGGTGTCACCTGGGGAGCTGCCTTTAACACCCGTTAAAGGTAGCGAGCTAACATGTGCCTCGCGTTCACCCATAAGAACGTTAAGAACTTGGGTTTGGGCGTCGGGTTAGTAGCACTCCCCTAGAAAAAGCAGCCTACTATGAAAAAACGAAAGAAAAGAAAAACAAACCCCTCTAAAGTTGACGAACCCCGCAAACGTTTTAAGGCCCATCATCTGCGGGTGGCGCACTGTATTATAGCTGCCATGGCACAAGACATGTGTTTGGTTGCGGATTTGTAGTTGGTCGGAGGTTAAAACATCTGGTCTCCAGCTTCACTCCAGTGAATGAAAGACCCGCTGCTATTCGATTAAAAGCAAAATTCTTCAACATCAGCTTTATTTGCGCTAATGCTCCCACTGAAGACAAGGACGAACAGACCGAAGATATATTTTACGAGCGCTGCCCATGACATTAAAATCATTCTAGGCGATTTTAATGCCAAAATTGGAAAGGAGAATATCTTTGGCCCAACAGTCGGGAAATTCAGTCTCCACGGTGAAACATCTGACAATGGTATGAGGCTGATAGACTTTGCAGCTGCAAAAAAACATGGTAGTTAGCAGTACCAGATTTAATCATCTCGATATTCATAAGGGCACCTGGCTGTCTCCAGATCAGAAAACAAGAAATCAAATTGATCATGTTGTGATAGATGGAAGACATTCATCGAGCGTGTTGGATGTACGATCTTTCCGAGGCGCAAACATTGATTCGGACCACTACCTTGTTGCAGCAAAGGTACGCACCCGCTTAAACGTAGCAAACAAAGTACGAACAGACACAACACGAAAGTTAGTCATCGGTAAGCTGCAATCACAACAGATAGCCACATCATATTCCACTCAACTACACGCAGAGAAAAAAATATGATTGATCCAACAATATTCGAAGAGCAAAATATGTATTGTGAAGATATTGTTAAATTCCAAATGTAGTATTGTGCTGGGTGACGTAGGGGATGGAAGATACCAAGGAACGGTCCTGACCGGTTTTAACATGGCAAAGCCCAGGATTTATCTTGGTCCCTCTTTCATCTCAAGTGGACACTGACCTCCCCGTGGTGTCACCTGGGGAACTGCCTTTAACACCCGTTAAAGGTAGTGTGCTAACATGTGCCGCGCGTTCACCCATAAGAACGCTAAAAACTTGGGTTTGGGCGTCGGGTTAGTAACCCTCCCCTAGAAAAAACAGCCTACTATGAAAAAACGAAAGAAAAGAAAAACAAACCCCTCTAAAGATGACGAACCCCGCAAACGTTTTAAGGACCATGATCTGCGAATCTGCACCCGGAATGTTCGCACTCTTTATAGAGAAGGTGCAGTCTTCGCATTGGCAGACGTACTTGGAAAGTACAAAGCCGATATTACTGCCATACAGGAAATACGATGGACTGGGAAAGATGTCACAACAACACCTAAAGGTGACGCACTGTATTATAGCTGCCATGACACAAAGCATGAGTTTGGTTGCGGTTTTGTAGTTGGTCGGAGGTTAAAACATCTGGTCTCCAGCTTCACCCCAGTAAATGAAAGACTTGCTACAATTCGATTTAAAGCAAAATTCTTCAACATCAGCTTTATCTGCGCTCATGCCCCAACCGAAGACAAGGACGAACAGACCAAAGATATATTCTACGAGAGCTTAGAAGAAACATATGACCGTTGTCCTGCCCATGACATTAAAATTGTTCTAGGCGATTTTAATGCCAAAATTGGAAAGGAGAATATCTTTGGACAAACAGTTGGGAAATTCAGTCTACATAGTGAAACATCAGACAATGGAATGAGGCTGATAGACTTCGCAGCGGCAAAAAACATGGTAGTTAGCAGTACCAGATTTAAGCATCTCGATATTCATAAGGGCACTTGGCTGTCTCCAGACCAAAGAACAATAAATCAAATTGATCATGTTGTGATAGATGGACGACATTCATCGAGCGTGTTGGATGTACGATCGTTCCGAGGAGCAAACATAGATTCGGACCATTACCTCGTTGCAGCAAAGGTACGTACCCGTCTAAACGTTGCAAATAAAGCACGGACAGACACAACACGAAAGTTGGACATCGCCAAGCTGCAAACACAACAGATAGCCACATCATATTCCACTCAACTGACCCAATTGCTTAATGATAGCGCTTCTCGTCCCGATAACATATCAGCACAATGGCAAAATATTGCCCACTCCATGCAAACAGCCGCAAAATCAGTACTTGGATACCAGAGACCTCCACCAAAGAATCCGTGGTATGACCAGGAGTGCCGTGCTGCTACCGAAGAAAAAAATGCGGCATATAGGGCTACTTTACAATCAGTAGCAACGCGTAGCGCACGAGAGAGGTATCGGGAGAAAAGGAGAGAGGAGAAACGTCTTTTCCGCAGGAAAAAGAGAGAAATGGAAAAGAGGGAGTGTGAACAAATGGAGATGTACAGGAGACAGAACGAAGTACGAAAATTCTACCAAAGAGTGAAGCATCAAACTGATGGCTTTGGTACAGGAATATCCTCCTGTAGAGATCAACAAGATAATTTGGTAACTGATACAGATAGTGTGCTCAGGATATGGAAAGAACATTTTTCCAAACTGTTGGTATCCGATAGCAGTGAAGACGGCGAAGATACCACAGATCCAATCCCAGATGATGGTATTGAATGTATACCGCCCAGCCAAGATGAGGTAAGGACAGCAATAAACCGGCTGAAGAATAATAAGGCGGCAGGAGCAGATGGCCTACCAGCCGAGCTGTTCAAAACCGGAGGCGACACGCTGATAAGGTGTATGCATCAGCTAGTTAGCACCATCTGGCAGGAAGAACGCGTACCCGACGATTGGAACGTGAGCATCCTATGTCCAGTCCACAAGAAGGGTGATAAGACTGTGTGCTCCAATTATAGGGGCATAAGTCTCCTCCCTATTGCATATAAGATAGTATCTGGCATATTGTGTGAGAGACTAAAGCCTATGGTCAATGAAATTATTGGACCCTATCAGTGCGGCTTTAGACCTGGCAAATCCACCATTGACCAGATATTTACCTTGAGACAAATCCTGGAAAAAACCCAAGAAATGCAGATCGACACCTTCCATCTTTTCGTCGATTATAAAGCAGCATTCGACAGCCCTATACGTTCAAAGGTGTTCCAAGCCATGTCTGATTTTGGTATTCCTGCAAAGCTCATTCGACTTTGTAGAATGACATTAACTGAGACGAGATCCTCAGTTAAAATTGGAAAGAACCTCTCCGAAGAGTTTACTACCAAAAGAGGTTTCAGACAAGGAGACGGCCTGTCGTGTGATCTATTCAACATCCTGCTGGAAAAGGTCATACGAGACGCGAAGGTCAAAAGAAATGGAACGATATACACGAACAGCCACATGTTACTGGCTTATGCCGACGACATTGACATCATGGGTCGATCGGTAAAGGAAGTAACTGACACCTTTGCAAAAGTCGAAAGAGAATCTGCTAAAGTTGGTCTGGCAGTAAACGGCGTAAAAACCAAGTTGATGGTATCGACGCGTAATATGTCCATAAACACCGCACCATCTGTGAATGTTGGTACCTATAATTTTGAGGTAGTAAAGGACTTCGTCTACCTCGG
The DNA here is from genome assembly GCF_047663935.1 of Musca autumnalis. NCBI lineage: Eukaryota > Metazoa > Arthropoda > Insecta > Diptera > Muscidae > Musca > Musca autumnalis. The sequence goes on along the minus strand of NW_027411866.1, from coordinate 200,088,453 downwards.
CACCGCCATAAACACAACAAATAACATCAGTTGTGAAATACGAAGAAGAATAGTGTTGGCTAACAGATGCTACTTTGGGCTGAGTAAGCAGTTTAGAAATAAAGCCACCTCTCGTCAAACAAAAATAACACTGTACAAAACACTGATACTACCCGTGCTAATGTATGGTTCCGAAGCATGGGTACTTGCTCAAGCAGATAAGGCAGTGCTTTGTGTGTTTGAGAGAAAAATTCTTCGAAAGATCTACGGGCCAATCTGTGTTGACGGCGAATATCGGCGTCGTATGAACATCGAGCTGTATCAACTATACAATGACATCAATATAGTTGAACGAATCGAGATACAACGATTGCGATGGCTAGGCCATGTTATAAGAATGAGTGATGATGAACCCGCTAAAAAGGCGTATAAATACGGGCCGCATGGAGGTTCTCGCAGATCTGGAAGGCCAAAGCTTCGTTGGAGCGAACAAGTGAAACGAGATATCACAAAGCTACATATCCTAGATTGGGAAAATACAGCAGCAAACAGAGAGGATTGGAGATTTTTTCTTAGTTCGGCTTATGGAACAAATGTTCTGTAAAAGGCCAGCTAAGTAAGTAAGTAAGTATTGTGCTTCCAACAATTGGGTTTTGTTAAATCCAAAAATAGTTTTTGTCAACTGGACAATAGTTCTCTCTTTTCTTCGACAATTTTTTCTCTTCTCTCGCTATTCGATGCCGTGTTGAAAAAAACAAGTATGGTGAGTTTTGTTTGTATGACATGATGCCTTTATCTTTGTTTGTGTGTGTATGTATACCAACAATGAATGAGACTCTTGTTTTTATTTGTTTCTGTTTTATTTCATTCTTCCATCTTCATTGTGCTTTGAGGTTTGGTGTTATACCGGAGTTTGTTATGGTGTTTAATTATTCCTTATGTTGCGGTGGGTGCTTGTGGCTTTTTGTTTGTCTTTGTTGTCAGCCAATGCAGCAAACCATGTATTGTGTTCATCAATGATTGCAATATTATACGCGACATTTATATCCAAGTTATGTGAAAAGTGTATATGAGAAGTATATACACTCAAATCAAAAATTTCTGGGCTGGTTTTCTGGGTTAACAATACTTTTTGTAAACAAAATTAGATTATGATAGTTCCTACAATCGGTATTGTTAACGATTTTTACAATATTGCGGAAATTCGAAAGTTGTTTTTGTTTTCTATGTTTGGAACAAAAGATGGTATTTTTGGATTTGGATTACAATGTTTGAACAAAACAATTACATTTTTGGAACCAAAACAGATATTTTTGTTCCAACAAAAGCGAAAAATATTTTTTCTCTGCGTGTAGCCCAATTGCTTAATCAAAGCACTCCTCATCCCGATAACATTTCAGCGCAATGGCAAAGCATTGCCCACTCCATGCAAACAGCCGCAAAATCCATACTAGGATACCAGAAACCTCCACCAAGGAATCCATGGTATGATCAGGAGTGTCGTGCTGCCACCGAAGAGAAAAACGCGGAATATAGGGCTACTTTACAATCCGTAGCAACGCGTAGCGCACGAGAGAGATACAGGGAGAAAAGGAGAGAGGAAAAACGTCTTTTGCGCAGGAAAGAGAGAGAGATGGAAAAGCGGAAGTGTGAAAAAAAACGAGATGTACAGGAGCCAGAATGAAGTCCGAAAGTTCTACCAAAGAGTAAAACATCAAACTGATGGCTTTGGTACAGACGGATCGTCCTGCAGAGACCAGCAAGGTAATTTGGTAAGTGATACAGATAGTGTGCTCAGGATATGGAAAGAACATTTTTCCAAACTGTTGGTATCCGATAGTAGCGATGACGGCGAAGATACCACAGATCCAATCCCAGAATGCAGAGCTCCGATTTGCTCGTTTTTACTCGCGAGCGAAAAGTACTCGCGAGTGGGAGTACTCGAAGAGTGCGAGCAAAAAGTCTGATTTGCTCGTTTTTACTCGAGAGTGAAAAGTACCTGCGAGTGGGAGTACTCGAAGAGTGCGAGTTTTAAAAGAAGTATACTCTCCCCTCTTTTGTTTTATTTGGGAGCACTCGCGAGTACTCGTGGTTTAAAAATAAGAGTGGAAGTGAAAATGTTCGTAATAGAGTAAGAGTTTACTCGAAGATCAATATGCCTAACTTCCTCACCCTCAACTTGCCCCCCCTTCAACTTCCCCGACCTCAACTTGCCACCCCTCAAATTGCCCCCCTTCAACTTTCCCGCTCTTTACTTGCCCATCCTCAACTTGCCCTCACTCAACATACCCCCTTTCAAAACCGGAGGCGACACGCTGATAAGGTGTATGCATCAGCTAGTTATCACCATCTGGCAGGAAGAGCGCGTACCCGACGATTGAAACGTGACCATCCTATGTCCAGTTCACAAGAAGGGAGATAAGATTGTGTGCTCCAATTACAGGGACATAAGTCTGCTCCCTATTGCATATAAGATAGTATCTGGCATATTGTGTGCGAGACTAAAGCCTATGGTCAATGAAATTATTGGACCCTATCAGTGCGGCTTTAGACCGGGCAAATCCACCATTGACCAGATATTTACCTTGAGATAAATCCTGGAAAAGACCCAAGAAATGCACATCGTAACCTTCCACCTTTTCGTCGATTATAAAGCAGCCTTCGACAGCCCTATACGTTCAAAGGTGTTCCAAGCCATGTCTGATTTTGGTATTCCTGCAAAGCTCATTCGGCTTTGTAGAATGACATTAACTGATAATCGTTCCTCGGTTAAAATATGAAAGAACCTCTCCGAAGAGTTTATTACCAAAAGAGGTTTCAGACAAGGAGACGGCATGTCGTGTGATTTTTTCAACATCCTGCTGGAGAAGGTCGTACGAGACGCGTAGGTCGAAAGAAGTGGAACAATATACACGAACAGCCATATGTTAATTGCTTATGCCAACGACATTGACATCATGGTAAACGGCGAGAAGACCAAATTGATGGTGTCGACGCGCAATGCGTCCATTGGGCTCGGACCAACTGTTGAAGTTGCTTCCTATAATTTTGAGGTAGTAAAAGACTTCGTATACCTCGGCACCGCCATAAACACAACCAACAACATCAGTTGTGAAATACGAAGAAGAATAGTGTTGGCCAACAGATGCTACTTTGGTCTGAGTAAGCAGTTTAGGAATAAAGCCAAATCTCGTCAAACAAATATAACGCTTTACAAAACCCTGATAGTACCTATGCTGATGTATGGTTCCGAAGTCTGGGTACTTGCGCAAGCAGACAAGGCAGTGTTTGGTGTGTTTGAGAGAAAAATTCTTCGAAAGATCTACGGACCAATCTGCGTTGACGGTGAATATCGACGTCGTATGAACCACGTGCTCTATCTGTTATACAATGACATCAGTATAGATAAACGTATCGAGATTACATTGGCTAGGCCATATCATAAGAATGAGCGATGATGAACCCGCTAAAATGGCGTATAAATACGTGCCACATGGCGGTGCACGCAGTATTGACAGGCCTAAGTTTAGATAAAGCAATCAAGTGGATGAAGAGATGAAAAGGTGCGGTATCCAAAAAACGAAGCAGTAAACTGAGAGAATTGGAGATCTTTTCTTAGTTCGGCTTATAGAACAAGTGTTCAGTAATGGGCCAGCTAAGTAAGTACGCTACTTAAAACAAAATAGAAAAAAAAAATTACACTGTGGGCTTGGATGCAATTTTCGCGATTTAAATTTAAAATCAATTTTTAGCAGTGATTGACCCCTTCGATTTTCTTGAAATTTTTTGTATTAAACTACGATCGAATGATTACTTTTTTTTCCTTATTATACCCTCAGCCTTTAGGCTAGAAAGGGTATATGAGGAAAAGTCAAAATTTTTTAGTTTCCATGAAGCCAAAGTTTGCACAATTATAATACGCGAACTATTGTAGTTTACCAGTAACTATGACTATTGCTGGATTAATTTAGATGTTTTTATACAAAGCTCAAAAATTTAGCAAAAAAATTTAATTTACGTGGTAGTTACGACCGCGTAAAGGAAAAAACATAGGTAAAAACACGTTGAAGCTAAACAGGCTTTTTACATTGCTATTCGATTTCTGATTAAACCATTCAAATGACGGACATCTGTCCCAAGTAAAAGTAGGAGAATACAAAATGAAGATTACACTTCTAATGTATCACTTTCCAAAATTTCCACTGCATCCACCTTTTATAGATGCTGACATTTTGAAGCCGGATTTCAGGTGTTTTTTGTATTTTTTATGTAACTGGGACGCGCATTCGGATATTTAGAAAAACCAATTATAGGATTAAAGAACTCGCGATTTCCCATTATCTGATATGTATATTGAGTATGTAGACCACACAGTAGCAGAGTAATCTACTGCCAAAGGCCAAAATTTAGTGCGATATTTTTTCTAAAAAACCTATTTTTTGGGTACAGTATTTACAATATCGTTTTGAGTGTGCTGGTACCCCCCATATGAATCACAGATCGTAAAAATCCATCTACTAGAACGGCGGAAATGGCTACTGCAAAAATTGAAAAATTTGCGAAAAATGTTTTTCAAAATATCGCTGACTAATTCGCGTTTTATGTGGATCGTTTCCATTTCAATGAAGAAAATGAATCATCACTCGCGTTTGTGTGAAAACATCGGTTTGAAAAGTTTAGTGGCATGGGAGCTGTATCCGATTTATCCAAAAAATACTGTGTGATGCTACATCCACGGTTCTTGATGGATTTTATTGAAATATGTTTAGATCGATGTATTTTTTCACGGTTGATAGTGAAATCGGATGCGCATAAAAAGTGTATGCACTTTGTGCAAAATATAAGCGTTATACAGTTTGTTGCACACTAAACTGCAGACGATGCTACATCTTAGCGGCCAAAGTAAATCCTGGCAAATGTGTACAAATTAAAAGAGAAGAATTCGCTGTATTGGTAATCCGCATGCGCATCAAGTGATTTTGAGGATTTCGCGATTTACACGCATTTCAAAATGAACATTACCCGATACAATTTTATTTCAAGATTATACCCCATTTAAAGGAACCCAACATTTATTTGAAAGATATCCATATCTTCTGCTAGATGTTAGCTTGTTTTCGAGAAGTGATTAGAATAAAAAATGTGATTTATTCCGTGAAATTTAACTAAAATAGAAGAAAAACTCCGACCAATTTTTCTTACATTTTGTTCAACTAACTCACAAAATAAATTTTAATAAATATTTTCTCTTACAAAAATTTTATAAATTTCCTCAATATATTTTGTGTTTTTTGCTATAATATGCAAACCGCTAAACGGATTTGTATAGTTTTGGTTTCATTTGAATCTTCGCGATGTTTAGATTACGTACATATTTTTATATATTTTTCAGATGCATAAACAGCTTGAATTTTATTAGAACAAGTTGTAAACTACTAATTGTTTTGAATGCTTTCCTAATTTCCGCGAAAATTTACAACTTTTTCACTAAAGTTATGGGACCTCAGTAAACATATAGTATGTAGGGAGCACCTAATTAAGAGAGTTTCTCAATATAATGATTAGAGTCTTTTAAAGATTTTTTTCTTTTTATCAGAATTGAAACCGCCATAACTTTTGCGCGCAACAACCAAAATTAGTATCTCGAACAGATTTAAGAATGGGATTTTTTTCCCAATCTATGTACCAAAAATCGTTCATGTAGCTTAAAAAAAAATTCTTAATTTTTTTTTTATGGAAAACTAAAAAATTTTGTCTTTTCCTCATATACACTTTCATACGGGCAAAATCTGCCTCATCGAAATAATGGTTTTAGACCCCAAGTATGTTTGGACAAAATGTGTTTCAGACAATTTGGAATTGATTTAGCAATGTCCGTCCGTCTGTCTGGCTGGCTGGCTGGTGCGCACGATAACTCTCGAACGGATGAACCGATACGGTTCAAATTTTGACTTTCGTAATATTTTGTCCAAACTTAGTTTAAGTTCGAAGATGAGCTATATCGGTTCACTCTTTCCGGTACCTACCCCACAAAAGTTTCAAATTGTTCGGAAAATTTGTGGGCACGATTATTCTTGAAGGGAGTAACCTATTTGGTCCATACTGTGCACACCATGAAACTTCCACCAGACTTAGATGAAGTTACAATATGGACTCAATCGGTCCACTCCTTCGGGTACCTCCCCCATAAAAGTTCAGTTTAGGACTTGCTCTCGAATCGCTTTGATTTTTGTTGCAACAACTTGTGTTCACTTCCCCCCATACGACGGTACAAATTTCATCAGGGGTAAGTTCATACTTCCTGAGAAAATGACCGGAAAGGTGCAAAAAGCCCCTATGAAACCTTGTGTAGTGGTTGAAGCGCAAGATAACTCTCGAACTGTCGATTCGATCCAAAATTTTGCCTTCTTAATATTTTATCAAAACATAGTTTAAATTCGAAGATGGACTATATCGGTCCACTACTTCAGGTACCTCACCCACAAAACTTCAAAAATGCTCGGCAAAATTTTGCCCACGATTACTCTTGAAGAAAGTGACCGATGTAATCCATATATTGCACATCCTAATATATCTACCAGATATAGATCAGGTTCGAATATGGATTATATTTGTCTACTCCTTCTGTTACCTCTCACACAAAATTTCGGATAAGTTCACTTTAAGACCTGCTCTCGAATCACTTCGATTTTTGTTGAAGCGATTTGCATTCGCTACCTCCATTACGACGGTAAAAGTTTTTTCAGGGGCAAGTCCATATTTCTTGGGAAAACAGCCCGAAAGGTGTAAAAACCCCTATGTCACCATATGTGGCGGTCGGAGAACACGATAACTATCGAACTGTTCAACCGATTTGGTCCAACATTTGGTCTTCGTCATATTATATGCAAACTTAGTTTCATGGGCAATACCGGTCCACAACTTTCGGTACTTCTCCCCAATATTTAAAAAATTTCACTAAAATGCTAGGACGATATCACTTGAATGGGGCGGGCAACCAATTTGGTCCAAACTTTGGATCTCTTAATATTTTATCAAAATTTAGTTCAACTTCTAAAATGGTCCATATCGGTCCTCTCTAGGGTTCCTGCCCTACAAAAGTTCAACATTTGTGTCTTAGTGCAGTTAATTCCTAATCCACATTTCTGTCGGCAAGTTCAAATGTCCAAAAAGGGCCACAAAATTCTGAAGAGACCTTAAATACATTCGATCTGTCCGGAGGTAAAAGTTTCGCTTCACATTGGCTGAGGGTATATATCTGTCGGCAAAGCCGACTGACACTTTTTTACTTGTTTTTTTAAATTTAAAGATTATTATTTAAATACGAAAGAGGATTTGAATTTGGAATATGCAATGGCTAAACCTATCGCGGGCACAAAAAAAAAACTTTATTCAGTAATAAGGACTACTGCTGGTACTCAAATTGCTAAACCATTCTTAAAATCGCAAAATGAAGAGCTTTTTAAGATGTTTAAGATAAATTCTTTATTTAGGAACAAGTAAACAAATGTTAATAAATGCAACGTATTATTTTTTTTGTAAAATATCATATTTTGCACATTGGTATATATAAAAACTTTATTGACAAATTTAAAAAAAAATAAATAATTATTCGAATTTCACTACCAAATAGTACTTAAAATGTTTGTAGTTAATTGTAGTTTAATACAAAAAATCAAGAAAATCGAAGGGGTCAATCATTGTTAAAAATTGATTTTTAATATAAAATCGCGAAAATTGCATCCAAGCCCACTATGCAAAATTTTTGTCTATTTTTTATTAGAGCTGTTGAAACAACAAAACATAAAAAATCGAATTGGACCAATATGAAAGAAATTATGAATATTTTTTGCATATAGTTTTTACAGAATTCGACTTTTTCAAGGCGTGATATCTCTAGAACCGTTAGTCAAAAACATCTGAAAATATACTAAAATGTTTTGCTGATGATCAGCATCGCCCTAGCAAAAAATTAAGGAAATCAATCAATTAAGTAAGTTTTAAGTACACCTCACTTTTGTAAAACATTTACAAATTGTAATAATTGTAGTTCCCTGAAGATGATTGGAGAATCCAATCGAAATATTGGAAACAAATAAAGCTTGGAAAAATTAAACATCAAGTCTTTTACTTAAAAAACCTATAGCCTAACAATACAACAACAGAGGAAATCAAAAAGCTCATTATGAAAAAGTGTTTGATTTCACTCAGAAATCCCCACATATATATATTTTATATTGTGTATTTTATATTTTTTATATAAACGGAATGAGGGTATAATAAAACATTTCGAAACTAAATTTTTAGGATTATGTATATTGACGGACGAAAACTCAAATGTACCATTTTTTCAAAATCGTACTTCATTTTCTATGACCATTATCAATAATTACGTTTTAAATCTTCTTGTAAAAACACATTTAAATATGAAAATATTTACATACCGCCATAAATACCTTAAAAAAATCTTTTGTAAATCTTAAACGTGATGTTTAGACAGCAAATATTTGAGCGTCTTCATATACACATATGTATGTTTGTACGTATAAGGTTTTTGTTTCATTTTTGTCTAATTTCTTTAATGTGTTTTTTTTTGATATTTTTAATGGCACCATCGACCTTAACTAAGTACACGTACCATCATCTTCAATGATATTTGTACACTTCATTAGAATATTTAGTAAGCCCATAACAATTAGCGTTTGTCGTCTGTCTAAACCATGCTGTCCAAAAGCTGAGTTGAGTTTTGTCTGAAAAGACCATGTGGTAATTGGAAACTGTAGGCATTTTTTTTCCTTACAAACAAAAACAACGCAGACAAGCACAACTAGCACGTTTAATTTTCAATTACAGATGGATCAGAATGTCTTTTCAGAACTAAGTCCTGTTCTGTGTATAGAACATACACCTCAAAAGCTGAGAGATATATCTCTCTTAGGGTTGATAATTTTGGTTTTTTTCTGTCCGCCTTAGGTGAAATAGGTAAAAAGAAAAATTTTGTCTCTATATGTTCAGAAGGAACTAAGTAAATTTAAGTGGAAAAGGTCTTCAAAAATTCTTTACAAAAACCCCATACAAAGTGGATCGATCAACCAATTATAATTTCATAATATAGCCAACCCCGTCCATCCACTTTTTTCTGCATTTGTTTTTATTATTTCCATTTTTATTTGTAATTTTCATTGCACTTGCATTCTCCGTGCCCGTGCTGACGTTTTGGGTGGATAAGTGCATGTGCCACCACCAAGCTAGCCAGCCGCCTGTCCGTCCACTTGCATGTTTTTGTGTATTTCTGTTTTAATTTTTCGATTGCTGTCGAATTGTCGACATGTTATTTCTCTGATTAACACCCTGACAAGAAACAACCCATCATTAGCTGGCGATCAACAACATTACCAAAGTGACATGAATGGACAGACAGACGTGGACATGGATGTCAGTGATACGTCGTCGTCGTCGCCACCACCCAAACCACAAATCTTCATCATCATAGTTAGTACTTTCTACTTTCACTGAAATCGACAATATTTCCACAAGTTTTTTCAAGTCTATTATTAGTGCAAGTAATAAATAAGTTGTTAATTAATGTGAAGTATTATTTATAACAAAGATAGAAAAATGTATAGTTTTTTGGATGACTAGAAACATTTGAGTGTTATGCAATGGTATCAAAAATGCTCTAATATGAATAGGCCTAAACATGAAACAGATTGTTGCATAACCCACTTACTCAGGTGACTGTAATAGAAAGTGTGTTGTTGCAGACGAACTCACGTGTGTCCCGATCTTCTGTGCTACTTTAAATTCTTATACGAGCTTTTGAGTATTTCTTTCTCCCTTCAGCTTGGAATCGAAGACTTGACAGGTGTACGAAAGCTTAACAGGATAAAATAAACAGAATAAAATACATCTCTTTTCAGAATCGGATAAAATAAATCTCTTTTCAGATTCGTTTTTCCTGGTCAACATTCTGTAAATTTGAACAGATAAAGATAATTTTTTCTGTTCCACAGGTAACACAATCAGCTTTTCGGTGAAATCATTTAGAAATATCAAATACGGTTCAGTAGTCAATTCAAGGAATTCAACGTCAAAGTTTAACTTTTGATCGTTTTTAATATTTTGCATCAAAATACGAGTGTTTGTGTTTTTATACATTCCTATTTATTAAAACAACCCAGCAAAAATTTGGTAGGCACATGTCATTACTTTCTGCATTACCAGGTAATGCGTACTCATTACCCTCCGCACTATCAGACAGTACATATATTACAGGTAACATATAACTAGTTACATCCTTACTTACTACTTACCTACAAAGGAATAAGTACGGTGGCACAGGGCTAGTGTGTCTGACTACAAATCCTAGGTTTGTGTGTTCAAAGCTCACCGTCAGCATGGGAGTTTTTTGTTGACAAAATTACGAAAAAATGTTGATGTACATGGATGTTTTTAAACAACCCTTACTATTTGTAAGAGTGGCCTAGTGTGTAGTGTGTTTGGCTAGAAATCAGAAGTTCATGTGTTCGACACCGGCAGGAAGCGGAATAAAAGAAAAAGAAGAAATAAAAACAAAAAATAATTGGGATGTTGAATTTGAATATAATTTCACCACATTTGTTCTAAAAATAGAACATATGCTTTTTAGCTTTTTTTTGACTACTGGTAAGTGGTTAAATATGTACTTAAAAAACACATTTAAGGAAGTACTTACTCCCTATGACATCCCCATGTTAAAATAATGACTTTTACGGTCATTTAGTAAGTAGTTACAACTGCAAAAATTTATTGAATAAAGTCATTATTTGGTAATGACTTTTTTTGCTGGGAAGTAAGAAAAGCGTTAAGTTCGGCCGGGCCGAACTTTTTATACCCTCCACCACGAAGTGTATTGAAATGAATATGAACAATTAGTTTTATTTCGTTTATGAAAGTACTAAACTCTTCCATTTATTGCAGGAGTAGTACATATATCTCAACTGATAATACTCCCTTCAAAACAGTTAATATGGGCCGACATTTTTGTTCTTTCCAAAACATGGACCAATATTTACAATTTTCCGAATTCGTTCTATGGGGGCTATATGAAGGCGTAGACCTATACCGACAAATTTTATATGGAATGTTTTATACCCCAAATAAACACTAATCACCAAATTTCAGCCACTTCGGTGGAAGATTGAGGCCACATCCTTAAAAATCCCGATAATCGGGAGGTACCGTCCTATGGGGGCTATATGAAGGCGTGGACCTATACCTACAAATGTCCGGGGGAAAGTTTTATACGCCCAACGAAGACCAAATACCAAATTTCAGCCATTTCGCTGCGATAATGAGGCTAAAACCTTCAAAATACCAAAAATCGGGAGATATCGGCCTATGGGGTCTATATCAAAACCTTGACCTATATAAACATTTTATGGTAGAAATATTTCTTAGCCTGTGGGAACACAAAATACAAACTTATAACCGATTCTGTGGTCAAATGGGACTAATACATTCAAAATATCTTAAAGTGACGCGTACTATATACGGGCGTTATATGGGTGCTCTACCAAAAGGTGGACATATATAAACAAACTTTGGTAGAAATGTTTTTTAGCCTCTGGAGACACAAAATACCAAATTACAACCAATTCGGTGGTCAAATGGGAAAAATATCCTAAAATTTCCTTAAAACGACGACGCGTCACGTCACTTTGTATGGGGGCTATACGAAAACGTGGACCTACATAGCCTGTTTTCAATACCAAAAGTCCTACATACATATAATAGATTTTACCAAAATTTCATCCACCTACTTCAATCCGTTCGGAAGCTAGAGTGATTTCCACTGACGGACAGACGGACGGACATGGCTATATCGATGTAGAATTGCACGCTGATCAGGAATATATATACTTTGTGGGGTCTACAATGATTATTTCGAGTAGTTACAAACGGAGTGACAAACTTAATATACCCCCATCCTATGGTGGAGGGTATAAAAGTCGAACTCCAATAACACTATGCAACACGAAAATTATTAACCATATTCTGACACCTTAGTGAGATAGAAGACCAAAAATAAGAAGACACGTGTCCCGGCGTTTTTCTCTATCACTTCAACTTTCGCGGTTATGGGCCCCCAAAGACCTGAGGCCTTGATATCAAAAGTGATCATTCCCAGCAAAAATTTGGATCCGGTAGTCATTACGTAACCCTTTACAAAGTAATGAACACAAGCTTCTTTTCGCATTACATGTAATCTGAAAAAGTAATGGGTTACTTCTTAAAAAATTTACAAGGTAAACCTACTTACTTTACTCCTCACTAAGTAATGACGACGGTGGCACAGTGAGTGTGTGTCCGACTATAAATCCTACGGTTGTGTGTTCAACGCTCACCGTCGGCACGCGAGTTTTTTTTTAATTAAAAACAAGTAAAAAAGTATCAGTCGGCTTTGCCGACAGAGATATACCCTCAGCCTGTGCAAATTGAAACACTTTTTCACAAAAAACTTATGTATTTAGGGGGTTTCAAAATTTTAGTCGTATGAACCGACAAAAATGTTGACTAGGATTAAAGTTCAAAAATTTTGCGGAAAACGTACTTAAAGGAATGGACCGACATAGACCATGGGGTGCCATAGGGGGTTTTTACACCTTTCGGGCTGTTTTCTCAAGAAGTATGGACTTGCCCCTGAAATAACTTTTACCATCGTAATTGAGGCAGCGAATGTAAGTTGCTTCAACAAAAATCAAAGTGATTCAATAGCAGGTCTTAAAGTGAACTTATCAAAAATTTTGTGTGGGAGGTACGGGATGTAGTGGACAAATATAGTCCATATTCGAACCTGATCTATATCTGGTAGATGTTATGATAATGTGTAAAGTATGGACCAAATCGGTCACTCCCATCAAGAGTTATCGTGCGCACAATTTTTCCGAATATTTTTTAACTTTTGTGGGGTAGGTACCTGAAGGAGTGGACCGATATGGCTTATCTTCGAACTTAAAGTAAGTTATGAAACAATATTACGAAGGCCAAATTTTTATTATATTGCGCTTCCACCCATAAACATAGGGTGTCATAGGCTTTGTTTTTCAACTTTCAGACTATTTTTTCAGGAAGTATGGACTTGCCCTTGAGGAAACTTGTACCTTCGTATAGGGGACAGTGAATACAATATGTTACAACAAAAACCAAGGCGATTCGAGATCTGGTCCTAAACTGAACTTATCCGAAATTTTGTGTGGGAGGTACCCGAAGGAGTGGGCCGATTGTGTCCATATTAGAACCTCATCTAAGTCTAGTTGAAATTACACAATGTGCAAAGTATGAATCAAATCGGTTACTTCCTTCAAGAGTTATCGCGCGCACAAATTTTCTGAACATTTTCAAACTTTTGTGCGGGAGGTACCGGAAGGAGTGGACCGATATAGCCCATCTTCGAACTTAGACTAAGTATGGGCAAAATATTACGAAGACCAAATTTTGGACCGAAACCGTTGATCCATTCGAGAGTTATCGTGCGCTCCAGCCAGACAGACGGACGGACTGGCTAAATCAACTCCAAATTGTCTGAAACACATTTCGTCCAAACATACTTGGGGTCTAAAACCATTTTTTCGATGAGACACATTTTGCCCGTATGAAAGTGTATATACCCTCGTTAGCATAAATGCTGAGGGTATAAAAAATGTGCTCCACCCTATTTTGCATCTTAATAAAGGTGATATTTTCCTCACCCATTGACGGGCTTTCCTTTTGGAATACGACTACTAAAAGCGGAGATATTAGCATATAAATAAAACGTTGAATGTTTTCCACATAAGTCTTTTTCCCGTTCCGACCCATGAATAATATCCGACCATCACCAAACTCAAAACTCCTCTATGGAATTTCGTGACGTTCCGATCAAAATTGCGACCTGTAGCGTGTTTTCTAAAACAAATGGAAAAAATGGGATGTATTACCGGCTATTGCGATATCTCCGTTATTTGGCCACCTACGCCAACCTACTTTGCATCACTGCACTGTAGGACCAAAGCCAGGGTTTTGAGGCAAAAAATCACAGGGACAAACTAGACCTTCAAAATTTCGTGCAGATGTTTATAATCGGCATAGAAACGACTCTGCCAAATTTGGTTGATATCGGTTCATATATAGAAATAGCTCTCATATATATGTTCGCCCGATTTCAAGTAATTGATGGACCAAACACGCAAATTCTGTCCAATTATGATGCAATTTGGAAAATGCTACCGAAGTCTGACTATAAATAAGTTTACCATGTTATATTGAAATTGGTTCAAAATTGGATATAGCTCCCATATATATATTCGGCCGATTTTATTTGGTTAAGGCGTGCACAAATGTTTTTAATTTGTTGTTTAACTCCCGTCATGTAGTTGTCTTTGACACCTCTTTTAAACTTCGCAGAAATTCAGTCTATAACATGTTTAGGTTTTCGCTGGTTTTCCAACCAAAAATTAAAAATATCCAAAATTTTTAGTTTTACGAGATCTGGAAGTTGATTTCTTTTTAATTCGCAAGTATACGCAAAATTTCTTTTCAAAAACTGTTAGCTGATATCGTCACCTCTCACCAAATATATATTTACGAGAATACGCCCCGATACCGAAAGTTCTACTCCAAAGAACACATGGATGATACCATAGACTACATCAAATAACATCACTTACTGACACAACAAATTATTGACCACATCTAATATTACATTTACATTTTTAATAATAATCTTAATTTACATACCATTACATATCAACCGTACAGGTTTTGGCGCCAAAATACCTAAATTGTTTAATTACGACTGAATGTCAGAAATAAACGGAATGAAAATTATGACATCTTTGACAGCTTGGTCCGTTGCCAGATTGTAATTTTTGGTTTTGGAAGTTTGAAACAGTTAAGAATATAATTCCGTTATTATTTGATTTCAATCACTGACTTGAAAAATGACTTTGCCTCAAAACCTGCCATTGACCCCATCGCGCATTGTAAAGATGGGATATTCTACTTTCATAGCTAGGTCTTGATTTTGGAAAGTCTTCAACTAAAACTGTGATATTCTTCATTATAACTAAAATCGCACAAATTAAAATTTGGGTTGTATTTGCGTCTATTGTGATATCTTCGTTGTTTGACCTCCTACGACAACCTACTTTATATCGTTAGAAAGGTGATTTTTTCATCGTCGGGTTTTGCCTGTGGTATACCCCTTAAAAAAGTTGACTTTTCCTCCAAATAAGTCTTTTGCCCACTCCGACCCCTAAATGTTATCCGACCAACTTATAATAGTCTCCCCACATAGTGGTGTAGGATATAAAAGAGGAGACACTTGTCTCGCCATTTTTCTCTAAATCATCAACTTTCGTGGTTTTAAGCTTCCAAAGGTTTAACGCTTTTATGTAAAACCGTTAAGAAATTTGATATAATCTCTGAGGCAAACACGTTGCGAGCAACAACAAATTTACGCTCACTGAGAATACAAGGGAGATCCAAAAAAATTCTCTGCCTCACTCTGATCTACACCAATGGTGGGCAAATTGCGAGAGACTCATGTATTTTTTACACTTTTGTGTATGTGTGATCTACACCAGCCAAGATCATCCATATACGTTAACGTATGTGAGAATAACAATCAGTCGTCGTTGAGCAGCCGACAAGTAAACATGTGCATGGATATACGCATAATTTTAGTGGGGACACTGAACAATACCGCACACACCCGCCACATGTTTACTGGTCACAGGTCTAGCAACCATTGAATGCTAATACAAACTTTCTTGTGATTCTCTCACTACTTTACTCTCTTTTTTATTTTGAGCATCAATGATCTACACCAGACGTGACCAAAAAGAGAACAGCCCTAAATGTGAATGTATTCAAACTATTGGCAACTTATGACTGTGTGTTAGTGTGTTTTTATGCACGCACGCTACAAAACAAAAACAAATCAAAACATTATCTCTTTTTCGTACGCTCTTTCTATGCATTCGGGTCGTATGTGTGTAAATTGCCGAAAAACTTCGGCACGGCTGTGTCAAAGAAGAACACATTTGATCTACACAGGCAGTGAGCGATAACCGATTTACGCTCACTTAGAGCACATGGGCTCCCTTGTGAGTCACAATGCCTTCCACTGGTGTAAACTAAGTGAACTGAAGTCTTGTGTGAATAACTGAAGTGAAGTTATTAAAGCATTCTAAAATCGTAATCTAAAACGAACTAGTCGTGGTTTTCTACCCACTGTAATACCTAGTTTTTAAGAAACCGATGTGATATTTACATTTAATCATAATTGTTTGTGCATTTATTTTATTATAATTGTTGTGTCCTAAATTTCAAATATCAACTTGACAAATTTAAATGTAAAAACTTGACGAAAGATTATATATTTAATAAACTATCCCTGAAGATGTTGAGAAAAACCAACGAAACGTCGGATAGAAAATTAAATAAAATAATCTTTATTTTTTTCATTAATACAAAATGGCCCTTAAAGCCCAATAAGACAAAGTCTTAAACATATACATAGAACCCTCGTTTTATTCGGTACAAATCGTATTGGGGAATAAAACAACGTCTACAACGGAATATTGGTGTAGTATCTTCGTCATCACAACTACTATATACCAACATCTTGTGAAATGTGACTTGCTCCTCTCTACAGAAGGATGTACCTGTACCAAGGCTATCAATGTTTTAACCGTTAATAGAATTCTCGGAATCATTCTGACATATCGATTTCTTTGTCAAAGTTTATGAAGACTTTTAATGAATTCTCTTTCGAGTTGAGCTGAAAGGCCTTTAGAGATACATTTAAACATTAGGAGTCTACCGAAGACTTATTCGCCAATTTATAGTATACGTGGAATTCGATTCAACCTTTCTCTACTATAGTGTTACTTTACCTTTGTTTTCACCACCTTACTCCGAGGACATTTGCAACAACAAATTTTGTACAAAAATACTTCAATGTATTTAACACCAATTACCCAAAAAAAAAAGAAATAATAACACCTGTAATTTTCAATTTATTACGGATATGTAATTATGCCAGCATGATCAATTTATTTTTTCCATATAATATGCATATCAAAAAAATTAATAACTGTTTTTAGAAATTTTCAATGGCTCAGTTTTTTTCTTTCCGGCTGGTTGTGGAATCAATTACATCGCCTCC
The DNA here is from genome assembly GCF_047663935.1 of Musca autumnalis. NCBI lineage: Eukaryota > Metazoa > Arthropoda > Insecta > Diptera > Muscidae > Musca > Musca autumnalis. Next base: position 200,071,283 of record NW_027411866.1, on the reverse strand, counting down.
TTTTTAAAAACACTTCCGGTTTCAAAAACAAAACACCCACAGCTTAAAGCTGCATCACCTGCATTTTGATGTTACGTCCGGCATTTTAAAATTATTAATTAATACAGATTGTCAGATTGGCAGTGGTACAAAACAAAGCAAATTGTTTTTATTTTAAATTTTAAATGTAACCTCCTAAAAAGGAATAAATTAATAAACAAATTAAATAAAACACTGTAAAAATGGTGTCAGCCGTTACAACAAATTATTGAAAATTTCCTGGTTTTAATTTTAGTTTTAGTTAACGCGGTCAGGTATATATATAAATATATCAGTGAGTATTTTAAAAATCAGGAAGTTAGATTGAGTTAAATTCTTTTTCAGACATGAGGTATAATAAGTTATATACGTCGATAATAACTCCCTTCAGATCTATTACAAAGACTCCCCTCAGTTGGTCTGTAAATACTCGTGTACAAAGCAAGTTCGTCTATAAAGACTACCATTAGTTTGTCCCTTTAGTTCGTATCTAAAGACCCCCTTAGGTCGTCTATAAAGACTACCTTCGGCCCATCTATAAAGACTCCTTTTCACATCCTCCATAAAGACGACATAAAGACTCGTCTAAAAATACTCCCTTCAGCTCGTCTTTAGAGACTCCCTTCAAATCGTCTATGAAGATTCCCTTCAGATTGTCTATAAAGACTACCCTCAGATTGTCTATAAAAACACCCATAAGCTCGTCTATAAAAACTCATTCTTCCCTTCAACTCGTTTATAGAGACTCCCTTCAGCTCGTCTATAAAGTCTCCTCTCCGCTTGTCTATAAAGACTCCCTTCAGTTCGACTATAAAGACGTCCTTCACCTTATCTATAAAGACACCCTTCAGATCGTTTATAAAGACACAACTCAGCTCAACTATAAAGATTCCCCACAGATCGTCAATAAAGACTTCCTTCAGCTCGTCTATGAAGACTCCCTCCTGTTCGTCTGTAAAGCCTCCCTTTAGCTTGTCTATAAAGACTCCCTTCAGTTCGTCTATAAAGACGTCCTTCATCTGATCTATAAAGACCCACCTCAGCTCAACTATAGAGACTTCCTTCAGCTCATATAAAAAGTCTACTTTCAGCTTGTCTATAAAGACTACCTTCAGGTCGTCTATAAAGACTCCAGTCAGCTCTTCTATAAATACTCCCTTCAGAACACATATATAGACTCCCTACAGTTCGTCTATATAGACTCTCTACAGTTCGTCTATATAGACTCCCTACAATTCGTCTATAAAGACTTCTCTCAGATCGTCAATATAGACTCCCTACAGCTCGCCTATATAGACTCCCTACTGCTCGTCTATAAAGACTCCATACAGCTCGTCTATAAAGACTTTTCTCAGCTCGTCTATAAAGACTTCCTTCAGCTCATCTATAAAGACTCCTTTCAGCACATATATATAGACTCCTTACAGCTTCCTACAGCTCGTCAATATGGACTCCCTACAGCTCGTCAATATGGACTCCCTACAGCTCGTCTATATAGACTTCCTACAGCTCGTCTATATAGACACCCTACAGCTCGTCTATAAAGACTTCCCTCAGCTCATCTATAAAGACTTCCTGCAGCTCATCTATAAAGACTCCCTTCAGCACATCTATATAGACTCCTTACAGCTTCTTACAGCTCGTCAATATAGACTCTCTACAGCTCGACTATATAGACTCCCTAAAGCTCGACTATGTAGACTACCTGCAGCTCGTCTATATAGACTTTTCTCAGATCGTCTATAAAGACTTCCTTCAGCTCGTCTACAAAGACTCCCTCCAGCTCGTATATTGTATTTCCTTTCAGCTTGTCTATAAAGACTCCCTACAGCTCGTCTATATAGACTCCCTACAGCTCGTCTATATAGACTCCCTACAGCTCGTCTATATAGACTCCCTACAGCTCGTCTATATAGACTCCCTACAGCTCGTCTATATAGACTCCCTACAGCTCGTCTATAAAGACTTTTCGCAGATCGTCTATAAAGACTTCCTTCAGCTCGTCTATAATATCTTCTTTCAGCTTGTCTATAAAGACTCCATACAGTTCGTCTATAAAGACTTCTCTCAGCTCATTTACAAAGACTTCCTTCAGCTCATCTATAAAGACTCCCTTCAGCACAGCTCGTCTATATAGACTCCCTACAGCTCGTCTATATAGATTCCTACAGCTTGTCTTAAAGACTTCTCTCAGCTCATCTATACTCCCTTCAGCACATCTATATAGACTCCTTACAGCTTCCTACATCTCGTCTATAAAGACACCCTACAACTCGTCTATGAAGACTTCTCTCCGATCGTCTATAAATACATCCTTCAACTCATCTACAAAGACTTCCCCCAGATTGTCTATAAAGACACCCTTCAGCTCGTCTAAAAATGCCCCCTCAGCTTAACTATAAAAACTCCCTTCGGATCGTCTATAAAGTCTTCCTTCAGCTCGTCTACTAAGACTCCCTCCAGCTCGTCTATAATGTCTCCTTTCAGCTTGTCTATAAATACTCCCTTCAGTTCATCTATAAAGACGTCCTTCACCTCATCTATAAAGACTACCCTCAGATTGTCTATAAAGACACCTTTCAGCTCGTCTAAAAATACCCCCTCAGCTCAACTATAAAGACTCCCTTCAGATCGTCAATGATGACTTTCTTCAGCTCGTCTATAAAGACTCCCTCCAGCTCGTCTATAAGGTCTCCCTTTAGCTCGTCCATAAGGGCTCCCTTCAGCTTGTCGATAAAGACTCCCTCCCAGCTTGTCTATAAAGACTCCCTTCAGCTGGTCTATAAAGACTCCCTTCAGGTCATATACAGTAGAACCAATTTAGTTCACATATATGCACACAGACAAATTTGGCGATAAAAACTCCCATCTGCTCGTTTATTAAAAAACTCCTCCCATCTGCTTGTCAATAAAGACTCCCACCTGCTCATCACCACTGTCTGTGAAAATCTGAGTGACTGAGCACTTTTTAAGTAAATACCAGCTTGTGGTTTACAAATTCTAAGCCGATTTTCACACCAGCTCTTTTAACCATCCACCCTTTTCTGACCAATGTTTTTTATTTATTTTCTTCTTATTATTTTTAAAAAAATATTTACTTAAGAATTCGTGCTGTTCTTTATAGAAATCATTATGGGTTTCAATACAAAACAAAAATAATATTGATTAGAGCCAAATACAGCTGTGATTGAATTTTCGCACATTAGACGAAAAGTCGAAATCAAAAAAAAAATCGTTAAACAACAACAACAAAAAAGGTGTTAATTCTGTTACTAAATAAAAGTCATGTGTGTGCAATCATTGAGATGATATTTTTCTTGCTGTTGTTCCTGCTTCTGCTGCTGTTTTCAATATTAGCTTCTCGACGTTTTTGTTTTGTCTTGTTGTATTTGTTGTTATTAAATAGAGTATAAATTTTAACACAATTCGATGGAGGTTTGGTTACGCTCGAAAGGAAATGTCTGACCGCTTAAAACCGGCAAGTGAATATATACATATTTCTATATATTGATTTTATATGAAACCTTCTTTTGAAGGATATTGACTTAAATATTTATATAATTAGAAACGCAATTTTGGAAAAAAAGTGAAAGCAAAACATAAAATTTGGAAGATTTTTGGGAGGAAATCAAATTTTTAGTTGGAAAGTGATCATGTTGAGGTTAAATCCCATAATTAATTTAATTTATAAATATATTTATTAGTGGGAAAAATTGGCGATGTTGACCAAGGTGTTGAAAAACAAGAAACAAGGGAACTGATGAGGATCTGTGGCGAGATCCGAAACTATATCTTCCCTGCCTTACCCCATGGTAAACATCGCCAATTTTTCCCACCAATAAATTAAAGTTGTTTTAATAAAATATTAAGTGACAATTTTGACTTTCTGTTGTTGTTGAAGCAGCATGAAACCTATGTAGAAGCATAGTCTGATGATGAGTTGACTGTCGCTGGCCGAGACACTCAAGATTGGATTTTTGAAGAAGTTGCCTGAGAGGGAAATATTAAAATTTTCCGACTTTCGGCCAAATTGGATACTCAATTCGTAAGTTATTGTACTCATTACCATTTTATTTTGTGCCAGCAGGGTTTTTAAAGTTTTTGGGTCAAAAAAATATAACCTTGTATTCAGGACGAAAATTACTACCTTCGTACCTATGAATTGTTTGTACCAAATCGGTTGTTACGTACGAGAGTGATCGTGTTAACCAGAGAGGAAGTCTGACGGAACGACGGACATTTCTATATCGACTCTAAATTGTCTGGGACGCAATTGGTCTCGATTTCGCGGCAAGGAACATGGTAACTAACAGCACAAAATTTGGACATTCCGACATGTACACAAGGCCACGTGGAGCACACCCAACTGAATGTAACAAATAAAATACGCCCCATAAAACTCTAAAACTGGACATCGCTGCAATCGCAATTCGGTCTCGAAACTATTTTGAACGAAGAAAACAAAAAGAACTGTAAAAGAAAATGATTCGAGAACTTTTCCGGTCTCGGAACTATTTGGAACGAAAAGAACGATGAAAAAGAAAGATTTGCTGAACTCTATCTGTCTCGGAACCGTTTGATACTTGGAACTATATTAAAGAACTATTTGCTCTCTGCTACCCAAGCATCAGAAGGGTTGCACAGTTCTCTGTATTGGTATTGGCGAACTCTCTGAAAATAGGACTATGGATTTTTTTTCCACATTTGATGAAGATGCGGCGTTCAGAGGTAATACAGTCTTTGGTATAAGTCCTGAGGTCTACTGATAGAGACGATTGTAGAGAGATGTTCTGACCTAAGCGAAACGACGGGTTGCCAGGAGACGTAATTTTTTTCAAATCAAGCGACACGATGGTTATGTCTACGTGTAACTATGGCACTCTTCTCTAATTCTGGTAAGGACGTCCTCATTGATCAAAATTTTAACTATCAACTGCACAGGAATTCCCGGCGATACCATCAACTGAGTCTTACCGCCGTTTAGTGTCAGATAAGGTGGTTCTAGCAGAACACGATGACAGATTATCTTCCGACTTTTTAAAAGGCATTGCTTCTTTTATTGATCACATAAAAGGCTGTATCCTTGTCTGATACTTTTGTTGTTGTTGTAACAGTGTTTATTATTGTGTGTTTGCGTGTTCCTTCTTCTGCTCAATCTGGCTCTAGATGTAACCACCGATCCACTGGAGTTAGATGAGTTGGTTTTGCAGGACAGTTGAAATGGTATCGTGTGTCGTGCGGGCTCGTGCCGCATACTGGGTAGCTGTTTTGCACGATGCTTGCCCAATAGGAATTTAAGCGACTTTATTCACACTGTATTTTCTTATAGCCTTAGCAACTGCGTCCGTATGAATGCTATTCAGACCTGCCTGATATGCCTGTTGATCTAGGGGTTATCTCCTATATTGTTGGACCTCCCTCTCTAGAGCATGAATATCCTTCCTGATATGTCTGAGTGTGTCGGGCCTAGCCAGCAGATGATGATTGGGGTGGCTCCCACGGTAACACCCGAGCAAGTATTGCAACGAAAGCATCTCATTGTGTTGCTGTACTAGAAGAATCTTTGCTGAAGACTTGAGAAGGCAACCTGCTGCTGTTCTCAGGCGGCATTCTGACAAGTTTGAATCTCTTTCCAATGCGTATCAACTAAACTCGGGAACCAAACTGGCGCCACAGACCGACCTATTGCGTTATATGTGGTCAACAAGGTTTCTTTATCTGCACCCCAAGTGCTGCTGGCTAGGGACTTGAGGACCTTGTTTCTACATTTCAGTTTGTCGCAGATAGCTGCGGCATGCGCGGACGACGTGCACGTAATTCTGCTACCATCAACCACTGCATTTAACTCTCTTCTATACTGTGCAGTCCATGTGGTGAACAGAGTGGCCGTAAATTTAGTGGCGGATATCTGCATATTCCTCGGGTGGAAAAAAGGTGATAAGATCGGCTAAATAGGAGTTCAGTCTCTCACAGATGTCATCAGGTAGGTAGCTGACGCCAGGATCGTACAATCATCCGCATACGTTACGATCTCAATGCCGTCTGGAAGGGTCGGAATACGGAAAAGGTAGATGTTAAACAATTCCGGAGATATCACCCCATCTTGGGGAACTCCCTGTTTCACTCTACGGGGTTTGGACTTCTTGCTCCTGAATTCCACGTACGACTGGCGTCCACACATATAATTGATTATCCAACGTTTCAGACTTGGCCGGAGGGTTGTTTGCTCAAAGTACTCAAACAGCGTGCAGTGCCTGACAGTATCAAAAGGTTTTTTGATAAGTCAAGCGCCACCATCACCGTTTATCACACGAACTTTCCTAATTGAGTCCTCAACAAATATGTGTGGAGATGCCGTGCAGCGCTGTTGTCGTGCTGTGCTGCTTGCGGAATCCATGCTGATGATCGGTAACTAGATAGCTATGTCTGACGCTGGGGAGGACTAAGGCCTCAAGAGTCTTTGCCACAGGCGACAAAAGAAGAATGGGCCTTTACGATTCACTTTTGCTGGCTTCCCAGACTTCGGGAACAATGAGGCTGGCAAGCGACAAGTTGAGAACTTTAATGAGATACTCCACTCCCGGCTCATCCAGCTGTTTCACCATTACCATGGAGATTCCATCAGGGCCACACGCTTTGATTGTTTTAACGTTCCTGATGGCATTCGCAACATCATCCATTTTAAATTGTGGTGGTTATTCTTCGGGCGAAAGAGATCTGTATACGTTAAGCAACACTACTAGGCCAGACCTACACCTGACGCTAGCCTCATACATTCCATGTAAAGTTTAGTTTAAAGTTTAGTTAGTCATTATGGAGACCCTGGAGGTCTTAAACTCCCGGCCGAAGTCTGCATTAGAAAGTAATCTTTGTGAGCTTTAAAACGATGCCCATAGTGCATATTTATACCCTCAGCCTTTAGGCTAAACAGAGTATTTACACTTTGGTACGATCAAAAATGTGCCTCATCGAAATAATGGTTTTAGACCCCAAGTATGTTTATACGATATCCGTTTCAGACAATTTTGAGTCGATCTAGCAATGTCCGCCCGTCTGTCTGTCTGGCTGGCTGGTGCGCACGATAACTCTCGAACGGATCAATCGATTCGGTTTTTAGTCTTCTTTTGGGGTATAAAACTTTCGAACTGAAATTTGTCGGTATAGGTCCACGTCTTCATATAGCTCCCATAGAACGGTACTTCCCGATTTTCGGTATTTTAAAGGATGTCGACTCAATATCCCACCAAAATGACTGAAATTTGGTATTTATTCTTCGTTTGGGGTATAAAACTTTCGACCTGAAATTTGTCAGTATAGTTCCACGTCTTCATATAGCCCCCAAAGAACAATACATCCCGATTTCTAGAGTTGGTGGCCTCAATATCCCACCTAAACGACGGAACTTTGGTATTTATTCTTCTTCTGGGGTATAAAAGTTTCGAACTGAAATTTGTCGGTATAGGTCCACATCTTCATATAGCCCCTATAGAACGGTACCTCCCGATTTTCGGTATTTTAAAGGTTGTGGCCTCAATATCCCAACGAAATGGCCGAAATTTCGTATTTAGTCTCCCTTGGGGGTATAAAACTTTCCACCTGAAATTTCTCGGTATAGGTCCACGTCTTCATATAGCACCCATAGAACGGTACCTCCCGATATTCGGTATTTTGAAGGCTGTGGCCCCAATATCCCACCGAAATGACTGAAATTTGGTATTTAGTCTTCTTTTGGGGTATAAAACTTTCGACCTGAAATTTGTCGGTATAGGTCCACGTCTCCATATAGCCCCCATAGAACGGTACCTCCAGATTTTCGGTATTTTGAAGGATGTGGCCTCAATATTCCACCGATATGACTGAATTTTGGTATTTAGTCTTATTTTGTGGTATACAACTTTCGAACTGAAATTTATCGATATAGGTCCACGTCTTCATATAGCCCCCATAGAACGGTACCTCCCGATTTTCGGTATTTTGAAGGTTGTGGCCTCAATATACTACCGAAATGATATTTAGTCTTCTTTTGGGTTATAAAACTTTCGAACTGAAATTTGTCGGTATAGGTCCACGTCTTCATACAGCCCCCATAGAACGGTACCTCCCGATTTTCGGTATTTTGAAGGTTGTGGCTTCAATATCCCAACGAAATGACTGAAATTTGGTATTTAGTATTCAATGGAGGTATAAAACTTTCGAACTGAAATTTGTCGGTATAGGTCTACGTCTTCATATAGCCCCCATAGAACGGTACCTCCCGATTATCGGTATTTTGAAGGATGTGGCCTCAATATTCCACCGATGTGACTGAAATTTGTTATTTAGTCTTCTTATGAGGTATAAAACTTTCGAACTGAAATTTGTCGGTATAGGTCCACGTCTTCATATAGCCCCCATAGAACGATACCTCCCGATTTTAGGTATTTCGAAATTAGTGTCCTCAATTCACCATCGAAATTATTGAAATTTGGCATTTAGTATTCAATGGAGGTATTAAACTTTCGAACTGAAAAGTGTCGGTATAGGTCCACGTCTTCATATAGCCCCCATAGAAGGTACCTCCCGATTTTCGGTATTTTGAAGGTTGTGGCTGTGGTTACACATTCCTCTATTATATTGACTTGTCTGAAGACAATTTTTAAACAGAAAATTGTACAATTGAAATATTTGTTGCATAAGAAAATATTTAAAAAGCATAAATTTTAAATTATCAAACGTAGATTTTTTAAAGTATTTTAGATCAAACGTGGATTTTTTAAAGTGTTTTAGATCAAACGTGGATTTTTTAAAGTGTTTTAGATCAAACGTGGATTTTTTAAAGTATTTTATTTCGATTGCAATTTAATCAGAATCCAAAAATATGTCCAGTCCGAAAATTTGACATGAACCAAAAATAGGGGTTACATAAAAATTCCGCTGTCTAGTCATTATGGAGACCCTGGAGGTCTTAAACTCCTGGCCGAATTCTGGATTAGAAAGTAATCTTTGTGAGCTTTAAAACGATGCCCATAGTGTATATGTCATAGTATTAATGGTGAAAAAGGTAAAGACCCATATCTTGGAAAGTATGGACTTCCTGATCTTTTGTGAAGAGAATTACAAGGACTATCTATCTGATACAAATTTTAAGCCGATCCAACGTAATGATTATAAAAGTAAAACACTTCTGAAATTTCAGGATTCATATCTCGACTAGTATGGACTTCCCCCGGAAAACTATATATCGTTGTGATGAGCTTCCCAAGGACTACTACCTATGGTACAAATTTCAGACCGATTCGAGAGGTGCCCCTCAACGAAACTTGTTCCAATTATAGGAACTGTTTCGTTAAGATTTGAACGCATGATTCTTTGTGTATTTAAAGAAAGCTTTCTTATTTTAGAATCCAACACTGAGGACTTTAAGATATGTTATGGGTATATTACACTATATGCATTTTTATATGTTTTTGTCACTTTGGGTATACTAAACAACGCACCAGCTGATGTCATACACGTGCAAAACATATGGTGTAATATAAGCTTTGTTCCTTTACGTTAAAGTTTCTTCAAGATTTACCATTTTTAACTCGGAAAGCGTTCCTTAACCCCAAAAAGTAGTAAAATTGGAAGCAATTTTTAAGAGAGTGAGAGAGGCGAGAGTGTCAAAATGGCTTTCTTTTTTACTACTTTCTGCTCGACAAATTTCGTTGTGTAAAAAGTGGAAAATCTGTCAAACTGCTGATTTGACATTTTGACAATTAAGGCAAAAGGAAAAAAGAAAACTACGCGCATTGTCAGGGTGACGTAGGGGATGGAAGATACCAAGGAACGGTCCTGACCGGTTTTAACATGGCAAAGCCCAGGATTTATCTTGGTCCCTCTTTCATCTCAAGTGGACACTGACCTCCCCGTGGTGTCACCTGGGGAACTGCCTTTAACACCCGTTAAAGGTAGTGAGCTAACATGTGCCGCGCGTTCACCCATAAGAACGTTAAAAACTTGGGTTTGGGCGTCGGGTTAGTAACCCTCCCCTAGAAAAAAACAGCCTACTATGAAAAAACGAAAGAAAAGAAAAACAAACCCCTCTAAAGTTGACGAACCCCGCAAACGTTTTAAGGACCATGATCTGCGAATCTGCACCTGGAATGTTCGCACTCTTTATAGAGAAGGTGCAGTCTTCGCATTGGCAGACGTACTTGAAAAGTACAAGGCCGATATTACTGCCATACAGGAAATACGATGGATTGGGAAAGGCGTCACAACAACACCTAAAGGTGACGCACTGTATTATAGCTGCCATGACGTAAAGCATGAGTTTGGTTGCGGATTCGTAGTTAGTCGGAGACTAAAACATCTAGTATCCAGCTTCACCCCAGTGAATGAAAGACTTGCTGCAATTCGAATAAAGACGAACAGACCAAAGATATATGTATTTTACGAGCGCTTAGAAGAAACATATGACCGTTGCCCATTCTAGGCGATTTTAATGCCAAAATTGGAAAGGAGAATATCTTTGGCCCAACAGTCGGGAAATTCAGTCTCTACAGTGAAACATATGACAATGGTATGAGGCTGATAGACTTTGCAGCTGCAAAAAACATGGTAGTTAGCAGTACCAGATTTAATATTCATAAGGGCACCTGGCTGTCTCCAGATCAGAAAACAGGAAATCAAATTGATCATGTTGTGATAGATGGAAGACATTCATCGATCGTGTTGGATTTACGATCGTTCCGAGGCGCAAAAATTGATTCGGACCACTACCTTTTTGCAGCAAAGGTACGCACCCGCTTAATCGTAGCAAACAAAGTACGAACAGACACAACACTAAAGTTAGACATCGTTAATCAAAGCACTCCTCATCCCGATAACATAACAACATAATGGCAAAATATTGCCCACTCCATGCAAACAGCCGCAAATCCATACTTGGATTCCAGAGACCTCTACAAAGGAATTCATGGTATGACCACGTGTGTCGTGTTGCTTCCGAAGAGAAAAATGCGGCATATAGGGCTACTTTACTAACAGTAGCAATGCGTAGCGCCCGAGAGAGATATCGGGAGAAAAGGAGAGAAGAGAAACGTCTTTTTCGCTAGAAAAAGAGAGAAATAGAAAAGTGGGAGTGTGAAAAAATCGAGATGTACAGAAGCCAGAATGAAGTCCGAAAATTCTACCAAAGAGTGAAACATCAAGCAGATGGCTTTGGTACAGGCACATCCTCCGGTAGAGACCAGCAAGGTAATCTGGTAACAGATACAGATAGCGTGCTCAGGATATGGAAGGAACATTTCTCCAATCTGCTGGTATCCAATAGTAGCGAGAAGGATGATACCACAGATCCAATCCCAGAAGATGGTATAGAATGTATACCGCCCGGCAGCAGGATCTGATGGCCTACCAGCCGAGCTGTTTAAAACCGGAGGCGACACGCTGATAAGGTGTATGCATCAGCTAGTTAGCTCCATCTGGCAGGAAGAGCGCGTACCCGACGATTGGAACCTGAGCATCCTGTGTCCCGTCCATAAGAAAGGAGATAAGACTTTATGCTCCAACTATAGGGGCATAAGTCTTCTCCCTATCGCCTACAAGATAGTTTCAGGGATATTATGCGAACAACTAAAGCCCATGGTCAACAAAATAATTGGACCATACCAATGCGGCTTTAGACCTGGCAAGACCACCATTAACCCTGCGGCAAATCCTGGAGAAGACCCAAGAGATGCAGATCGACACCTAAAACCTTTTTATCGATTATAAAGCAGCCTTCGACAGCCCGCTACGTTCAAAGGTATTCCAAGCCATGTCTGAATTTGGTATCCCCGCAAAGCTCATTCGGCTTTGTAAAATGACTCTAACTGACACAAGATCTTCAGTTAAAATAGGAAAGAACCTCTCCGAAGAGTTTTGTACCAAAAGAGGTTTCAAGGAGACAGCTTTTCGTGTGATCTTTTTAACATCCTGCTAGAAAAGGTTATACGAGAGCCAAACGTCAAAAGAAGTGGCACAATATACACCAATAGCCACATGTTACTTGCTTATGCTGATGACAAAGACATCATGGGACGGTCAGTAAAGGAAGTAACTGATACCTTTAGGAAGGTCGAAGCAGAATCTGCGAAAGTGGGTCTGGCGGTAAACGGCGAAAAGACCAAATTGATGGTGTCGACGCGCAAAGCTTCCATAGAGCTCGGACCAACTGTGGAAGTTGGTATTTACAATTTTGAGGTAGTTAAAGACTTCGTCTACCTCGGCACTGCCATAAACACAACAAACAACATCAGTTGGGAAATAAGAAGAAGAATTGTATTGGCCAACAGATGCTACTATGGTCTAAGTAAGCGATTTAAAAACAAAGCCACATCTCGTCAAACAAAAATAACACTATACAAAACGCTGATACTAGCCGTGCTGCGGTGGACGCAGAATCGGCAGGCCTAAGCTTCGATGGAGCATACAAGTGGATGAAGAAATGAAAAGGCGCGGTATTGCCTCAATATCCCAACGAAATGACTGAAATTTGGTATTTAGACTTCTTTTGGGGTATTATATTTTCGAACTGAAATTTGTCGGTATAGGTTCACGTCTTCATATAGCCCTCATAGAACGGAACCCCAGATTTTCGATATTTTGAAGGTTGTGGCTGTGGTTATACATTTCTCTATTTAATTGACTTGTCTGAAGAGAATTTTAAACAGAAAATTGTACACACAAACATTTTTGAGCCTATTATTGAAATATTTTTTGCATAAGAAAATATGTAAAATGCATAAGTTTTGCATATGTCATATGTTTCGATTGCAATTTAGTCAGAAGCCAAAAATATGTCCAGTCCCAAAATTTGAGATGAATCAGACCACAAATATGGGTTGCATAAAATTCCGCTGTCTGGTCATTATGGAGACCCTGGATGTCTTAAACTCCCGGCCGAAGTCTACATTAGAAAGTAATTTTTGTGAGCTTTAAATGATGCCCATAGGACTTCCAAACTATATATCTATTGTAATGAGGATAACAAGCTATCTATCTGATACAAATTTAAAGCCGATCCAACGTAATAGTTATAAAAGTAAAACACTTCTGAAATTTCAAGATTCATATCTCGACATTTATGGACTTCCCCCGGAAAACTATATAACGTTGTGATGAGCTTTCCAAGGACTGCCTATGGTACAAATTTCAGCCCGATCCGAGAGGTGCCCCTAAACGACACTTCTATCAAATTACAGGAACTGTTTTGTCAAGATTTGAAAGCATGATTCTTTGTGTGTTTAAAGGAAGCTTTCTTATTTTAGAATCCAGCACTGAGGACTTTAAGATATGTTATGGTTATCTATATGCATTTTTATATGTTTTTGTCACTTTTGGTATACTAATCCACAAACCAGCTGATGTCATACACGTGCAAAACATATGTATATAGCCATTAGGACGCTAAGGTGTTTAATTTACCGATTCACCGAAATGAACCATAGAACTTGTTCAACCGAAAATTGTCAACTATGTTGAAAATTACAGGACTTTTTTGTCAGGCTTTGAACGCTAATTTGAGGATCATTTATTCATTCATCATTAAAATTATCCCGTGACACCATAAAATTTCAAAAAATTCTAATTTCTAAAAAGAAATAAATTAAAACCAGCCCCATTTCAAAATTTCGGAAAACTGTCCATTTACTTAATACCCCCACCCCCTCCCAGGATTCCCACAATATTTTTAAAGACAAAAGACGAGATTTTTTGTTTTAACTAAAAAATTTGTTAACTTTATTTTATCGTTTTTCATTTTTTGTTTTTGTTGTAATTAAATTGGTTTAACAAACAAAAGATTTGTTGATGTATTTTTGTTGATTTTGATTTGATAGTGTTGTGTTGGTGTGTGTGTGTGTGTGTGAAATAAAAAAATCAATGATATTCGAAATAAAAAAACTTAACAGAAAAAAATACTTTAATAAATAGGTACAACTTAGAAACTAATGCGACAGCCAGCAGCTGGCCGGTGTTTTGTTTTTTGCTTTTTTTGTTTCAGGATTTTTTTGTTTTGTTTTTGATAACTTAAATCTACTAAAAATGTCGGTTAAAACTACAATTTTCAGTCAATTTTCAACAACAAATTGTTGACTATATACGTTTTTGCATACAAACGAACAGAGGAAAAAATTACTAAATTTTTTTTGTTGCATTGGTAAGACAAAACTTTCATCATTCAAAAAGAAAGGGGCAGAAAAAGATTAAAATAAAAATAAAGGAAAAATCCAAAGGAAAAGAAAAAAATCTTTAAAAAAACACGCACTCTTTTACATTCACACAATGTAAAATAAGCACTCATTCACACGTTCTCGCACATTCACTCCCTTAAAGGCTACGATAATAAAAACATTCACGCATCGACATCATCATCGTCGTCGACATTACACAGCTACTATTTACAGTAAAATATGTTGCATAGAGGCAACCACGGCCACAACTACTTGTCGCCGCCGTTGTTGTCGTCGTCGCATAGAGACTATTACTAATACTACCACTATTACTACTATTAGAATTAATAGTACTTGTCGTATATACACGCAAACAATCACAATAGTACAAAGTTGAAGAGGAGTAAACGGATTTCGATCCAGCCAAGGCAGGCATCCAGCCGCCATTGGAGAACCATCGCAGAGATGCATTAGCAGCCACATTGCCAGGCCATTGGGGGCTATTGAGATTGACCACCAGCAGTGACTTGCCATCACCATCCTTGCCATCCTGATCCTGTTCCTCTCATTGATAACTCCAGTGGCGCAAATCTTTGCGCACCTTCCACAACATTAGCTCTAGGCAGGCCCGTGAATCTTCAAAACTACTGTGACCACTGTCGCTGCATTGGATGTCCCGTTTCAGGAAGGACTTGGTTAAATTCTTAAGAGATCTGCGATAGGGATAACCTGTCGAATGGCTGAATATCAGCGATGTATCGACAATGGTTTTGTGTACCAGCCGCAGGACACGCAAATCATTATCCAACCCATGGCCAATGAGTATGGTATCGGCATCGAATAGCTTCAGCAGATCCTGTTGCACCTGGGCAAATGTTTTGATGGAGTTATTCGAGTCGGGTGAGAGATCTTTTTCGGTAATACCCGAAAAACGGGTATTATAATCGATAATTTCCGCCTGGGGTCGTACAAAGTGTTCATAGACCAGCGAACCATCATAGCCCACCACTGTGACCTTGGTCACCTCCAGCCCTAGGCCGGTGTAGGACATTTCACAATCTATGGCATAGATTTTGGGATGTTTAGGCTTTGCTTTCTCACTGCGCGGTTTGGTGTGGACAAAATCATTGTAGGGTCCATTTATGCCTACCACCGAACCATTCCACACATGCAAGGGATGTTGACTACAACCCTCACTCGACTCTTCACCCTGGCAGCAGGAATAAATGTTGACATAACATTTGCCGTTATAAACATTATTCGCTTTACCCCAGTGATAGGTGCAGGGCTCAAAAGTTAGATATTCTCCCTCACTGTTGACCTCGAACATTTTGGAACAGCGCACACACTGCTTCTCCACCGAGTTATCGTATTCGGAGAAGATTTGATAGACACCATCAGGGGTGTAGAAGGCCATAACAGGTGGATTTTCCAAATCCAGGCCACAAGTCATATCATCTTCACCCATTTCACTGGAATCGGAATCGGTGAAACGGGGACTTGAATCTCCTGAACCATGGCCAGAATCTATGGCCGTGGTGGAATTGGACCATTGTTGGGAACTTGATAGGCCATCATAGGAATTAATGACGCTGGTCTTCTTGCGTCCATAGTAATGACGATGATGTCTTTGATTATCCTTGGTCACGGCTTCTTCGGCCAAATGCTTGGGCAAACATTTATAGATTTCGATGCACCCCTCATGGTGTACCGATTCCACGGGAAAGCCATAGACTCTCAAGAGGCTGGGATCGATGATATAGCGCCTCATCTGCTGGACCAATTCACTTTCGCTTAAATTCAATTTTACAAACTGCCTTAAGGGAGGTGCCAAGGCTTGGGCCACCTTTTTCAAGTGATCGGCATTACGTTTGCTGGCCGTGGGCGAAGCAGTGGGTGATGAATTGGCCGAATGGGCTGGTGAGCTGGAGGCCGATGACGAGAGAGATGATGATGAGATGGATGTGGTCGAGGAGGCTGATGACAATGAACTGCATACCGACGAATTGGAGGGTGATGTGGTCAAGGCATTTACTCCTCCTCCTCCCGTTCCTAGTTTGCCTAGTTTACTGTTGTTCAACACTGCCTTCAAAGCGGCAGCTTTTGTGCATTGTTTGCGTAGATTGATAGCTGCAGAATTGTTGTTGTTTCCGGTCGTTGGTTTTTGTTGGGGTTTGTGATTTTCTTTATACTCCTCATCAATGTCCATGGGCTGTAAATCACCACCAGAGCTGTGGTTGTTGGTATTTGTGGATGTGTTGCCGTTATTTCCACCACCATTGCCATTGTTCTGTTTACGTTTTTGTTGGCGCTTTTGACGTGATTTCGATGACTTCTTGCTTGCTGTTTTATTCTGAACAATATAGGCGGAGCTAAGATCTTCATTACTGGAGCTGGTATTTAGGTCATCACTGCCAGCTGCTTCGCTTGAGGTGCTATTACGATGTGCTGGATTATGACGAGATGCAATCATAGAGTCTGGAAAGAGAGGAGGTGGAGAGAAGAAAAGGGGGAATTAGTAAAAAATAAGAAATATGGAGAGAGGGTAAATTTGGAAAATATAAGGATTTAAGGTAATCTACCCTAGGAGAAATACTGATTCAATTGAACTATTCACTTCAAAGAACAATGAAATTAACCCTCATTATTATAAGTGTTCTTTTGTTGTATTTTGGATTTACCGAACAGATTTATGGCGTTCTGGTTAACATAAAGTTAAAAATGATGATTGAATTTCACGGAGGAGCTTCTTGGCATTATCTTGCAATGTAAAAATTATATTTTTATTACCTCCAAATTGGTTTATTTTGCATTTTCAAATCCATCAGATAGTAAAAGGACACATGTAATAATGGCCCTAAGTCAGTTAATTTATTTCTACTGTAGTCCTTTAAAGTACCGAACGAAAAACATTACGGATATAGTGCTGAAGCGTTAAAAAAACATTAGAAAAGAGCTGTTAAAATAAAACATTCACTTACTGAACTAGTCTAGCTTAGAACTAAAATGTGGGATTTCCTGAAGTGCTCATAAATTAAAAGAGGATACAACAACAACAAACAACTTGTTTTTATTTTGAAACCCGAGAAAAAGTTGATTCAATTGAACTATTCACCTTAAGAGCTACGAAACTAAGTCAGTAAAAATAGTTCGAGAAAGATTGGTTCAATTGAACTATTCACTTAATAGAGCTACGGAACTAAATCAGTAAAAGTAGGTTTACTGTGGTCCTTTGTAATCTCGAACGGAAGAAATGTCGGATGCAATGCTGAGGTATTTAAAAACGTTGTTCAAATAAAAGATTCACTTTATGGAACTAGTGAACTAGGCTAGCTTAGAACTAAAGGTTTGGGATTTCCTGTTGTGTGATTCTGTACTGAGAAACATACAAAAATAGAGGGTAAATTTTGAAGAAATGCAATGCCTTAGGACAAAATATGGTTCAATTGCACTATTCAGTTAAAAGAGCAAATGAACCAGGTCAACAAAAATCTTTCTATTTTGGATCATTGAAACGTCGATAAGTCGGAAGCGAACTAAAGGTATTAGGTTTCCTAAAGTACTGAGAAACATAAAATAGAAAGATAGGGTAAATTTTGAAGAAATATGAGGCTAGGCCTAAATGCCCAAGGAAAAAATTGTTCAATTGAACTATTCACTTAAAAGAGCAAAGGAACTATGTCAGTCAGTGAAAGTAATTCTATTTTGGTTCATTGAATCACTGAACGAAAGATATGTCGAATATGATGAGAGGGGGTAAATTTTTGAGAAACTGAGGCCTAAATTTACTTTATCCGGGAAGAAAAATCGGTTCAATTGAACCATTCTAATGAGTCAGAAAAAGTAGTTTCACTTTTGTTTCACTAAAACGTCGAACGAAAGATAAGTCGGAAGCGAACTAAAGATGTTCGCCTGAAGTATTGAGAAATATAAAGAAATAAAGAGAAAGTAAATTTTAATGAAATGTCAGGCCTAGCCATAACCTGCCTAGGACAAAAAAGGGTTAAATTGAACTATTTACTTAAATGTGCATAGGAACTATGTCAGTCAGTAAAATCAGTTCCATTTTGCTTCATTGAATAGCTGAACTAAAGATATGTCGGATGACATGAGACAGTGAGGCCTAAACTTAATTTACTCTGGAAGAAAAATTGGTTCAATTGAACCATTCACCTATAGAGCTAAGTCAGTAACAGTAGTTCTATTTTGTTTCTTTGAAACGTCGGAAGTGAATTAAAGATGTGAGATTTCCTGATGTTCCGAGAAACATAAAAAATAAAGAGAGGGTAAATTTTGAAGAAATGTAATGCCTTAGGACAAGAACGGGTCAATTGAACTATTCACTTAAAAGAGCAAATGAACTAGGTCAGCAATAAAACTTTCTATTTTGGTTCATTGAAATGCTAAATAAAAGAAATTTCGGATGCAGTGCTGAAGTATTAAAACATTTAGAAAATATGAGATTTGTGTTAGGAAATTGAAAAAATTGCTTGAATAAACAATTCACTAAAAGGAATCCCTGGACTAGGTTAACTTAAACTTTCTATATTTAATAAACTAACGAACAAAAGATGTGAGTTTTTAATTAATTTCTCGTTGGAGTTGAGCTTGATGATCCATCAATAATGCATGTAAAAAAGGAAAGCCGACGATTCGAACCCACACACCCACCACTATGTGACATGACATGTTTCGCCTTTGGTAATGAAGGCTCCTGAGATTTTTTGGATGTGGGACGGCTTCGCTATCATCTAACTTTTACTCTTTCAAATGCATTTTGTTTTTTTTTACTGAAATATTCAGAAAAATCGTATCCCACACTGAGCTGGCTTTAAGATACGTTACTACAGAAAGCCATTAATTTCACTGATTCGCTAAAAGAACCATGGAACTAGTTCGCACATTTACACAAAATATTTTGCCATGGTTTGAACGCATGATTTTTTGAGAAAAAAGGAAGCAATAATATTTTCGAACTCAAAACTGAGGGCATTTAAAATGCACTAAGCCACAAAGGTATTCAATTTGTCGATTCACCCTGGAACTACGTACAATGAAAATTAGCAAATATACTTAAAAATACAGTAAATTATAAATTCTGTTGGTAAAATGGATATAATATATAATAATTGTTCCACAAACATCCCAGGCGGGACAGGGGAGACTTCTCTCATATCAATGAGTGCACCCCGATTCATATTAGCTCAATGATATGGGACCTACTGTTTATCGCCGAGTCCGAACGGCGTGTCTAAGACACCACTTGTAGAGAAGTTGTACAAGGCTGAAAATGGATACCTTTTATTTTAATTCAAACTTTTTATTCAACTTACGGATTCATTAAAGTAACCATAGAATTAGTTTGAACGAAAATTCGCTAATAAACTGAAAATCGACAGGACATGTTTTGTCAGGCTTTCAACTCCTGATTCTCTGGGTAATAAGGAAGCTTTCTTTGTTTTGGTTCCCACACTGAAGGCCTGGGTACATAAGCTGCCTCGCCTGCTTGCTTCTGATAAAAGAAGAAGGGAAACCCAGTTCGAAATTTGCTCGGCCTTCTTTATTATTTTATTTTTATTATGTCAGAAATGAAGCAGGAAAGCAAGGCAATCAAAGCGAGGCAGCTTATGTACCTAGGCCTTGAGGGTCTTATAAAACGTCAGGACACGGATTTATTCAAATGACTGATTCACTGAAGGGAACTATGGAACTGCGTCTAATGAAAATTAGCAAACTTTGCTGAAAATGTTTTGTCAAGCTTTGAACTCCAGATACTCGGCTTTATATGGGGCTTTTCTTATACTTTACTTCTTTCCATAATTTCCCTTCCATACATTATTGTGGCATAAATTTTTTTATTAACCATTAAATAATAGCCCATGGAGTTCGCCAACACGTTTCCTCATCTATCCCCCAAAAGCCTACTTAATATTCCACACACATTTAACGTTTTTTTTGCTTCTTTTTCATTTGCTTCGTTTAGTTGTATTTTTGGTAAAACTTTTAGCTCAAGCTCTTCTTTTTTTGATCAAAAAAGAGGAGGGACCTCCTCTTAAACAAAAACAAAACTTGAAGCTTTGAAAAAATAATGGACATACATTGTTTTTTTTTTTATAGTAGACGGTGGTCAATTAATAAGCCACACACGTCCCATGTTTATACAAAGTGGCACAAGAGTTTAACAAATGGCACAAAAAGAGTAAAGTTTTTGTTTTGTTCCCTCACAAACCCCAAAATAGGTACAACACCAAATTAAGTGATCTTTGTTCGGTGTATAACAAACAAAAACAAACTTAACAAAAAAAAAAAAACAAAAACAAAAAATAAAAATAAATCACAAAATGACAACTGGAAGTTAAAGAAAACCAAATACAGAATAAAAAAACAAACAAAATAAAGAAAATAAAAAAACACAAAGCCACCAAACACAAAAGTGTCCTTCGGTGTTGATCAAAAAAGAATAAATGTCAACAAACTGTCAATTTCTATACTTTGTCAATTTTAATAAATTTGTTCTTTTGAGTTTTTCGAAAGAAGGGAACTTTTATTGGTACTTTATAAATATTTAATAATCTGCACAGCAAAATGGGAAAGGCTTAATTTGGGATTGCGAATATCATGATCTCTGAAAAAAAGCTAAACTGTTCACTGAAAAGAACGATTGAACTGAGTCAGTAAAATCTGGTCATTCTGCTCCATTTAAAGAGCAGTGAATGCAACACTCCCTGAAGGACTGAAAAATTATTAAATTTTGTTCAATTAAACTGTTCTTTGAAAGGAACGATTTAACCAAATTCAAATATGACCATTATGGTCCACTTAAAAGGCATTCTGGACTCAGAAATGTCATATTTAATACTGTGAAGTTTAAAACTCCATGGAAAAAATGTGACATTTGTGATGTGTAATTTATAAACCAAGTTGTTCGATTGAATGATTCACTGAATGGAACGATGGATCTGGGAGGAATTCTTTTAAACTAAATTTAACTGTACTGAATGGAGCGACTGAGATAGGAGATATTGGTTTCTGTAAATTTAATGAAATAGGGAGCTTTATCGAAATGATATCATCCTTTTTACAACTCATCTAAAAAAACTAAAAAAATAATGATACACTTGATGTATAGACAACGCTACTAAGCACGTTGTATTAAAAGGTAGTTTTTACAGTTCAATTATCAGATTCCTATTGAAGAAGATAAACGTGCCTTTAAATTATATTAATATTTTTTTTTTGCATATTCTATTCGCTTAACTTATTTTGTCATCCAATCAGATTAAAAAAATCAGATTTTTTTATTAAATCAAAAAATACACCCCAAAAATTAACCAGCCAAGAAAAGATCTGATAAAGATCTTAGAAAAAAAACTTTGCAAACAAAATTTAAGAAAAAAAAATTATTGAAAATAATTAAAAATTTAAGCACGTGCTTAGAATAGCATTTGTCATAAAGCCAAATACTAGAAAAAGAAACAAATAAATTATTTCGCTTTGCTGTTTGATGAGTGTGTTTTGAATTTGTGTGTGTTCTATAATAATTTATAAGCGAAGGCACACAATTTAAAGGGTGTTTAATTTTTGTTACTGCCAATATTAAAAATTAGCTACTATTCAAAAACATTATTTTTAAATAGTTCCCAAGTTAAATTGTTATGTCTGCCGATTTGTTAGTTTTCAAAAGCTTTTATAATAAGGAAATTAAATTAAATATAATAATACTGAATAAAAAACCTGTTGATTTAATGATTCTAATTCGCATAGAGAGAGGCATGCAGTGGTGAAAGGTTTGAGGCAGAAGGCAAAGCAGAACAAATAGTATATAGGAAATTTTATTTTCTATTTGTGGTTTGATTGCTGCTGCTTTTGTCTGTCTGCCTCTTTGAAAATAATCATCGTGATTGAGATTTAAATCAGTAAATCAGGCAATTTAATGTAATAGCAAATTATACGCTACAATGCGTAGCACCAGCAACAACAACAACGGCAACAACAATCTAGTTTAATTAAAATTATAGACAAGGTTAAGGTAAAAAAATAAGAGGGGCGTTCAATTTTCCAGCTTGTTTCCCTCTTTATGAACACGCCACATTTTTTTTGTCCGATGGAGTGTGGGAAATTGTGAAAAGCGAATATTATTGGGAAACTACACCTTAAAAATTTCATATACAATTCGAAGAATTAAAAAAGGCCCCGACAGCAGCCAATGCTATATCTTGTCTTTTACTAACTCTGTATTTACTACATTGTTAATAATAAATAAATAAATAAATAATAAAAAAGGCCCTTTGAAAATGAGGTTGTTCACTGAAGGGAACAACTGAACTATGTAAGTGAAACATTGCCATCTTGGGCGCATTTATTATTAAAAATTCAAGTTCCTAAGTGGAACGTAGTCTCACTGTAGGGTTTGATTAAGAAACATTTGTAATTTGGCCTATTTAAGGGGCATACAAAAATTGTTGGCTTACTAAAAACACTGTTGTTCAATTAAACTATTCACTGAGAGGAACTTTTGAGTAGATCAATCAAAAGACATCATCCTTAGTTATTGAAGTCCTCAGAAACGTGGGATGCAATGAATATTGAGGTGTTAAATTGAGTGGGAATATGGAATGGAATAGGAAATATTATAGAGAAATTGCACCTTAGAAATATCATATACAATACGAAGAGTAAAAGCGTAACTAGGTCAGTGAAAAAATTTCATCTTTGGCCCATTTATTATTATTATTATTAACATTATTATTATCATTATTTTTATTATTGTTATTATTATTATTATTAGAAAAAGAAATGCGAACAAAACACATGCCGAACCCGAAGCATGTTTACCCGCACAAACACCCCAAACGAGCCAACATAAGAGAAGTGCTTCAAGCCCAGTCGAAAATAATCCTGGAAAGAGACACAAAAAGAAAGCGGTAGAAACTCCCAAAGAACCTCCGGAAAGAATACAACCGGAAGAGGGTCCAAAATGGACAACAGAAGAAGAAAACCCCAAAAAGTCGTCCCGATTCTGTCATCGTTAAACCAAGCGCAGGTCACAGCTATTCCGATGTACTCAGAAACATCAGACAGAATGTCAGACCTGATGAAGCAGCTATACGATCAATAAGCAAAACCAAAACAGAAGCAATTCTGTTGGTTATGGAAAGAGGTGGACAGCGAGGCAAATTCTGCGATACCATAAAGGATTCTCTGAAGGACTCAGCTACTGTAGAGGAAAGAAAGTCCAAGGCTACGGTCGAAATACATGATCTTGACGCTTTGACCACACCAGAAGTAGTACAACTTGCAGTACATAACACAAAAAAATATGGGTTACTGATATTACGGTACACCTAACAGCTCCAAACTATGGGGAACAGAGACGAGCCTTTGTCACGATACCTGTACATGGCGTAAAGAAGATCTTAGAAACAAGACTCCTATTATACGCTGCTATAAATGTTTTGGTTCAGGGCATAAACAATACGAATGTAACGGACCACACAGAAAAGGCATGGGTTTATGCATCCGTTGTGGATAACGAGGGCATAAACTTAAGGAATGCAAAAACCAGTTCAGATGTTCTATTTGTGCTGAAGAAGGAAAAGCCAAAGTGGACCACTTACCTGGATCCAAAATCTGCTTTTCAAAGAAAACAACCGATATGAAATTCTTACAACTTACATGCATAGAGGAAAAGTTGCTGATGCTATCCTACCACAGATAGTACATGAACAAGAAGCAGAAGTCATGATTATCAGTGAACACTACTCATCAAAAACAAGTGGACTGTGGTTTGAGGACGAGTCAAAAACAGCTGCAATATGGATTCCAGACAGGAGAAACAAGAAGCCTAGCAAAGAAGGAAAAGGGAATGGTTATGTGTGGATTCAATTCACTGACGTCACAGTCATGAGTTGTTATCTTACCCCTAGCGACTCGATGAATGAATTCCAGTCGAAGCTTAATAAAATGGAAGATGAAAGTAGGAACATCGATGGTAATATTATAATAGTCGAAGGTCACACTATAGTGGTTTCATTGAAACTTTTAGGTATTTATAGATCGAGTTCCCCACTGCGGCAACTTTATGATATCACTCTACTGTGAAACTCGACCTAGGAACCCTTGTTTTCATGAAATTGTTTCAATGAAACACTCTAGTGTGACCTTCGACATAGCCGGTGACTTCAACTCTCGAGCAGTAGAATGGGGCTCACAACAAAACGAATACAAGAGGAAGAAAATTTTTGGAAATGACCGCCAGAATAGGACTGACAGTCGCAAATATAGGATGTGTACCAACATTTAGTTGACCGGGCTGTAGTGGCACCATACCTGATATTACCATGGTATCGGAGAATATCGCTAGTAGTATCATAAACTGGAAAGTCTTAGAGATATAAACGGCTAGCGACCACCAATACATCTCTTACTCCCTACAACCAGACAGAAGAACCACTACACAAAAAAGGAGAAAAGGCAACCGAAAATGGAATCCTAAGAAGCTAGATAGAACAGCTCTAATCACAAAAATAGAGAAAGTCAACCAGAGGAAAGTGCTTCGGAACTGGTGAAAAAAATCATGGCGAACATAATCAACGTATGTGATAAATCTATGCCAAAACTGAAAGATATGGGTCTTGGGAAGAAACCAGTGTATTGGTGGAACAACCAAGTTGCTGAATTAAGACGTGACTGTCTCAAAAGGAGGAGGAAGTTCACTAGAGCAAAACGTAGAGGTCCAGCAATAACAGAGCATGCTGAATACAAAGAAAAAGCACTCCAACTTGCTGTGCAAGAAAGCAAAAATAGTTAATGGGAAAAACTGAGAGAAGATGTAAACGGGGATTCATTTGGACTTGGATATAAAATCGTTATGAAGAAATTGGGAGCTCAAACCCCAGCGAACGAAATAGATGATGCAACAATGGAAAATACTGTAAACACATTGTTCCCCACACGTTATTATTGTTATTATTATTATTATTGTTATTATTGTTATTATTGTTATTATTATTATTATAATCATTATTATTATTATTATAATTATTATTATTGTTATTATAATTATTATTTTATTATTATTATTACTATTATTATTATTACTATTATTATGTTGTGCAAAAAATGCTGATTAACAACGAAAATTGGATCGCCGTTGCAAGATACTGTGAGATACTGCTGAAAACCAAAAAAATAGATCTGAACAACGCTAATACTACAAACTGATGTGGGAAATACAGCGTAGCTTGGACGCAAGCAAATTGGAGAATAAGGTCCTTACGACCTGGGAGCCACCTTGAAGTAATGCGAAAGCGGTGCCGAGGTTGATGCAACTCCCAGAGGTGAAGAGGTGGGTTGAGAGACGGTCAACGTGAATGTATAAAGCATTTCCACACCTCTGCCTCAAAAAAAAAATTATTATTATTATTATTAATGTTATTAATATGCAAGTTCCTAGGTGGAACATAGGAAGTCTGTTGGGTTTGATGAAGAAACAGCTGTAATTTGGCCCATTTAAGGGTGGTTCACAAGTATTGGCTAAACTAAAAAACCACAACATTGAGAGTTAATAATGAACTATTCACTAAAAGGAACAACTGGACTAGGCCAGTGGCATTTTATGATTATTTTCAATATCCAAGTTTCTAGGTGTAGTATAGTGTCACTGTAGGGTTTGATCAAGAAACAACTGTAATTTGTCGAACGCAACATTGTGGACCTTGCTTAACTTTCTAAACCAGCTATGCTCACCAGCACACCCTCTCTTTATTCTCATCTGCCGTTGTTTAGCAAAGGCAAGAACATCGTTGTTCTAAATTATGGTGTAATTATATTATTTAACAATTTCTTATCATTAGCAACATGTTTTGCCCCCTTTTAAAACATCCCTCGTGTAGACGATAAATATTACTAACTATTACACCCTAACGTGATTCTCACATTACACGTGTTATTTGTTATTAATAATAATCTAAAGCGATAAGAACTACTCGCTGATTACTATAAACCGACGTTAATATTAACCTTGCTTGGCTGCTGCCATCCACCATAGTAGTAAAGCGAGATAAGAGTAGAGGAGGAGAGGAGTGATTTAAGAACGTCATAGAACGTCACATCTATTTGCATGATTTTTATTTTTATATAACCTGATATATGCTAACCATAAATTAGATAGCATTAGATATGGATATTTTACAATCATATAAAAGTTCTATTGTAACGAAAAATTCATGTTAATTAGCATATATAAAGAAATTAAATAATATTTACTAAGTTCTTATGTAGTTACACGCCAAAAAGGGAAGATATATGACGTTGGCAACATAAATATTGAAAAATATGGTGATAAGAAGAGAAAGAGCAACTGGTGCAATAAATTACACTCGTGGGATATAAATACGGTCAATGAACTTTGTTTTGGAAATAAGATAAATTTTAAAATAAAATATACAATAAAAAAATGAATGCTGAAATAAACAAAAAGGAAACCACTCAATTGATAATTTTAACACAAAAAATATTTTTGCAAACCTTCAAATTAAACTTAAATTCTAAATCTTTAAACCAATTACGTTCTTAATTTAGATAGATTACTTTTTAGTTTTTTTAAACCAATGACTTTTTTAACTTTGATATTTTATTTATTTTTTCCAACATTCATTAAAATGAGCTCATCCCAATGAACTACCAACGAAAAAAATAGAAGTAAAAACGTCTGCGCCGCTGATTCATAAACTATTTGCTTAATCTTCTATCTAAATGTAGTTTTTTTCACTTTGTTTTGTTTGTTGTAGTTTTTATTATTATTGAATATTGACATTGATCCACAGGTTAATGACAATGTCAATTTCAATTGTTGTTTCTTTTTTTTTTTTGTTAACCTAGAAATAAGTGAAAAGTGTGGGCAGGTCATTTGCAGGTTAATAACCAACCAACCAACAAGAGAAGTTTTGTGAAATTTGAGTTGTACTGTTGTAGCATTTAATATTTTTAAGTTCAAGGGAGCACAATAACATTACGCATTATCTACTTTTATATAAACTACCTGCACAATGGTTTTTTTTTATTTTTTGTCATTGTAAAGAAAGGGATTAACACTTTTAATCTTATCAATGAAAAGACAGCAACAAAAATTAAAAAAAAAAAGTAAATAAAAATATTAAATACAAGGAAGTAAATTTCGCATGTTTGAGCAAAGTCTTGAAATGACAATAAAAATATTATAAAAAAAAGAAAATAAATTTTTACAGCATTTCCGTATTGCTGTTTAAATATTAAGCCAGTAGGTTTCGATTTTTTTATATAAGAACAATATTTTATGAGTTTGTACTTTAAAAGTTTTTTTTTTTATGAGAAACCTTAAGTAAATAAAATCTGGGGTTAAGAGCCGTTATGTTAAGGACACCGGAAGAGAGAAAAACATTTTGTCATTCGTAAGGCCGCCATCAGACCATCTGTTTTTCACATGTATGACATCAGCTGTTCTGTAGTATTGGTATACCCAAAGTGACAACATACATGTGAAAAAGCGGATGGTCTGATGGCCGCCTAAACGATGTAGGGTTTGATGAAAAAACTGCTGTAATTTGACTCATTCAAGGGACGTTCAAAAATTTTTGGCTTTACTAAAAAAGAAAAAAAAAAACCTTAAAAATCTCGAACGCCTGTAGGCCTTTCAAAACATTGGAAAACTTTAGATTTTTGCTGTGTAAATTACAAACAATATTGTTCAATTGAACTGTTCTCCGAGAGGAACTTGTGATAAACTAGTTCATGAAAAGTTCTCATCCTTAGTCACTATAAAGGGCAAACGAAACTGGACATTACTGAAGTGCTCAGAAATGTGGCATGTAGTGTATATTAAGGGGTTAATAGCTCATGTAGACTAGCCATAAATCCTCAATTGGATTTAATAAATCCAGTACAAATCTCAGTGTATTTGCATATACCTTTGGAGGATTAAATTGGCTTATTTAAGGGGAGTGCAAAAATTGTTGGCTTTACTAAAAAAAGGAAAAAAAACTTAAAAATCTCGAACGCCTGTATGCCATGGAAAACTTTAGATTTGTGTTGTGTAAATTACAAACAATATTGTTCAATTTAACTGTTCACCGAGAGGAGCTTCTGATACTAGTTCATCAAAAGTTCTCATCCTTAGTCACTATAAAGGGCAAACGAAACTGGACATTACTGAAGTGCTCAGAAATGTGGCATGTAGTGTATATTAAGGGGTTAATAGCTCATTTAGACTAGCCATAAATCCTCAATTGGATTTAATAAATCCAGTACAAATCTCAGTGCATTTACATATACCTTTGGAGGATTTAAATGACCGTCAGCTGATTTTTGTTCATAGCACAATTACCAAGGTAGATGCATAATCCCATCTGATCGAATTTGTAACGTCAAAAGAGGTTGTTGTAAATTAAATTCGTCTCAAAAATTGAATTCGTCTAGTATTTCCGACTTATCGTGGCGCTAAATGTTACCTTACGTTGGGTGTGATGAGTAACTGTTTGATGCTAGGTTCTGATGTTGCAAACGTGTAGAATTTTGTATTAATTTTCTCTTTGAAGTTGAGCTGAATTATCGAAGATTTTTTTGGGTTTATTGCAAAAATATTAAATATTATTATAACACCATCTTTATTTCAAAGTTGATGTTGTATTATAACGTCATCTATATTTTAAATTCAAAATTGTACAATATGTTATAACGTCATCTATATATCACATTTTTATTGATATGTCTGAAGAAAATGAATTTCAGTGTAAGCTTCTAGGCGGATTATTAAAAAACCCAAATCAATGTATGTGTTTTTAGGCAGCAAACCATAACAAAAGCCCTTCAGTGAAATCTTAGTTTAGATTTTTTGAATGTTTTTTAGTATTTCTACATGTTTTTTTCTATATTTCTTTGATACGAAAGAAGTCCCCCATTGTCCATTCAGAAATGTTGGTGGTATATTGTTTTGGAATAAATGGAAAATGGGGCTGCATTCATTGATATGTGATAAGTCTCTCCATGTCCTAATATTGGTGGGCATTAAAATACAACTGAAAGGGGGAGATCTTCTGAATCTGAATCTCAAGTTTCTATTTTAGAAGGTTTTGAAAATTACAAGTCGAAAATTATTTATGTTGCCTAATGCATACTGCCATCTACATTTCAATTTAAATTTAAATATTATACAAGTGGTGTTGTCTCTTCCGATTTGGCGAGAAAAAAAACAGCTCCTATATTTCTTTGATACGGAAGAAGTCCCCCATTATCCATTCAGAAATGTTGGTGGGATATTTTTTGGAATAAATAGAGAATAGGGCTGCATTCATTGATATGTGAGAAGTCTCTCCATGTCCTAATATTGGTGGGCATTAAAATACAACTGAAAGGGGGAGGTCATCTGAATCTCAAGTTTCTAGTTTAGAAGTTTTGAAAATTACAAGTCGAAAATTATTTATGTTGCCTAATGCATACTGCCTCATCTAAACCGGGCTAAAACTACAGTTTTTGCAATTATCGGGCTTTTATCTCATAAACGATTAGGAATTTGGCCTTGTTGTCTTTGGCAATATTGTAGTCCTGAACTAGTAGAACTTATCTTTTGAACAGTCCACATAAGAAAAACTGCATCTAGGGCATCAAAATCGATCAAATATAGAGCATTTTACATAGTTGCTGAAATTCGGGTCAGTAGCAGCTAAACTATTGGGAGTTGAACCAGGTAACCTTTTGCAACAATTTTCCAAATAAAGTTTTAAGAAATTCTTCAGAACATTCTGAAACTCTAAAATGCTTACTTCATGTTGTTTCAGCGGTATTTTGCATCATATCTCTTACAAAACGTATTTCAAACACAGTTCACATCAACAGTTTATTCTCGCATTTCGGATTTCACCACATAAAAAATACAACTGAAAGGGGGAGGTCATCTGAATCTCAAGTTTCTATTTTAGAAGTTTTGAAAATCACAAGTCGAAAATTATTTATGTTGCCTAATGCATACTGCCATCTACATTTCAATTTAAATACTATTCTTATCTGTTCTGTTGCAGAACCTGCAAGAAGCTTTTTACTACGATAACATTTTTTCCTTTATGTTATCCGAAAAAATAGTAAAAATTAATAGATTCTTGCAGTTCTGGAAAAGACAAATTATTAGTGGTTGATGTGCTCTCCGCCGCGAAACAACTATTGTACGCCTATGGTTTTATTAGCCACCCTTATTGCTAAAAACTCATTCAACAGTCTAAGATGGAAAGACGTTATCCATGCCATGGAGACAAATTTTGATGTTCCTGCATACCTCATGAAGATAATCAGCAGCTACTTAAGCAAGAGAGTTCGAATGTACAAACCCAGCTCGGGTACACAGAATGTACAAATAACATGTGGCGCTACACAGGGTTCCATCCTAGGCACTGATCTTTGGAACATCAGCAATGATGATATTCTCAAAATAGACATGCCTGATCGAATTTGTAACGTCAAAAGAAGTTGTTGTAAATTGAATTCGTCTCAAAAAAACATACGGCAGATTACAAATGTATTGCTTAATATTGAAAATGTTAGCACATTATACTACTATTTTATCGTTTAGATATCGTAAAAATTAGTCTTGCTTGATTAAAATCAACTTTGTATATCAAAGCAAATTTATTTTTTTCCGGATTTAAAACAAATCCACTCAATACAAGGATTTATTTTTCTATGGAAAATCTGGTAGATTTTGGTTGGATTTAGCAAATAAAACCTGATAATGCGCAAAATCCGGCTAATGAGTAGGGATAGGTAAGTCGACTTTCGGTTAATCGACTTTTTGCAGTCAAAAATCTAAAAATCGTAGTCGACTTTTGTCTGGAGGGAAAACGCATAATCGATTATCTTGTGATCGATTTTCGAGTTTGCCCATAGATTGCGAACTTGGCGGTTTTACAGTTTCAAAAAAAAAAAAAAAAAAAAAACTCGAAAATCGAAGAATAGTCGATTATAATCGATTTTCTGTGGTTATGAAAAAGTCGAAAGTCTAGTTTTATGACAACTGAAATAATCGCAAGACCGAAAAATCGCATTTTTAGTTTTAGACCAAAATCGAAAAGTCGAAAAATCGATTATTGCTTTCCATTACCTATCCCTACTAATGAGGTTATATCTAAATAAAGTTGTTCAATTGAACTATTCGCTGAATGGAACCGACAGAATTGGCAGGAATTCTTGAAAATTCAATTGAACTATTTTGCTGTTGGGAAACTGTCCCTAATATTTCAAATTATCCATTTCCCACCAAAAAAATGAAATTTGTTCTAAACTATGGTGTTATATTAATATCTAATAATGTCTTATCTTCTTAAATAATTTCTTTATCTTCGTATTATAATAAATGGATTTTTAACATCCAAATCTCTTCCAAAAATACATATGTACAAAGTTTTTTTTTTGTACAAAGGGCCTTCAAGAGATTTCATGTAGAGCTCTGGTTGTTCCAGCGCCAAAAACCGGAGGAAAAGTTTGTAAAATTTTGTATACAAAGGGCTTTCAAGATATTTCAATCACTGCCATGAGCTGTAGGTCGTGTAAAAATGTGACTTGAGAACATGTAAATATGTTTACTCCACAAATGTCAGAATACCTTCAAACCTAACTCAAAACTATATTGAAATAATTTATGTTAATATAATATAAACCGAATATTTAGTATTGATAACTCTACTACACAACCACCAATACACATTTTCACATAAAATATTCGCATTTTGATATATGTATGTACGACAAAATAAAATTACGTGACAATACAAACGAATATGATTATCATCATCATCAAAATCAATGTTATTGTGACAACTTGCTTTGGGGTTATTATCAAATAAATAAACATAAAATTATGATAGAATAAAAAAAAGAAGTGTTAATAATATTAAAATATACTAATGCTACAGTCATGCTCAGGCCAAACTTGCTACTGAAATCAACAACAGAAGTTAGGAAAACTGTGTTAACCGAAAAAAATATAGCTACATAAATAAACAATTGTGAAGATATTCATAAATATTAATAACAAAGCACATTTGTATAATTTTCCTCTCTAACTAAATTAAACAAGAAAAAACAAACAACAATGAACAAAAGTCTCAACATTGGCTTTAAAAGTGCGGTGTGTCTTCATAAAGCCATGTTTTACTGGGTGTTATGTGTGCGCAAGTAAATTTATGTCTGGGTGGCCAAAAGCGAACGAACAACGAGGTCAAACAACTCCATAAAAGGAGACACGAATTAATAATGTTTATTTTTTTAATACTTAATTTTGATTTAAACAATGGAGGCAATCATATTTTGTTTTCTTACAAAAAAAGAGAAATCGTTTATGTGGTCATGGAAATTTTCATAAAACAAAAAATAAACATTTTTCAACTTGAAATTTTATTTTTGTTATTCTTATAACATCATAATTTTTACTGTTGTTACAATTTCAAATTGTTATTGGGCAATTGTTTTTAATTTTTGTTAAGTACTTTTGGCACCATCTACCAGTCCATATGGTCATTTGCGGTCATTGCCACACCATGCTTATACCAATCGTCGTCAATAACATGTCACATCCTAAGTATGTCTCTGTTTCAATAAAAAAAGCTACGTTGTTGCATGAGCATATAACAAAAAAAAAAACTAATAAATAAATAATTACATCATCAACTCTATTTGATTTTTTTTGTAGTTGTTGGTTCTAAGTCTATTTACCGAGACACAAAGTGCACAATTATTTGCAAATTATGCATGTGAATGCACGAATGTTAATTTTTATTTGTCAATTTCAATGCTATATTGGTGACTGCCCCCCTGCTAATGCTATAATAATTAAAGCTATACAACAGAAAAAAAAACAAACACTTATAATCATTGTTTGAAGTTTGTTGCTGGTAGAATAAAGATTAAAAAGAAAAACTTGAATATTGTCCATAAATGACAATAGGCGTTGCCAATTCTTGCTCAATGGGCCTATAATTTGGCTAGTATTTCAGATTTCTCGTGGCGCTAAATGTTACCTTACGTTGGGTGATGAGTAACTGTTTGATGCTGAGGTTTGATGTTGCAAATGTGTAGAATTTTGTATTAATTTTCTCGTTGAAGTTGAGTTCAATTTTCGAAGATTTGTTTTTGGGTTTATTGCAAAAATATTAATTATTATTATAACACCATCTATACTTCAAAGTTGAAGTTGTATTATAACGCCATCTATATTTTAAATTCAAAATTGTACTATATATTATAACGCCATCTATATATCACATTTTTATTGATATGTCTGAAGAAAATTAATTTCAGTGTATGCTTCTAGGCGGAGTATTAAAAAACCCAAATCAATGTATGTGTTTGTAGGCAGCAAACCCTAACAAAACCCCTTCAGTGAAATCTTAGTTTAGATTTTCGGAAAGATTTTTCGATTTTCTACAAGTGGTGCTGTCTCTTCCGACTTGGCGAGAAAAAAACAGCTCCTACCTTTCTTTGTTACGGAAAAAGTCTCCCCTTTTCCATTTAGAAATGTTGGTATGATATTGTTTTGGAATAAATGGAGAATGGAGCTGCATTCATTGATATGGGAGAAGTGTCCCCATGTCCTAATACTGGTGGGAATTTTTTTTCAACGACGGATTATTTTCATTGGAAGACATCTGAAAGGTGGAGGTCTTCTGGGACAAAGGTATAAAAAATCTCAGGTTTTTATTTTAGAAGGTTTCGAAAATTACAAGTGGAAAATCGGAAAAATCTTATATGTTCCCTGATGCTTACGAGTACTGCCATCTACATTTCAATTTAAATATTATTATAATATAATGATATAAACTTGAAAGCGGGCTTATTAGATAGGCCACATAGTTTCAGAAAATCCTCCATTGGGGCAATATAGGAAGTGGTTGATGTGCTCTCCGCCGCCCAGCAGCGAAACACCTATTGTACGCTTATGGTTTTATTAGCCACCCTTGATGTTAAAAAACACATTCAACAGTCTAAGATGGAGAGACGTTATACATGCCATAGAGGCAAATTTTGATGTCCCTGCATACCTCATGAAGATAAGTAGAGTTGTGTAGTTCCGGAACCAACTAGTTCCAAGGAATTATTCCGGACAAGGAACTATCGGATCTATATCCGGCTCTTGCATTTATATAGTTCATATAGTTCCAGTCGTGCATATAATTTCTTTTATTTGTATAGTTAATTTTCTTCCTTTAATTCCACACTCATTTCGATCTTTCTCCTTCGTTTCGTTCATCATTCAGATGCAGTCACATTGTAAAATCAACGTAAATCACATCCTCGTTACAACGCTGCAATTTATTTATTTGTTTGTAAATTAATCCAACATAAGATGAAAACAAAAAGAAAAAGAACAATTCGTTAAACTATTTCATTCTCGGAACTATTTGGAACGAAGGAAATAAAAAGAACGACGGAAGAGAAAGATTCATTGAACAATATCGGTCTCGGATCTATTTGGAACGAAGGAAATAGAAAGAACGATGAAAGAGAAAGATTCATCGGAACTATGGAACTATATTAAGGAACTAGTTCCTTTTGGAAAAAGGAACTAGAAAGATCGATCTGATCCAGGAACTAGATTGCCTAACTCTAAAGATAAGCAGGTGCTACTTAAGCGAGAGAGTTCTAATGTACAAAGCCAGCTAGGGTACACGGAATGTACAGATAACGCCGCAAATGGTTCCATCCTAGGCACTGATCTATGGAACATGAGCAATGATGATATTATCAAAATACACATGCCCGAGAACAAATTCCTAGTAGGGTACGCAAATGATATAGCTGCAGTTATCCAGGCCAGAAAAACAGAGGAACACGTATTGAAGCTGGCCATGCGCAAACCCAAGCTTCTGTCAAGGAAGTATATTCCAGCAGTAGTCGACATGAATGTAAATGACATAGTCATTCGCAAACAGCAAGCTGTCACATTCCTGGGAATACGACTAGACAATAAAATGGCTTTCTCGGCGCAGATGAAATGTGCAATTGAAAAAACTAAGCATATTACAGCCCAACTCTGCAAACTGATGCAAAATCTGGACACGGAGTCTGTTAGCAGTACAAAAAGCCAAAAAATTACTAGCAGTACAAAGAACAACGGCATTGCAAGTTGCTTCTGCATTTCGCTCGGTATCAGAACCAACTGTTCAAATTAGAGCGGGTATGATACCCATCGATCTGGTAGCAGAAGAACGGTTGAAACTGTTTGAGGCAAAATTTTCCCAAAACGTATATGCGAACGCAGAATAAGTGCGAGAAGAAAATGGCAAAGGCGCTGGGATGAAGAAACATATGGTAGATGAACTGCGAAGCTTATTTCGAACATAAGAAGATGGGTGAATAGAAGACATGGATATATAAACTATAACATCACACAGATGCTCTTCGGTCATGGAAATTTCCGGAAGTATTTGTTTAAACGAGGAGAGTGACGTTATCCATTCTGCCTATACGAGGAAGAAGAAATGCTAGGCGATGCGGAGCACACATTCTTTTCGTGCAACCGATGGCTCAAATTCCGAATAGAAGCAGCGCGAGTAATTGGCGATATCTGAGCCGAAAATATTGTGAAGAAAATGGTAACAGATCAAGAATAGTGGAATGCAATCGCAAGGTAGTGCGAGAAGTTGCTGAGAAAGAAAAAAGTGGACGTAGATAATGCTTTAGATAAGTAAACAGCGATGCGTGGACGCAAACAAAACGGAGAAGAAGGCCACTGGCCTGGGAGCCACCTCAAAGTAATACCAAATGTAGTGCTATTGACACATGACAACTGGGCTCATTCAAAACTGTGAACAAATTAACCGCTCAGCGTAATGTTTGATTCAATTTGTTGAGTATTTTAGCTTTGTACAAATTTTCCAAATGTTCGACATGCCTTTCGGACAAGGCCCTAAAAAGTAGGTGTTATATCGTTGAGTCTGGGAATTAATAAGCATATTTGCTTGGTACGAGTATTAACATTTTTGGTAATATTCGTACGCTTCTAGAAGAAATTTAGGAAAAAGCACGAACACTTCGTCGATTCTCTTGTAAAAAATGTCTACATCTGTTTAAGCTAAGAGGTGATTAGCTCTCAACATAATTCTTTACATTTATTAAGATTTTCATCCTAGAAGTATTCTTATGAAATTGCTATTTTCATCCTACTAACATGTGTAATGTGAGACATAGATGGCGTTAAATGAAAAACAATTCTTTTTAATTTT
Organism: Musca autumnalis; assembly: GCF_047663935.1. Classification (NCBI taxonomy): domain Eukaryota; kingdom Metazoa; phylum Arthropoda; class Insecta; order Diptera; family Muscidae; genus Musca; species Musca autumnalis. The sequence continues at coordinate 200,034,844 of NW_027411866.1, read as the reverse complement.
CGCAGCCTTTCGGAATAAATTTTTGGAAAATCACAAATACCCAGAAAAAATCCGCATTACAAACCTCCTTTCCCACCCATAATTTTAACAAGGGCCTGTCGCGCGAAATATCTGGTTATTTTGTAACCACTGAAATAAGTAGATACTGAGTAGATTCTGACTACTTATTTCAGTGGTTACAAAATAACCAGATATTTCGCGCGACATGCCCTTGTTAAAATAATGGGTGGGAAAGGAGGTTTGTAATGAGGATTTTTGCTGGGTAGTGATCCTCTATCAAAAGTTGTACCTATTTAAGTTAAGAGTTGATGAGCGCTCATTGTTTTATCTAGGAAACTTTAATTTTTTTCAGTGTGTTTCTTGACCAACATCTTAATTTAAAATATGTTTTATTTTATTCATTGTAAGTAAATTATAATTAGATTTTATTATGATGTTTAAATAAGATGTAACCAAATATTGACGAAACGTCGAGACAGAGATAAAAATAACACACATCAAAAATATATTTATTTGGAATACACCCTTGGACTATGTTTAGTTTTGTCAACATAAATTCTCCTTCTATCTACATTGTACTTAGTAAAATTTCTCCGCCATTCAAAGTAGTTAAATAAACCATAGACACTCTATATCGTTTATAAATAAATATAAAACAGAAATGTCTAGAGTGTATAATTGACAATGAAAATATATATCCAGACTAGAGAACCGTAATGTGTATAATTCTAAACATTCTCAACCAAACCCCAACCACCCCATCTCCCCCTACATCTTCCCACAATCTTAACATTAAGTGCATAACAATTGAAATTATAAGTAATTTCATTAAGTAGAGCGAAACAGCAAAAAAAAAACCAGCAAACATTTCCAATGTTTTGTGTGTGTTCCAATTTTGCGGTGAGCTGTGGACGAAGAACAAAAGAAACAAAAAGCAGCCGGCTTTTTCAAGGTTTCATTTAATCAATAAAAGGCAGGCGTGGAGGAAAATCCCACAACTTTTTGCCTAAAACATTTATTTTAATTTCTTAATATTTATTTATACTGTATTGTTTTAGGAATTTGTTGAGTTAACTCCACATTTAATTTTGGAATAACAACAAATTTATATGCTGGAATAAAGTTTGTGGAATTTCTGGGCAAAGGAAGTGGAAAAAAAGTTAAACAAAATGTGAAATAAAAATTGTGAAATGGGATTTTCCTGTGGCCTACTTATTTCCTTAATTTATTTTGGTTTAGAACACTGATTGTAATAAAATTAAAAAAAAAATGCCCACTATTTACGTGTTTCCAATTGTGAAATATCTTTCAGCTACAACAACATTTTTCAGCATGGGTAAATCCCATAGCTCAGGTTTAGGGATTTACTTATGCTAGGTTTATCGTTAAGGCGTTGACTAAATAATGATTTAAATAAAAGCTAACGATTTCTGAATGCTGGATCGACTTCGAAGAGGGCAACTCCCTTATCAAAATATTATTTTGGTATAACCTTCATTTCACTCATTTTACCTAGATATTACGCCTAGAAATATATTCATATATGTATTTATCTTTTTCAGACAACTAATCTAATAAACATCTTATTTTGGAAATGTAGATGGCGTTATACTCAATATCAAGGTTTTTGGCTATTTTCTTGGGCTTTCATTATGAATTTCAAAGCAAGACCTTATTTTATATCTTCTAACAAAATAGTGTGCCTTGATTTTACCATAATTTTCTTGTTCAGAGAACTTTCTAATCTTTATATACTTTCTAATCTTATATAACTCTTTTTTCTATTGCTGGATATAAAATCAAGATTTTTTCAAGCCGCACTCGGGGACATGTTTCTAAAAATCAACACTTTCGGCAAATAGTGAGCCTAGATTGAACCTTCATCAGCTGAAATTATCTCCCTCTAATGATTAACTATTTTTCAGAGATCTTCATCTGTCGCCATAGTTCCGCCTTGAAGTATGCTCATATATCAATTTTCTTTATACAACTCACCCGAGAAGTATTTGAGATGTAGATGACGTAACATTCAACACAAAGATTTTTGGCTGTCTTCGTAGCCTTCGTAGACATATTTTGAAAAACAGCACTTTATCCTGCATCTTCCAACAACCAGTGAGCTTAAATTCAACCTTTATTCGCCGAAACTATCTTTAACTGATCGTTGGAAATTACAAATTATCCAGAGAACTATCTCTATAGCTATAGTAGTAGTTATAGTAGTAGTAGTTATAGTAGTTTTCAAATATTTCGCTTTACAAACTGTAAATATCTGAACATTTTAGTTACCAATCTTTTACAGTTACCTTTCAACATCTTAATCCAATTAATTCCAATGCACTTGTTTATGTTTATGACACCTTTATTATTGCACACTTATTAGCCTTGTTTTTCTTTCTTCACTTTTAACTAACATTTGCACTGAACCTTCAGTAGCTGTCAGCGGTTCAGTGCACAATTTAAACTGGTATTAAAGCTTAGTAGGAGCTGTTACAGTTAAGATATCATCATGTGTGTCAATGTACTTTAAAATATCACAAAATAAACTTTTTTAAGCAATTATTTTTATTTAAAAGAGTCATTATATGGTATATGGTGACCTACTTATGAAGACTTAGTGTGTGTAAGATTTTCTTTTTGGAAATTTTGTAAATTTTGAAAGTGAATTTGGTGCAGACAATTTTAAGGGGTGATCATTAGGTGAAGATATTGTTTAATGGGAAACCATCACCAGGCTTGGCCATGCACTAGAGCTGGCAAAAAATCGATGGCACTATCGATAATATCGATTGTTATTTAAAAATTCAATATCGATAGATAGTTTTGCCTATCGATATTATCGGAATAAAAACCCCTAACCTAAAATCCATTAAAATAAATAGAAATTTGGCTGCTTTTCGGTTATGTGTGTATAAGAAAGTAAGTCCGTAGTCACACGTACACATTTTTCGGTAAAATAAAATGTATTTTTGTAAATTTTTATAAAATAAAAGCATTTGTTTATTCTCCTTTACATTTCTGTGAACTTCTTTTGCATAATTTCAAGAAAATCATTGATATTTCCGCCATTTTCATCTCTAAAATAATGGCGATGACAACTTAACGATAATATCGATAGCAATCGATATTTTAAAACATTATATCGAAAATATCTAATGTTGGGAATATCGATGGTTTGCCAGCTCTACCATGCACTCTTTGTAGTGATACATATTATTTAACGATATATGATTGAATGTGAACTACCCTAATACCGATCACCTGTAGTATTTTAAGTTGATCAGCTGATTAACAGCTGTAGTTTTATGGATTGGATTAAGTACCGTTATATTTACTATATAAGGACGATTATTATGAAAATAAAGTCAGAAGTTATACAGAGCCTAAACCGGTTTTATGGTCATCTAATCCACAGTATATGCCATCTACTCCACAGTAGATGTCCTATATGGTCATCAACTCCTCAGCAGATGCTCAATATGACCATTAACTACACGGTAGATACCCAATATGTCTATCTACTCCACAGTAGATGCCCTATATGGTCATCTACTACATAGTAAATTCGCAATATGACTATCTAAAACACATTAGATGCTCAATATGGCCATATACTCCACAGTATATGCTCTATATGGCCATCTACACCACAGTAGATGCCCTATATGACCATCTACACCACATTAGATGCTCAATATGGCCATCTACTCCACAGTAGATGCCCTTTATGGCCATCTACTTCATAGTAAATTCGCAATATGACCATCTAAGACACATTAGATGCCCTACATGGAAATCTACTGCACAGTATACGTCCTATATGGCCATCAACTCCACAGTAGAGGCCCTATATGGCCATCAACTGCACAGTAGTTGCCCTATATGACCATCTACTCCAGAGTAGATGCCCTATATGGCCATCTGCTCCACAGTAGAGGCCCTATATGGCCATCAACTGCACAGTAGTTGCCCTATATGACCATCTATTCCAGAGTAGATGCCCTATATGGCCATCTACTCCACAGTAGATGCCCTATATGACCATCTACTCTACAGTATATGCTCAATATAGATGCCCAATATGACCATTAACTACACAGTAGATACACAATATGACTATCTACTCCACAGTAGATGCCCTATATGTTTATCTACTCCACAGTAGATGCCCTATATGGCCATCAACTGCACAGTAGATGACCTATATGACCATCAACTGCACAGTAGATGACCAATATGACCATCTACTGCACAGTAGATGCCCTATATGACCATCAACTGCACAGTAGATGCCCAGTATGACCATCTACTGCACAGTAGATGCCCTATATGACCATCTACTGTACAGTAGATTCCCTATATGGCCATCAACTCCACAGTGGAGGCCCTATATGGCCATCAACTGCACAGTAGATGCCCTATATGGTCATCTACTGCACAGTAGATGTCCTATATGGCCATCAACTCCACAGTAGAGGCCCTATATGGCCATCAACTGCACAGTAGATGCCCTATATGGCCATCAACTCCACAGTAGAGGCACTATATGGCCATCTACTCCAGAGTAGATGCCCTATATGGTCATCTACTCCAGAGTAGATGCCCTATATGGCCATCTACTCCACAGTAGATGCCCTATATGACCATCTACTCTACAGTATATGCTCAATATAGATGCCCAATATGACCATTAACTACACAGTAGATACACAATATGACTATCTACTCCACAGTAGATGCCCTATATGTTCATCTACTCCACAGTAGATGCCCTATATGGCCATCAACTGCACAGTAGATGACCTATATGACCATGAACTGCACAGTAGATGCCCTATATGACCATCTACTGTACAGTAGATTCCCTATATGGCCATCTACTGCACAGTATATGTCCTATATGGCCATCTACTCCACAGTAGAGGCCCTATATGGCCATCAACTGCACAGTAGTTGCCCTATATGACCATCTACTCCAGAGTAGATGCCCTATATGACCATCTACTCCAGAGTAGATGCCCTATATGGCCATCTACTCCACAGTAGATGCCCTATATGACCATCTACTCTACAGTATATGCTCAATATAGATGCCCAATATGACCATTAACTACACAGTAGATACACAACATGACTATCTACTCCACAGTAGATGCCCTATATGTTCATCTACTCCACAGTAGATGCCCTATATGGTCATCAACTGCACAGTAGATGACCTATATGACCATCAACTGCACAGTAGATGCCCAATATGACCATCTACTACACAGTAGATGCCCTATATGACCATCAACTGCACAGTAGATGCCCAATATGACCATCTACTCCACAGTAGAGGCCCTATATGGCCATCAACTGCACAGTAGTTGCCCTATATGACCATCTACTCCAGAGTAGATGCCCTATATGGCCATCTACTCCACAGTAGATGCCCTATATGACCATCTACTCTACAGTATATGCTCAATATAGATGCCCAATATGACCATTAACTACACAGTAGATACACAATATGACTATCTACTCCACAGTAGATGCCCTATATGTTCATCTTCTCCACAGTAGATGCCCTATGTGACCATCTACTCCGCAGTAAATGCCCCATATGGCCATCTACTCCACAGTTGATGCCCTATACGCCCATTTATTCTACAGCAGATGCCCTGTATGGCCATCTACTCCACAGTAGATGCCCAATATGGCCATCTACTCTACAGTACGTGCCCTATATGACCATCTACTCCGCAGTAAATGGCCCATATGGCCATCTACTGCACAGTTGATGCCCTATACGGTCATTTATTCTACAGTAGATACCCTATGTGACCATCTACTCCACAGTAGACGCCCTATATGACCATCTACTTCACAGTAGACGTCCAATATGGTCATCTACTCCACAGTAAGTGCCCTATATGACCATCTTCTTCACAGTATATGTCCAATATGACCATCTACTACACAGTAGACGTTCAATATGGTCATCTACTCCACAGTAGATGCCCAACATGCCCATCTGAGACACAGTAGATACCCAATATGGTCATCCTCTCCACAGTAGACGCCCAATATGGACATCGACTCCACACTAGACGTCCAATGTGGCCCCTATATGTTCATCTCCTCGACAGAATATATCCTATATGGTCATCTACTCCACAGTAGATGCCAAATATGATCATCAACTTCACAGTAGATGCCGAATATTACCATCTACTCCACAATGGATGCCCAACATTACCATCTACTCCTAAGTGCATGCCTCATATGACCATCTACTTCACAGTATACTGTTCTTCTACAGATAGAATGCCTACAAATATATTTGTTTTAGAACTGCGCAAATTACAAAATAAGGTTTTCCAGCTATTTGAAGTACCTACCACAAAGTCAATAGGATTAGATTAAGATTTCTGGAAAAAATCGTATACAAAAAACTGTTGCCCTAGACTCATATGAAGTGCCGCATGATAAAGTTGGTTGAGGAGTCACAAAAAAATACTAGGAAATAAATATGGTTATCATATCAATGCCAAAGATAATGAATGATGTTATCACAAAAAATTTGCAATCGAATTTCTCTATTATAGTTCTCGAGTGGGCGTAGTTGAGGTGGGGCATAAATCATTACGTTTTCTATGGATGGTCAAAAGAGCACAGTACCTACCTCAATATATTTTAGGGTAAAATATTTTGTTGGTGTGTGCAAAAAGGTCAAGACTTTAAAAATGTTAAATTTTGAAAGAATATTTTAGAATTGAATTTGTTATCTGCTATTCTCTGCCATGAGATATTTCTTAAACAAAAAAACCCATATAAAACATTTCTTAAAACAATATTTCAAATATTAAAAAAACTAGGACTACAAAAAGTTTAATTATTTTAAATTGTGTTTTTAACTTAAGCCGGTTATATTTGTATTTTTTTTGTTATCCATTCAAATACCAACAAACCCATTATGCATGGCGCCCATAGCTGACATCAATTAAACGCCTTATTAAAATTAATAGGTTTAGTTAAAATTCAAGTTTTTTTCTATCAAGATGATGAGGATTAATGTTATTGGAATTTGAATATTGCTTCATTAAGAGAATTCACAAACAAAGCAAATTTATGCCTTGAAATATTTCATTTTTTTGGCAAAAATATAAATATGCGTATCTTCCAATCTTTTCAAATCCATTGTAATTGACTTTAATTAAGATTTGGAAAAAAATACATTATCAAACAAATCTCTATTTCAAAGCCAAACAACTCAAAACTTGTGTCATTTGCACGTAACACAGTTCTAGCATGCCAAACAACAGCGGCAAAAAAGTAGCCTAGACTTAATTTATTATTACATTTAGAATGTTTTATTTTGACTTCCAGTCAATATCCACGGCAGTAGACAAAAGAATTGCCGCACAATGTCAGCCAGACACACAAAAGCGAGACAAAAATACGACTTTTAATCTGAATATTTATATGATTATATCTCTAAAACGATTACTACCTATCCACCAAGCCATCAGCCAGTCAGCCAGCCCGCCAACCAATCAACCTACCTAGCTGTTTGTCTGCCTACCTATCTTCCTTCTTCTTCTCTCCTCCCCCTACCCGGCCCGTGTCATTTCATTTCCAAGTAGTGGACAAAACGCTTTGTCACATGAATTAAATTAACTGGCAAACTGTCTACTTTAGATATATCAAACAAACAAATTTATATATAGTATCTCTCTCGTTTAACAATAAAACAGAAACGAGAACGAGATCATTGGACGGTAAAGCGCACGGATAAGCGTCGTTTTCTGTTTGTTGTCTACATGCATTTTATTTTTGTTTTTATTTTTAACATGCAAAGCACAAACTAACAATTGTATTATTATATACATAGAGTGACACAAATTCGCAATTGTAGTAAAATGTAAAATAATTAAATAAAAAAGAGAGCGCGAAAAAAGTTTAATGCTACAGCAAGTAGAACAAACGGTGTTCAAACAAAGTGCAAAGAAAAAGGCTGGGGAAAAAAGGAAGGTAATTTAGGGGGAAGTGGAGCCCGTTATGTTGAATTTGTATATACACTGGGGAACAGGGTTTGAGGAAAACATACAGAAGAGTTCTCTCGGAGCCTCGACAAGTCTTATATATAGACTAAAAAGGTATTGTGTAGGTCTTTGTGCTGGCCTTCTATAAGTGGAATGCCTTCCATAGGTTTCCAGTAACCAGAAGACCATTGATAGAACTATGCCCATTAGGCCGGGGCAATTTGAAACCCTTAATAGGCCCTTCGCGTTTCTGATTCCTGGGATTGAACTGAGCAAAAAGTCCACTAGACCATAGGTCTACGATAAAAATCGAGCCTCCCGATTTTGACTTTAAATTTTTTATCCACATTTTTTGGACATTATGGCATATAACAGCCAAACCATTGAGATTTTCGATCCAACATACAGACAAGAATTGAAGCCAAGACAGTTATTAAGAACTCTCTAATACATCGGAAAAGCATTAGAACGCTCCTTCAGGCAGTTTTGGCCTTGGGAAGGAGCAAACTTTTCGGGAAATGTCGATAAATGGCACTGTGCTACAAAAGTTGACCAGAAAAATAGTCAAGCGTTCTGATGCAAAATTCTATCGTGTTGGGATCCACGGACAACGAAAATGCCTTTAGTTCGTTTGGCTCACTTCGTTTTATTTTTTATAACTGTAAAAGTAGTGAAAATCTGGGTTTCTTACATTTTCAAATTTAAACGGTCATATCTTCTTTTTTCCCAACGGATTTCTATTGATCATTCTCCCTTTTAAAGGGGTGAATAATGTGTTTCGAACAAGTTATTTTTTAAATGTTATAGTGGTTTTTTAATGTTATAGTGGTTTAAGTCTGAAAAACCCCACAAAAAACTATAACTGAATTTCTCATAATTTTCAAAAACAAAATGCTTTTTTGTTTTGTTCAATATTTATTTTGAACACAAGTTCTGAGACTAACTGAAAACATGTACAAGGTCCTATTTCTACATATAAAAGACCTAATACCTGCACACGATCTTCTTCTAGCTTTAGCAGACCTGCAAAAAGCATTCTGTAAATAGAAGACGTCAAATAACACATGTAGAAGATCTTACACCTAAGACGACTTGCACTTTTCTAATCATAGAAGACTTGCACAAGTTTGTCTATGTAGAAGAACCACAAAATATATTTAGGAGATTTTCGGAAGGGTATCTATGTTTAAAAGAACAACAAGAGATCTTCTATATATCGAAAGAACTTCACAAGATTGTCTAAAAAAGTTTCTAGGTATTCTATCTGTAGAAGTTCTTCTCCACAAAGTCATCTTTCTATAGGACACATGCCTTCATTTTATTTTATACTTCATCCTGAAGACCTGCACAAGGTCTACAAAATCCAAAGATTTGTGGCATGTAGCCTATCTCCAGAAGACCCTCAGAAAGTCTTCTAATTCTAGAAAACCTGCAACATACAGTCCAGATTACTTGCGGAAGGCCTTCTATCTCTAAGAAGAATATCAAAATAGCCAGCACAAAATCTTCTTTCTAAACAAGTCCTCCAGGAAACGTTTTGCGTTTACAAGACCTCCAGGAAGGTTTCTTTCTTCAGAAGAAAATCATAAAATCTTCTCTCGTTACAAGACACGCAGAGGGCATTCTATCCGTAGAAGACGTTTTGTATCTAAAAGTCCTGCGCAATGACTGTTCCGGGGGAAGACCTGTAGTACATAATTTTTTTTTCAAATTTTATATTGAAGAAGTCCTGCAGAAGGACAATAGCTAATAAAGTAGTCCAAGAAAAATTCCTCCAGTCTATCCTTAAAAATTAAACTCGCCAAAATTGCTTTTTATGTCTCCTCTCAGAAGAAAGCGCTATTTTTTGCTTAAGGAACAAAGTTCATAAAATTAATGAATATGAACATTAACAAAAACTCTATGAACACTATTCATAATATGTATGAATTGTTTTTTTCTTATTTTTCTCTCGCTATTTTTTGCTTTAGGAGCAAAATTCATAAAATTAATGAATATGAACATTAACAAAAAAACTCAATGAACACTATTAATAATATGTATGAATTGTTTTTTCTTATTTTTCGCCTTCAAAGGATACCGGTATATTTTGTTTCATAAAATGAATGAATCTGAACATTAGGAATGCTCTACTAACACAATTCATAATATGTATGATTTATTATTTCTCTCTTGCTCTCTCTCTCTCTCTCTCTCTCTTAAAAGAAAGCAATATATTTCTCTCCTCTCAGAAGAAACCGCTATTGCTTTACGAACAAAGTTCCTCTTCAAACGTCAACCTCACCCACTGTCCACTTGAGACTTGGTGTCCTCTGTTCACGCAAACGAGGCTCTGTCGACCGATCATGGGCGGTATAACCCCAAATGCAGCACGGAAGAAATACCTGCAGCACTTTTTAACTGGAGCACTTCTCTCGACTCCTTGTTTGATTGTGATGGGATCAAGCAATAGGGATGGCAGCGGATGAACCAATGGTATGGCCAACGGTGGAGCCCAAAGATCTTCAGAAGATTTACTATCAACATACCCTTGCCTAGAGGATGGCCCCAGCACTAGGTGCGGATGCGATGGCCCAATCAGCCACCCATCTTTAAAACACCAGATTACAGAAACATCAGATGCCCTATGCTCTACCTGAACTTTTTACATCTGTTTTTTATGTAATTAATGCAAGTTTTTTATGTAAGATATACCGATGTAAATAAAGGACATATATAACATTACCAAAAAACTCTATGAACACTATGCATAATATGTATGAATTGTTTTTCCTTTTTGTCTCTCTCAAAAGATACCGGTATATTTTGCTTCAAGGACAGTGATCATAAAATAAATGAATCTGAAAATTAGGAACGCTCTATGAACACAATTAATAATATGTATGAATTATTATTTCCCCCTCTCTCTCTCTCTCTCTCTCTCTCTTAAAAGAAACCAGTATATTTCGCTTTAGGAGCAGGATTCATAAAATGATTGAATCAGAACATTGACAAACCCCTCTATGAACATTATTCATTATATATATATATATATATATCGACACCTCCAAATAATAGTATGCTAAGTCTAAAAAGTGAGTTTTGCAGGAGAAGCTCTCAAAGTTTGGAAATTATTTTGAACTTCAGTACTATGCTAAGTCAATATTTTTTTATAACTTCTGTTCGGATTGACCGATCATTACCAAAATTTGACAGAATTTCAGTTAAAGGACGTTAAATATAAAAATGTAAAGAACTTGAAAACATGCTAAGTCGACTTAGCATACTATTGTTTGGAGGCGTCTATATGAATTATTTTTCTTCTTTTTTCTCACTCAATAAAGCAGTATTTTTCGCTTTAGGAATAGCGTTCATAAAATGAAGCAGGCACAACACTCTGTGAACACTATCCATAATATGTATGAATTTATTTTTTCTTTTTTTCTCGCTCAATAGAAAGCAGTATTTTTCGGTTTAGGAATAGCGTTTATAAAATGGATGAACATTGACAACTCTCTATGAACATGTTCATCTATGTATGAATTATTTTTTATTTTTTCTCATTCAAAAGAAAGCAGTATTTTTCGCTTTAAGAATAGCGTTCATAAAATTGATGAACATTGACAACACTCTATGAACACTATTCATAATATGTATGAATCATTTTTTGTCATTTCCTCTCTCAATTTAAACTAGCGCCCTCTTTAGGTACTGCAATCATAAAATTAATGAATCTGAACAATAGGTAACATTATATGAACACTATACATAATATGTATGAATTATTTTTTTATAATTCTAAGAAATATTTTAGAAGCATTAGTACTAAGTATATTTATTTTTCGAAATACCGAAAAGTCAATTTAAATTAAATTTAATTGAAAGAAAATTGGGGGTGCCCGGACATAACTCCCACGGACATAACTCCCAAAATGATTTTGGGCGTTATGTCCGCAGCACTTTGCGGACATAACTCCTAAAATTCGTTGGGAGTTATGTCCGTGAAGCAAAGCGGACATAACACCCAAAAAAATACCGGACATAACTCCCAACGAGTTTTTCTTAATTTATAAATTATTTTCTAAGTGCCAACCAATACCGAAGTATGCACAAAAACCTCCTGATTTCATAAAATTAGTTAAAATCGAAATTATGCCCGAAATTATGTAAGTAGCAGTTAGGAGAAGTTTTAAATTGTAAAAATATTTGTTAAGAAAATTGCGATATTTATTCAAAAATATTTTCGTTTTTCAGAAAGTATTTGAATATTAGTACAAACACTTTATATCTTCTTAAATTGTGAACATATTTTTTTAAAAAATCGCGCGATTTTTTTCAGAAATATTTTCGACTTTTTACCTCCTTAAATTGTGAAAATATTTTTGAATACTTTTCCAAAAACTTTTTATTTTCTTAAATTGTGAAAATATTTTCGTAAAAAATCGCGAATATTTTTACAAAAACTTTTTATCTTCTTAAATTGTGAAAATATTTTTGTAAAAAATCGCCCGATTTTTTAATATTTTTGCCTGCGGCGCTTTTCGTTTTTCAGAAAGTATTTGAAAACTTTTACAAAACCTTTTTATTTTCTTAAATTGTGAAAATATTTTTGTAAAAAATCGCGCGATTTTTTTTTACAAAAATATTTTCGCCTGCGGCGCTTTTCGTTTTTTCAGAAAGTGTTTAAATATTCTTACAAAAACTTTTTATTTTCTTAAATTGTGAAAATATTTTTGTAAAAAATCGCGCGATTTTTTTCAAAAATATTTTCGCCTGCGGCGCTTTTCGTTTTTCAGACATATTTTTTACAAAAACCTTTTATCTTCTTAAACTGTGAAAATATTTTTGGAAAAAATCGCGCGATTTTTTCAAAAATATTTCGCCTGCGGCGCTTTTCGTTTTTCAGAAAGTACCTGAATATTTTTGCGATTTTTTCAAAAATGTTTTCGCCTGCGGCGCTTTCCTTTTTTCAGAAACTATTTAAATATTTCTAAAAAATTTCATCTTCTTAAATTGTAAAAATATTTTTGTAAAAACTCGCGCGATTTTTTAAAAATATTTTCGCCAGCGGGGCTTATCTTTTTTCAGAAAGTATCTGCGAATTTTAACAAAAACTTTTCATTTTCCTGTAGGCAGCATTTTTCGTTTATTTTGTACTTCATTTTCTTAAAAAATTTAAATCAATTATAAATTATTTTATGAAATGAAAAATGCATATGAACTTAAAGTTAATTTTTAATTTTTTTCTTATACATTTGAAAAAAATTGTATTTAAATAAAAATCACTTCAATTTTAAAAACGGACATAACTCCCATTGGGACTTATGTCCGCTAAGGGGGGTCGGACATAGCTCCCAAAAAATTTGGGAGTTATGTCCGTAAACCAAGGCGGACATAACTCCCAAAATCGTTTTGGGAGTTATGTCCGTTGGGAGTTATGTCACGGCACCAAAATTGGGAGAATTTATTTCCGATTATATCCCAATATCATTTTTGGATATAATCCGTCCGTCTTCAATTGTAACCAATTATACTTAAAGCCTGAAACGTAGTCCGATATCATTATAATTCCACCATTGTACTAAGGTTTCTATCCTTTCAATAATAATAATACTAAGAAACCCGCTCAAACGTCCTCAATTTAGAGAAGACCTTTTGAAAAAGAGCTGCATAAAGTCTTCTATCTACTGGAAACCGGTTTGTATCTATCTATACATAGAAGGCTTTTACAAGGCATTCTATAGTCTTCGATCTAGATTAGACCTCCACAAGACATTATAAAAAAAATATCTGTCCTAGAAGTTTTATCTATAGTAACCCATGCAGCTACGATTCATCAAATCCTCATTCCTTTGTAAATGATAGACCAAGCCCACTATTTCCAGAATTATTTTCTAAAATTAGTTCGCAATAAATATCCTGAATCATCCTGAATATTTCCCCGTGAATTACTTGTTTTAACAAAGTGTGCCATGCCATTCAATGGAGTTTCTTTGAAAGAGATACATATATTCTTATCACATAAGATAATCTCCACCAGGGAATACCCCTAATACTTTGATTAAAAATATTTGTCAAATGTTGGTTAAAAAAATCTAACCACATAATGGTTTTATGTCTATTTTTATTATAAATATTTTTTTTGATATATTTTTTTGTTTTGAGTCGTAATTTGTATATAAACAAATAAACAATCAATATGTGTATTTTGCAATTGCATTTCCATGTTTCATCAGCTTGATTTTTGTGAAAATTTGTTTTTACATTTTTTCTTTGTTAATGGTGGCTGCGTGCTTGTAAAATTGGGGTTGAGGAACTGTTTTCAAGAGCTAATAACGGGTTTTAAGTGTGCTAACCTCATGGTTGAACGATTTTCATAATAAATATTGAAGATCTGTTGTAAAATCAGTTGAAAAATAAGGTCAATGGATTTGAAGTTTGGAGTAAGGTAAACATGAAAATTTCAACAAAAAAATTTAGAATAGTCCTTAAATTTGAATTTGTGTGAGGGATGTACTGGGAGGAGTTCTCCGATTTAGCCCAGTCCATCCTCAAAGAGACAATGTACCGTCGTAATGGGACCGCATGAATTGCTTTGTGCAAAAGAACAGGTCTTAAATTGCACTGCAGCGAAAAATTTTGAAATTTTGTGGGAGAGGAGTGGTATATCGATTGGAATATTTTATAAGAATGTTAATTTTAATAAAAATTTTAAAAGAAAATATTTCGTATAAAGTTTTATCTTATTTTTTAAGTAGAAATGGGCCACAATAAATATATTTAAACGAATTCAAATTTGAAATATTTATCGAAGGTCGATTTGATTTTTAAAATTATAAAGATTAATGATTTTATTTTAGCTCTAAAATATGTACATATCGCCCGTCATTCTTATTGTTAAGATAAGATCAATTGTAATGCTTTGAACCTGATCTATGTCTGGATGAAATACTTTGATATGGAAAGTCTGGTCAATCGGTCACCCTCTTTAAGAGTTATCGTGCGCAAAATATTGGAAAAATGGGGACTGAAACGTTAGTCGATTTATAAAGGAATACCATCTATAGGAGGCCTTCAAAACGGTTTCTGTTTACATGAGGCCCGCTTAAGTTCTTCTAGCCATAAAACCTCTTTATAAGGTTTTTTATCGTCTTGATTTACACAATATATACCCAAGACTATGAATAAAAAGCTTGGATAAGGTCAAAGACCAGCACAAGGTCTTCTATCTACAGAAGATCCGTTCAAGTTCTGCTATCCATTGAAGGTTTGGATAAGGTATGCGATCGGCAGAAGACGTCCATAGAAAAAGCATCTTCGATCTACAGACCATCTACAGACCATATCCTTTTCGATCTTTTGGAGACCTGAAAAATGTCCTGCGCGGCCTTTTATTTACAGAAGAGGCGTAACAGTTATACTATCCATAGAAGATATGTAGAAGTTTATCGGTGGTATTTGATCGACAGAAGACCTGCACAAGAGCCGATCAAGTTTTTCTTTCCATAGACGACTTGTAACAGGTTTTCAATCTGCAGAAGGCCCGCTGAAGTGCCCCTAACTACAGAAGACCTGCATAAGCCTTCTATAGATATAGTACTTGTGGAAGATCTTCTGCTAATGGAAGATCATCTATCCATGGAACCTATGCAAGGTCTTATATCCCAAGAAGACACTGCGAAGGTCCTCCGAATGTAGAATTTAGATCTGAAAGGAAGTTTAGCTTCAGGGTTGCCGAAGTAAAAACATAGGACCTCCAAAAATCGACAAAAATCAGATTATAGGGTACTATGGGAGCTGTTTGGACTCTCATAAAAATCGTAGCAAGGAGATTTCATTAGGCCCTGGTAAGCCTGAAATCGAATTTCAGTCAATTCGATTAAATAAGGTCGCTAAAACCATTTTAAGGGTTTCAGCGATGGTCTATGGTTGTATGGGGTGCTATAGCAAAACGTAGGCAGATAACCATAATTTTCCTCAAGGAGACTTTCTAGCCCCAGCGAAGATCCAAGTCTATATTTCAATCATCTTAAGGGAATAAATTTGGCTTAAACTTTTTAAATGACCAATAGGGACCCTATCAAAACCAGAATCTATATCGGCAATTTCTTGGAGCAGAGATCTTATAGTCCCAGGTGTCTTAGACCCTCAAAATACAAAAAATCAAGTAGTACGCGCTAGGGTATCCTATCAAGACCTGGGGCTGAATAGCATATTTTTTTTTTGCAAGGAGATTTTTTAACCCAAGTCAAGGCCAAATAACAAAATTCTGGTGATTTTTTATGAACAATCATCAAAAATCAGGAAGTTCTGTCTTATGGGGACCATATCCAGACCCGGGCTTAAATAGTCAATTTCATTCACGTAATTTTTGTAGACCAAATGCCAACTTTCAGTAATGTATTTATGAAATAAAGTGCCTTGGATAACCAAATTACTAAAAATCAGCAAGTTCCTTTCTATGGCGACCATATTAGGGGCCGGACCTAAGTCGCCTAGGCAAGGCCAAATGTCAAATTTCAGTAATTTTTTTTTATCAAATAGGGTACCTAAGACCATAAGAATAACGAAAATCGGGAAGTTCCGCCCTATGAGGATCTTATAAAGACCCGAGCCTAAAGCGCCAATTCTTTTGCAATGAGAGTTTTTGGCCCCAGAGTAGAGTAAATGTCATATTTCAATCATTTTGTAATGAAATAAAGTGCATTAGGTCTTCAAAATATCAAAAATCTGGAAGTTTCGACCCTATCAAAACTTGGACCTATATCGCCAATTTTTTGCAAGAAGATTTTTTAGACCCGTGGAAGACCAAATGCCAAATTGCAGTCATTTTTAATGAAATAAAGTGCCTAAGGTCATCAAAATAGCAAAAATTAGGAAGTTCCGTTTCATGAGGGCCCAATTAGAAACCGGACTTATTGAAATTTTTTTACAAGGATATTTTTTAACCCCAGGAAAGAACGACAAAATGGCAAATTTCAGTAACTATTGATGAAGTAAGGTGCATAAGACCTTCAAAATACCAAAAATTATTGGGAACCCTTCCATGGGGCATATATCGAAATGTGGAGCTATAGTGAAAATTTTTCTCAAGAAAAATTCCCTGCTCCGTTGAAGTTCTACACTAAATTAAAGCTATTTCGATTGGATGGATAAGGTTAAAAATTTAAAAATATAACAAATCTGGGGGTACACCTATATGGGGTCTATATCGAAACCTAGACATATAACGGATTTTTTGTACTCCTCCTATTTTGTAGCCCTAAGACAACTAAAAATACCAAGTTTCATCAACGATTCTGGTTGGATAATGCGATTAAAACCTTAAAAAATACCAAATTCGGGGCTACCCTTCTAGGGACCTATATGGAAACACTGACCTATAAGGAGATTTTTCCAGAAATTCGAAAATATTAAATCATAGCCAATTCGATTTATGTCAAAATGTTTCAAGAATATATAGACAGATTAAAAACAATTTAAAATTTTTTTAAAAACTAATTAAAAAAGTATTTTAATAGTAAAATGTTTTAAACGTATTTAAAAAATTAAATTAATTAATTAAAAATATTTTTAAAATATATAAACACTGTTTTAAAAATATTTAAAGAAAAAAACATTTTAAAAATATTTAGCAAATATTTAAAAATATTTTATAAATATCTAGCAAATATTTAAAAACATTTTAAAATATGTTAAAAATTTGTTAAATATATTTAAAAAAATACCCTTCGAAAATTCTTCGCAAAACGATTTTCTAGCCCTAAGACAACCAAAAATTCCAAGTTTCAACGAATCAAAACTTAAAAAATACCAAAAATTGGGGTTCCCTTCTAGGGACCTATATGGAAACACTGACCTATAAGGAGATTTTTCCAGAAATTCCAAAATATCAAATTATAGTCAATTCTATTTATATCAAAATGTTTCAAAAATATATAGACAAATTAAAAATAATTTAAATTTTTTTAAAAACTAATTAAAAAATATGTAAATAGAAAAATGTTTTAAACATATTTAAAAAATAAAATATAATAATTAAAAATATTTAAAATATTTCAGAAACAGTTTATAAATATATAAGCACTGTTTTAAAACTATTTTAGAAATATTAAATAAAAAACATTTTAAAAATATTTAATAAATATTTAAAAACATTTTATAAATATCTAGCAAATATTTAAAAACATTTTAAAATATGTTTAAAATGTGTTAAATATATTTAATAAAATATTATGTTAAATTAAAAACGTGTTGTTTTTTAATTTTAAAATGTTATGCATTACCTTAAAAATAATTTTTAAAAATATTAAAATAACGTTAGAGATATTTAAAAATAAATTTTATATAAATACTGCGAGATATTATATAAAAAAGAGTGTATTTATTTGAAAAATTTGCCTATTAGGGCGAAGATAACTTTTATATTATTTTTAATTAATTTCCTGTTGGCCTCGAGCTTAATGACCGATGATTTTCGCAAGTTAGAAAGGAAAGACGAAGATTCGAACCCACACAACCATCATTATGTGATCGGTTTCGCCATTGGTAGCGGCTCATCATCGGCTGTGGAGTGGCTTCTCTGTCATCGAACTTTTTCTTTTTCAAATGCAAGTTCTTTCAAAACAAATTGCATTTGAAAGAGAAAAAGTTCGATGACAGAGAAGCCACTCCACAGGCGAAATGTCTGATGAGCTGCTAACCACGGCGAAACCGGTCACATAATGGTGGTTGTGTGGGTTCGAATCTTCGACTTTCCTTTTTCCCTTGCAAAAATCATGGGTCATAAAGCTCAATCCCAACGAAAAATTAATTAAAATTAATATTAAAATGATCTTCGCTCTAATAGGCAAAATTTTGAAATAAATACACTATTATTATTTTATATATATCTCGAAGTATTTATATACATTTTTTTAATATCTTCTAACTTTAGTTTAATATTTTTAAAAATTATTTTTAAAGTAATGCACAAAATTTAAAAATTAAAAAACAACAGGTTTTTAATTTAATATAATATTTTTTAAATGTATTTAACATATTTAAAAATTAAAAAACAACAGGTTTTTAATTTAATATAATATTTTTTAAATGTATTTAACATATTTTTAAAATGTTTTTAAATATTTTTAAGCCATTGGGTGTAACACTCCAGACTTAAAAAGAATCAAATGAGATTGAAACATCAACCAAAACAAAACAAACATTTTTAAAATGTTTTTTTTTAATATTTCTAAAATATTTTTAAATTTTTTTTTAATATTTTTAGAACAGTGATTATATATTTTTAAAATGTTTTTGAAATATTTTTTATTTTTTTTTAATATTTTTAACTAATTCATATAATTTTTTAAATATGTTTATTGTGTGGGATCGAATCTTCGGCTTTCCTTTTTCCCTTGCAAAAATCATTGGTCATTAAGCTCGGCCCCAACGAAAAATTAATTAAAAAATGTTATTTATTCAATTGGGTAATTCGGCTTAATTTCTCAAAATACCAAAATCAGGAAAGGTACCCTCTCTTATATGCGTTCCTATGGTCCTATAGCGACATTTCCGCAACACAAATTTCTAACCCCTAGTAGGTCAGAATATCAAATTGCAGCCACTTTCACATGGTTATTTTGACCAAAAAAATTTAAAATACCAAAAAATTAGGTCGTATTACCCTATGTGCTACTATAAAAAGGTTGACCTTTATCAAACATTTTCTGCAAGGAGTTTTTTTCAACTTCTAGGTTAGAGTAAATGTCAAATTTAGGCGAGAACAAAAAATCCAATTACAGCCAATTCCATGTAAATAATTGGGATTATAAAAAATTCTTTCAAAACCCCAAAAATCAGGAAAAATCGGAACTATGTAAAATCCGGGGACTATACAGGACCTATATATAAAATTTATGATTTTCGGAAAGCAGATTTTTTACTCTTAGGGAAAGGCAAATGTCAACTAAATCTTTTAGATAATATGACCAAAGCTTTCAAAATATCAACAATTGGCCGCCATCGTGCACTGCAGCCCGTCCAAGACTTGGACCGATATAGCCCGTTTCCAATACAAGCAACCTAGTAGTAATAAAAAATCTTAAAGCTTCTAACTAAAGGTAAGGTCACATTAGGCAAATATTTGCTCCAGCGACCGGCAATGTGTGTTTTCGAAGAGCGAGTGAGCGTAAATAATACATGGACATTTATGCTCACTTGCTCTCAGTAAGCGCACAATTCCTGTCGCTGGAGCAAATATTTGCTTAATGTGATCTTACCTTTATTCTATTTTGAAATCTCTAACTTAAATATTGTGTGCTTAATATTGATTTCAGCAGAAAAATTGTCGTTTTTAGATTAACTTAGAATTGTATTTTGATCAAAATTATTCCCTTAGGGTCTCACATGAATATTGGGACCTGTTACAAACGGAATGACAAATTTAATATACCCTCTCCATCTGATACGCTGGAGTCTATACAAAACTAGAGCAAATTTGTTTTTACCATAATTCTTATCATGCAAATCATGCTGAGTGATTTCAAAACTATTTTTCCATAACACACAAACAAATAATGGAACTGATAACAAAGGGGCTTAATTATTTTGCTTTTGTTGTTGCTATTTCTTAACTGATGATGATTGTGATTACTCACCTTCGGCGCATGAAGCTATATACCGTCTCTCGAAACAATACATATCGTTTTGTAACCAATCATTCACCGTAAAAGACGTTGAGGCACTGCCACGCGTTTGTTTTTGTTGCTGTTGTTGTTGTTGACCATTAGAATTTGCAGAGCCATCTTGACGTTTATTATTACCGCGAGATTTGCGCTGTTTCGATGACGAATTATTGTTATGATGACCGCCAGCGGTGGTTGATATACCCGAATCTGAAGAGTCGTGATTGTGGGTTTTACTGTTTGCGGATGATGTGGAAGCGGATGATGATGAAATGTGGCATGAATGATGATCTTTACTGTGGGATTTGTTGTTGTTGTTTGATGGACATGTGCTTGATGATGATGTATGACTTGCTTTGCTACTGTTACGTTGCATAGTGTCATCTGTAAATAGAGAGAGAGGCAGAACAACACAAAGACGTTAAATGAAATTCACTTTTAAATTTGTTTTTATTTTCGATTTTAATTTTAAAACAATTTTATTTTTAAAATGTTATTATTTTGTATTTTTGTTTGCTTTTTGTTTTTATTTTCACTTTTTCTTGTTTTAATTATTTTTATGATTGCCAATTGGGACTATACCTCCAATTATGGAATTTCGCCGCCAAAACATTGTATAGCTTATTAATTGTTCCTTTATTCTCAACATTATATTTTTTCACTTCACTTAAAAATACTGTTTGTTTTGGGTATTGTTGTTTTTGTTGTTTTAAAATTCTGATTATAATTTTCATTGAACGTCTGTTTTGTTGAAATTATTGCTGACAACTGTTAACTGCAGCGTAAGGCTTTAGACATTTTAAATGAATTGTGTGGTGATATTCCCTATTTTAGCAAAAAAGCAAACACACACTCAAAATATCACGACCACAGAGCAAAGAAAGAAAAAAAAAACCCGACAACGACCACGAAGATGACAGGCAAACCAATACTGCTGCACAACAACAACGAACGAGCACAAAAAATAATAATACAGTGACGTTATTTTAATATCGTGAATTTTATAATGACTCATACGCTTTGGGGTTCAACACCAAGCAAGCAAGCCAGCCAGCCAGCAGCTAGGCATTCAACTAACCAGCCAGCCACCAGCCACCGGCCGCAACAACAACAACAGCACCAGTAGCAGCAGCATTATCGGCGCATATGATGATTCTATACTTATTGGGACAATGCGAAATATTAATTTTTTCGGTTTTGGCCTTTTTTCATATCGAATTTGAAAATCAAAACAAAAAAAGTAAGCCAGCCAGTTCAATATTTTCCACCATCTGCTGCTACTGCGGATGTTGTTGTTGTTGTCGTCCGTTAATTCGTTCGTTTCCATTATAAAGGCTAAGTGGTTCATTCATTGGGATTTTGCTGGTGATTTATTTATTTTTGTTTTGGTTAGTTGCAATGAGTGGGCCTAGTGCTTCTTCTTGTTGTTGATTGACCGGCAGAATTGAAGAGGAATTTCCCAGAAATATTGGTGAATAAAGCATAGCATGTTGTGAATGAGTGGATTTTTTGAAATAAGGTCATATTGAGGAAATGTTGTTTAAAGGGTGTCTATTGACCTACATATATATCGACACCTCCAAATAATAGTATGCTAAGTCTAAAAAGTGAGTTTTGCAGGAGAAGCTCTCAAAGTTTGGAAATTTTTTTGAACTTCAGTACTATGCTAAGTCAATATTTGTTTATAACTTCTGTTCGGATTGACCGATCATTACCAAAATTAGACAGAATTTAAGTTAAAGGACGTTCGACACCTCCAAATAATAGTTTGCTAATTCTGAAAAGCGAGATTTGCAGGACAAGCTCTAAAAGTTTGGAAATTTCTTTGACCTTCAGTACTATGCTAAGAAAATATTTTTGTTAATAACTTCTGTTCGGATTGTCCGATCATTACCAAAATTTGACAGAATTTAAGTTAAAGGACGTTAAATATAAAAATGTAAAGAACTTGAAAACGTGCTAAGTCGACTTAGCATACTATTATTTGGAGGCGTCGATATGTGTATGTGTGGGTATGGGAAGCTTTGAAAGATCATGTTTTTAGACTAATCTTGGGAGTTTATAATATTGTTTATGTACAGGAACCCAAATGCTGATGAAACCCTATCCGATTGGTCCTAAAGTCCTAAAACGGCTCGGAGAGAGATGCCTAGGTTGTACTTATCTGGAATTCCTTTTTCATCAGAATTACCAAACTTCATTGCAAAGTTTTTCGGAAATGGGTCCAATCTTTTTTGATATTTTGCTGAGTTTTTATTTAAGATTACATAAAATCTTATATATAAGGTGATTCTATAAGAAAACCCTTCGCACAATGTACTTTGATTATACCCTCAGCATTTATGCTAACGAGGGTACATACACTTTCATACGGGCAAAATGTGCCTCATCGAAATAATGGTTTTAGACCCCAAGTATGTTTGGACGAAATGTGTTTCAGACAATTTGGAGTCGATTGAGCAATGTCCGTCCTTCTGTCTGTCTGGCTGGCTAAAGCGCACGATAACTCTCGAACGGATCAACCGATTCAGTCCAAAATTTGGATTTCGTAATATTTTGTTCAAACTTAGTTTAAGTTCGAAGATGGGCTATATCGGTCCACTCGTTCCGGTTCCTCCCCCACAAAAGGTCGAACATGTTCGGAAAATTTGAGCGCACGATAACTCTTGAAGGGAGTAATCAATTTGGTCCATACTTTGCCCATCGTGAAACGTGTACCAGACTTAGATGCGGTTTCAATACGGACTCAATCGGTCCACTCCTTCGGGTACCTCCCACACAAAATTTCGGATAAGTTCACTTTAGGACCTGTTCTCGAATCGCTTTGATTTTTGTTTTAGCAACTTGTATTTACTGTCCCCCATTCGACAGTACAAGTTTCATCAGGGGCAAGTCCATATTTCCTGAGAAATAGCCAGAAAGTTGCACAAAACCCCTTTGACACCGTGTGAGGTGGTTGGAGCGCAAGATAACTCTCGAACGGATCTGCCGATTGGGTCCAAAATTTGGCCTTAGTAATATTTTTTCCAAACATAGTTTAAGTTCGAAGATAAGCCATATCGGTCCACTTCTTCAGGTACCTCCCCCACAAGATTTCAAAAATGTTCGGAAAAATTGTTTGTACGGTAACTTTTGAAGAGAGTGGCCGAATTGGTCCAAACTTTGCACATCCTAATATATCTACCAGACATAGATCAGGTTGAAGTATGGACTATATTTGTCCACTTCATCCAGTACCTCCCAAATAAAATTTCGGATAAGTTCATTTTAAGACCTGCTCTCGAATCACTTCGATTTTTGTTGAAGCAACTTGCATTCGCTGCCTCCATTACGATGGTAAAAGTTTTTTCAGGGGCAAATCCATACTTCTTGAGCAAACAGCCCGCAGGTTGTAAAAACCCCCTATGGCACCCTATGTAGTGGCTGGAGATCCACTTCCATAATGGTCAATGTCGATCCATTCCTTTAAGTATTTCCTCCGCAAAACGTTTGATCTTTAATCATAATCAACATTTTTGTCCGTTCATAGGCCCAAAATTTTTAAAACCCTCAAAATACATACCTTTTTTGGGAAAAAATTGTTTGAATATACACAGGCTGAGGGTATATCTCTGTCGGCAAAGCCGACTGATACTTTTTTACTTATTTTTTTTTTTAATTTTTGTCATAGTCTAACTTAGGTTTTTACTGAAAGAAAAATTTACCACGCCCATTTTTTATACCCTCCACCATAAGATGGGGGGTATATTAAGTTTGTGATCCCGTTTGTAACTACTCGAAATAATCATTGTTGACCCCACAAACTATATTCATGATCAGAGTGCAATTCTACATCGATATATCCATGTCCGCCCGTCTGTGGAAATAACTCTAGCATCCGAACGGATTGAAGTAGGTGAATAAAATTTTGGTAAAATCTATTATATGTACCTAGAACTTTTGGTATTGAAAGCGGGCTATGTATGTCCACGTTTTCGTATAGCCCCCAAAAAAGTCACGCGTCCTCGTTTTAAGGAATTTTTAAGATATTTGTCCCATTTTACCACCGAATTGCTTGTAATTTGGTATTTTGTGTCCCCAGAGGCTAAAAAACATTTCTACCGAAGTTTTTTTCATATAGGTCCACGTTTTGGTATAGGCCCCATATAACGTCCCATCTATAGCACGCGTCACTTTAAGATATTTTGAATGTATTAGTCCCATTTAACCACAGAATCGGTTGTAACTTTGTATTTTGTGTTTTTTCAGAGGCTAAGAAACATTTCTACCATAAAATGTTTATATAGGTCCACGTTTTGATATAGCCCCCATAGGACGATATCTCCCGATTTTCGGTATTTTGAAGATTTTAGCCTCATTATCACATCGAAATGGCTGAAATTTGGTAGTTAGTATTCGTTCGGGGGTATAAAACTTTCCCGCAGAAATTTGTAGGTATCCATATAGCTCCCATAGAAAGGTACCGCCCGATTTTCGGTATTTTGAAGAAATTTGTCGGTATAGGTCAACGTTTTGATAGAACGGTACCTCCCGATTATCGGTATTTGTAGCCTCATTTTTTTACCGAAGTGGATGAAAGTTGGTATTTAGTCTTTTTCTGGGCTACAAAAATGTACCTCTGAAATTTGTCGAATACGTCCATCACTGTGCTCTTGAATCAAATTTAAGTGGAAGTTGCTTACACCTGGGAATTTTGTGCGGATTCTAAAACTACAATGTTCATAGATAAGAAAAATCAAAAAACAAAAAAAATCGCCGGAGCGCTTTTTAAATAAATCGCGATTCAGGTTGACATTTTTAGGGGTTGTTTAGGCTTTCACGATTTGGCTTAGAAACCGCAAGTCCTGTCAAAATGAAACAGAAGAAAATGTTGTAGCTGTGAAAATTCTCTACAAGATTGACCTTTTCGGTATTTTCGTAGGTTTTACCATTTTTGAGATATTGAAGTTCAAATTGGGACAATGCACTGACTGTATCGCCCCCTTATAAAACAATGTCATGAAGGGTGCGCCTTAACTAACTTTTAATGAAAACCGCTTACACAGGGGAAGTTTTTGTGAATTCTGAAACAGCAATGTTCATAGATGAGAAAAATCAAAAAAAAAAAAAAATCGCTGTAGGGATTTTTAAAAAAATCGAGGTCAAAATTCACATTTTTAGGTGTTTTTTAGGTTTTCACAATTTTGCTTGGAAACCGCAAGTCCAATCGAAATGGAGCTAAAGAAAATGTTGTAGCTGTGAAAATTCACTACAGGATGAACGTTTATGGTTTACTCTGAGGCTGTACCATATTTGAGATAAAGAAGCTCAGTTTACACTTTTAGGTTTTTTTGTTAGGGTTTCGCGATTTTGCTTGAATACGGTAAGTATTATCGGCATGGCACCTGAGAAAATCTTATAGCTGTGAAAATTCTTTATAAGACTGGCTTATGTAATTTACCATTTTTTTAGATATACATATAACTTTAAGCTGGGAAATTGCAGTCATGACATTGTTTTATAAGGAGACGATACAGAATTGAATTTGAATTGTCCCAATTTTATCTTCCATATCTCAAAAGTTGTAAAACCTACGAAAATATCATTAAGGTCAGTTTTGTAGAGAATTTTGATAGCTACAACATTTTCTTTATTCCTATTTTGATAGGACTTGCAGTTTTCAATCAAAATTGCAAAAACCTAAACAACCCGTAAAAATGTCAACTTGAATCGCGATTAATTTAAAAAGCGCTCCGGAGATTTTTTTGTTTTTGATTTTTCTCTTCTATGAACATTGTAGTTTCAGAATCCGCAAAAACTTCTCAGGTGAAAGCACCTTCCATTTAAATTTGATTCAAGAGCACCGTGCCATGTTTTGATGTACCCCCCATAGAACGCTATATCCCAATTTTCGGTATATTGAAGGTTTTGGCCTCATTATAACACCGAAATGCCTGCAAGTTGAGGGTATAAAATTTTCCTTTGTCTTCATATAGCCCCTAGAGAACAGTACCTCCCTGAAATTGTTGGTGTTGGTCCATGTCTACGTATACCCCCATAGAACGGTACCTCCCGATTTTCGTTATGTTGAAGGTTGCTACTCAATATCACATCGAAATGACTGACATTTGGAAGTTAGTCTTTGTTTCCCACCGAAATAGCTGATATTGGTTTTTGATAGGGGTGTAAAACATTCCACCCGAAATGTGCCGGTATAGGTCGACGTCCTCCAATATTTTTATACCCTACACCACTATGTGGGGAGGGTATTATAAGTTGGTTTTGGCCAAAAAGTTTGTAACGCATCGAAATAATGGTCCTAGACCCATACTTACATATACCAAAATTAATGTCTCGACGAGCTGAGTCGATCTGACTATGTGTGTCCGTCCGTCAGTCCGTCCATCCGTCTGTCCGTCTGTCCATCTAAACCTTGTAATCACGCTACATGTCGCATTTTTGATCGGATCGTCACCAAATTTTGGATGTTGATGAGGGTCTCGGAGGGTAAGAAGCCTATTGATTTTGGTGATGGTCGGATAATATTCAGGGATCGGAATGGGCAAAAAACTTATTTGCTAATGAAAGCAGAAAATATCACCTTTACAGCGATGTATGGTAGGTTGTCGTAGGTGGTCAAACAACGAAGATATCGCAATAGTCGCTTATAGAAACCAACTTTTCATTTATTCGATTTTAATTCTAATGACGAATAACACAGCTTTTGTTGGATACTTTCCAAAAACAAAACCTGGCTATGAAAGTAGAAAATCCTGCCTTAACAATGATGCAAAGTAGGTTAACGGAGATATCACAATAGTCGGTAATACATCCCATTTTTCCACTTTTAAAGAAATCACGCTACAGGTCGTAATTTTGATCGGATCGTCACCAAATTTTGGGTGTTGATGGGGGTCCCGCAGGCGAAAAAGCCTATTCATTTTGGTGATGGTCGGATAATATTTAGGGGTCGGAATGGGCAAAAACTTTTTTGGAGAAAAAGACAATGTTTTTTTTCCAAACCGAATATCTCAGCTTCTATAGGGGGTAAAAAAAGCAAAACCTGCTAATAAAAGCAGAAAATATCGCCTTTGCAACGATGTATAGTAGGTTGTTGTAGGTGGTCAAACAACGAAGATATCGCTATAGCCTCTATTAAAACACAACTTCTCATTTTTGCGATTTTAGTAATAATGACGAATAGCACAGCATTGGTTGGGGACCTTCCAAAAGCAAAGTCCGACTATGAAAGTAGAAAATCCCATCTTTACAATGATGTAAAGCATGTTGGCGTATGTGGCCAAATAACGGAGATATAGCAATAGTCGTTAATACGTCCTATTTTTTAATTTTTTGTAATCACGCTACACGTCGGTGTTAATGGGGGTCCCACAGAGGAATAAACCTATTGATTTTGGTAATGGTCGGATATTATTCAGGGGTCGAAATGTGATGGTTGATGGTTGGCATACATCCCACTTTTCCATTTTTTTATTTGAGTTATTCTGACGATGCACTTAAACGCGTTTCAATAAAATTGATCTGTATTAATGAAGACATTCAGAGCTAAGCTATCCCAATTTTAATATTTTGATTTTTACCAGTCAAAAGCTTATGCACAGGACAAGTGGTGTAGGGTATCACATAGTCGGCCCCGACCCGACTATAGCCTTGGCTCACTTGTTTTTATTTCAAGTTGCATCATTTTTAGCGACACCCACTGTATGTATAATCTATAATATTATAGCTGAAATGTTATGCGGAATATCTTCAAATGCTACTTCGATTCCTATTGTTCTTATCTACTATTTATATATATGTATCTCGTTCATTCATACATTCAACGAGAGAAAACGAGATGTTTTATAATTTAATATTTAAATTGGTCATCCAATGTTCTACTTTGTTTCATAAATCACCTCATTTTCATATATGGAAGCCTCAAATACATATCACCGCTGACAAGACCTAATGTCCCACTATTGATATCTACCAAAATAACACCAAACTGTTAAACATTATAATCTTTTAACTTCTGGTTATTTCAAAATTCTACCGACTTCATTTCTTTGAAAAAAGAGAATCGTTTAATCTTTGATAAAGCAAAACAAATTTCTGATGAAATCTCACAAAAGAAATTTGTTAATATTGTCAAACATTGTGTGTCTTATGACATGTCTCAGTAGGTTTGTATCCGATAACAGTCATAACATTATAATCTTTTGTGTAAACATATAAATGGGTTATGTTTTAAAAGAAAGCTTACTTTTTCCTAGTTTTCGAAGATAAGATAATGATAATGGGGAAACTATTCGAATATTCCGAATTTAGAGGGGGTTATTACAACATGTTCTTGGTAATAATAATGGGAAATTAGATGAATTTATGATTAATTTGAATATGCTGGATTAAGTGAATTCTAGATGACAGACAGTATAGTGATTTGGTTGGAAAAAATGCTTTAGAAATATGGACCTTAACAAACCCCTTACATCTGATATGTCTCAAGAATAACGAGCAAAACAATCGTAGCATATTGGTTGGCTCTGTGGAACTTCGGTAGACATAGTTTTCCAATAAGACGCATGAGGTCATCGGAGCACAATATATTAAATTAATAAAGAAATATTTCCGTTGCAGTTAAATTACTACTCTCGCTAACGCCACCTACCGGGGGAAAATGCAACGTCATATGTAGCAAAGATCCTCACCAATACAACAGTTTACAGTGAGATCGTTTCAACATGGCACTATGGCACTAAAATGAGACACTTTAAAAAGGGGAATGTAGTCCATTAAATTTTATTTTTGAATGTTAGAACACTAAATGCTCCGTTGGAAAGATCGATTTACAAATTTCGACAAAGCCACCTACTGGCAATTACGCCAGTCTAAATTAGCAAAGATCCTCACTAAATACGCAATAATTATTAAGAGTTTCTGTGGATAACCCTTGAATTACAATTAGAGTTCATTAACATTTGAGCTCATTATCGTGATAATGATATTATAATGATTAAATAAATCATATCGGTACAGATTCCCATTTTAAACGCCATAAGCCATGATTTTCTGATTATAGATATTTTATTGCTGACTAGGACATTCTAGTAAACAAAATAATCACAACCCTCATATCCTAGAAGCAATTCCCCATCTAAATTATTATAATCTTTCTGAGGTAGTTTCCGAACATTATTCTTAAACAGAAGTTTACCCATGTCTTAAATGCTCCAGCGCAGGGCTTCTGTAGCTCGTCCATAATCAGAATGTAAATATTTACACCATTTCAGACAAGCTGTAAGACACTACCATAAAACACACACTCAACAGGTGGAATGAAATTATCTTATCTCAGAAAAAAACAACAACAAATAGGCAGACAGTATGAGGGCAACAAACACAGAGTTAACTAACCGACAACACCAAAAATTTGCTGTACCCCTAAAATGGAAGCGTCGCAGAAACAAAAACGTTGTGGTGGTGGTGGTCGTCGTATTTTTAATGATAACATTCGCACGCAGATAATGAAATTCAAAGCAACAACAACAAAACCGAAAAAAGTAAAAAAAAAATATTTTTTTGCGAAAAAGAGTTACTTGCATTCGTAAGCTGGTCGCCTAATATTTTAGATGGAAATTGAAGAGCAGATAGATGACTTGACTTGAGAGGGACTACCTACCTACCACCGACGATGGTGGGGGTACTAAAAATAAATAAATACAAATTTTAAAAGAAAAATATGACTCGGAAATAAGAGTTCAAATATCAATTTAAAATGCAAAACAACAAAAATGAAGAAAATAGAAACAGAAACATTATATCAGGTGTTGAAACCCAAAGACTTTGGTCAAGAAAAATAAAATTCAACACAATCCAAACGTGAGATTATCTTTGAGCGAATGAATAATGCCTAGATAGATTTCTGTGGAAATGGGGTGATCATAAATAACGATTTTGAAGACGGAATTTGTTGTTAATGAAAAAAAGCAGAACGGAAACCAAAGTAATGCGATGTTAATTTAAAATTTAATGACAAAATATAGATATCGAAAAAGATAATAAACCAATTTTATAACGGGTTTCAGACATTTAAACCTCGAGAGTTCAGTTTGTCTCCATGAGTACCAACGATTAAAGCTGTAATAAATCCAAAGAACCCTATCATATACATGTCAAGGAACTGAAAATCACTACTACTAAAAAAACCGATAGAAGAACTTAGACCAAACTTTTTCTTTTGATCCATCATAAATTGTATTGAAACCAGATTTCGGTACATTTCTATGGGGCTATCCTAAAACTTGGACCTATTTAGAAAGTTTTCCTATGAAACCAGATTTCAGCAAATACCGAAAATAGGGCGGTACATTTCTATGGGGCTATACTAAAACTTGGACCTATTTAGAAAGTTTTCCTGTGAAACCTGATTTCAGCAAACACCGAAAATAGGACGGTACAGTTCTATGGGGCTATACTAAAACGTGGACCTATTTAGACAGTTTTTCTGTGAAAATGCTTTCTAATCTCTAGAAACACAAAAAAAAGCGGAGCTAAATGTTTTCTAACATCTGAAACACACAAAATTCTAAATTACAACGAAATTCGGCGGGCAAATGTGGTCAAGTCCTCAAAATACCTTAAGTAGGCGCGTAGCTTTATATGGGACCTACATCAAAACGTGGACCTCTATGGTCAATTTTTGTTGGAAATGTTTTCGAACATCTGAAACACAAAATTCCAAATTAATACCCCAACGTCTACCTATATTAGCCATTTTCAATACCAAAAGATGTGCGACCCGAACATACATTTGACCACCTACTTGAATCTTTTCGAACACAGTGTGATTTCCACAGACGAACGGACATGGTTATGAAAATGTAGAATTTAAAGTTAATTAAACAATTTTGTGGAATTTAAAATGACTATTTCAAGGAGTGACAAACCTTACATAACCTTTATTATATGGTGCAGGGTATACAAATACCAACGTGTACCACCCGGGAACCAAGGAATTCCAATTTAATAAAACATTTGCCATCAAAACCCACAGTCTTTCATGGCCTGCCGACACCAAAAGCAACACCAAAGGGCAGCATTGTTTTAATGCAACGAAGCGCCATCTTTCAGGGCAAATAGTAATAATATTAGCATAGACATCAACCTTTGAAGTAGTGTTTTCAGGAGGCAAAAGCCTTAGATGTGTAAACTTTTGGTTAAGTAATGTCGTTGGAAAGTCCATAAGTTCACGAAACTCACTATTATTCACGTTCTACATACATACATATGTATGTTCCCAGAAACACACCCGAAGGGACAAGGGAAACTTCTCTCATATCAATAAGTGCAGCCCGCATGATATAACGGAAGGATATGGAACAACGGCTTTCTCTAAGACACTACTGTTTTTGCTACCGTTGCAAATGCGATGTTGCCTGACCTGGGGATGGAACCCGGGCACACAGAGTGCAAGACGGATGTGCTTAGCATCGCACCACGGTGGCATCAAATTCAGTCATGCCCAAAGAGCAAAATTATTTTAATGCGGCGTCATCTACCGCAGAAAAAAACCCCAATCATATTAGCATAGACATAAACCATTAAAGTAGTGCTTTCATAAGACAAAAGCCATAGTCATCTAAGACTCTTGGTTTCTTAATTTAGTTGCAAAATTTAAAAGTTAATTATGTCTCAAGAAGATCAACTGAATTTCATTTATTTAATTTTATTAACAACAAAGAAAAGTCCAAAGAAAATTTCGAATTAAATAATAAACAGAAATAGTTTCAAATAAAATCTATGAAATGTCATCTACAGAGTTTCCTCTATACTCAGATACCGGCATAATATTTACAATTTTTCAGAATAAATGACATTTCGTTAAACGAAAATTTATTTAACATTTATTAGACAATGTTCAGACAAGTCTGAACAAATTCTGAATAACGTTGCGACTATAACTCTCTGTTTCTATTCATTTACAGCCTTATTCTGAATATAAATTTCCCCTGACATCAAATTCATGGTCTACAGACAACAAAATCATCACCAAAGAGCAGCATTATTTTAATGCGGCGAAGCGACATCTACCAGAGAAAATAGACTAATAATAGACTAATAATATTAGAGTAATATTATTAGATACAAACCTTTAAAGTAGTGATTTCATGAGGCAAAGCCTTTCTTAATTTCATTGCAAAATTTAAAAGTTAATTAAGTCTCAAGATGATTTACTGAATTTTATGTTAATTTTCTTAACAACAAAGAAAGGTCTAAAGAAAATTTCGAATTAAATAATAAACAGACGTTTCAATCTAAAAGCGGGGAGAGAAATCACGGGGAATTTGTGCTCAGAATAAGGCTTATACATACAAGGGACATCTCTTATATCAATGAGTTTAGCCCGATTCATAGTGGCTCAATGATATTATGGGCCCTACTTTTTTGGCCGGATCCGAACGGAGTGTCTTGACACTTGTAGAGAAGTGTTGCATGGCTGAAATACTTATGGAATGTCGCCACAGTTGAAAATGTGATGTTCTCTGGCTTGGTAATCGAGACTGAGACTCCTCTGTTTCCTACCTCAGAAACTACACAAGTTTGTTAAACAAAATTATGCATATTTCCCACAATAAGTTCAACTAAGACATATATGAAATTACACTGTTAAATGCCACCTATTGGGAAAACAGCACTAAAATCAGCATAGACTTCTACCATGGAAACACTTTTCCCGTAATTTGGAATTCATTGTATAAGAATTAAAAAAAAATATCGTAGATAGATCTCTCCATTTCCTCTCCAAGTTAAGCAAAATTAATTTGACGAAGTTTTTGAAATGTTAAACAAACATTATTTTTGTGTATTTCCAACAATAAGTTCCACTGACAGCATCATTCAAACGCAATCTATTGATAGCGCTGAAATTAGCATAGACTTTTTCTATGGAAGTGTTACGTCTAGGCATTCCCGTAGATTATGTGCATAAAGAATTTCGGATTCTATTGTAAAATTGAAAAAAGATCGTAGCTTGATCTAAGTTAAAAAAATATTTATATTTCCCACAATAATCATAATGAACCTGTAAGAAATGCTAAGGAACGTCATCTACTGGAGAAAAACATTACTGCAAACAGATGGGACACCAACCAAACAAGCTGAGGGAAATTTGTATAGCCAACTGAAGAAATTCTATTTTTTTTTTGATTTTTGCACTTTTTATTGCTTAAAGCTAGAGAGGGGAGACACAGTCCAAATTTAATCCACGTTAAAAGAAGCATTCAACAGAAGCACCATATGAATATTATAAAACGCCACATACTGGGGAAAATATAAAGCAAGGAATAGCAAAGACTTCAACCGTGCGAAAATTTAGAATATTTCACACACATTTGGTAGGGGAAGTCATCTACTGGGTAAAAAACATTACTAATAACAAAACTTTCGGCGATAGGTCGTCACATTCTTGATGGATATTGTCTTTAAGAGCTGAAAGAGTCTGAGTCTTGTTGACATAAACCCGCGACTTCAAAAAGCCCCAGAAAAAGAAGACTGGAGCGGTCAAATCAGTGCAAATCGCCAAAACGGGAGATTAGGCGCCCGACAAATGCATCCTTCAGTATATCGGTTGTGTTACCTGCAGTGTGTGCCGTTGCACCGTCCTGTCGGAACCACATGTTTTCCAATCCCAATTCCTCAAGTTGCGGCAAAAAGAACTCGTTGATCATTGCTCTTTAGCGATCACCATTCACAGTAACCGTTTGGCCCGCGACGTCTTCGAAGAAAAAATGTCCTGCAGCACACCATACAGTCACTTTGAGCGAGTGTAATGGCTCTTCATGGGTTACACGCGGATTTTCAGTGCCCCAGAAGAGTCGCAGTGTTTCACCAGTAGGCGTTGGACGGCCAGGAAATCTGCGACGAAATTCACGTTGTGCCAAAGTCACCGACCGATTATTGGTCAAATAAATAGTCACCAATATTCCGCGTTCTGGAGCAGTGTAGCGTAACATTGTTTATTAACGTGTATTTCGCATGTGTTTACTACACAAATGTCAAAACGGAAAAGACATTAGGGGCCAATAGCAAAATTTATAGCATTTTCTGATAGGAGGATTACTTTTGCGCCACCTTTTATGTCCAGCAAACTATTTGAACTATATAAAAATAGCGATGAAAGATAAAGATTCATTGACCTTTTTCGGCCTCGGAACTATTTGGAAATAGCGATGAAAGAAAAAAAATCGTTGAACTATACGGTCTCGGAACTATTTGGAACTATGGAACTATACGTGGAAGGTTGATAGATGAAATGAGATTAGAATTTCTATTGTCACATGTGGAATGTCTGAGTTAGATTGTGGGATGTAATCTAGGCTGCGACTGATAACCATGCGTACCATGTGTACACAGAAAAAAATCAACGATAAAAAATGATCATATTGACGAAATTCGATAAAATTATTTGATACAATAAAATTTAATACTGACTAAAATATTTGTCGATTTTTTTTATATTGAACTGATAAAATCTTTCAAATATTGACATATCAAGCAAAATGTGGAATATTTTGATAAATATTTTTGTCAATAGGTGAAATATTTGATCATTTGTATTTTTACTTTGTGATCAAATAATTTTATTGAATTTTGTCAATATGACAATTTTTTTTATCGCCGGAAAATCGATAAATTTTTTATTGAATCTTTGAATTTTATTATCAAATGGCTAAACATTTTTTCTGTGTACCATGTTGCCTTGCCACATGTGAGATAATAAAATGTGTTTATGACCTCTCCATATGATTGGATGAAACATGCGTTCGTACACATTTGTGCACTCTAAGTTAGGTTAAGTCATATTGTAATACTAAGTTCTTAAGATTATTTTACTTTAAATAAAAGAGTGCACTTCAAGCGTTCAGAAAGAAAATACGCATTGTCTTGTTTTAATAGGAAGATCTCAGTTTATTAACATCCAAACTACTGTAATATAAATCTTAGGAACAAGTCTCGTTTAGGGGCACCTCTCCGATCGGGCTGAAATTTTTACCATAGGTAGTCTTTGGGACCCTGATCACGACTATATATATCTTTCCGGGGGGAAGTCCATACTTCCCGAGATATGGGTCTTGACATTTCGGGAAAGTCCTACTTTAACACCGAGATCCGATAAATAAAGTAATGGTGTTAAAGTAGGGCTTTCCCGAAATGTCTAGACCCATATCTTGGGAAGTGTGGACTTCCCCCGGGAAAGATATATACAGTTGTGATCAGGGTCCCAAGGACTACCTATGGTGAAAATATCAGCCCGATCCGAGAGGTGCCCCTAAACGAGACTTAAGCCAAATCTTACTTGTCTTTGTAGGATAGGATATTAACGGAATTTGTTTTTGTCATATTGAGAAATATTGTGTTTTAATATTCCAAATTATTTTTTTCTTGGCATACCTATTAGTTTAAGAATTTTATTAGTCGTCAATTTTTTAGGGAATTGCAACTGTTTCCATTGTTTCCATCTGTTTCCATCTCGAAATCATAAATTATCTTATGAAACATAAAGTTCGATTCTTGGCATCTAATTACTCACATTCAAATTGTATGCCATAAATTTATTGCAAATAAATTCCCAACGCAGTTTGTCTCTTTTTTTCATTCCCTGCCATGATAAACTGAATCTGAAACCAAATTGCAAGGTCGTTCATTCATTTCGAAAGAAAAAATATATCACAATAATGTATTTTTGTTTATAAAAAGAAGAAGAAGAAGACGTAGAAAAAGTAAGCAAACAAAAACAACAAAAGTTCTAAATACCTACAAATCAATGCCTAAGTGGTTGAACAAATATGTATGTATATTTAGCGCAAAAAAGTGTATTTTTAAGAAGCAAAACAAATAAAAACAACAAACAAATCGAAGGCATACAAATCTTAAAGCGTCGAGTAAAAGTGTTATTGTTTTGAAAACAATAACAACACTCTAAAAACCGCGTGTTTGCTGTCAATTTCAATGACGCGTTAAATGCTTTTGCCATTTACCGCCATGCCGCCTTAACTATCTCTAGTCAGCCAGAAGAGCATTTGTTGTGCCGATTGTTATGATGATGTTTTGGCAAAACAAAAGTCAAAATTAATTATTAGAGAAATTAGAATTTGAATAATAGAAAAAATTTAAAAAAAAAAAACATAAATAAGGGAACATTTCCATTCCATAAAAGTAAAGTGATGCTGTCTAAGAAATGTAAAAATAACAAAAAAAGTTTGCAATTTTAGGAGTACAACAAATTAGATTTTTATAACAAATTAATTTCTCGTTGGAAATCGAGTTTAAGCTCGATCCATTAAGCTCGAATTCCAACGAGAAATTAATTATAAATTAATACTAAAAGTGATCTTCGCCTAAAAAGAAAAATTTTCAAAATATGTTTTAGATTAGTATTCCAGCCAAATATTAGTCATTCTGACAATTTAAATTTAAATAAGCTCGTTTCTTTTTATTCGGTACATCTTTTCTAACTCTTCAAAACAAACCGATAATTAACAGCTTATCCCAAAATGTTATGGAACATTTCAGTACGTTATATTCAGTATGTTAACAAATCGGTTCATGAGAGAGTTTCCAAATCAAAATAAAGTAGAAAGTCTTTGATTTTATGGAGTAAAATAACCTGAGCCACATTTTATTGTAATTTTACACGGCATTTCTTTTTAAAAGACCTTGGAAGATTTTCGTTTCTTTTGATCTATGGAAATTTTCCAAATTTGTAATAACCTAATGAATATTAACAGTTCTTTGTTAATTATTTAATTTGATAGATTTGATATGAACAAGTGGAAGAAATCTTCGGATGACTAAACAGATTGTATTGTTAACAAAGGTTGATGTTACTTATGGTGTTGTTTGTCTTAGATTTTGGGGAAAATCCCAGAAACTTCTTAGTTTGAAATGATTATCATGGTCAATTAATTTCAATGTGATCTAATTTGATATTAAACAATGCTCAATAATATATCGAATTTATGCGACTGAAAAGACACACTACGCTTTTTTTCAAAGAGGCTTGCGGATAATTTTGTTTGATTTCGCGAAGGACAGAGAAGTTTATGGCTTCGTAATTCGCAGAAGAAAGCTGATTTTTAAATAAATCCACAATTATAGTCTTCTGTGCCATTTGCAGAAGTCAATAAATTTAATCCCAGCCAATTTTTAAGAAAATCCGAAAGAATTCCATCGTCCATGAAAAAATATTTTTAGAAAAAGTCCAGGTTTGGTGGTCTGATTGTCCATGAAAAAATATTTTTAGAAAAAGTCCAGGTTTGGTGGTCTGATGGTGCATGAAAAAATATTTTTAGCAAAAGTCCAGGTTTGGTGGTCTGATGGTCCATGAAAAAATATTTTTAGAAAAAGTCCAGGTTTGGTGGTCTGATGGTCCATGAAAAAAATATTCTTTAAAAAATCCACGTTTCGTGGTCTGATGGTCCATGAAAAAATATTCTTTAAAAAATCCACGTTTGGTGGTCCGATGGCCCATGAAAAATATTCTTTAAAAAATCCACATTTGGTGGACCATGAAAAAATATTCTTTAAAAAAATCCACGTTTGGTGGTCTGATGGTTCATGAAAAAATATTCTTTAAAAAATCCACGTTTGGTGTCTGATGGCCAATGAAAAAATATTCTTTAAAAAATCTGCGTTTGGTGGTCTGATGGTCCATGAAAAAATATTCTTTAAAAAATCCACGTTTGGTGGTCTGATGGTCCATGAAAAAATATTCTTTAAAAAATTCAGGTTTGGTGGTCTGTTGGTCCATGAAAAAAAATTCTTTAAAAAATCCACATTTGGTGGTCTGATGGTCCATGAAAATATATTTTTAAAAAAATCTACGTATGGTGGTCTGATGGTCCATGAAAAAAAAATCCTTAAAAAATCCACGTTTGTTGCTCTGATGGTTCATGAAAAAAAAATTGATTTACATTTGGTGGTCTGATTGTCCATGAAAAAATATTCTTTAAAAAATCTACGTTTCGTGGTCTGAAGTTCATGAAAAATTTAATTTCCTTTTTATTTAAATATTCATTTATTTAATTATTTATTTTAAAAATTCAAGAGTTTGTACGTTTTTCAATTTTTTTCTACAAATTTTCCTAGCCCATGAAATAAATTATTTAAATTGCATTGACTTTGAGTGAAGAAAATCGACGATAATACTTCCTATAAAAATAACATTTATAGGAAGTGAACAATATCGCAAGCAATACTTAGTAATAACAAAAATAAACAATGACGTATTTACACACTCACACTAACTTACGCACCTACTTTCCTACAAATAACAAATGTGATAACCACCATATATGGTATGGCTAGGGAGGTGGCATGCGGCATGCCCGATAGTCAGTCAGTCAATCATTCAGAATCAATTGATTGGAAATGGAAGTTTATGTTTGGCATTTAAATAACTATGGAAATGCGTTGTAAATCGGTTTCACATGATTTACACTCTACAAAGGTGTGTACGTACAATCGAACGAAAAAAGTAATAAAACAAAATATGTGGAAAATAATTTCTTAGAAACCCTAGTTTTTCTCCCAAATTAATGGTTGGGAGGTGAGGTCATAAATAATTGACTTATTAGAACACAAGCCTCACACTCTTAACCTGAGTTTTTTTCTCATTTTTTGTTCATTCAACAGAATTAAAAAAAAAATATTGCTGCGTGCCTAAACACCACACGAGTCAATGGAAATTGAAATCATTTCGTTCATACATGGCTATAAGGAAGTTAGCCGTTTGCTCATATATAGATTTTTTCCACCATAGAAACACGTACATCACTACCACCAACTTTAACAAATATGTAGGAATATATGTAGAGTAACATCATTAATATTTCGTCAACATCAATTGCTCTGATTTTTTGTTGTTGTTTTATTTTAATGACGTTGTTAACAAATAAGTGGTGTCAGCGGTCACTGATTGAAGTCACACAGAGGCAGCCGATTGACGTCAATTGCGGTAAATAAAATTTCGTATTTATTCGTAAATTGTAAATTGGAGTGCGTAGATTTAATTGTACGTTGGTGTTGCTATTTCTGTTCTTGTGGTCGACCAATTTCTTGGGAAGAATTGTATTTTTCATCTACAAATATTTTATATTTCTTCATCTATAAAAGAAATATGTATATTAACCACTAAATTGAATCAACATTGGTTTATACATACATTTTAAGTTCTCGATAACAGTAGCAAATGGATAGCAACGATAGAAGTTTTATCCGTATGTTTTGTGTGTCTATTAGAGCTATTACCATACATTTTTGAAGAATAGGTTTTGATGGACCTACAGAACTGTTACTGCGAAATTTTTTTCTAAAGAACAATTGTAGTTTTTTTTTTATTTATTGTTGTCTTTTTACGATGAAGGTAATTTTGTGTAAATGATTTTATTTAATTAATTGAATTAATTGTGCTATCATGACATAAGGAGTTATGTATTGAAAAAGTGATATCTAGCAAAGTTCCACACATCCATCCAACGATCCTACGATCGTTTCGCTGGTGGTTATTCACCTCATCATGCATATCAGATGTGACTAGCCGGACAAAGGCGGATTTTGAAAACTTCTATTTATACAAACATCATTGCAAATTTGCAGATATAAAGTATTTTTGAAGCATTTTTGATATCAAGTGTACCTAACGTCTGGCCCGTCTAGAATTATTTTTCAATACATACACTCAGGGAAGAGATATTGTAAGAGTAATCATATTCGAAGAATATAACAGAGTATTTTAAAAATCTGAAAAATATATTGTTGGTGCAACAATATATTTTGTTCCATAATGTTTGTTGACACAAAACATATGGTTGAAACAACAATATATATTTTCAGGTTTTTAAAATACACTATTTTGTCCTTAGAATATGATTGCTGCAACAATATCTCTTCTCTGATTTAGACTACAAAAACCCTAGTTGGGTTTTGTCCTGTCAGATCCAGTTCAGATATTATGGCCACATCTAAACCGGGCTAAATCTACACTTTTTTGCATTTATCAGGCCTTTATCTCAGAAACGAATAGGAATTTGGCCATGCTGTCTTTAGCAATATTGTAGCCCTAAACTAGTAGAACATATCCACAAAAGAAAAACTCCATCTAGGGCATCAAAATCTATAAAATATAGAAAATTTTACATAATTGCTGAAATTCTGGTCAGTATCGGCTAAACTATTGGGAGTTGAACCAAGTAACCTTTTGCAAAAATCTTCCAAATAAAGTTCTCAACAATTCCTTAGAACATTCTGAAATTCTAAAATGCTTACTTCATGTTGTTTCAGCGGTATTTTGCATCATATCTTTTACAACACGTATTTCAAACACAGTTCACACCAACAGTTTATTCTCGCATTTCGGATTTCACTACATTATTGACATTTTTATTAAATCGTCGTTGAAAAATGTACTGAAAACAACGGGATAGAGGCTTTTTACAACAAT
This sequence comes from Musca autumnalis, assembly GCF_047663935.1. Taxonomy (NCBI): domain Eukaryota; kingdom Metazoa; phylum Arthropoda; class Insecta; order Diptera; family Muscidae; genus Musca; species Musca autumnalis. Next base: position 199,993,685 of record NW_027411866.1, on the reverse strand, counting down.
GGCATGTTCAGAAGAGTTGTGTATTACATTCCAGGGAATATTTTTCCAAAAGAAAATATTCAGAAAAAATAACGGTTTTATAGATACGGTGTGAAATGTATAAAAATTGTGGAATTTTTGCATATATTTTGAAATTTGAGGCAATACATTAATTTTTCGAGTTCATTATTTCTTCAAATATTGTATTTTTGTCCTTATCTACAAATTTGCTTCAGAGGTCAGAAGAAGATTCGCATTAGTTTCAGAGATATGGCCCCGAATTTCTTAAAAAAAAAATCCGAGCTGGATCTGACACAACAAAACCCAAATAGGGTTTCTTGTCGTTTGGTTCTGTACTTTCAAAAAATCCTCAGTTCGAATTGTTTGCACAAGATCACCTTCAAAATGTTGCACAGTGTTATGTCTTCCAGTATGGAAGATTTTTTGATAGATTGGCAGTGGATTAGAACGCTTAGACGTAGGCAATAATGTTTGTTTGTTGGCGAGGGCCTCAGTCGGGACAGCCGGTTGTGAGAAAAATTTTAGATCTGTAACCACAAATATTTTGAGAATTTTTAAATTAGTACGAACCCTATTGAGGTTCAGAATTTATGGAGTTTAAGAACAAATCTATACAATATTAAGATGTAGCCCAACTGAATGTTTTAGTCGCATATGTCATCCGAATTAACCGTCAACTTACACTTATCCATTAGCCACAAATCTCCTTACTAAAAATTTTTGACATAAGTGTTTTTTTGTTATAGTCCCCATATAACGGTACCAAGCATTTCAAAGTTGTTGGGTATACCCTCCATCCTCGATTGTAGCTATAATTTGGTATATCGAGGTCAAACCCCAAAGTTTAAAAAAGTCCTATATTTTTGTTGGCAAATAAACAGTACCCAACAAAAAGCCACAGTTCAGAATTCTTTTAAATTTATAATTTGTTTGTTTTCAATGTGTCCATAGATGAAAGTACCAAATTCAAACCTAAGGACTGTCTCATGTGGAAACCGTGATTGTGATATCAAATTTCGACAAAGATAAATAACTCACGAATGTCCGTTTTTGGACGATGTCTACAAAAAAATCAAGGAATCGTAAAAATAATATGCAAATGAAAATGCGGGCTGCTTTACAGTTTGCAGAAAATCCTTTATTTCAAATCAATATATTTAAGAGACATCAGTAGTGCGATTCTCTAACTCATTTTTGAGTTACCGACAATTGTCGTTAAAATTAAAATGCTTAAAATTTCGGTAATTACCGATGTTTTTCGGTAAGTAGCGACGAATAAAAAGCAGTCGTAAAGTTCTACCGATAGCAAGAGTGTTGTCAACTTTTATTTCATAATTTAGCGTTTTAATGTTACCGATTTTTGTGTTAGAGAATTGCACTACAGAAGTGAAATATTGGAGCTCGCAAAAAAGCTGATATTGGGTTTTCTATATGCCGCAGCATGAATGAAACTTGCATCTGCCGAATGAAACTTGTTTTATGTATTTGAAAATTGTTTCCTATTAAGGGGCGAAGATCATTTTAATAATGATTTTTAATTCATTTCTTGTTGGAGTCGAGCTTAATGATCGCAGATTTTGTTCCAAGTGAAAAACGAAAGTCGAAGATTCGGACCCACACAACCACAACTGTGTGGCCTGTTTTCGCTGTTTGTAGTGGCTTCTCTGTCATCGAATTTTTCATTTCTCACATTCAATGTGTTTTATTTTCAGCGACGAGCTTTTTTCTCATTTAAAATGTGTGGTTTCTACCACAATGAAGGCGGCATTAGTTCTGGAAGGATAGAAATGCTCAAATATCGAGTTTTCTGTAACGTGAAACAGTGACTGAAATTACTATGGTTGATTTTTCCTTTGATATAATTCACATTCACTTTATAATAACAGATTCCTAAGTGCTTCTTGAGTGAACTAAACCATAGACCTTTCGCAATTCACCACTATTATTGAAAACCCGTTTAAAGAATTGTTCAAGTAATCCTACATTTATATAGAAAAACCTTCTTATTTATATGCATAAAGCACTAGCTTACCAATAACCGATATATTTGCCCTTGACTTACCTGCAAAGAAACAGAAAAAATATAACAATTAATTTTTGAATTTTTAATAAATAAAAGATAAAATTTATTTTTTATACCCTCAGCCTTTAGGCTAGAAAGGGTATATACACTTTCACACGGGCAAAATGTGCCTCATCGAAATAATGGTTTTAGACCCCAAGTCTGTTTGGACGAAATGTGTTTCAGACAATTTGGAGTTGATTTAGCAATGTCCGTCCGTCTGTCTGTCTGGCTGGTGCGCACGATAACTCTCGAACAGATGAACCGATTCCAACCAAATTTTGCTCTTCGTAATATTTTGCCCAAACTTAGTTTAAGTTCGAAGATGAGCTACATCGGTCCACTCCTTCCGGTACCTCCCCCACAAAAGTTCCAAAATGTTCGGAAAATTTATGGGCACGATAACTCTTGACGGGAGCAACCGATTTGGTCCATACTTTGTCCATCGTGAAATGTATGCAAGACTTAGATAAGGTTTCAATATGGACTCAATCGGTCCACTCCTTCGGGTACCTCCCACACCAAATTTCGGAAAAGTTCAGTTTAGGGCCATCTCTCGAATCGCTTTGATTTTTATTTGAACAACTTGTATTCACTGCCCCCCATACGACGGTACAAGTTTCATCAGGGGCAATTCCATACTTCCTGAGAAAATAGCCTGAAAGTTGCAAAAAACCCCTATGACACCGTGTGAGGTGGTTGGAGCGCCAGGTAACTCTCGAACGGATTTGCCGATTCGATTCAAAATTTGGCCTTAAAAATATTTTGTCCAAACATAGTTTAAGTTCGAAGATAAGCCATATCGGTCCACTCCTTCAGGAACCTCCCCCACAAAAGTTCAAAAATGTCCGGAAAAATTGTTCGTACGGTAACTCTTGAAGGGAGTGACCGATGTAATCTATATTTTGCACATCCTAATATATTTAGCAGATATAGATTAGGTTCGAATATGGACTATATTTGTCTACTCCTTCTGGTACCTCCCACACGAAATTTCGGATAAGTTCACTTTAAGACCTGCTCTCGAATCACTTTGATTTTTGTTAAAGCGATTTGCATACGCTACCTCCATTGCGACGGTAAAATTTTTTCAGAGGCAAGTCCATATTTCTTGGGAAAACAGCCCGAAAGGTGTAAAAAACCCCTATGTCACCATATGTGGCGGTCGGAGAGCACGATAACTCTCGAACTATTCAACCAATTTGGTCCAACATTTGGTCTTCGTCATATTATATCCAAACTTAGTTACATGGGCAATACCGGTCCACAACTTTCGGTACTTCTCCCCAATGTTTAAAAAATGTCACTTAAATGCTGGGACGATATCACTTGAATGGGGCAACCAATTTGGTCCAAACTTTGGATCTCCTAATATTTTATCAAAATTTAGTTTAACTTTTAAAATGGCCAATATCGGTCCTCCCTATTAGTGCAGTTAATTCCTAATCCACATTTTTGTCTGCAGGTTCAAATGTCCAAAAAGGGCCACAAAATTCTGAAGAGACCTTAAATACATTCGATCTGTCCGAAGGTTAAAGTTTCGCTTCACATTGGCTGAGGGTATATATCTGCCGGCAAAACCGACTGACACTTTTTTACTTGTTTTATCATCGAATCACTTTAGTTTTTGTCGAAACGACTTGCATTCTCTGCCTCAAATACGACAGTAAAAGTTTTTTTTCAGGGGCAAGTCCATACTTCTTGAGAAAACATCCCGAATGTTGTAAAAAACCATTATGGCACTATATGTAGTGGCTGGAGAGCTCGAACCGAATACTGCGTTCGTCCACGCTTTCGATATTGTGTTGTACCTTCGATTATTAGATGAAATTCGAAAGTGATGCTTATAGGTCCACTCCTTCCGGTACCTCCCCCACAAAAGTTCGGAAATATTCGCTAAAATGGTACGCGCGATTTCTCAAAGACGTAGCAAACGATTTGGTCCAAAATTTGGAGCTCTAAATATTGTCGAAACTTAGTTTATGTTGAAATTTGGGCCCTATCTGTCCAATCCTTGTGTTCAAGGATCCTTTGGACATTTTTACCGAAAGTTTTTCCAGTGGCCCAGTTTACGACGATATTATGTTTTTCGTAGGCTAGTGTGATAAAAAGCCCTATCTATCGATATACCCGCAAATTTTTGACCTTTACTCCTATCGACACTTTTGTCGGTTTATACGCCCAAAATTTTGAAAACCCCCCTAAAAACATAAGTTTTTTTTATGGGAAAAATGTATTTCAATCCACAAAGGCTGAGGGTATATCTCTGTCGGCAAAGCCGATACTTTTTTACTTGTTTTTTTATTAATTGCTCGTTGGAGTTGAGCTCAATTATCGAAGATTTTTTACAAATAATAAAGAAAGACGAAGAGATTCCCACAAAGGTATGTGATCTGTTTCGCTGTTACCCAGCTAACAATTTTTCCCAGGGCTCTGGTTTCCGAGAATTTCTGAATATTTTTTAGAAATTTACGAATTCTCCAAATTTCTCCTAGAAATTGCAAATAAAAAAGGAAAGACGAAGAGATTCGAACAAAATCATGTGATCTGCTTCGCTGTTACCCAGCTAACAATTTTTCCCAGAGCTCTGGTTTCCGATTTTTCCGAGATATTCTGAATATTTTGCAGAAATTTACGGAATTCTCCAAAGTTCTCCTTGATTTTCTGTAAGTTTTTTTACGAATCCGTGTACATTTTCTGAAGAATCTTCATTCCGATTTCTAGTTGATTTTCTAAGGGATTTTTTTGTTCGGTTGTTGTCGAAAAACAAAGTGATTGGTTATAAAATTCGCATATACAATTTTTTTATTTTTTTAATATAAATGCAACATAAAACAAAATAGGACCGATTTTGTGAAAGTTTTTTTTTACGAATCGCGTGACATTTTCTGAAGAATCTTTGTTCGGCGTTCTAACTAATTTTCTAAGGGATTTTTTTGTCCGGTTGTTGTCGAAAAACAAAGTGATTGGTTATAAAATTCGCATATACATTTTTTTTATTTTTTCAATATAAATGCAACATAAAATAAAATAGGAAAGTTTTTTTTACGAATCCCTGTACATTTTCTGAAGAATGTTCGTTCCGATTTCTAATTGACTTTCTAAGGGATTTTTTTGTTCGGCTGTTGTCGAAAAACAAAGTGATTGGTTATAAAATTCGCATATACGTTTTTTTTTAATATAAATGCAACATATAATAGTTCAAGCACATCGTTAACATCGTCGTACCATTAATCACAAAATGATAACAAGAGGGAAAATCATTATATCGTTTCAGATTCGAATCTTCCATAAATAGGACATTAAAAGTAAATTGTCTCTGAGTGGGGGTTTGTTCTCTGTTGTGTCAATACCAAAGGCGTCAGCGCCCAAGAATTTTTTCCGATTTTTTTTTCAGAAAATCTAAATTTTTATTTGAAACTTTTATGATTTTTTTTTCGAATTCGGACCGATTTTTTTCAGAAAATCTAGATTTTCCTCCCAATTTTTGCAGAATTTTTTTCCGAATTCTCCGGGAAACTCTAATATATTCTTTTTTAGAATTTCCTTAGAAAGACTTTCTTAATTCGGCAACCACGTCCATAAAACTTCCGCATCAGATTCGGAAATTTGAGAGATTCTGAATATTAGCAGCTCATTAGACATGGTGTGGGTGTGGCTTCTCTGGCAATGCTTCGAATTTTATGTTTATACCGAAGTTATTTTAATTGCTAATTTTGTAATTAAGAGATAAAGCTTGCCATCGAACTTTGATTCAAAACTTTTTAAAATTGCTGTTTTGAAATTGAAAAAAAAAAAAACTGAGATCTATATTGTAAATCTTTTAATTTATATTGCATTAATCCAATGATGTGATGCCTTGAAGGCCAATCCCTAGTCTGCTCAACATACCCTAATTTGTCATAGTACGGAATTAAACCCACATTTCCGTTTTGTTTTTATTCCTTTATTTATTAAAAAGTAGAATAAATTATTCGCTTGGGAAAATCCGCCACCTAGACAGGAAAAAAATACCTTGTACTATACATTGTGGAAAATAATGAAAATTAAATTTCCATTTGTTTTGTTTTCTTTTTTGTATTGTTAATTAGAATTAATCTAACAATGGAAAAATTTACAGGTTTGCATAAATTTAATGGTCTTTTAATTGGGTCATCTGAGACTTTCATCTCTCTTTCTTTTGCTTCTCCAGCTACGTAGCATGCAATGATGGTATAATGAATTAAATACGGATGAAAATCAAATCCATAAAATAGTAATATTAAAAAAAGACAAAACAAAAACAAAATTAAACCAAGTAAGAAATAAGAAAAAAAAAACATAATAACGGCTTACGTGCCAAATCACAAAAAAGCAAAAAAGAAAACAAATGCAAACGAAAAATGTGTCAAATAAAAATATAAACAATTTTTGTTTGACATGCCATGATGATGATGACGCTGACGATGATGAAAGTTTATGAAATAAACTTATAGTAGCAGCTGAGAAATTTAAAGTGAATTTTGCAAAACCAAATAATAAGAAGAAATAGTGATACAGTTAAACTTCTCTGGGGACGTTTTAGAAAAAAACACGTTATGAATGTGAGAATTCTTAGTTTTGTTTAAAAAAATAATTCCTTATAGATAATTAATTATTCGTTTGAGAGACAATCGTTGTATTTTTAGAAATATTTTTAAAAATAGTTTTCAAGGGGTTTTAAAGGACGTCGATATTTGGAAATATTTTTCAAGGATTTTAAAGGACTTGGATTTTTAGAAATATTTTTAAATATTAAAAATTATTCTTTATAGAGAATTATACGTTTGAGAGACAATCGTTGTATTTTTAGAAATATTTTTCAAGTGGTTTTAAAGGACTTGAATTTTTAGAAATATTTTTCAAGGGGTTTTAAAGGACTTGGAATTTTAGAAATATTTTTAAAAATATTTTTTCCTTTAAGGGCGTGGAAATTTAAAAATATTTTCAAGATGTTTGAAGTGAAGTAAATTTTTAAAATATATTTTCCAAAAGATTTTCCAATGAGATCTTTTAATTATATTTTTCAAAAGTTTTTTTGAAGGGCTTTGTTTTTTTAAATAACTTATAGTAGCTGCTGAGAAATTTAAATGGAATTCTGCAAAGGAAATAATAAGAAGAAGCAGCGATGCAGTCGAATTTCTCTAAAACGGGGTTGCTGGGGACCTTTTAGAAAAAATCTTTATGAATGTGAGAATTTTTAGTTTTTTTTTTAAATAAAATGATTCTTCAAACAGAGTTATTCATTTGAAAGACATTCGTTGTATTTTTAAAATAATTTTAATTTTTTTTCAAGAAGTTTAAATGACCTGGATTTTTAGAAATATTTTTCTAGCGACTTTAAAGGACTTGGATTTTTAGAAATATTTTTAAAAATATTGTTTTCCTTGTAGGACGTGGATTTTTAAAATATTTTTCAAGATGTTTGAAGTGAAGTGGATTTTTTAAATATATTTTCCAAAAGATTTTTCAAGGGGTTTTATGGGATTTTTTAATTACTTTTTTCCAAAAGGTTTTGAAGGACGTGGATTTTTTAAAATATTCTTTTTTTTAATATTTCTTCAAAAGGTTTTAAGGGACGTGGATTCTTTTATAGAGAATTATTGGTTTGAGGAATATTCGTTATATCGAAGTTCGTCTGTAATTTGAAAGTATTTTGTAAAGAAAAAGCAAAAAAATGATATTTATTTTCCCCGTACCATTTGTTGCAATAATAATAAAAATACTACAAATATCATGAAAATAAATGAAACTACAAGTGTTAATTGTAGCATCAGTCAGCCCAACAAAGCCAAAAAAATGTGTGAAATTGACACGGCCATCAACACCCACCCATCCATCCATTCACAATCTAATCACATGAAGCCGGTGATGACCAACAAATTTTCTTCAAAACAGGAAAGAAATAAAAGACCAAAACAGTAGAGAAAAAAAAACTGAAAATCGCACAAAAGACCTTGAGAGAGACAGCAAAACGCAACGAATTTTCTTTTTGTTTAATTTTTAGTTTTGTGTGAGAGTGTGTGCGTTTTATTGTTTGTTTGTTTTTTCCTCCCCCAAACAAAAATAGACAAAACAATTTGCCAAAATGAAAAATCTATTGGCAGAAAAAAATAGTTTTTTTCTGCAAGAAAAAATTAGAACAAAATAAAACAATAAAATGAAAACATTTGAATAGACAAATTTGTGTCAATTGAGATGAATGGGGAGGGCGGCCGGCGGCTTATCAAAACAAGTAACGTTTAGGGGCACCACTCGGATTGGGTTGACATTTTTACCACAGGTGGAACTTGTTATCCTGATTATAATGATATATGGTTTCCTGGGGGAAGTTCATATTTCCCCACATAAAAATGTATTCATTGATAAAAAAAACACCTTTCCAAGGTCCTCAAGAAAAACGTCAAATTTCATTTTAAAATGGCGCACAAAAATTTGCAAAACGTGATTACAGCAACAAATAAAATGCAACGTTTATAAAAATGAAATTGCAAATGCGTAAATACAAAAAAATGAGAATAAGCACACGAATATAAGTGATGGGGATAATGTTACGAAGAAATAAACTTGAGAAAAGTAACGTAATTCGTTTACACGTAAAAACAACAACAAAATAAAATATATTAAATTTTATGGTTTATATTTCAATAATAATAGCAATCAATGTATACAAAACAGCATTGAGAATGTTGCAAAGACGTAAAACATTTCAATTCAAATCGTGCATCAATAAAAGAGACCAAAAATCACGTATCTGATTTTTTGTATTTTTTATTTGCAAATGCAACAAAGAATATGTAAATACAAAAAATTATTTCACATAAAAAATATATATTTAAAAAGTTCACCAAACTTTTGCCTGATTTTATAAACAAAATAAATATTCAATAAAAGTTGTCTTTGAGCGGGTTACATTAAAATTTATAACTTTTTTATTATACTTTGTCCCAATTCATCATTTAGTGTGTTGTTGGTGGCAATAAAAATAAATGTTATTATATATTTATAAAAATTGCGTTTAATTAAAAACAGTGATAACAACGAAATTTTATAAACACGTTTGATTTTAATCTATATATATAAAAGAGCTTAGTGAGTTACTGAGTGACTGAGTGAGTGACTGACATATCATCGCCCAGACGAAACCGCTGAAGCTAAAAAGCTGAAATTTTGGCTGTGGGTTGTTGTCGGTGTATAGGGGTGAGATAAGGCTGGGTTTTTGGAAATTCGACCTATAAGGGTACGAAAAGTACTAAAAGGTACTAAATATGGTACCATTTGTATTAGACAAACGGGAAGAGCTGGAATTCTGAAATTTGGAATGAGGGTAACTGATGGAGAGTTAGAAAGATGTACCAGAGGGTTTTGGGAAATTCGACCTGTAAGTGTACGAAAAGTACTAAATTTAGTACCAATTGTATATTTTAAACGGATTTAGCTGGAAACTTGGAAATTGTGTATGGAAGTGAAGGTTGGGAAGTGGTGTCAATAAAGGGAATTGTTTGTGAAATTTGTACTCATGTGTACGAAAAGTACTAAATGGTACTAAATTTAGTACAATTTGGATTTGGCTGAAAGGATAGAGCTGGAAATCTGAAATTTGGATTTAAGATTACTTACTGAGTATAGGATTGAGATATAGGGGTAGTTTTGGAAATTCGTACTTATGTGTACAAAAAGTACTAAATTTAGTACAACTTGGTTTTGGATGAACGGATAGAGCTAAAAACCTGAAATTTGGAATTAAGGATACTGACGGAGTATAGGATTGCGATATGGGGGTAGTTTTCGAAATTTGTACTTATATGTACGACAAGTTCTAAATGGTACTAAATTTTGTACAACTTTGATTTGGGTGAACGGATAGAGCTGGAACCCAGCAATTTCGCAGACGGGAAGAGCTAGAATTTTAAATTTGGAACGAGGGTCACTGATGGAGAGTTATAAAGAGAACCCTTTGGTATGGTTTTTGGAAATTCCATCTATAAGTGTGCTCAAAGTACTGAATGTTACCAAATTTGGTACCAATTGTATATTTTTAACGGATATAGCTACAATCTTCAAATTTGGTAAGTGAATCAAGGTCGGGAAGTGGTGTTGATATAAGGAAATGATTTTGGAAATTCATACTTATGTGTACGAAAAGTACTTAATGGTACTAAGTTTGGATTTGGATAGACTTGGAAAACTGAAATTTGGAATTAAGATTACTGATGGAGTGAAAGACTGCGGTAGTTTTGGAAATTCGTACTTATGGGTACGAAAAGTACTAAACGGTACTAAATTTGGTGCAAATTGGATTTGGGTGAACGGATAGAGCTGGAATCCTGAAATTTTGAATATATTTACTTTTGGATTGTAGTATTGAGGTAGTTTTGGAAATTCGTACTTATGTGTACGAAAAGTTGTATACGGTACTAAATTTGGTACAATTTGGATTTGGGTGAACGGATAGATCTGGAATGCTGAAATTTGGAATTAAGATTACTGTTTTGGAAATTCGTACTTATGGCTACGGAAAGTACTAAATGGTACTAAATTTGGTAAAATTTGGATTTGGATAGACCTGGAAACCTGAAATTTTGAATTAAGAATGAAGGACTGAGGTAGATTTGGAAATTCATACTTATGGGTACGGAAAGTGTTACATGGTACTAAATTTGGTACAATTTAGATTTGGGTGAACGCATAGAGCTGGAATCCTGAAATTTGGAATTGAGATTACTGTTGGACTGTAGGATTGGGTTAGTCTTGGAAATTCGTACTTATGAGTACGGAAAGTACTAAATGGTACTAACTTTGGTATAATTTAGATTTGGGTGAACGGATAGAGCCGGAATTCTGAAATTTGGAAATAAGATTACTGTTGTTGTTGGAATTGAGTTAGTCTTGGAAATTCGTACCTATTGGTACGAAAAGTACTAAATTTGGTACAAGGGTACTACATTTGGTACAATTTAAATTTAGGTGAACGGACAGAGCTGGAATCCTGAAATTTTGAATTAAGATTTATATTGGGGTGCAGGATTGAGGTAGTTTGGGAAATTCGTACTTATGGGTACGGAATGTACTAAATGGTACTAAATTTGGTACAATTTATATTTGGGTGAACGGATAGAGCAGGAATCCAGAAATTTCGAGTTAATGTTATTGTTGGGGTGTAGGGTTAAGGAAGTTTTGGAAATTGGTACTAAGGGGTACGATAAGTACTAAATGGTACTAAATTTGGTTCAATTTGGATTTGGGTGAACGGAGAGAGCTGGGATCCTGAAATTTAGATTACTGTTGGAGTTTAGGACTGAGATAGTTTTGGAAGTTCGTACTTATGGTTACGAAAAGTACTAAATGGTACTAAATTTGGTACAATTTAGTTTTGGATGGACGGATAGGGTAGAATCCTAAAAATTTGGAATTACTGTTGGAGATAGTTATTGAAATTCGTACTTTCATACGAATAGTATTAATGGTATTATGAATAGAGATGCAATTCGGAAATTTGGTATTATGCACCCTCTTGTTGTGTAGGGTTGAGATATGAATGTCGTTGTGGATATACGTACAATAAGTGTACGAAAATTACAAAATGACAAAATAAGGGATGGTGTTGGTGTTTGAATATTTTGAAATGCATACAAATCCTGAAATTAGGCTGACGGCTGGCTGACTTATTGAGAAATACGAAATGTACTAAATGGTATTAAATTTGACGTTGGTGTAGCAATGAAGCAGGGATTATATAATTAGTGTGTGCAAAGTACAAAATTGCAATAAATTTGGTATTGGGCTAAGGAATAGAAGTGGAATTCTGGTATATTATTTATTTGTCAGGTTCATTTTTAGAAGTGGTCGTGCAATAAATGTACTAGATGTATTAAGTAATACTTAATATTGAAGCACTGGTATTGAGTGAATCGATAAATGAAATTTGTTGTGAGGATCACTGTTGAGATTGGATCAGAATATTTATTAAAATCCATCTTTAAATGTATGAAAGGTTTCTACATGTAATACCGTTGGCACTGGGTGAACAAGTAGAGCTAAAACTGTATTAAATATTGTTTATTTCAATATTATTCCTTTTCCGCATACAAAGTAGCGGGCATTTTGCTAGTATTAAATAAATGCAACGTGTTTTGCAAAGCAATACCCTAAAGTTATGAAACGACGAATGTATTTCGAAGCACCTTATTCTCATTTTATATATTGTGAAGAAAAATAATGACCTATATATTATTTTGAAATATAATACAAAAGGATTTAAAATAAATGAGATAGCAAGTTCGAACACCTTTAATTCGAAATTAATTCATTTCAAATGTGGCTAAATAAGCCCATATATGTGGTATGTACTATGGCCCTAAAAACTCCAAGAATAAGCTAAAAATATGCTGAAGTTATATTCAATTTCACCAAATTTTCATTTTACCGAAGGCTATTATTTTTTCCAAATGTACATTAAGTTGGAAGAAGTTTCATGTCGTACAACATCTTCGGTTGATTCCCACACAAAAGTTTAACCTGTTCGCTTAAGTGCCCTTTAAAGGGAGGAACCTACTGATGTCTGCTAGGCACTATAAATTTTATCTTTTTCGTTTAAGAGGATTTTTTAGACAAATTTTAAAGAAAGCGGATTTTTTAAAAATATTTTTCAAAAAAATTTGAAGAACGTGTATTTTTTAAAAATATTTTTGAAAAAATTCTAAGGAACTGGTTTTTTTTTTTTAAAAATATTTTTGAACAAATACTGAGGGGAACGTGGATTTTTTAAAAAATATTTTTCAACAAATTTTGAAGAAGGTGGATTTTTTAAAAATGTTTTTCAACAAATTTTGAAGAACGTGAATTTTTAAAAAATATTTTTCAACAAATTTTGAAGAACTAAAAATACTGAGCGTGGATTTTTTAAAAATATTCTTGAAGAAATACTTTGAACAAATACCGATCGTAGATTTTTTAAAAATATTTTTGAACAAATACTGAGAAACGCGGATTTTTTTTAAAAACATTTTTGAACAAATACTGAGAAACGTCGTTTTTTTTAAATATTTTTGAAAAAATTCTGAGGAAAGTGCATTTTTTAAAAAAAGGTTTGAAAAAATTTTGAGGAACGTGGATTTTTTTAAAAACAAATTCTGGAGAACGTGGATGTTTTTATAATTATTTTTGAACAAATTCTGGAGAACGTGGATGTTTTTATAAATATTTTTGAACAAATTCTGAAGAACGTGGATGTTTTTATAAATATTTTTGAACAAATTCTGGAGAACGTGGATGTTTTTATAAATATTTTTTCAGAGAGAGTTCTAATGAACGTGAAATTTTAAAAGAATTTTGTAAGGGACGCGGATTTTTTAATATTTTTCAAAAGGTTTTTAGGTACGTGATTTTTTCTGAATATTGTTTTCAAGAGTTTCGCAAGAACGTAAACTATTTTTAAGGGCTTTGAATGAACGTGAATTTTTTTAAATATTTTTTTAAGAGTTTTGAAAAAACGTGGATTTTTAAAATATTTTTTAAGAGTTTTGAAAAAAACGTGGATTTTTAAATCTCTTTTCAAGGAGTTCGGAAGAACGTCGATTTTTTTTAAATTATTTTTTTAAAGCTTTGAAAGAACGTGGATTTTTTAAAAAATATTTTTTATAACAGTTTAGAAAGAACATGTTTTTTTACAAAATATTTGTTATAACAGTTTAGAAAAAACGTGGATTTTTTAAAAAATATTTTTTATAACAGATTAGAAAGTAAGTGGATTGTTTTAAAAAATATTTTTTATAACAGTTTAGAAAGAACGTGGATTTTTTAAAATATTTTTTTCAAGAGTTTTGAAAGAACGTGGATTTTTAAAATATTTTTCAAGAGTTTTAAAAGAACGTGGATTTTTTTTAAATATTTTTTCAAGAGTTTTAAAAGAACGTGGATTTTTTAAATATTTTTCAAGAGTTTTAAAAGAACGTGGATTTTGTTAAAATATTTTTTCAAGAGTTTTGAAAGAACGTGTATTTTTTTAATATTTGTTCAAGAGTTTTGAAGGAACGTAGATTTTTTAAAATATTTTTTCAAGAGTTTTGAAGGAACGTGGATGTTTTAAAATATTTTGTCAATAGTTTTGAAGGAACGTGAATGTTTTAAAATATTTTTTTCATGAGTTTTGAAATAACGTGGATTTTTAAAATATTTTTTCAAGAGTTTTGAAATAACGTGGATTTTTTTAAATATTTTTTCAAGAGTTTTGAAAGAACGTGGATTTTTTAAAATATTTTTTCAAGAGTTTTGAAAGAACGTGGATTTTTTAAAATATTTTTTTCAGGAGTTTTGAAAGAACGTGGATTTTTTAAAATATCTTTTCAAGAGTTTTAAAAGAACGTGGATTTTTAAAATATTTTTTCAAGACTTTTAAAAGAACGTGGATTTTTTTAAATATTTTTTCAAGACTTTTAAAAGAACGTGGGTTTTTTAAATATTTTTTCAAGAGTTTTAAAAGAACGTGGATTTTTCGAATTACTTTTTAAGAGTTTTGAAAGAACGTGGATTTTTTTTTTAAATATTAAGAGTATTGAAAAAGCGTGGATTTTTTAATATATTTTTCAAGGGCTTTGATAGAACATGTTTTTTTTTTAAATTTTACAAATAGTTTTAAAATATTTTTCCAAAGTTTTTGAGGGACGTGGATTGTTGAAATCTAAATAATTATTTGAGTAAAAATTATTAAGAATAATTTAAGAAAAATAAGTCCCATGTATAAAATAAATTACAACTATCCTCAAACTTAAGGTTATCAAACTTGGTTTTATTCTTAATTTAATTACGCAGCTAGATCTAAATCCAATCTGCAGAAATAAAGATAATGTAAGAGTATATAACCTACGTAGGAATACTTATAGTCGAAAAGGCTTTAGGACGTGTGTTACCTCCTGAAACATACAAAAATACCATAGCAGCTCCATAACAGCCCTGAATGGGCAGAGAACGCCTTCATACCTCCTATATTTATATGTTAAAATATTAAAAAGTTAATATAATTATAGCATTCCAGTATAGTTTATTTTAGTCGGGGTAGCAAAGCGCACCGGGTTCAGCTAGTTATTTCTATAAAAAAGAATTTGGATTTTTAAAATATATGTTCAAAAGGCTTGCTTAAAATGTTTTTTTTTTCAACGGTCCAATCACGCCCTTAAAGATTTTTGAATTATTATTTCAAAAGGTTTTAATTTGAATTTGTTAACATATTTTTTCAAAAGGTTTTAAATATTTTTCCAGAAGTTCTAAGCGACGCTGATTCTTTAATACTTTTTATGGATTTTTTTAAATATATTTTCAAGATGTTTTAACAACAGCATTTAGGGGGCGTGTTTTTAATATTTTTCAAGTGATTAAAAGTTACATGTTTTTAATATTTTTGTCAAGACGTTATTTTTTTTTTTTTTTGTTATTTTCGTCGAGAAGCTTTAAAACAGCTTTTTTGGAAACGTTTTAACGGACGTTGATGTTCTTTAAGAGATTTGACCCGACTTGGATTTTGTTCAAAACATTTTTAAGAGGTTTTAAGGACTTCAAACTTTTAAAAATATTTTGTAAGCGGTTCTACTGGACGTTGTTGTTTTAAACATTTGGATATGTGTGTTTTTGGGACCCATGAAAAAATATTCTTTAAAAAATACACTTTTAACGACCTCCAGGTCCATGAAAAGATATTCTTTAAAAATCCAAGCTTGCTGTTCTAATGAAAAATATGCGTTACAAAAACCAAGCTTTTTAGACTAATGTCACGTGAAGCTTGTTGGTCTAAAGTCATTGAAAAATAGTCTTAAAAAACACGTTTGTTGATTTAATGGCCCATGAAAAAATATTCTTTAAAAAATCCACGTTTTTTGGTCTAATGGTCCATTAAAAATATGCTAAAAAATTAAAAAACAAAATAAAAATCCACGTTTATTGGTCTAATGGTCCATGAAAAAATATTCTTTAAAAAATCCAAATTGGTTGCTCTAAAGGTCATTGGAAATTATTCTTTAAAAAATCCACTTTTGTTGGCCTCAAGGTCCATTAAAAAATATTCTAAAAAAATCCAAGTTGCTTGGTCTAATGGCACATGAAAAAATATTCTTAAAAAAACCCGCGTTTGTTGGTCTAATGGCCCATGAAAAAATATTCTTAAAAAAACCGCGTTTGTTGGTCTAATGGCCCATTAAAAATATTTTAAAAAATCCACGTTTAATGATCTCAAGATCCATGAAAAAATATTTTTTAAAAAATCCGTGTTTGTTGGTCTAATGGTGCATTAATAATATTCTAAAAATAAAAAAAAAAAAAACAAAATAAAATCTACTGTTATTGACCTCAAGATCCATGAAATTTTTTTTTTTTAAATCCACGTTTAATGATCTGAAGGTCCATGAAAAAATATTTTTTAAAAAATCCACTTTTGTTGGTCTAATGGCCCGTGAAAAAATATTCTTTAAAAAATCGTTGGTCTAATGGTAATAGAAAAAATATTCTTTAAAAAATCCACTTTTGTTGATCTAATGGCCTATGAAAAATATTCTTAAAATAAATCCACCTTTTATGGTCTCAAGGTCCTTGAAAAATAACTTGAAAATAATAATTATTACTACTATTATTACACTGTGCAACATTTTTAAGGTGATCTTGAGCAAACACTTCGAATTGAGGATTTTTTGAAAGTACAGACCCGAACGACAAGAAACCCTAGATGGGTTTTGTTGTGTCAGATCCAGCTCGGATTTTGTGGCCCCATCTAAACATGGTTAAATATTGAGTTTTTAAAGAAATTCGGGGCTATATCTCTGAAACCAATGCGAGTCTTCTTCTGACCTCTGAAGCAAATTTGTAGATAAGGACAAGAATACAATATTTGGAGAAATAATGAACTCGAAAAATAACATTTATTGCTTCAAATTTTACAAAATATCGAAAATTTCCATAATTTGTATACATTTCCCACTATATCTCCAAAACCGTTAATTTCTTCTGAATATTTTCTTTTGGAAAAATATTCCCTGGAATGTAATGCACAACTCTTCAGAACATGTCATTGTTGTAAAATGTCTCTATGCCGTTGTTTTCAGTAAATTTTTCAACGACGATTTATGAAATATGTCAATAATGTGGTAAAATCGAAATTCGAGAATAAACTGTTTGTGTGAACTGTGTTTGAATGACGTGTTGTAAAAGATATGATGCAAAATACCGCTGAAACAACATGAAGTAAGCATTTTAGAGTTTCAGAATGTTCTAAAGAATTGTTGAGAACTTTATTTGGAAGATATTGCAAAAGGTTATTTGGTCCAATTCCCAATAGTTTAGCCGATACTGACCTGAATTTCAGCAAGTATGTAAAATTTTCTATATTTTATAGATTTTAATGCCCTAGATGGATTTTTTCTTATGTGGTCTGTTCAAAAGATAAGTTCTACTAGTTAAGGGCTACAATATTGCCAAAGACAGCAAGGCCAAATTCCAATTCGTTTCTGAGATAAAGGCCTGATAAATGCAAAAAAGTGTAGTTTTAGCCCGGTTTAGATGAGGCCATAAAATCCGAACTGGATCTGACAGGACAAAACCCTACTAGGGTTTTTTAGTCTGAATATGTACATTAAAAAATGCATACTAGAAGTTGTTTGCATTTTCAGTGTTGCATAATGTAATTATACGCCACCCTAAGCATTTATTAATTGAACGCTGTGGCGTATGTTCATAGAAAAATATGTACAAGAAAAATGCTTATTACTCATACGCCACATGTAACTTCTAAGTTTTTAATCGATTTGCTGTGTTTGTTTACTTTTTATTTTTAAATAACTCAACTTAATATTAGTTTGTTTTAAAAATGAAAACTACAGGTTTTTTTCATGTGTTTTATGTAGATTTGCCTTTGGGAATGTCAGAGTAGACTATATTTGCGTATTTCGCCATGTATTCACATCAGCTCTGTAAGATTACTAACAAAAAACCCCTCCCCAATTTTATATCGACTCCAGCTCAAGAACAAGTGTGACTGGTGAATTCACATGAATGAGAATTCCCCAAAATTACTTAAAAATCTCGTAACTGTAAATAAAAAATCACCACCCTTATCCTCCATTGATGTGCTTCTCCGCATTGCAGAGAATCAACAATCTTGATGGTTCGTTGTAAAACAACAACTAATCGTTTACTGGGCTTTATCGGTCTGTTTGTTAAAATGCCCTTTGTCATACCCTCAACATTTTATGGTACGTCATGAGTATGGAGTTTCCCTTCAATTACTATCTCATACCTAACATGACAACAAATCACATCTCCTCAAATAAGTAATTTTCAACGTCAGACAGAAACTTCCAGCAAAGTTTTTTTAATGTGTGTTTAAACATTAAAGTAGCTTTATTTAATTAAGCGATAACTAAAATCAACATAATTATCATTAAATAGAAAAAAAAACTAACAAAACTAACATCTCCATGTTATAAATTTCTCATAACATAAAAAAGAAGAAGAAGAGGAACAAAAAAATAAAAAAAAAAAACCAAGATCTAATGACAAAAGTAGCTTGTGACTTTGGCCAAATGACGAACGAGTTGTTCACATAGTTTTTTATGATGATAAGACAAATTTTTATGGCTCCACTTTTACGGCAAACATAACTTATCTTCCTGCACTTTGTTGATTCTAGAGATCATAAGCCGCATCAAAATTCTAGGCAAACCTGTTGGAGGTGTTGCCAAACGAAAAACAAGACTGATGATGACTGATGTTCAGAATGAAGCGGCAAACACTTGTTTCAAAAAATGTTTACCATTGTTATCAATCTAAGACGCTGATGGTCCGTTATCATTTTGTTTATATTCAAACACCAACAACAAGAGCAGCGACAAAATTCCACAAATGTTTTAAATTTTTTTTTTTAATAACTGGTCATACACAAAATTCATTCAACTTTAGTCATTTATTGCAGTTTCTTTCACTCTGCCGCTGATGCTATTTGATATAATGATTATCTTTGAGTTTAATAATAAAAAAAAAATTGCAAATGAAATATGTATTTCAACATTGTTTACGTTGTGCCAGCCAAGCTAACATGGTTATCAAACCTAAAACGTGTGCGGCGCTCATAGCTAGTTTTCACATCTCCACAGTAGCACAACTCAGCAGATAATTATCATTGCAAAATAATCGCTGATACTGAGATGTGGATGACGACGAGACGTCCTCTAGGTTTTTGTTTTGTTTTTGTAGCTATTAAATTCGTCATTACCATTTGCACTAAATGTGGTCAGACCACAACAACAACAAATCAATTCTCAATAACCAGCCGGCCACCAATAACAAATCAAAGTAATGTTTTAAAAAATTAAACAAAAATCGTCGCTAAAACAAAAAGAAAGAAAATAAAAATTAAAAATTTCTCACAAGGTACGAACTGGTACGAACGCATAGCGCCTTTGTTTATTTTTTGTTGTATTTTATTTTTTTGTCACTCTAGTCAAGCAATCTGTCAGCTAGTCATTTGTGAGACACTGTCTTTTTAGTATACATTTTTTGCTATTCATTTCAGTTTTCGTTTCTTTACCACAATTATTTGAATATGTGTGTATTGTACGAGTATAGGCGTTTTTGTCAGTCTATCAAATTAAGACAAATTATTTGAAATTAATTTCTAAAAAGAAAACAAAAAACATGTGTAATTTATATTAGCAGACAAAATGGTTGACAATAAACTTAATGAAAAAAATAACAAATTATGTTAAATTTAATATATTAAAATATTAAAGTATAGAATTTGAATATTTAAATATAAATTTTTTTTAAAATATGACAAAAGATTAAAATGTTAAAATATTGATATATTTAAATACTAAAATAATTAAATATCTAAATAATAAGATAATAAAATAAAAATATTAAAATATAAAAGTATTAAAATATTAATATATTAAATATAAAAATATCATATTGAAATAATAAAATATTAAATTATTAAAATATAAAAATAATACTTTATTAAATTATAAAAATATTAAAATACTGATATATTAAAATATTAGAACATTAAAAGAGTAAAATATTAAAATACTAAAACATTAAAATTTGAAAACAACAAATCTATGATAAAGCTGGCTTACTTTACAAATAAGAAAAAAATTTTAAAATATTGAAATACTAAAACATTAAAATACTAAAATACTAAAATATTAAAATATTAAAATATTAAAATATTAAAATATTAAAATATTAAAATATTAAAATATTAAAATATTAAAATATTAAAATATTAAAATATTAAAATATTAAAATATTAAAATATTAAAATATTAAAATATTAAAATATTAAAATATTAAAATATTAAAATATTAAAATATTAAAATATTAAAATATTAAAATATTAAAATATTAAAATATTAAAATATTAAAATATTAAAATATTAAAATATTAAAATATTAAAATATTAAAATATTAAAATATTAAAATATTAAAATATTAAAATATTAAAATATTAAAATATTAAAATATTAAAATATTAAAATATTAAAATATTAAAATATTAAAATATTAAAATATTAAAATATTAAAATATTAAAATATTAAAATATTAAAATATTAAAATATTAAAATATTAAAATATTAAATTATTAAAATATTAAAATATTAAAATATTAAAATGTTAAAATATTAAAATATTAAAATATTAAAATATTAAAATATTAAAATATTAAAATATTAAAATATTAAAATATTAAAATATTAAAATATTAAAATATTAAAATATTAAAATATTAAAATATTAAAATATTAATATATTAAAATATTAAAATATTAAAATATTAAAATATTAAAATATTAAAATATTAAAATATTAAAATATTAAAATATTAAAATATTAAAATATTAAAATATTAAAATATTAAAATATTAAAATATTAAAATATTAAAATATTAAAATATTAAAATATTAAAATATTAAAATATTAAAATATTAAAATATTAAAATATTAAAATATTAAAATATTAATATATTAAAATATTAAAATATTAAAATATTAAAATATTAAAATATTAAAATATTAAAATATTAAAATATTAAAATATTAAAATATTAAAATATTAAAATATTAAAATATTAAAATATTAAAATATTAAAATATTAAAATATTAAAATATTAAAATATTACAATATTAAAATATTAAAATATTAAAATTCTAAAATATTAAAATAAAATATTACTAAAATATTATAATATTAATATATTAAAATAATAAAACATTCAAATATTAAAATATTAAAATATTAAAATATTAAAATATTAAAATATTAAAATATTAAAATATTAAAATATTAAAATATTAAAATATTAAAATATTAAAATATTAAAATATTAAAATATTAAAATATTAAAATATTAAAATATTAAAATATTAAAATATTAAAATATTAAAATATTAAAATATTAAAATATTAAAATATTAAAATATTAAAATATTAAAATATTAAAATATTAAAATATTAAAATATTAAAATATTAAAATATTAAAATATTTAAATATTTAAATATTAAAATATTAAAATATTAAAATATTAAAATATTAAAATATTAAAATATTAAAATATTAAAACATTAAAATATTAAAATATTAAAATATTAAAATATTAAAATATTAAAATATTAAAATATTAAAATATTAAAATATTAAAATATTAAAATATTAAAATATTAAAATATTAAAATATTAAAATATTAAAATATTAAAATATTAACATATTAACATATTAAAATATTAAAATATTAAAATTCTAAAATATTAAAATAAAATATTACTAAAATATTATAATATTAATATATTAAAATAATAAAACATTCAAATATTAAAATATTAAAATATTAAAATATTAAAATATTAAAATATTAAAATATTAAAATATTAAAATATTAAAATATTAAAATATTAAAATATTAAAATATTAAAATATTAAAATATTAAAATATTAAAATATTAAAATATTAAAATATTAAAATATTAAAATATTAAAATATTAAAATATTAAAATATTAAAATATTAAAATATTAAAATATTAAAATATTAAAATATTAAAATATTAAAATATTAAAATATTAAAATATTAAAATATTAAAATATTAAAATACTAAAATATTAAAATATTAAAATATTAAAATATTAAAATATTAAAATATTAAAATATTAAAATATTAAAATATTAAAATATTAAAATATTAAAACATTAAAATATTAAAATATTAAAATATTAAAATATTAAAATATTAAAATATTAAAATATTAAAAGATTAAAATATTAAAATAGTAAAATATTAAAATATTGAAATATTGAAATATTAAATTATAAAAATATTAAAATTCTTAAATATTAAAATAAAATATTACTAAAATATTATAATATTAATATATTAAAATAATAAAACATTCAAATATTAAAATATTAAAATAGAATATTACTAAAATATTTAAATACTAAAATATAAAAATATTAAAATTCTAAAATATTACTAAAATATTATAATGTTAATATATTAAAATATTAAGATAATAAAATTTTAAGAAATTGAAATATTGAAATAATTTTACTTATATTATAGCAATTTGCTGTAATTGGATATTTTTCTATTTCTAGGTAGACGAAACGAAATTCGGTTAAGTCTGTGGTACCAACAGATTACAGGTAATTAATTTAGTTGTTTTTTTTTTTAATTTTTAAAGAGGTTTTAATGCGCACCCATTTTTGAATATTTTTGAGAAGATACTAATTATGATGTGCATTTTTTAAATATTTTTCCAAAAGGGTTTAAAATGTTTTTTTTTTAAATTTTTTTTTTGATTTTTTTAAAATATTTTTCGATATTGTTCTAATGAGCGTAGAGTTTTTAAATTATTTTTGAGGGGGTTCTAATGGGCGTGGATTTATTTAAATTATTTTTGAGGTGTTTCTAATGGGCGTGGATTGTTCTCAAATATTTTTTGAGATGGTTTTAATGAGCGTGGATTTTTTTTCAAATATTTTTTGAGATGGTTATAATGAGCTTGGATTTTTTCAAATATTATTTGAGATGGTTTTAATGAGCGTGGATTTTTTTTCAAATATTATTTGAGATGGGTCTAATGAGCGTGGATTTTTTCAAATATTTTTGGGAGGGTTTTAATGAGCGTGGATTTTTTTTTTTTAAATATTTTTTGAGATGGTTTTAATGAGCGTGGATTTTTTTCAAATATTTTTTGAGATGGTTTTAATGAGTGTGGATTTTTTTAAAATATTTTTTTAGATGGTTTTATTGAGCGTGCATTTTTTTCAAATATTTTTTGAGATGGTTTTAATGAGCGTGGTTTTTTTTCAAATATTTTTTGATATGGTTTTAATGAGCGTGGATTTTTTCAAATATTTTTTGAGATGGTTTTAATGAGCGTGGATTTTTTCAAATATTTTTTGAGATGGTTTTAATGAGCGTGAATTTTTTCAAATATTTTTTGAGATGGTTTTAATGAGCGTGGATTTTTTTTGAGATGGTTTTAATGAGCGTGGATTTTTTCAAATATTTTTTGAGATGTTTTTAATGAGCGTGGATTTTTTCAAATATTTTTTTAAATGGTTTTAATGAGCGTGGATTTTTTCAAATATTTTTTGAGATGGTTCTAATGAAAATGAAATTTCAAAAATATTTTTTGAGAAATTCCTAACAAAAACGGATTTAAAAAACTTTATGAAGAATTTATAAAAAAACGCGATTTAAAAAAAAATTTAGTAATTTCTAACAAAAGTGGAATTATTTTCTGAAGAATTTCTAACAAACATAGAATTTTTAAAATTTTATTTTTTTGGGAATGGTCTATGCGCTTGTATTTTTTAAAATATTTTTGAGGCGTTATTAACAACGCTGATTTAAAATATTATTCGAGGCATTACACAGAACGTGGATTTTTTTTTTTAAATATTGTTGGGGTCGTTTCTGGAAACAGTTACTATGGAAGTGGCTTATGAAAAATATTTTTTTCAAAAGGTTTTAATAGGCGTGGATTTTTTGAATAGTTTTTTGTAAAGGTTTTAATTGGCGGGGATTTCTTTAAATAGCTTTTTCAAGAGGTTTAATTGAGCATGGATTTTTTAAATATTTTAATAAAAGGTTTTAATAGACGTGAAGTTTTGAAAATATGTGTTTCAAAAGGTTTCTATAGACCTTTTTAAAAAGGTTTTATTGGACGTGGATTTTTTAAAATATTTTTTAAAAAGTTCCGAAAAACGTGGATTTTTAAAAATACCGTTGAACAAATTCTGAGGAACGTGGATTCTTTAAAAATATTTTTTTAAACTATTTTTGAACAAATTTTGTGGAACGTGGATTTTTTAAAAAATATTTTTGAACAAATTCTGAGGAACGTGGATTTTTTAAAAAATATTTTTGAACAAATTCTGAGGAACGTGAATTTTTTAAAAAATATTTTTGAACAAATTCTGAGGAACGTGGATTTTTTAAAAAATATTTTTGAACAAATTCTGAGGAACGTGGATTTTTTAAAAAATATTTTTGAACAAATTCTGAGGAACGTGGATTTTTTAAAAAATATTTTTTAAGAAATTCTGTGGAACGTGGATTTTTTAAAAAAAATATTTTTTAAGAAATTCTGAGGAACGTGGATTTTTTAAAAAAATATTTTTTAAGAAATTCTGAGGAACGTGGATTTTTTAAAAAAATTTTTTTAAAAGAAATTCTGAGGAACGTGGGTTTTTTAAAAAAATATTTTTTAAAAAATTCTGAGGAACGTGGATTTTTTAAAAAATATTTTTTAAGAAATTCTGAGGAACGTGGATTTTTTAAAAAAATATTTTTTAAAAAATTCTGAGGAACGTGGATTTTTTAAAAAATATTTTTTAAGAAATTCTGAGGAACGTGGATTTTTTAAAAAATATTTTTTAAGAAATTCTGAGGAACGTGGATTTTTTAAAAAATTTTTTTTAAAAAATTATGAGGAACGTGGATTTTTAAAAATATTTTTTTAAGAAATTATGAGGAACGTGGATTTTTTAAAAAATATTTTTTTAAGAAATTCTGAGGAACGTGGATTTTTTAAAAAATATTTTTTAAGAAATTCTGAGGAACGTGGATTTTTTAAAAAATATTTTTTAACAAATTCTGAGGAACGTGGATTTTTTAAAAAATATTTTTTAAGAATTTCTGAGGATCGTGGATTTTTTAAAAAATATTTTTTAAGAAATTCTGAGGAACGTGGATTTTTTAAAAAATATTTTTTAAGAAATTCTGAGGAACGTGGATTTTTTAAAAAATATTTTTTAAGAAATTCTGAGGAACGTGGATTTTTTAAAAAATATTTTTTAAGAAATTCTGAGGAACGTGGATTTTTTAAAAAATATTTTTTAAGAAATTCTGAGGAACGTGGATTTTTTAAAAAATATTTTTTAAGAAATTCTGAGGAACGTGGATTTTTAAAAAAATATTTTTTTAAGAAATTCTGAGGAACGTGGATTTTTAAAAAATTATTTTTTAAGAAATTCTGAGGAACGTGGATTTTTTAAAAAATATTTGTGAACAAATTCTGAGGAACGTGGATTTTTTAAAAAATATTTTTGAACAAATTCTGAGGAACGTGGATTTTTTAAAAAATATTTGTGAACAAATTCTGAGGAACGTAGATTTTTTAAAAAATATTTTTGAACAAATTCTGAGGAACGTGGATTTTTTAAAAAATATTTTTGAACAAATTCTGTGGAACGTGGATTTTTTAAAAAATATTTTTGAACAAATTCTGAGGAACGTGGATTTTTTAAAAAATATTTTTGAACAAATTCTGAGGAACGTGGATTTTTTAAAAAATATTTTTGAACAAATTCTGAGGAACGTGGATTTTTTAAAAAATATTTTTGAACAAATTCTGAGGAACGTGGATTTTTTAAAAAATATTTTTGAACAAATTCTGAGGAACGTGGATTTTTTAAAAAATATTTTTGAACAAATTCTGAGGAACGTGGATTTTTTAAAAAATATTTTTGAACAAATTCTGAGGAACGTGGATTTTTTAAAAAATATTTTTGAACAAATTCTGAGGAACGTGGATTTTTTAAAAAATATACTTTTAACAAATTCTGAGGAACGTGGATTTTTTAAAAAATATTTTTGAACAAATTCTGAGGAACGTGGATTTTTAAAAAAATATTTTTGAACAAATTCTGAGGAACGTGGATTTTTTAAAAAATATTTTTGAACAAATTCTGAGGAACGTGGATTTTTTAAAAAATATTTTTGAACAAATTCTGAGGAACGTGGATTTTTTAAAAAATATTTTTGAACAAATTCTGAGGAACGTGGATTTTTTAAAAAATATTTTTGAACAAATTCTGAGGAACGTGGATTTTTTAAAAAATATTTTTGAACAAATTCTGAGGAACGTGGATTTTTTAAAAAATATTTTTGAACAAATTCTGAGGAACGTGGATTTTTTAAAAAATATTTTTGAACAAATCTGCTGGATTTTTTAAAAAATATTTTTGAACAAATACTGAGGAACGTGGATTTTTTAAAAAATATTTTTTAAGAAATTCTGACGAACGTGAATTTTTTAAAAAATATTTTTTAAGAAATTCTGACGAACGTGAATTTTTTAAAAAATATTTTTGAACAATTTCTGAGGAAAGTGGATTTTTTGAAAAATATTTTTGAACAATTTCTGAGGAACGTGGATTTTTTTATAAATATTCTTGAACAAATTCAGAGGAACATGACTATATTAAACATATTTGTGAACAAAGTTTGAGTAACGTGGATTTCTTTTAAATACCTTTTTAAGGATGTCCTAATTTACACGTATTTTTTTAATATTTATTGTGGAGATTCGAATGGATTTAAATCAGCAATATGTTTAATAACAGAGATAAAAATAGGACAACACGTTGATCCAATCAAAGGCTTTACTCAACGTGAATTTTTAAATTGTTTAGGAACCATCAGGCGTCACGGGAAGCCCTACAAAGTTTTAAAAGGATGGAAGTCTTAATTGTACAGTCTATACTTGCTTCTGACTCACCCATTTGTGTGAAGATTTGCTTAAACTTACCTGTAAAAGAAGAAAAAATAAAAAAATTAATAAATTTTTATTAAAAAAAAATTATAAGAATTTTATAAAAAAAAAAATTTAAATGAAAAAAATATTAGTATTAATATATGTATACTTCTTTGGAAAAAAAAGCATGCCTTAGTATTTCCTAGCAAACAACGTTCGTTCATTCCTACAATATTCATAAAAATTACAAAAAATAAATATAAATATTTCTCTTCATTGTCTTTTGACAATTTATTTACCCATCATCTTTATTATCTTTATATTCAATGAAACAGTTAATATAACTAAATTAATCATTCAATAATTATAAAAGCAAACCCCAAAACAAAACTGTGTGTGCTAAAAATACTATTTTGAATTATTTTATTCTAGCATTTTGAATAAATTTGTTCTCGCGTCACAGAATATAAACGACATCATTGATTATGTTTTTGATGTTGATGATGATGATATTTTTCTTATTTTCATTGACTACCGGTTCAACTGGCTCTCAACATCTATAGCATAGCTAAGCATAACGAGTGTTCTGTTCTGGTTTCTATTAGCCGGCAAAGTAAATCCAAGTATGAATGGTATTTGGGGGGCTTGTTCTCTCTAAAATGTGCCAGACTTGTTTGAACTGTTTTACGTTGAAAATTTGCAAGTTTTTCAAACATACTTGAAATGTATTAATTTAATTTGTAGATTTAGAGGTGTTGATTTGCGAGAGTCGCACGAAGGTCATAATGTTGGAAATTTATTTGCCAAGAATTATGTTAGTATTAGAAGTAGGGTTTAATTTTGTGTTTATTTGGAAGTTGTTTTAGTTTTTTCATAATTGTTTTTGTTTAAATGTCACATGATGATGTTCGGTTCTAATGTTAAAAGTGGCAAATAGTGATAATATGTATAAATTATAGTTCTGTTTCAGTCACGGTTTTCATGACTAAGAACATAAAACTGAAATACTGATCCATTTTTGAGTTGCAAATAATTGTGACTATTTTTAAAATATTTTTTGATAAGTTCCTAATGGATGTGGATTTTCTAAAATATTTTTTGATGATTTACTGATGGACGTGAATGCTTTCAATTATTTTTTAAAGCACGCGGATTTTATAAAATATTGTTTTGGAAAGTTCCTAACTTTTTAGAATATTTTTTGAGAAGTTCTTAATGGACGATGATTTTTTTAAACATTTGTTGAAAAAGCTCTAATGGACGTGGATTTTTCAACATATTTTTTGAAAACGTTGTAATGGACCTGGATTTTTAAAAATATTTTTTGAAAATGTTCTAATCGACATGGAT
Organism: Musca autumnalis; assembly: GCF_047663935.1. Taxonomy (NCBI): domain Eukaryota; kingdom Metazoa; phylum Arthropoda; class Insecta; order Diptera; family Muscidae; genus Musca; species Musca autumnalis. The sequence goes on along the minus strand of NW_027411866.1, from coordinate 199,965,220 downwards.
TTTTTTAAAATATTTTTTGAAGATGTTCTAATGCACGTGGATTTTTTAAAATATTTATTAACAAGGTTCTAATGCATGTGGATTTTTTAAAATATTTTTTGAGGCGATTCGAATGAACGTGGAGTTTTTAAAAATATTTTCTTGAGGCGTTTCGAATGAACGGGGATTTTTAAAATATTTGTTTTTTAAATTCCTAATGAACGTGGATTTTTAAAATATTTTTTTTTTTAATTTCTAATGAACGTGGATTTTTAAAATATTTTTTTTAAATTTCTAATGAACGTGGATTTTTAAAATATTTTTTTTTAAATTTCTGATGAACGTGGATTTTTTTTTTAAATTTCTAATGAACGTGGATTTTTAAAATATTTTTTTTTTTTAAATTTCTAATGAACGTGGATTTTTATTTTTTGTTAAATTTCTAATGGACGTGGATTTTTAAAATATTTTTTTTTAAATTTCTAATGAACGTGGATTTTTAAAATATTTTTTTTTAAATTTCTAATGAACGTGGATTTTTAAAATATTTGTTTTACTTCAAATGAACGTGGTTTTTTAATTATTTTTTTTATTTCAAATGAAAGTGGATTTTTTAATATAGTTTTTGAGAAGTTCGTAATGGACTTTGATTTTTTTAAAATATTTTTTGAAGAGTTTTCAATGGACGTGGATATTTTAAAATATTTTTTGAAGAGGTTCAATTGACGTGGATATTTTAAAATATTTTTGAAGAGTTTTCAATAGTCGTGGATTTTTCAAAATATTTTTTTAAAAGAATTTTTTCAATGGACATGGATTCTTTCAAATATTTTTTCAAGAAGGTTCCAATGAACGTGCGATATTTTAAAATACTTTTTAAAGAGCATCTAATGAACGTGGGTTTTTTTAAAATACTTTTTGAGGAGCATCTAATGGATGTGGATTTTTTAAAATACTTGTTGAGGAGCATCCAATGGACGTGGATTTTTTCAAATACCGTTTGAGGAACAACCAATGGACGTGGATTTTTTTAAAAAGCTTTGAATGGACGTGGATTTTTTAAAAATTTTTTGGAAAGCTTTTAATCGACGTGGATTTTTTTAAAATATTTTTTGGAAAGCTTTTAATCGACGTGGATTTTTTTTTAAATATTTTTTGGAAAGCTTTTAAACAACGTGGATTTTTTTAAATATTTTTGGAAAGCTTTTAATCGACGTGGATTTTTTGGAAAGCTTTTAACGGACGTGGATTTGTTTAAATATTTTTTGGAAAGCTTTTAATGGACGTGGATTTGTTTAAATATTTTTTTTGGAAAGCGTTTAATGGACGTGGATTTGTTTAAATATTTTTTGGAAAGCTTTTAATGGACGTGGATTTGTTTAAATATTTTTTGGAAAGCTTTTAATGGACGTGGATTTGTTTAAATATTTTTTTTGGAAAGAGTTTAATGGACGTGGATTTGTTTAAATATTTTTTGGAAAGCTTTTAATGGACGTGGATTTGTTTAAATATTTCTTGGAAAGCTTTTAATGGACGTGGATTTGTTTAAATATTTTTTGGAAAGCTTTTAATGGACGTGGATTTGTTTAAAATTTGTTGGAAAGCTTTTAATGGACGTGGATTTTTTAAATATTTTTTGGAAAGCTTTTAACGACCGTGGATTTTTTTTTAAATATTTTTTGCAAAGCTTTTAGTGGACGTAGATTTTTTTAAATATTTTTTGGAAAGCTTTTAATGGACGTGGATTTGTTTAAATATTTGTTGGAAAGCTTTTAATGGACGTGGATTTGTTTAAAAATTTTTTGGAAAGCTTTTAATGGACGTGGATTTTTTTTTAAATATTTTTTGGAAAGCTTTTAGTGGACGTAGATTTTTTTAAATATTTTTTGGAAAGCTTTTAATGGACGTGGATTTTTTTAAATATTTTTTGGAAAGCTTTTAATGGACGTGGATTTTTTTAAATATTTTTTGGAAAGCTTTTAATGGACGTGGATTTGTTTAAATATTTTTTGGAAAGCTTTTAATGGACGTGGATTTGTTTAAATCTTTTTTGGAAAGCTTTTAATGGACATGGATTTTTTTAAATATTTTTTGGAAAGCTTTTAATGGACGTGGATTTTTTTAAATATTTTTTGGAAAGCTTTTAATGGACGTGAATTTTTTTAAATATTTTTTGGAAAGCTTTTAATGGACGTGGATTTGTTTAAATATTTTTTGGAAAGCTTTTAATGGACGTGGATGTTTTTAAATATTTTTTGTTAAGCTTTTAATGGACGTGAATTTTTTAAAATATTTTTTGGAAAGCTTTCTATGGACGTGGATTTTTTTAAATATTTTTGGAAAGCTTTTAATTTTTTTAAATATTTTTTGGAACGCTTTTAATGGACGTGGATTTGTTTAAATATTTTTTGGAAAGCTTTCAATGTACGATGATTTTATCTGAAGTTTCTAATGAAAGTGGATTTTTTAAAATATTTTTCACGGTTCTGGGGATGTGGATTTCTTTTAAATACGTTGTCTGAAGGTTATAGTGAGGCCACCTTCTAATGAAGCCACCTTAAAATATTTTTTCTGATGATTCTTGGAGACGTGGATTTTAAAAATATTTTTTTCTGAATTTTCTAATGAATGTAGATTTTTTAAAATATTTTTTGATGGTTCTAGGGTACGTGGATTTTTTTAAATATTTTTCTGAAGGTTCTAATGAAGTTGGATTTTTTTAAATATGTTTCTGGTGGTTCTAGGGGATGTGGATTTTTAAAATACTTTTTCTAAAGATTTTAATAAATGTCGATTTTCTAAAATATTTGTTCTAATTGTTCTAGGGGTCGTGGACTTTTTAAATATTTTTCTAACGGTTCTAATGAAGGTGGATTTTTTAGATTTTTTAGTAGATTTCTAAACTATTTTTTCTAAGGGTTCTCATGAAGGTCGATTTTTTTTAAAAATATTTGTCTAGGGACGTGGAGTTTTAAAATATTTAATCGACGTGATTTTTTTTTAAATATTTTAGAGAACGTAGATGTTTTAAAATTGTTTTGATGACGTGAATTTTTTAAAATATATTTTTTATGGACGTGGATTTTTTTAAATATTTTTTTATTGATGTGGATTTTTTAAATATTTTTTATGGAGTGGATTTTTTAAATATTTTTTATGGAGTGGATTTTTTAAATATTTTTTTATGGACGTGGATTTATTATTTATTATTTTTTATTGACGTGGATTTTTTCAAATATTTTTTTATTGACGTGGATTTTTTAAATATTTTTTTATTGACGTGGATTTTTTAAATATTTTTATTGACGTGTATAAACAATAAAAAATATTTAAAAAATCCACGTCCATAAAAAAATATTTAAAAAATCCACGTCCATAAAAAAATATTTAAAAAAATCCACGTCCATAAAAAATATTTAAAAAATCCACGTCCATAAAAAATATTTAAAAAATCCACGTCCATAAAAAATATTTAAAAAATCCACGTTCTTAAAAAAATATTTAAAAAATCCACGTCCATAAAAAAATATTAAAAAAATCCACGTCCATAAAAAAATATTTAAAAAATCCACGTCCATAAAAAAATATTTAAAAAATCCACGTACATAAAAAAATATTTAAAAAATCCACGTCCATAAAAAATATTTAACAAAACCACGTCCAAAAAAATATTTAAAAAATCCACGTCTATAAAAAAATATTTAAAAATATGAGCCATAATTAACGTTGATATTTTAAAGATGTTTATGAGTGGATTTTTTAAAGATTTTTTGTAGCCACCACAGCTGACAATTAACGTGGATTTTTTAGGGGCAACCAAACCTTGTTTCCATGACCTTTTATAACACAATTTTCCACAATTTTAAAATGCCTCAGTGACTCACCATTTCCTTTGTCTGGATTTGTGTTTACTGAGGAGCAGCGAAATAAAAATTAATCATTTCTAGACATGCCTCCCAAATAGAGGACATTAGCCGGCAGCCTCACGCAATGATGGCACAAAGACAAAAAACACATGACTCTTGATTGGGTTCTTTTGTTCTCGCCATTATTTACATTCTTAAGAAATTGTACTTCATTTCAGTTGCTTCATGTTCTTACTGTTTCCAAGAATGTAACAACAAGACGAACACGCAAAACTATCTAGCTGTATAAAAAAGGCGGGAAAGCAGGAGGCACATTGTCTTCAATGAACAAAAAGTGCGATCATTAAACTGTATGAAGCAATATAGGAAGATCTATAAAAAAAGCACAACAATTTCCCGCCATTTCGTAAAGCAAAAGGTAAAAAATTACGTAAATAAAGCCACAAAGAATGCCGTTTCTTCAGCAAAAGCACATGTTTAGGGCCTTACAACTGATCACAAGCAGACAGAAAAAGGGAAGGGTAATCTTTTATGTGAACTATTAAAGTTAATGATCGTGTCTTCCTCAGCAACAGCAAGCGAAGAGATAGAGGAGGTAACGAAAAACCATTCATGCTTTTTAAATGGCTTACGTTCCGGGACCACCTTAATCGTCTTTCATTGAGTAAGATGAAATAAAGCATGAAAACAACCAAGCAACACTGCTAACGACTTAATGTTCCCATGTCGTTTTGTTTTAACTGCTAACGGCTAAAAGTAGTTGGTTATGGCGTTAAAATGCGTTAACATGCGGTTTCTTTTGAGGGTTCCCAACATATTCATTGATACTTTTGTTGGCCGCCACATTCTTACGTTATCACGAGAGGGAGATGATCACATTCAAAAGAATTTCATTCATTCTTTAATGTTTATGTTGATGCTGCGAATGACGATGGTCATAATGACCGTCACACCACCAGTTTTATAGGAAAATAATAACGATGCTGATGATGCCTTTGGGTGTTGACCATGTGATTCTAAAGCATGCAAGTGGACCTGATGATGATGCTTCTACTACTTCGTATATATTTATATAAACAGTTTTTATATTATTTATGATTTGCTTTGTTTGCCATATCTAAATATTATTAGTGATTTTGTTTATATTTTTTTTTTTGTTTTTGAGAAAATGTCTTAATGTGTTTTTAGGGATCTTTTATTTATTTATATTGTATATAGGAAAAAAACGAATTAAGAAAAAGTATTTATGGGGGTAGCTAGACATTTGCGCTACAAAGTGTTTTTCTTCATTTTTATGAGTGTTGAGGCAAATAAATTACTTCCGTTTTGTTAGGTCTAAAAGAAATGAGAAAATTTTATAAAATTCTTAATGGCAGATTTGTTGGTCGACACATAATTTTTCAGGCGCTTTGTAACATAAATGGAATACCATATAGAAAAAATATTTACATTTATAAATTCCATTTAAAAAGATTGTAAACCAAAAATCACAAAAAAGGGATTTTTTAAAGATTTTTGAACCAACCAAAGGCCACTATAAACGTGGATTTTTTAAAAGATTTTAGAAGAAACCAAACACCATAATAAAAGTAGACTCTTGAACATTTTTTAGGGCAACCAAAGGCCAGAATATTCTTAGATATCTTAAAGATTTTTAGGGGCAACCGAACATCACAATAAACCGGATTTTTTTAAAGAATTTTAGGGAAAATAGAAGGCCACAATAAACTTGGATTTTTTATAGATTTTCAGGTAAAATAAAAAAACCACAATAAACGTGGTTTTCTAGGGGCTATCAAAGGCTAGAATAAACGGGGGTTTTTAAAGATTTTTAGGGGAAATAAAAGGCCTCAATAAACGTGGATTTCAAGGGGCTACCAAAGGCTACAATGGAGCTTTTTTAGTCTCTATAAAGAGGACGTGGATTTTTTAAAATATTTTTAGAGGCTTCCAATGAGGAATTTTTTAAAATATTTTAGGGGCTTTTAAAGAGGCTCTTTAAAGAGGACGTGGATTTTTTAAAATATTTTTTTAGGCTCTTTAAAGAGGACGTGGATTTTTTAAAATATTTTTTAGGCTCTTTAAAGAGGACGTGGATTTTTTAAAATATTTTTTTAGGCTCTTTAAAGAAGACGTGGATTTTTTAAAATATTTTTTTAGGCTCTTTAAAGAGGACGTGGATTTTTTAAAATATTTTTTTAGGCTCTTTAAAGAGGACGTGGATTTTTTAAAATATTTTTTTAGGCTCTTTAAAGAGGACGTGGATTTTTTAAAATATTTTTAGGGGCTTTTTAAAAGGACGTGGATTTTTTAAAATATTTTTAGGGTCTTTTTAAAAGGACGTGGATTTTTTAAAATATTTTTAGGCTCTTTAATGAGGACGTGGATTTTTTAAAATATTTTTAGTCTCTTTAAAGAGGACGTGGATTTTTTAAAATATTTTAAGGGCTTTTAAAGAGGACGTAGATTTTTTTTAAATGTTTTTAGGGGCTTCTAAAGAGGGCGTGAATTTTTTAAATGTTTTTAGGGGCTTTTAAAGAGGGCGTGAATTTTTTAAAATATTTTAGGGGCTTTTAAAGAGGGCGTGAATTTTTTAAAATATTTTAGGGGCTTTTAAAGAGGCTCTTTAAAGAGGTCGTGGATTTTTTAAAATATTTTTTTAGGCTCTTTAAAGAGGGCGTGGATTTTTTAAAATATTTTTTTAGGCTCTTTAAAGAGGACGTGGATTTTTTAAAATATTTTTTAGGCTCTTTAAAGAGGACGTGGATTTTTTAAAATATTTTTAGGGGCTTTTTAAAAGGACGTGGATTTGTTAAAATATTTTTAGGGGCATTTTAAAAGGACGTGGATTTTTTAAAATATTTTTAGACTCTTTAATGAGGACGTGGATTTTTTAAAATATTTTTAGTCTCTTTAAAGAGGACGTGGATTTTTTAAAATATTTATGGTCTCTTTAAAGAGGACGTGGATTTTTTAAAATATTTTAAGGGCTTTTAAAGAGGACGTAGATTTTTTTTTAATTGTTTTTAGGGGCTTCTAAAGAGGGCGTGAATTTTTTAAATGTTTTTAGGGGCTTTTAAAGAGGGCGTGAATTTTTTAAAATATTTTAGGGGCTTTTAAAGAGGGCGTGAATTTTTTAAAATATTTTAGGGGCTTTTAAAGAGGGCGTGAATTTTTTAAAATATTTTAGGGGCTTTTAAAGAGGCTCTTTAAGGAGGACGTGGATTTTTTAAAATATTTTTTTTAGGCTCTTTAAAGAGGACGTGGATTTTTTAAAATATTTTTTTAGGCTCTTTAAAGAGGACGTGGATTTTTTAAAATATTTTTTTAGGCTCTTTAAAGAGGACGTGGATTTTTTAAAATATTTTTAGTCTCTTTAAAGAGGACGTGGATTTTTTAAAATATTTTTAGTCTCTTTAAAGAGGACGTGGATTTTTTAAAATATTTTAAGGGCTTTTAAAGAGGACGTAGATTTTTTTTAAATGTTTTTAGGGGCTTCTAAAGAGGGCGTGAATTTTTTAAATGTTTTTAGGGGCTTTTAAAGAGGGCGTGAATTTTTTAAAATATTTTAGGGGCTTTTAAAGAGGGCGTGAATTTTTTAAAATATTTTAGGGGCTTTTAAAGAGGCTCTTTAAAGAGGTCGTGGATTTTTTAAAATATTTTTTTAGGCTCTTTAAAGAGGGCGTGGATTTTTTAAAATATTTTTTTTAGGCTCTTTAAAGAGGACGTGGATTTTTTAAAATATTTTTTTAGGCTCTTTAAAGAGGACGTGGATTTTTTAAAATATTTTTAGGGGCTTTTTAAAAGGACGTGGATTTGTTAAAATATTTTTAGGGGCATTTTAAAAGGACGTGGATTTTTTTAAAATATTTTTAGACTCTTTAATGAGGACGTGGATTTTTTAAAATATTTTTAGTCTCTTTAAAGAGGACGTGGATTTTTTAAAATATTTATGGTCTCTTTAAAGAGGACGTGGATTTTTTAAAATATTTTAAGGGCTTTTAAAGAGGACGTAGATTTTTTTTTAATTGTTTTTAGGGGCTTCTAAAGAGGGCGTGAATTTTTTAAATGTTTTTAGGGGCTTCTAAAGAGGGCGTGAATTTTTTAAATGTTTTTAGGGGCTTTTAAAGAGGGCGTGAATTTTTTAAAATATTTTAGGGGCTTTTAAAGAGGGCGTGAATTTTTTAAAATATTTTAGGGGCTTTTAAAGAGGGCGTGAATTTTTTAAAATATTTTAGGGGCTTTTAAAGAGGCTCTTTAAGGAGGACGTGGATTTTTTAAAATATTTTTTTTAGGCTCTTTAAAGAGGACGTGGATTTTTTAAAATATTTTTTTAGGCTCTTTAAAGAGGACGTGGATTTTTTAAAATATTTTTTTAGGCTCTTTAAAGAGGACGTGGATTTTTTAAAATATTTTTTTAGGCTCTTTAAAGAGGACGTGGATTTTTTAAAATATTTTTTTAGGCTCTTTAAAGAGGACGTGGATTTTTTAAAATATTTTTTTAGGCTCTTTAAAGAGGACGTGGATTTTTTAAAATATTTTTTTAGGCTCTTTAAAGAGGACGTGGATTTTTTAAAATATTTTTTTAGGCTCTTTAAAGAGGACGTGGATTTTTTAAAATATTTTTTTAGGCTCTTTAAAGAGGACGTGGATTTTTTAAAATATTTTTTTAGGCTCTTTAAAGAGGACGTGGATTTTTTAAAATATTTTAGGGGCTTTTAAAGAGGCTCTTTAAGGAGGACGTGGATTTTTTAAAATATTTTTTTTAGGCTCTTTAAAGAGGACGTGGATTTTTTAAAATATTTTTTTAGGCTCTTTAAAGAGGACGTGGATTTTTTAAAATATTTTTTTAGGCTCTTTAAAGAGGACGTGGATTTTTTAAAATATTTTAGGGGCTTTTAAAGAGGCTCTTTAAGGAGGACGTGGATTTTTTAAAATATTTTTTTTAGGCTCTTTAAAGAGGACGTGGATTTTTTAAAATATTTTTTTAGGCTCTTTAAAGAGGACGTGGATTTTTTAAAATATTTTTTTAGGCTCTTTAAAGAGGACGTGGATTTTTTAAAATATTTTTAGTCTCTTTAAAGAGGACGTGGATTTTTTAAAATATTTTTAGTCTCTTTAAAGAGGACGTGGATTTTTTAAAATATTTTAAGGGCTTTTAAAGAGGACGTAGATTTTTTTTAAATGTTTTTAGGGGCTTCTATAGAGGGCGTGAATTTTTTAAATGTTTTTAGGGGCTTTTAAAGAGGGCGTGAATTTTTTAAAATATTTTAGGGGCTTTTAAAGAGGGCGTGAATTTTTTAAAATATTTTAGGGGCTTTTAAAGAGGCTCTTTAAAGAGGTCGTGGATTTTTTAAAATATTTTTTTAGGCTCTTTAAAGAGGGCGTGGATTTTTTAAAATATTTTTTTAGGCTCTTTAAAGAGGACGTGGATTTTTTAAAATATTTTTTTAGGCTCTTTAAAGAGGACGTGGATTTTTTAAAATATTTTTAGGGGCTTTTTAAAAGGACGTGGATTTGTTAAAATATTTTTAGGGGCATTTTAAAAGGACGTGGATTTTTTTAAAATATTTTTAGACTCTTTAATGAGGACGTGGATTTTTTAAAATATTTTTAGTCTCTTTAAAGAGGACGTGGATTTTTTAAAATATTTATGGTCTCTTTAAAGAGGACGTGGATTTTTTAAAATATTTTAAGGGCTTTTAAAGAGGACGTAGATTTTTTTTTAATTGTTTTTAGGGGCTTCTAAAGAGGGCGTGAATTTTTTAAATGTTTTTAGGGGCTTCTAAAGAGGGCGTGAATTTTTTAAATGTTTTTAGGGGCTTTTAAAGAGGGCGTGAATTTTTTAAAATATTTTAGGGGCTTTTAAAGAGGGCGTGAATTTTTTAAAATATTTTAGGGGCTTTTAAAGAGGGCGTGAATTTTTTAAAATATTTTAGGGGCTTTTAAAGAGGCTCTTTAAGGAGGACGTGGATTTTTTAAAATATTTTTTTTAGGCTCTTTAAAGAGGACGTGGATTTTTTAAAATATTTTTTTAGGCTCTTTAAAGAGGACGTGGATTTTTTAAAATATTTTTTTAGGCTCTTTAAAGAGGACGTGGATTTTTTAAAATATTTTTTTAGGCTCTTTAAAGAGGACGTGGATTTTTTAAAATATTTTTTTAGGCTCTTTAAAGAGGACGTGGATTTTTTAAAATATTTTTTTAGGCTCTTTAAAGAGGACGTGGATTTTTTAAAATATTTTTTTAGGCTCTTTAAAGAGGACGTGGATTTTTTAAAATATTTTTTTTAGGCTCTTTAAAGAGGACGTGGATTTTTTAAAATATTTTTTTAGGCTCTTTAAAGAGGACGTGGATTTTTTAAAATATTTTTTTAGGCTCTTTAAAGAGGACGTGGATTTTTTAAAATATTTTTTTAGGCTCTTTAAAGAGGACGTGGATTTTTTAAAATATTTTTTTAGGCTCTTTAAAGAGGACGTGGATTTTTTAAAATATTTTTTTAGGCTCTTTAAAGAGGACGTGGATTTTTTAAAATATTTTTTTAGGCTCTTTAAAGAGGACGTGGATTTCTTAAAATATTTTTTTAGGCTCTTTAAAGAGGACGTGGATTTTTTAAAATATTTCTAGGGTCTTTAAAGAGGACGTGGATTTTTTAAAATATTTTTAGGGGCTTTTTAAAAGGACGTGGATTTTTTAAAATATTTTTAGGGGCTTTTTAAAAGGACGTGGATTTTTTAAAATATTTTTAGGGGCTTTTTAAAAGGACGTGGATTTTTTAAAATATTTTTAGGGGCTTTTTAAAAGGACGTGGATTTTTTAAAATATTTTTTAGGCTCTTTAAAGAGGACGTGGATTTTTTAAAATACTGTTAGGGGCTCTTTAAAAGGACGTGGATTTTTTAAAATGTTTGTAGGAGCTATTAAAGAGGATGTGAATTTATTAAACTATTTTTAGGGACTTTTAAAGAGGAAATGGTTTTTTTTTAAATATTTTAGGAGCTATTAAAGAGGACGTGGTTTTTTAAAATATTTTTAGGCGCTTTTAAAAAGGAAATGGTTTTTTTTAAATATTTTAGGAGCTATTAAAGAGGACGTGGACTTTTTAAAATATTTTTTGGGGTTTTTTAAGAGAAAGTGGATTTTTCAAAGTATTTTTATGGGTTTTTTATAAGCACATGGATTTTTTTTTAACTTTTTAAAGCATTTATTTAAAGATTTTTAGGGGTATCCAATAAAGAAGTGGATTTTTGTACAACTATATTTAGAGACATCGAATAAAATTTTATATAAAACAAAAATTACTCTGAGGACGTGGATTTTTTAAAAATATTTTTAGAGGCTTCCAATGAGGATGTATTTTTTTTTAAATATTTTTAAATATATTTGTGACAGTTTCTTGTAAATATTTTTAGGGGCATCGAAAGAGGACGTGGATTTTTTAAAAATGTGTTTCAAAGTTGACCTGAACTTCTAAAAATAATTTTTAAATATTTTTAAAATACTTATTAAATATTTTGGGGGCATGCAAAGAAGACAGGGATTTTTTATATTGTTTAGAACGTGGATTTTTGAAAAATATATAAAATAATTTTTAAATATTATTAAACATGTTTTTGAATATTATTAAGTATTTTTATAATATTGTGAATACAGGGACTTTTATATATATTTTCAGAAGCATCCAATGAGGATGTATTTTTTTTTAATATTTAAGGGCAATCCAAAGGGAAGTGAATTTAATTTTAATATCATTAGGTAATTTTGATTTATATATATTATAAATATTTTAGGGGCATCCAAAGAGAACGTCGATTTTTTTAAAAATATGTTTAGGGGCATCCAAAGATGACGTGAATTTCTTAAAATATATTTTTAATATTTTTAAAATACTTTTTAAATATTTTTGGGGGTACACAAAGAAGAATATTTTAAATATTTTATAAAATATTATTAAATATTGTTAAAATATTTTGAGAAAACGGAATTTTTAAAATATTTATGAGCGTTGACTTCTTAACATTTTTACATTTAGACGTGGATTTTTTCAATATATTTTTAAAATATCATTATGAAACACAGTGACTTTGAGGCTTTTAAATATTTAAAAAAAAATACTTTTTAAATATTTTTGGGGGCATGCAAACAAGACGGGAACTTCTTATGTTTTTATAACGTTGAGTTTTTTAATATTTTACAATATTTTTTAAAATATTTCTGAAATATTATTAAACATTTTTGAAATGTTTTTAAAATATTATTAAAAAAATTCTAAAATATCATGAAAGCTGGAACTTTTTTATATATTTTTATGGACGTTGATTTTTTTAACATTTTTACAGACGTGAAGTTATTTTGAAATATTTTTAAGATGTTTTTTAAATATTTTTTTATTATTTTAAAAATTTGCAAAGAAGGCGAAGACTCTATAAATTTTTAGGGCGTGGATTGTTAAATATTTTTAAAATATTTTAAATATTTGCAAATATGTTTAGGGATGTTTATTTTTTTAAAATACTTTTAAAATATTTTGTAAATATTTCTAAAATATTTTTTATATATTTTTAAAATACTTGTTAAATAATTTCGGGTGTTTCTAATATCTTTAAAATACTAGTAAACAATTTAAATATTTTTAAAATATTATGAGAACTGTAGTTTTCTAATATATTACAATATTTTTTCAAATATTTCTGAAATATTTTTGAAATGTTTTTAAAATATTAATAAATATTTTTAAAATATAATGGGAGCTGGGACTTTTTTATATAATTTTATGGACGTTAATTTTTTTAATATTTTAACAGACGTGGAGTTTTTTTAAATATTTTTAAGGTGTTTTTTAAATTATTTTTTTTACTTTTTTACTATTTTTTTATTTTTTGTTTTAAATATTTTTAGGTATGTTGAGGCTTTTAAATATTTTTGAAATACTTAATAAATATTCTTGGGGGCATGCAAACAAGACGGGAAGTTCTTATGTTTTTAAAACGTGGAGTTTTTTTTATTATATTACATTAGTTTTTCAAATATTTCTTAAATATTATTAAGTATTTTTGAAATGTTTTTAAAATATTATTAAATATTTTTAAAATATCATGAGGACTGGGACTTTTTTATATATTTTTATAGACGTTGATTTTTTTAATATTTTTACAGACGTGGATTATTTTGAAATATTTTAAGAAGTTTTTAAAATATTTATTTACTCTTTACGTGGATTTTAAAATATTTTTTATATAGTTTAAACATTTGTAAATATGTTTATGGATGTTGATTTTTTTAAATATTTTTTTTTTAATATTTTGTAAAATTTTTTAAATATTTTTAAAATACTTGTTAAATAATTTCGGGGACATGGAAAGAGGACAGACGGGGCCTTTATATTTTTTTGGGCGTGGGTGTTTCTCATATCTTTAAAATATTAGTCAACATTTTTAAAATTTTTACACATTTTAAGGGACGTTGATTTTTTAAATATTTTTACATAGTGGATTTTTTTGTAAACATTTTTAGGGACATTGATTATTTTTTATATTTTTAATCATTTTTGGAGCATGAAAAGAGGACTTTCTTACATTTTTTTGGGCGTGGATTTTTAATATTTCTGCAATATTTTTTAAATAGTTTTAAAATATTATTATTACTTTTAAATATTTTAAATTATCACGGGACGGGCACTTTTTTGTATATTTTTAAGGGTATAGAATCTTTTTAAATATATTTAGGGACGTTGATTTTTTAAATATTTTTCGAGATCTTGATTTTTTTTTCAATTTTTTACGGACGTGGACCTTTCTCATATTTTTAACGACATGGATATTTTTAATATTTTTAGGGGTGTGGATTTTTAAAATATTTTTAGGGGTCGATTTTTTTAAAATGTTTCCAGAGGCGAGGATTTTTTAAATATTTTTAGGGCTTCAATTTTTTTTTAAATACTTATAGGGAGCGTGAATTTTTTTAAATATTTTTAGGGCGCGGTTTTTAAAAGTATTTGTAGGTGCGTGGATTTTTTACAATACTTTTAGTGTCGTGGATTTTTAAAATATTTTTCTTAAATATTTTCAGGTGCCTCGATTTTTTTTATATATTTTGAGGAGCGTGGACTTTTTAAATATTCTAAGGGGCGTGGATTTTTTTTTTAATATTTTTAGGGATGTTAATTTTTTAAATATTTTTAGAGACGTTGATTTTTTAAAATTTTTTACGGACGTGGACCTTTCTCATATTTTTAACGACATGGATTTTTTTAATATTTTTGGGAGTGTGGATTTTTAAAATATTTTTAGGGGCGTCGTTTTTTTAATATTTTTAGTGGTGTCGATTTGTTTTAAAAAGTTTCCAGCGGCGAGGATTTTTTAAATTAATTTTTTTTAAATACTTATAGGGAGCGTGGATTTTTTTAAATATTATTAGGGTGCGGTTTTTAAAAGTATTTTTAGGTGCTTGGATTTTTTAAAATACTTTTAGAGGCGTGGATTTTTAAAATATTTTTAGGGGCGCGGTTTTTTAAAAGTGCTTTCAGGGACGTAAATTTCTTAAATATTTTTAGGTGCCTCGATTTTTTTAAATTTTTTTAGTTGCGTGTTTTTTTTTAAATATTTTAAGGGACGTGGATTTTTTAAATATTTTTATGGACGTCGATTTTTTTAATTTTTTTAGTTGCGTGTTTTTTTTAATATTTTGAAGGGTGTCGATTTTTTTAAACATTTTTAGGGGCGTGGATTTTTTAAATATATTTTAGGGGCGTGGGCCTTTGAAATATTTTTAATGCCGTGGACCTTTGAAATATTTTTAAGGCCGTGGACCTTTGAAATATTTTTAAGGCATAGATCTTTTTAAATATTTGTACAGACGTGGATTTTTTTAAATATTTTTAGGGACGTTGATTTTTTTAAATATTTTTACGGACGTGGAACTTTCTCATATTTTTAACGACATGGATTTTTTAATATTTTTATGGTTTTGGATTTTTTTAAATATTTTTAGGGGCGTCGTTTTTTAAATATTTTTAGGGGACTCGATTTGTATTTTAAATATTTCCAGGGGCTTGGATTTTTTAAATATTATTAGGGCGAGGTTTTTAAAATTATTTTTAGGTGCATGGATTTTTAAAATATGTTTAGGGGCACGGTTGTTTAAAAGAATTCTCAGGGGCGTAGATTTCTTAAATATTTTTAGGTGCCTCGACTTGGAATTTTTTAAATATTATTAGGGCGTGGATTTTTTAAATAATTTTAGGTGCGTGGTTTTTCTATTTTTTTAATTGCGTGGTTTTTTAAATATTTTCAAGGGCGTCGATTTTTTAAATATTTTTAGGGGCGTGGATTTTTTTAAATATTTTTTAGGGTCGTGGACCTTTGAAATATTTTTAAGGCCGTGGACCTTTTAAACCTTTTTAGGGTCAACCAAAATGGGTGGATTTTAAAAATAATTTTTTTTGTCATCTAAAATGGGCGGATTTTAAAAATATTTTTAGGGCCATCAAAATTGGCAGATTTTAAAAATATTTTTAGGGTCATCCAAAATGGACAAATTATAAAAATGGACGCATTTTAATTAAAAATATTTTTCTATTATCTTTTAACTTTCCAAATTAAATCCTACAACGCATTTCTTGTCGTTCTTTACAACGCAAAATAGTCTATCTGAAGAAAAAATATGGGTTATCTAATATCATTACAACCCTCAACTTTTCGTGCAAAGTTCACCGAACCAAAAACATGTCTGCAATATTTCGACATTACAATCAAAAATATTCCACCAAAAACCAAATATCTTTATAATGTCAATAAACTTTTTTTCTTTGTAGCCCATAAATTGTAACAAATACACAATTTTCCAATATAATATCGTACTCACAATTCGAATACACGCACACACCCAAATAAACGCAAAATTCACAATCTTATTAAAATTCTAACCATCATCCTGGGATCTGATAGTCAGCAGCAGAGTCCATCATCAGCCAGCCAGTCAATGGCCCAAAACAGAAAAAGAGAACAGTAGCAGTAAAAATAATAACAAAATAAGGTTAATGTTCTTTAAAAAAAAAGAACGGCTGCGACGACATGTGGCATAGAATTAAATCCCATCAAATAACACAATTCGCTGCCATTGTTAGTAACGGCACTTTTTTGTTGTTTGCTATTTTTTATTATTTGTTCTGATTGGTAGGACACGATCTATCTGTAATCAACCGTTTAACAAGTGGGTGAATAACATCAAAAGGTTTTGGTAAAAATTTCGTTTTTTTTAATAAATATTGTTTTTATTTGGGAAATTGTGGTTTAAACGATTTGCAGGTCAATGGGCCCCGATTGTCTTGCTACGCACTTTCTAGTCATGTGCACAGGGCTTTCGATTATATTTGGTTTTGTTTCTTATCATTTGATAAAGAGTTAATTGGTCTTTGAATGGATTATATTTTTATTTACAACCAGAGTGTGTTTTGGAAAGGAAATCCATTATGAATCACATTTAGGGACATTTTTTGAATATATTTAGGCACATCCAATTTGCACGTGGAGTTTTTTAAAATGTTTTTAGGGACCTCCAATGAAGACGTGGATTTTTTTAAAATGCTTTTGGGGACCTCCTATGAAGGCGTGGTTTTCTTTAGGTGAACCTAATGCGGACGTGGACTTTTCTAAATATTTTTAGGGGCATCTAATGCGGACGTGGACTTTTTTAAAATATTTTAGGGACATTTAACGAGGACGTGGCACTTTTTAAAATTTCTATAGGCTCTTAAAGAGGACGTGGAGTCTTTAAAATATTTTTAAGGGCTTTTAAACAGGACTTGGATTTTTCAAAATATTTTTAGGGGCTTTTAAAGAGGATGTAGATTTTTTTTAAATATTTTAAGGGGCTTTTAAAGAGGATGTGGATTTTTTAAAAAATGTTTAGGGGCTTTTAAAGAGGACGTGGATTTTTAAAATATTTTTAGGGTCATCCAGTGAGGACGTGGATTTTTTAAAATATTTTTAGGGGCTTTTAAAGAGGACGTGGATTTTTTAAAATATTTTTAGGGGCTTTTAAAGAGGATGTGGATTTGTTCAAAATATTTTTAGCGGCTCTTAAGGGGCTTTTAAAGAGGACGTGGATTTTTTAAAATATTTTTAAGGGCTTTTAAAGAGGACGTGGATTTTTAAAAATACTTTTAGGGGGTTCTAAAGAGGACGTGGATTTTTTAAAATATTTTTAGGGACATCCAGTGAGGACGTGTATTTGTTAAAATATGTTTAGGAGCTTTTAAAGTGGACGTGGATTTTTTAAAACATTTTTAGGGGCTTTTAAAGAGGACGTGGATTTTTTAAAATATTTTTAGGGGCTTTTAAAGAGGACGTGGATTTTTTAAAATATTTTTATGGATTTTAAAGAGGACGTGGATTTTTTAAAATATTTTTATGGATTTTAAAGAGGACGTGGATTTTTTAAAATATTTTTATGGATTTTAAAGAGGACGTGGATTTTTTAAAATATTTTTAGGGGCTTTTAAAGAGGACGTGGATTTTTTAAAATAATTTTAGCGGCTTTTAAATAGGACGTGGATTTGTTAAAATATTTTTAGGAACTTTTAAAGGGGACGTGGATTTTTTAAAATATTTTTAGCGGCTTTTAAAGAGGACGTGGATTTTTTAAAATATTTTTAGGGACTTTTAAAGGGACGTGGATTTTTTAAAATATTTTTAGGGACTTTTAAAGGGGACGTGGATTTTTTAAAATATTTTTAGGGACTTTTAAAGGGACGTGGATTTTTTAAAATATTTTTAGGGACTTTTAAAGGGACGTGGATTTTTTAAAATATTTTTAGCGGCTTTTAAATAGGACGTGGATTTTTTAAAATAATTTTAGCGGCTTTTAAATAGGACGTGGATTTTTTAAAATAATTTTAGCGGCTTTTAAATAGGACGTGGACGATGTAATTTTTTTTAAATATTTTTAGGCGCTTTTAAATAGGACGTGGACGATGTAATTTTTTTTAAATATTTTTAGGCGCTTTTAAATAGGACGTGGACGATGTAATTTTTTTTAAATATTTTTAGGCGCTTTTAAAGAAGACGTGGATTTTTTAAAATATTTTTAGGGTCTTTCAAAGAGGATTTGGATTTTTTAAAATATTTTTAGGGTCTTTCAAAGAGGATGTGGATTTTTTAAAATATTTTTAGGGTCTTTCAAAGAGGATGTGGATTTTTAAAAATATTTTTATTGGCATTTAATGAGGACGTGGATTTTTAAAAATATTTTATTGGCTTTTAATGAGGACGTGGATTTTTTAAAATATTTTTAGGGTCTTTCAAAGAGGATGTGGATTTTTTAAAATATTTTTATTGACTTTTAAAGAGGACGCGGATTTTTTAAAATATTTTTAGGGCCTTTTAAAGAGATTTTTTTTAAAATATTTTTAGGGCCTTTTAAAGAGATTTTTTTAAAATATTTTTAGGGCCTTTTAAAGAGGACGTGGATTTTTTAAAATATTTTTAGGGCCTTTAAAAGAGGACGTGGATTTTTTAAAATATTTTTATTGGCTTTTAATGAGTACGTGGATTTCTTAAAATATTTTTATTGGCTTTTAAAGAGGACGCGGATTTTTTTTAAATATTTTAGGGCCTTTTAAAGAGGACGTGGATTTTTTAAAATATTTTTAGGGCCTTTTAAAGAGGACGTGGATTTTTTAAAATATTTTAGGGCCTTTTAATGAGGACGTGGATTTTTTAAAATATTTTTAGGGCCTTTTAAAGAGGACGTGGATTTTTTTTTAATATTTTTAGGGACTTTAGGAGCTATTAAAGAGGACGTGGATTTTTTAAAATATTTTTAGGGCCTTTTAAAGAGGACGTGGATTTTTTTTTTTAATATTTTTAGGGACTTTAGGAGCTATTAAAGAGGACGTGGATTTTTTAAAATATTTTTAGGGACTTTAGGAGCTATTAAAGAGGACGTGGATTTTTTAAATATTTTTAGAGGCTTTAAAGAGGACGTGGATTTTTTAAAATATTTTTAGGGGCTTTAAAGAGGACGTGGATTTTTTAAAATATTTTTAGGGGCTTTTAAAGAGGACGTGGATTTTTTAAAAATATTTTTAGGGGCTTTAAAGAGGACGTGGATTTTTTAAAATATTTTTAGGGGCTTTTAAAGAGGACGTGGATTTTTTAAAAATATTTTTAGGGGCATCCAACGGGACGTGGATTATTTCTCCGATTGTAAGCCCTTTTGAACATAACCTCAATTTCTTTAAGTGTATCTTAACTAATACAAAGGCTATCAGCCGGTCAGTCATCTCTACTCCACCCCGTTTTCAAATGGCATTTCGAAGCAAAAAACGCCGGTGTTGATGATGTTAAGCTCGACTACCATGCCATGTGGTTTTAAATGACTATTCGGATTTTTACCAAAATAAAACAACCAAATTGAAAAAAAATACTCATGAAACATGTAAGGAAATTGTTTGCGTTTTGAAACCGGTTTTACTTATTTTGGCTATCAAAGCGCGTGATGACTACCCAAAATTGAAGAGTATTTCAACGCTGCGACGTTGCCAAGACATGAGGGCATTATTAACAAATGCTGCTAGTTTGGTAAAGTTTGCCGTATGGTATGAATGCTGTTACTGCCGGCAATGATGATGATGATGACGATTACGAACGATACTGGAGTCATAAAGGTAGGCAGGCATTTGAGTGGACAGACAATAAACACTTGAACATTTGCAACATCAGGTTAAACTGTATGCATGTAGACCCTCCCTCCTCTCGGTACCTACCATGAACCGTAAAAACTAACAATTATACATTGTTAACAAAAACGACACAACTTAAACTGGTTAAGAAAGAAGTGAAAGTTATAAAGACTGAGGCCGGACACAATCACAACAACAATAATAACACAAATAAAGTACATTTATTTTCATATCATATTTATTGTAAAGAAAAAAGATTAACTTGATTTTTTGTGTAAATGAAATGAAATTATTGGAGGGGGGGAAATGGAAGAAAGAAAGACCACAGACAAGAAATAAACAATAAAACGGTAAAAATAACATACAACAACTAAGTGGGTATTAGGCAATACCTTCGAAATAAAGCAGGTGGATGGACAAACATGACATGGAGGCTTGAAGGCTGATTTAATAGGCACATGTACACAACACCGGTGATAGTGTACGAAGAGGGAATGTGAGGGGGGCTCGGTTAATAAATTAAACATTTTTTTGTG
The DNA here is from genome assembly GCF_047663935.1 of Musca autumnalis. Classification (NCBI taxonomy): domain Eukaryota; kingdom Metazoa; phylum Arthropoda; class Insecta; order Diptera; family Muscidae; genus Musca; species Musca autumnalis. Next base: position 199,945,160 of record NW_027411866.1, on the reverse strand, counting down.
AACGTGAGGAATCGCATAAAACAAGCAATTTTATACCTCTCACACTCCTCTACCTCTCTGACATTTTTTAACAATTTATATTGAATTTTTTAAAGTGAATTTCTTTTCCATCAAACGGCCAAACATTGTGATTGCACAATCATTTCAATTGAGCTTTTTCTATAATTTTTCCTTCAGTTCCAGTCTCATTTCTTTGTTGTTGTTTTTTTTGTTAATTAAACTAAAATAAGTTGTATTAGTGACGTTGATGTGTTTGGTTTTGTTTTTTATTTTCTTCTTCCATTTAATATTCCAATCGATGGGAATTTGGAATTTGATTTTAGAATTGCATTGTGGCGCCACTATGCAAATAAAAAATAATGTTTATTTGCATAAATCTTAATTTTGTTTAAATAAAAGAAACATTAAAAAAATATTTGAACGAAAAAAACTTTTGCCGAGAATTTGAATAAACAAAAGAAACGGGGCAACATATCGTCACGAGCTTAGCTATTTTCGGTTTCTTTAATAAACCAATTGTTCGTTATTCTCTTTGTAGTAATAAAAAAATATTCGAAAATAAAATGTAAACAAGGGAAAGAAGGAAAGATATTAAAGAATCCCTTAGGGACAAATACAAAGGACGCATCTTTTTTAAAAATAATTTTTATGGGTATCCAATGAGGAAGGGGATTTTTTTTAAATATTTCCGGGGCATCAAATGAGTACGTGGATCTATAAAAAATATTTTGGGGCATGTTATGAGTGCGTATGTTTAAAAAAAAATGTTTGATGGTTATCCAATTAGATCCAATCCAATTTTCTCAAAACATTTTTGAGGGGCACCCAATGAGAACGTGGATTTTTTTCGTGGATATTTTTAATGGCATCCAATGGGAATGTGGGTTTTTAAAAATATTTTTAGGGGCATCCAATGAGGACGAGGATGTTTTAAAATATATTTTTAAAGGTATCCCATGAGGACGTGGATTTTTTAAAATAGTTTAAAGATATCCCATGAATACGTTGATTTTTTTAAATATTTTTAAAGGTATGTTTAGGGTATCCCATGAGGACGTGGATTTTTTAAACTAATTTTAAAGGTATCCCATTAGGACAGGGATTTTTAAAATATTTTTAAAGGTATCCCAGGAGGACGTGGAATTTTTAAAATATTTTTAAAGGTATCCCATGAATACGTGGATTTTTTAAAATATTTTTAAATGTATTCCATGAGGACATGGATTTTTTAAAATATTTTTAAAGGTATCCCATGAGGTCGTGGATTTTATAAAATATTTTTAAAGGTGTCCCATGAGAACGTGATTTTTTTTAAAATATTTTTAAAGGTATCCCAGGAGGACGTGCTTTTTTTAAATATTTTTAAAGGTATCCAATGGGGACGTGGATTTTTTAAAAATATTTTTAAAGGCATCCAATGGGGACGTAGATTTTTTAAAAATATTTTTAAAGGCATCCAATGGGGACGTGGATTTTTTAAAAAATATTTTTAAAGGTGGATTTTTTAAAATATGTTTAAAGGAAGAGGATTTTTAAAAATATTTTACAGGACTTTATGAGGAAGACGATTTTTTAAAATATTTAAAGGTACCCCCTTGATGACGTGGCTTTTTAAAAATATTTTTAAAGGTATCCCATGAGGACGTGGCTTTTTAAAAATATTTTTAAAGGTATCCCATGAGGACGTCGATTTTTGAAAATATTTTAAAAAGGTATCCCATGAGGACCTCGATTTTTGAAAATATTTTAAAAAGGTATCACATGACGACGTGGATTTTTGAAAATATTTGTAAAGGTATCCCATGAAGACATGGATTTTTTAAAATATTTTTAAGTGTATCCAATGAGGACGTGGATTTTTTAAAAATATTTTTAAAGGCATCAATGAGGACGTGGATTATTTTTAAATATTTTTAAATGAGGACGTGGATTTTTTTAAAATATTTTTAAATGAGGACGTGGATTTTTTTAAATATTTTTAAATGAGGACGTGGATTTTTTTAAAATATTTTTAAATGAGGACGTGGATTTTTTTAAAATATTTTTAAATGAGGACGTGGATTTTTTTAAAATATTGTTTAAATGAGGACGTGAATTTTTTTAAAGTATTTTTAAATGAGGACGTGGATTTTTTTTAAAATATTTTTAAATGAGGACGTGGATTTTTTTAAAATATTTTTAAATGAGGACGTGAATTTTTTTAAAATATTTTAATTTAGAACGTGGTTTTTTTTTTTAATATTTGTAAATGAGGACGTGGATTTTTTAAAATATTTGTAAATGAGGACGTGGATTTTTTTAAATATTTTTAAATGAGGACGTGGATTTTTTTAAAATATTTTTAAATGAGGACGTGGATTTTTTAAAAATATTTTAATTTAGGACGTGGATTTTTTAAAAATATTTTAATTTCGAACGTGGATTTTTTAAAAATATTTTAATTTCGGACGTGAATTTTTTAAAAATATTTTAATTTAGGACTTGGATTTTTTTTTATATATTTTTTAGGGTATCCAATAAGAACTTGGCTTTTTTAAAATATTTTTAAGGGTATCCAATAAGGGCGTGGCGTTTTTAAAAATAAAGAAGAAAAAGAAGAAAGAAGAAAAATATAAGTTTGAAAAAATTCATGAAAAATGGCTTTTATGGTCTTCTACAAATGGGGGTTACCTCTTAGATAATAAAGCCCATAAAATTGATACTTTCCATATATTTATTATTTTTGTATAATTTTTTGGTTTTGTTTGGAAAAATGTCTGTCTCCAATATCCAATGTTTTTTGCTTTGTATCAAATTTGTGTCTGAAGTGTTGTAAATTTTATTTTCTGTGACATTCTTTCTTTCATAAATGTCTAATAAATTAAGGGGCATTAATTAAGAATCTCCATTCCCTTTTTGCATTTGCTTCGTCAGGCCTTGTCTTTATTTGTCTTTGATCTGATTGATGTCATAATTAGCAAAGCTAATTTTTTGTTTGAGAATATATAAATATAATGTGGTGTTATACATATGTATACACATACATATGTCCATTTCTTCAAACATTTCTAATGGTGTAAATTTATTTTCTTTATAGTTTTTTTTTCACAGTTATTTTTTTATTTGTCTGTCTATACATATTCAAATTAATTGCCTTTGTTGTGGAAATAAACATTCAACCTAAATAAATGTTTTTTTGTTTTAATTTCTTTTCGTTTTTACGCAACACATTAACGTTTTCTTTTTGGTTTGTTGTATAGTTTTTTGTTTTGATTTTTTTTATGGCCAACATTCGATTACGTTATGCCATAGGGCTTATAAGCTACAGTGAATAACAACAACAATTTAATCAGATACACCATTAATACCCTGCCAGCAAATCATTGGGATGCTGCCGCCTGCCTGCTGTGGCGATATGTTGTTGTGATATTTAATGTTGTGATTTTTTACTTCTGAAGGTCATAGGAAAAATTTCTCCTCATTTGAATATTGATTTTGTTAAGCGAACCTCTACTTCCGTATTGCTGTTTACATACATACATTAATATATTTCCATATCATTAACAACAATACGGGGTTTTCTTTGTTGCAATAAATCACAATCACATTTGGAGAAGTGGGATGAGCTGTGTTAATTGTTATAATTGTTTTAGAATAATAATTAATTTTCCTAGTTGTAAAAATGTAAACATACTAATTGGTTAGGTGAAGAGAACAGCTGTTAGCAGTCACAGCTGATTCCCTGCATAGAAGAAATGTAAACACAAGTCGCAACCAGCTGTTCATGGTCACAGCTGATTGTTCCACAAAATAAGTAAACATTGCCAGCTGTTGCAAAAAATAGTTTTACATTTTGAATAAGAAAGTTAGCTCAAATATTTGTCAAATATTTTCTAAATTATTTCAAAACTTATTATTAAATAATGATTAAGTCTTACCAAATTTAAAAAAAGATTGTGGCATAACTTACCTAGAAAGAGAAAAGAAAGTAAAAATTAGTAAAAAATAATTTAAAAAATAAATTTCATCTTTTAAATATATTATAAATTATATTTTTTATTTTTATTTTATATATTATAAATCATATTTTATTTTTTATATTTTATATATTATAAATTATATTTTATGTTTTATACTTTATATTTTACATTCTATATTTATAATTTAAAATTGTGTATTTTAAATATAATATTTATTTTTTATACTTTAGGTTTATTTTTTTCATAAGTTACGTTTATTTTCTCTTATATTATTATTTTTAAAAATTTTCTTTTCACAAGTCACTCATAAATAAATATGTAAATTTTCTTTCATCGCGAATCGAAAAGTATGTCGCAATCATTTGTCAAGTTTCAAACCCTTATACTAATCATCGCTATATCATATTTAAATATTCATATTTCATTCATTGAATATCATTTAAATAATGATTATTATGAGTTATTTAAATAGCTATTAGTAAATAAGGGTGATGATGATCATCATCATCCTCAGTTTTAAAATATTCACCAATAATAAATTACATAATATCTGAAGAAGATGATACCATCAACCAAGTAGTTGTTGTTTTCTTTTTCTTTTGGAGATTACATAATCACCCTCTTAATGAACAATATCGTCAACTCGATACACTGGTTTGTAAAAAGGTCGATACCATATTCAAAACACCAAACATTAACATTTATGGACCAAACAACACAATAAAATAAATTCCAAGAATAAGAAGAAGCAAAAAACCATAACAAAAGCCACTGATGATGGCGCTGATGATTTCGGCCACTTTCTTTTACATTGAGAAAGGTCCATGGTTATTTTTTACAATACAACACCAATGGAGTATTACCAAAGAAAAGAAAAAATAATAAAATGTTATCTTGAAATGCATTTAGTGGTAAAGAAGGTAACCATAAAAATCACTGCCTCCACGGCAAATAAAAAAACAATGGTGAAAAGTAGTTTTAATTATTTTTGTAAATAAAAAATAATGCACAGTCAAACTTCGCTTGAACGTACCAGTTGGGTGCGAAAATAATACATACCCTATAGAGAAATTCTTTACAAATTTTCTATGTTGTGGTATTTGAAGTCTATATGACAATTCGTTATAGAGTAGTACGACTGTAGTTAGTTCACATTTTTAAACTGCTCCAAAAATTGTCTTTTCACCATTGTTTATATTTTCTTTATTCCCATCTTACTTCCGACACTTCCTGTTTTTTTTTTTTTTTTTACCTCCAATTACATGCATTGTAATGTGTTACACTCAAAAACCTACTTTCTACTTTTAAAAAATACCAACAAAAAGAAAATATAGTGCCACCACCACCACCTGCCTATAATTCTCTTTGACATTCAATGAACATTTCACCTTTTTTGGTGAATAATAAAGTGACAACTGCATAAATTTCAGTTTCCCTATATTTAATTTTCCTTATATAGTTTTTTTATTTATACTTGGTGCAATTGCATACATTTTACATTAGTTTTACACAAATTAAAATGTCAGTAAGGTAAAAAGGGTGTGTACGGTGAAGAATGATAAAACAATTAAAAAAATAAAATAATATTAGAAACATTCTGATTGGAACCAAATTTGTTTCATTCAAAATAGAATTGAAAATCGTGTTTATATTCTTGTAAATGTTTGTAAAATTATGTGCAAAAAATCCTGTGGTAAGTAATAAGTAAATTATCTACATTGTACCGTAAAAAATGCGTCTAATTAGTCACTTAACTGACGAAGCACGGATTTCCATAATGGTGAATGTGTGAAATTGAAAACCCCTTGATATTCGACAAAACTGGATTAGGACAAAATTTTTCTCATAACCGAAAACTCTCCCTTTGTAACACTCATTTTGTATTAAAAATGTTGTTAAAATTACTGTGGGTTAAATAATAGCAGTTTTCAGTCAATATATGCTGTTTTATCGTCACTTTCTAACTAAATTTCTAATTAAAAATTAGCGAGGAGAAGAAGACTTTAGAAAATAATAAAATAAAAATTCCCATTAGCAAGTAATGGAGTTGTGCATTTGCAGGCATTTATCGGAAGTATGTTTTAGTCCTTTTTTGTGTAGCCACAACTACTTACAAAGCAACCTACTAGACCACGGCAGGGGGTTCTTTCGTACCGGATTGACCCGGAACCATAGTGTTTCGGCCAGCGGCTGCCAACCCAGCATTAAACCTATGCTTCTACGTTTAAATACTGCTACAACAACAACAACTAGCCCATTATTCGAACAACGGAATGTTGCACGAAATATATGATATGTGGTAGATGTCTTTGCTAATCTTAATGTTGCCATTTTACCCAGTAGATGGCGTTTCGTTTATTCCCGACTATATGTATTGGAGAATTTAAATGATGTCTGCTTGGATTTTATCAGAGGAAATCTTATGAAAGTTTCTAAAACGTATATATTATTTCTCACGAACATCACAAGCTCTTTGATATGGGACCTTCCATTCTCTTCATGGCCGAGTATGAAAGACGTGTCGGACTAGGACACTGCTTATAGAGAAGTTGGAATACTTAGTTGGCTGGATGTGGCCAGCATTTTTCTAAGGGGATTAACGACGGGCGAAAATGTAATTTTCAGGCCAATGCACCACGGTGTTTACGTTCTTTGGATTTGGTTAAGTACAATTTAAGGGCTTTACAAGGATAGATTTGAAATTTGCTTCTAAGGTAGTCCTCGTGATATTGATTAGGGCGATCTAGCTGTTTTCATGCACAAGTCAGTACATCAGAAAGCAATCCAAAAAATCCGAAAGGAATGACTACACCGCCAAAGTTCAACTCTTTTGAGCTTTAATCCAGATAAAGACCACTTTTTATAGTGTTGAAATTTAAATAGTGAATAGTTGTTGAGATTATGATTTAATTTTTGCTGTGGACAACCAATGCTTCTTGCGATATGGGCTTCAAAATCTACCAATAATTGTATTTATGCCCACTTCTATATGCACCTCTCACACTAACGTTTTTAGAAGTCTTTGTGGTCCTTGTCATATCGATATAATTTTATTCGTCAGACTGCTCTCGATAATGTCCCGAGTGTTCCAAAAACCTCACCGAAGTGGTATTTTTGCAATAAAAGAAAGATTATGGTTACTTTTGGTGTTGACTGTGTTGATTAGGTATGTCAGTGGAATAACTAGTCCAAATGGTTTTGATACCTACTCCACAAACGCCTGCCAATTTATGCTGAAAACTTCCAAAACTTCTTTTGTCGCCTACGATAATGCAATTTTTTAAACTTATTTATATCCACTACTTCTGTTATTGTTTTTTTTACATCCACAGTCTCAAGGTATTGAGTTCCCAACAAAGCCGACTTATTCTTTTTTACGAGTTTTGTTTTCCTTTCTTAAGCTAAAGACTAGCACTGCAAAAATATCTTTGGGGAAAGGTTGTGTTAAATGGATTCGAATTGGCCTTTAATCTGTTTTCCCATCTTCGTTAAAATATTCAAGAAAAATATCTATAAAATGGAAATATGTATATGAATTATGGTAGGTGTCTTTGCTAACATAGTTGTTGTCATTTTACCCAGTAGGTGGCGTTTCGTCCAGCCTTTCCCTTATGTATTTGGCAATACAAATTATGCGAGAGACTTTGCTTGATTTTTTTCTGGGGCAAATTAAAACATTTAATTTGAAATTTTTCCAGTGAGGGGGAAGATCATTTATAATGTTAATTTTTACAAATTTTCTCGTTGGAATTGAGCTTGATGGCCGAAGATTCGAACCCAAACAATCACCAAATTATGTGACCGGCTGTGTGGCTTCTCTGTCATCGAACTTTGATTTCTCAAATGTAATTTTTTTTACAGCCGCGGATATTTGCGTGTTCATTTTCATGGCTTCCATGACAAACGCTTCTAACCACAGCCTTTGGAAGCTATGAGTTTGGTTTTGAACGCTAACAGATAATAATAATAATGATTTTTCATATGTTTTCGAGAACATGGATTCAAATCCCAGCTGGGCTCAGCCGGGCTCTTATTTGAAATTTTGTCTGTTAGGGAGAAGATCATTTATAATGTTAATTATTATGAATTTTCTCGGTGGAGTTGAGCTTGATGATCGATGATTTTTTTTTAATATTATTACATGTTAATATTATCTTATAGTTCATCTTTTTTATAAATTATTTCATTAAATTTATTTCATGTTTTAATCAACTAATTTGTTACTAATTTGAATGAACTAGTACTAATTAATTCATTTTAATTTCTTCATTTTTAGGTCACAGTTCGTCATTTAATTTACTTTCGTCATTTAAATTTGGATCTTCTCAGATGTGTACTTCGGTACGGAAAGTCTCTGACCGTCACTCACTTGGGAGTGTCCAGAGATGATTCGTTTGTCGAATTTTCCAAGCAGTTCACTACTTCCGATTTTATATCAAGTATTCTCTGTTAATATTTGATATGACAACCGTTTGTTTGAAGATAGCGTGAGAAGGCGATCTGGCCTCGAGGGCTCGTTGGCAGCCCCAACACTAGGATCGGACGCTGTGGCCCAATCAGCCCCACGCCTTAAATTAATCCGATTACAGAAACATTAACAAATTCAAAAAACAGCAACCCTTTGATGACGACTTTCGACTTTAAGAAACGGTTTATGATTGGCACCTGGAACGTAAGAACTCTCTCCGAACCATCAAGACTTGAGCAGGTCCGAAAAGAGATGGCCTCGTATAATATCGACGTATTGGGTCTAAGCGAAGTGCGAAGTTCGAAGTGCAGACAGAATCATTACAGCAAGATTCAAATGCAAATTTAGAAATATTTGCATCGTGCAGTGTTACGCCCCGACAGAACCGGATCAAAACGAGATTAAAGATGACTTTTACAACCAACTCGATGCAATAACGAATTCCCTGCACGTCGGGCGATTTCAATGCCAAAGTCGGGACGGATAACGAGAATCTGCAATCGGTCATGGGGAAACATGGCTTTGGAGACGATAGAAACAATAATGGAGAAAGACTGGTCGACTTTTGCGCACGCCATCGGCTCTTTATCGGTGGGACAAAATTCCCGCACAAAAATATCCATAAATATATGTGGGAATCGCCGGGACATTATAAAAGAAATCAAATCGGCCACTTCTTGGTGAGCAAACTTTTTTTAGGTTCTTTAATGGATGTCAGGTCCAGGCGAGGGCCTGATATTGACAATGATCACAACCTCGTAGTAGCAACGTTACGATTGAGACCAGCAGCAATAAATAACTTAACAAAAAATAATGAGAGTTATAATACAGCTCGGCTCAAGGATCCAGCAATAGTAACATCATACAACCAAAACCTACATCTACGCCTCAATGAAAACTCCCATAACAGTCGTCGTTTCTGAAACTGATATACTAATTACCAGACGCAACCCGAGAAGAGCAATTTCAACGGATCCCCAACAACAACGGAAATTATGGCTATATTGGACAATATGAAAAATTGTAAGTCGGCAGACCCAGATGACATTGCGGCAGAGCTTTTGAAGTATGGGTCCAATACGATAGCGGAATGCTTAAATCCACTTATTCACAATGCATGGGTCAACAACAACATTCGAAATGACTGGAAAGAGGGTACTGTTATTACTATTCCTAAAAAAGGCGATTAACACTCTGCAAAAATTGGAGAGGTATAACATTGCTGAACTCGATCAGCAAAATTATAGCTACACTAATTCTACAAAGAATCCAACCTGTAATTGATGAGACGTTGCGTAAAGAGCAAGCAGGGTTTAGGCCGGGACGATCGTGTGTAGATCATGTTAACACCTTGCGTATAATAATGGAACAATCGATAGAGTACAACTCCCCCCTTTATCTGTTCTTTATTGATTTTGAACGTGCATTCGACACCGTTTCCCGTGATGCTATCTGGTTAACCCTGTTAAGTAAGTGTATACCAGAAAAAAAATAATTGTTTTAATACAAGAACTATACAATGGACCAGAATATAAAATACGTTTTAATGGCAAGGAGAGCAATCCATTTAGTACCTCAGATGGAGTGAGACAATGATGTGTTTTATCCCCCACATTATTCTTCATACTCTTGGACTGGGTAATGGAGGAAACAAACAGTTTTCTTGGTGATATTATCTGCGCTGACGATATCTGTCTGATCACTCACAAACATTCTGTTATGGAAGCAAAACTTAAGAAATTATCCGAAAACGCGAATAAGGTCGGATTACGAATAAATTTCACCAAGACCAAACTAATGCATATATGTTCAGAAAACTCAATTCCAGTAAGAGGTAGAGAGAGATGGAGAGATTTTGTTAATGCCCTATGTTCTTCGTGAACGTTTTGTTTGTGTATATAACAATTGTATTATATATGTATATAAACCCAGTATGTTATTCGGTTGTGGTTTTAGTGTTATTGTGGCCTAGTGGGATTCATGTCCTCCCGGATCATAGACGCGACAGATGCAGTTTTTATTTGGCTTCAAAAAGACGTTTGATCGAACTATTAGTTCAAACGCTTTGTCTGTTTCGTGTCGTTCAGCTACTCCTTTTATTGATTCGTCCAATGTAAAATAGTTCAATTAGCTGATTCATTAAAAGGACGCCAGTTGTTGTGGTGAACTACGTCATTTGAACAAAGTATTAGTTCAAGCACTCGGTACTTATTCATCGTTTAGCCGATTCACTGAAAGAAGCACCAGTTGTTTTGGTGAACTAAATGTCTAACTACTTGCCCACATTCCTACATTTTATTCGACCAATTGTGCTCATTCAATCTAAAAAATTTTAATATTGAATTAAATTTCAAATTAAAATATCTTAAATTCCATCACTCCCCCTTTGAGTTACCCTACTCCCCTGTCAGCCAGCTAACATTATTGCTATTGCAAATATTTGCTATTTGTATGTAATACGTTGTCGGTTATTGGATTTTCTGTAGGTAACTTTATCAACTTATGTGTTTGTATATATGTAACTTGTTTTTTTTTTTAGTACACATATGAAATTTTAATTTAAATTCAATTTTAACCCAGTCACAGTATTGAGTTTATTTTCAAATTTGTGTTTGTCGTTTTTTTTTTCAAATAATAAAATGGGGTACATCAGCTTGTGTGCGCGGTACGGTGACGTGTAAACATGGCTATATGTGTATTTACACGCGTGTATTTCAGTGAGACAAAAAAAAAATACGCGTGCATTCGATGTCGGTAAAGTGCACTCTCAATGTGATGTGAATATTTTTCGTGTTTGTTTTGTTGCTTTATTTTACAGGTAACAACACATTTTGTTGCTTTGAAAAAACACAATACAGGCGGTGTATGTTAACCAAATACCAACCCGGAAGTTTAAAATGCATGGTGCCGCTGCTGAACATTATATATTGAGGTTTGTTTATTTACAATTAATATACGTGTAGTCCTTGTATGTTTGTATGTGTATTTGTATTACTTTCCCCCTTAAAATGATATTTTAAGATATTTCTTTTTGTAATAAAAGGAAACTTAAGAAATTAATACAAATTATGACATATGATCTGTTGTGTGGCAAAAAAAAAAAAAAATAAATAACCAGAAGGAAGTTAAAACTTGTTTTCCCCTTCCAAAAGAAATGTAACACATATGGGGTAAGTCTGTCGGTCCTTCATTATTATGCACCCTGAAAATGTGAGTAGTTGCTTCCGCATGTTAAGGCATGTGGACTTGAATCATAGATTTTATCACAATATGTAGATTTTGGTTTGCATTTATAGGTGGCTATCATACAGGTGTAAATGCGCCCTATTCAAGAAATATTACTTCCTACTTCGACAGTAAGTGGAAATTTTCTTAATCCAAATAATGATTAATTCAGGTTTAGCTTAAATTTTAAGGGTAAACTTAAGGCGACACTCGTGGCGACATGGCGGAAGAAACACTTAACCCTTGGATGTAAACTTTTTTACTCCATGAATGTCATTGCTGTTACATGTGCCTTACCCGTGCCCCATGTTCTCACATTGTAATGTCATGTATATATCCCAAGTGTTTACATGGCATGCATGTCTTATCTCCAGTATTTGGATAAGGATTTCGCTCGCTCCCTCTCTATCTATGGCTTTTGTAACACGTTTTCCCAACACATGTTAACAATAAGTCGCATTTAATATCAAAAGAAATTGCGACGTTATTTTTTTTAAATACGCTACCTTTGTCTTCTTCCAGAATCAGTTGGAAAAAATCAATTTTATTCTAAAAGGTGAAATATTTAACGAAATAAAATCGCAATTGAATAGAAATGTAAATAGCTGCTGGTATCTGCTATTATTGTCTTACCAGCATTTAAACAATGGATAAATTATTTTTAATTTTAATTCAATTGCTGGTGACACTCCTGTTATGGAAAACAATAGAAATTCAACAACAACAACAACAATGGATGGGAGAAATGAATAGAACAAGAAAAAAGGAGAGGGGGCATTCAGAATGTGAAAGCATAACCGTATTGGGAGTAGGAACGCCCCACAAGAGCACCAAGCTTCAATTTACAATATATATTTTGGACCATCGGATAAGCGTGTTTTTAATATTTTTGGGGGACCATCTGATAAACGTGGACTCAAAAAAATATTTTTTTGGTGAATATCCGATAAGCCTGAATTTTTTAAAATATTTTTGGCGACCATCTGATAAGCGTGGATTTTTTAAAATATTTGTTTGGGGAACATCCGATAAGTGTGATTTTTTAAAATATTTTTCGTGGAGCCTCTTATAAGCGTGGATTTTTTTAAATGTTTTTGGGGGACTTCTCATAAGCGTGGATTTTTTTTAAATACTTTTGGGGGAGCTTCTTAAAAGCGTGGATTTTTTTAAATATTTTTGGGGGACCCTCTTATAAAGGTGGATTTTTTTAAATATTTTTGGGGGAGCTTCTTATAAGCGTGGATCTTTTTAAATATTTTTGAGGGAGCTTCTTATAAGCGTGGATCTTTTTAAATATTTTTGGGGGAACTTCTTATAAGCGCGGATCTTTTTAAATATTTTTGGGGGAGCTTCTTAGAAGCGTGGATCTTTTTAAATATTTTTGAGGCAACTTCTTATAAGCGTGGATTTTTTTAAATATTTTTGGAGGAACTTCTTATAAGCGTGGATTTTTTTTTAATATTTTTGGAGGAGCTTCTTATAAGCGTGGATTTTTTTTTAAATATTTTTGGGGCAACTTCTTATAAGCGCGGATCTTTTTAAATATTTTTGGAGGAGCTTCTTATAAGTGTGAATCTTTTTAGATATTTTTGGAGGCGCTTCTTATAAGCGTAGATTTTTTTTAATATTTTTGGGGGAACTTCTTTCTTATAAGCGTGGATCTTTTTAAATATTTTTGAGGGAGCTTTTTGGGACCATTGGATAATCATGGATTTTTTTTTAATATTGTTTAGTGACCATTGTCTTTTAAATATTTCTTGGGGATCATAGGCAAGGCGTGGATTCCTTTAAATATTTTTTGGGGACCATAGGCAAGGCGTGGATTCCTTTAAATATTTTTTGGGGACCATAGCAAGGCGTGGATTCCTTTAAATATTTTTTGGGGACCATAGGCAAGGCGTGGATTCCTTTAAATATGTTTTGGGGACCATAGGCAAGGCGTGGATTCCTTTAAATATTTTTTGGGGACCATAGGCAAGGCGTGGATTCCTTTAAATATTTTTTGGGGACCATAGGCAAGGCGTGGATTCCTTAAAATATTTTTTGGGGACCATAGGCAAGGTGTAGATTCCTTTAAATATTTTTTGGGAGCCATAGGCAAGGCGTGGATTCCTTTAAATATTTTTGGGGGCCATACCTTGCCTACGGATTCCTTTAAATATTTTTTGGGCCCCATAGGCAAGGCGTGAATTCCGTTAAATATTTTTGGGGGCCATAGGCAAGGCGTGAATTCCGTTAAATATTTTTGGGGGCCATAGGCAAGGCGTGAATTCCGTTAAATATTTTTGGGGGCCATAGGCAAGGCGTGAATTCCGTTAAATATTTTTGGGGGCCATAGGCAAGGCGTGAATTCCGTTAAATATTTTTGGGGGCCATAGGCAAGGCGTGAATTCCGTTAAATATTTTTGGGGGCCATAGGCAAGGCGTGAATTCCGTTAAATATTTTTGGGGGCCATAGGCAAGGCGTGGATTCTTTTAAATATTTTTTGGGTACGATAGGCAAGGCGTGGATTCCTTTAAATATTTTTTGGGGACCATAGTCAAGGCGTGGATTCCTTTAATTTTTTTTTTTTTTGGGTTCATAGGCAAGTCGTGGATTTCTTTAAATATTTTTTGGGGACCATAGCCAAGGCGTGGATTCCTTTAATTATTTGTTGGGGGTCATAGGCAAGGCGTGGATTCCTTTAATTTTTTTTTTTGGGTTCATAGGCAAGTCGTGGATTTCTTTAAATATTTTTGGGGACCATAGCCAAGGCGTGGATTCCTTTAAATATTTTTTGTGGACCATAGCCAAGGCGTGGATTCCTTTAAATATTTTTTGGGGACCATAGCCAAGGCGTGGATTCCTTTAAATATTTTTTGGGGACCAAAGCCAAGGCGTGGATTCCTTTAAATATTTTTTGGGGACCATAGCTAAGACGTGGATTCCTTTAAATATTTTTTGGGGACCATATGCAAGGCGTGGATTCCTTTAAATATTTTTTGGGGGCCATAGCCAAGGCGTGGATTCCTTTAAATATTTTTTGTGGACCATATGCAAGGCGTGGATTCCTTTAAATATTTTTTGGGAATAATAGGCAAGGCGTGGATTCCTTTAAATATTTTTTGGGAATAATAGGCAAGGCGTGGATTCCTTTAAATATTTTTTGGGAATAATAGGCAAGGCGTGGATTCCTTTAAATATTTTTTGGGAATAATAGGCAAGGCGTGGATTCCTTTAAATATTTTTTGGGAATAATAGGCAAGGCGTGGATTCCTTTAAATATTTTTTGGGAATAATAGGCAAGGCGTGGATTCCTTTAAATATTTTTTGGGAATAATAGGCAAGGCGTGGATTCCTTTAAATATTTTTTGGGAATAATAGGCAAGGCGTGGATTCCTTTAAATATTTTTTGGGAATAATAGGCAAGGCGTGGATTCCTTTAAATATTTTTTGGGAATAATAGGCAAGGCGTGGATTCCTTTAAATATTTTTTGGGAATAATAGGCAAGGCGTGGATTCCTTTAAATATTTTTTGGGAATAATAGGCAAGGCGTGGTTTCCTTTAAATATTTTTTGGAGACCATAGCCAAGGCGTGGATTCCTTTAAATATTTTTTGAGGACCATAGCCAAGGCGTGGAGTCCTTTAAATATTTTTTGGGGGCCATAGCTAAGGCTTGAAGTCCTTTAAATAGTTTTTGGGGAACATTGGTCTAGAAATTTTAAATCGTGGATTTTTTTCAAATTTAAATTTTATGTTTTTTATTTTATATTTTATGTTTTATATTTTGTATTTTATATTTTCTATTTCATGTTTTATATTTTATGTTTTATATTTTCCATTTTATATTTTCTATTTCATATTTTATATTTTTTGTTTTATTTTTTTTTATTTTATAATTTATATTTTATAATTCATATTTTATATTTTATGTTTTTTGTTTTATATTTTATAATTCATATTTTATATTTTACATTTTATGTTTTATTATTTATATTTCATATTTTAGTTTATGTTTTTTTTTATTTTTAAATTAAGAAAAAAATGTAGTCTTCTGCCTTTCAATTTCATCCTCACCCCCATAAATGATAATTATAGCCAATAGATAGATATATCACAAAACAACAATAAAAACATTTTTCAACACAAAAGGCAATTTAAATATGTGTATTTTTAATACATTTTTAATTGCAAAGTAATTTTGTTGTTATAGGAACTATTTAAAAAATTCACACATTGCTTAACAAAAGTGCCAAGTAATGGAAGAGGAAAACGACAGACACGAAACTATTTCCATGTCGTGTTCAAAAAGGAATTTATTTTTTCCCCTCGCACTAGAGAATTCCAACAAAAAATAATAATAAAATTACACTGAAAACTAACAACAAAAACTATATAGAAATTATTACAGAATACAGAAGGCGTCATCCTGACGTAGCAGTAGAACACATGTTATCAGTGACAAAATTAATATATAATATGTATTTTAATATTAACAATAATAATAAAAATATTGTTAAATACTATTTTATTTTTTACATAGGAACAGAAACACACTTTAGTTGGTATGAGGCTTCTTGATTTTTTTTCTACCGGTTTTTTTAATCTAATCTTAAAATTCATGGAGTGTGTGTCTCGTTTTGTTGAGCTGACGATGATGGCCTATTGTTTTGGTTCATTTACAATCAATGAAAACCTGAAATTAAACTAAATGTTGTTGTTGTTGCCTTTTTTGCTGAGCAGAATAATAGTATTTATTACGTATTAGCGAAGCGATTACATTGTATAAATATGGGAATTAAATTCAATTGTTTCTAGGTAATATTGTTGTCAGCACTTTTATAAAGCACATGGTGAAATATGTTAGTGACATAGGAGCATAAGAGCTAAAGTGGGAAGATGGTAAGATTTAATTTTTAAATAGTAATATTGAAACGAGAATGTAATTGTGGTGCCGTGGCATTTCAAGCACACTGAGTGCCCGAGTCGGACATTTCACAAAAAGTGGATTTTGTAAAAAGTAGACTCGTGAATTTCCATTTTCTTTATATGCAAATACGTTTCCTGCTGTATCTCTTCTTTAACCCACCTACCAACTACACTCTCGTGACTGCCAATTGGTCGTCATGATAAGGGCATTATGCTGTGACGTTTATCATTTATGATTCTTTTTTTCTTTTGTTTTGTTCTGGCATTGAAATAATTCTTTTGCCTTTTTTTTGCGCATAATCATAGAACTATTATTTGTTCGTACGTAAAATGTTATCAATTCCAAAATATTTTTTTATTGCCATTATGAATGATGGCCTGCAAATTTTCTAAACGAAGAAGAACTCGCTCACTAATCGATAGCGCAACATAGTGGTGTTATGAATTAATCAAATCATATATAAAAAAGGGGCCGAATTTGGAAAGAGCGTTAGGGAAAGAATAAAGTGAAATGACCTTGAGACAAAAAAAAACTATAGTATGAGAATAATAGAATTTATATTTGGAAATTGACTGTGAAAAGAGGTCACTGAGGTGGGTTGTTGACATCAAAATAAACAGACCAAAATATTTGACACTTATATTCACGTTTATTATTGAATTGGTTGGGAACTAAGTGGAATTGGTTTAATAAACAATTTATTGATTTTGTAGTTTTCTCTCAATTTTCAATGGACAATTTGTGTTATGAAAACTAAATATGGCATTTTGGTATATGACGGAAGGGTCATTTAACAAATGGAATAAGAGGGCATATTGTTTGAGAAGAACCATTGCGGGAATAAACATGCATTTTTTGATAATATTTTGGGATAACAATAAGCCCGATTTTTTTACTATTTTTAAAGTTATTTTATTTTTGTGAGGTAACAACCCAGCAAAAATTCGGACGCAAAACAAAACTATATTACTCCTTACTAGATTATGAGTATGGTGGCACAGAGCGTGTGTGTCCGACTACAAATCGTATGGTTGTGTGTTCCAAGCTCACCGCCTACTTGAATTTAAACGAAGAACAGTTTGTCGTGCACATGTAAGCGTTTAAACAACCCCTAATGTTCGTGTGTTCGGCTACAAAGCAGAAGTTCGTGTGTTCAAATCTAGCAAAGTCCGAAATAAAATAAAAATGTAAAGTATGTTGAAATTGAAAACAAATTCCATCAAAACTCTTCAAAAAATAAAAAATAATTTTTTTATCTTATAGCTTATTTTTCAACTTCCATAGAATAAATAGTTATTCTAGTTGTCATAGAATAACTAGTAATTCAGTGCAACATGCCCTTGTTTAAATAATGGGTTTGTAGGGGGTTTTGTAAGTAGTTACGGCTGCCAAAAATCCCTTACAAAACCCATTATTTTGGGAGGATTATTTTGCTGAGAATATTTCAAATATCTTTCGTGGTAATGGTAATCGTAGATTTTTTAAAAATATTAAGCTTAATTTTTGATATTTTTTGAGGTAAAGATAAGTGTAGATTTTTTATAATTTTCTAAATTTTTAACTTTTAAGAGTTTATCAGAGCAATAAACGTGTACTTTTAAAGAATACATTTTGAGAGATCGTCACAGCAATAAAAGTGGATTTTTTTAATTTGTTTCAGGGATCATCACAACAATAAACGTAGATTTTTATAGAATATATTTTAAGAGATCATCGCAGCAATAAACGTGGATATTTTAAAGAATATTTTTTGAGCGATCGTTAAAGCAATAATATTTTTGAGAGATCGTCTGAGCACTAAACGTGTTTTTTTAATACATGCATTTTTTAAATGTGAATTTTTAAAATATTTTTTAATCGTGTATTTTTTAATTTTTTTAATTCGGGGATTTTTCAGTTATTTTTTTAAAGCTGGATTTTTAAGAATTTTTTAAATGCCTTTTTGTTCACAAATCGTTGTTTTTATAAAATATTTTTTTAATACTCCTGAATTTATAAAAATTTATGAAGAATCGTGGATTTTTAAAATGTTTCATTCGAAAATCGTAGATTTTTTAAATATTTCTTTTAAACAAACATGCATTTTTTTAACTATTTCTTTTGAAAAATCGTACATATTTAAAAATATTTCCTTTGAGAAATATATATATATATATATATATATATATGTCCTTTATTTATTTATGTATAATTTGAGAAATAGTGGTTTTTAAAATATTTTTTATTTGTTTTTTAAAAAATCGTGAATTTTTTAAATATTTATTTTAAATTTTTTAATTTTTTAAATATTTATTTATTTAAATATTTATTTTTGAAAAAATGCTGGATTGTCTTAAATATTTCTTCTGAAAAATTGTGGAATTTTTTTTTTAAATATTTCTCTTGAAAAAATAGTGTATTTTTTAATATTTCCGTTGAAAAATCGTGTTTTTTTAATATTTGTTTTGAAAAATCGTGAATTTTTTTAAATATTCCTCTTGAAAAATCTTGGGTTTTTTAAAATATTTATTTTGA
Organism: Musca autumnalis; assembly: GCF_047663935.1. NCBI lineage: Eukaryota > Metazoa > Arthropoda > Insecta > Diptera > Muscidae > Musca > Musca autumnalis. The sequence goes on along the minus strand of NW_027411866.1, from coordinate 199,926,082 downwards.
AAAATCGTGGATTTATTTAAATAATTTTGTTGCAAAATCGTGAATTTTTTTAAATATTTTTTTTTGCAAAATCGTGAATTTTTTTAAATATTTTTTTTTGCAAAATCATGGATTTTTTAAAATATTTTTTTGAAAAATTTATTTATTTATTTTAAATTTATTTATTTTAAATATTTCTTTTGAAAAAATCCTGGATTTTTTAAAATATTTTTTTGAAAATTCGTGGATTTTTTAAATATTTCTTTAGAAAAAAACCTGGATTTTTTAAATATTTCGTTTGAAACAATCCTGGATTGTCTTAAATATTTCTTTTGAAAAATCCTTGATTCTTTTTTTAATATTTCTCTTGAAAAATCTTGGATTTTTTCAAATATTTCTTTTGAAAAATCTTGGATTTCTTAAAATAAAAGATATCAAAATATTTAATTTTTTGAAAAATCGTGGATTTTGTAAAATATTTCTTATGAAAAATCTTGGATTTTTAAAAATATTTCTTTTGAAAAATCGAAAGTTGTTACAATATTTCTTTTGCAAAATCTTGGATTTTTAAAATATTTTTTCACAAATCATGGATTGTTTTAATATATATTTTTTTCAAAAATCATCGATTTTTTGAATATATATTTTTTCAAAGACCATGAATATATAAAATATATTTTTGTTTTCATAAATTGTGGAATTTTTTAATAAATATTTTTTCAATAACAGACATTTTTAAAAAAATATTTTGTCAATAATTCAATTTTTTAAATATTTTTTTTTTAATTCTTAAAATGTTTAAAATATATCTTTTCAGAGAATATTTAAAAAAAAAATAAAATAGCGGATTTAATTTTTTCTTAAATCGTGAATTTTTAAAAAATATGTGCTTAAGTTGGCCGTAAATTTTTAAAATTGTGTTATAAATTGATGGAGGATTTTTAAATATATTTATTTTGTGGGAGATTTAATCAATAAGCTTGATTTTTAAGAACATTTTGGATATCGGGCATTTTTAAAAATATTGTTTTTAATTAATCCTGGATTTTTAAAAATATTTTCACAAAATAGTGGATATAGTAATTTTTTTAACCATGAATTTTTAAAAGCAATAATATTAATCCAGAGATTTGTAAAGATATTTTTTTTAAATTTATCAAGGATTTTAAAAAAATATTTTTTAAATTGTTTTACAAATATGTTTTCAATTGGTGGATCTTTCAAAATATTTGTTTTAATGATCGGGGATTTTTCAAAATATTTTTTAAATTGATCGTCGATTATAACAAATATTTTTCAAATTGATCGTGGATTATAACAAATATTTTTTAAATTGATCGCGAAATTTTAAAAATAAAAATATTTTTGAAATTGACTGATTCTTTAAATTAATCGTGGATTTTTAAAAATATTTTTAAATTCATCGTGTATGTTTAAAAATATTTTTTTTAAACTGATAGTGGATTTTTAAAAATATTTTTTAAACTGATTGTGGATTTTTAAAAATATTTTTAAACATATCGTGGATTTTTAAAATTATTTTTCAAATTGAACGCGAATTTTTAAAAATAAAAATATTTTTTCAATTGATTAAATTGTCTGTGGATTTTTAAAAATATTTTTCAAATTGATCGCGAATTTTTAAAAATAAAAATATTTTTTTCAATTGACTAAATTGTCCGTGGATTTTTAAAAATATTTTTTGAATAAATAGTAGATTTTTAAAAAATATGTTTTAAATTGATCGTGAATTTTTAAAAATATTTCTTAAAATGATCGTGGATTTTTAAAAATATATAAAAATTTATACACATTTTTCAAATTGATCGCGATTTAAAAAAAAAAATAAATTTTCAATTGATTATATTGTTCGTGGATTTTTAAAAATATTTTTTAATTAATAGTTTTAAGTTGATGGTGGATTTTTAAAAATATTTTTAAACTGATCGTGGATTTTTTTAAATATTCTCTTTTTTAATTGAAAAATATATTTTAAATTGGTCGGAGATTAATAAAATTATATTTAAATTGAAATGGATTTTTAAAAAATATTATTTAAACTGATCGTGGATTTTTAAAAATATTTTTTTAATTTATCATGTATTTTTAAAAATATTTTTTTTTTTAATTGAGCATGAATTTTTAAAAACATTTGTTAAATTGATCGCGCATTTCTAAAAGTATTTTTGAGGGACTTCAGAGTAATAATTGAGGTTTTTTCAGTAGGAGTGGATTTTTGTTTTTTAGTGATAGTGGATCCTTCTAAATATTTGTTACTGATCGTGGATTTATCAAAATATTTTTAGTGAACGTGGAATTTTAAAATATTTTTAGTGATCGTTGATCTTTTAAATATTTTTTAACAATCGTGGGTTTTTCAAAACAAAAAAAAATATTAATAATCATTGATATTTCAAATGTTTTTAGTGGTCGTGGATTTTTCAAAACGTTTTTAGTGATCGTGAATTTTTCAAAACGTTTTTAGTGATCGTGAATTTTTCAAAATATTTTTTATTGATCGTGGTGTTTTCAAAATATTTTTTATTGATCGTGGTGTTTTCAAAATATTTTTTATTGATCGTGGTGTTTTCAAAATATTTTTTATTGATCGTGGTGTTTCAAAATATTGTTGTAGTGAACGTGGAATTTTAGTGATCGTTGATCTTTCTATATATTTTCTTTGAGATCGTCGATTTTTCAAAAATTTTTTTAGTGATCATGTATTTTTAAAAATAATTTTAGTGCTCGTTGATTTTGCAAAATATTCCTTTTGGTGATCGTGAATGTTTAAAAATATTTTTTTAGTGAGCGTGGATTTTACAAAATAATTTTAGTGATCGCGGATTTTTCAAAATATTTTTTAGTGATGATGGATTTTTCAACATATTTTTGGAAGGCAATTTCAAAATGAAGGCAATATGTGGGTATACCGGTATTTTTAAAAGTATTTCTGAGGGAAATCTGAGCAATAAGCGCGAATTAAAAAATTGTATGTCTTCTGAGCCACAAAAATATAGGTCTTTAGTTGAGATATAGATCTATGAGTGACTGCTTTGGAATACCCTCTGAGTATTCTCTGCGTTCTGATTCACCAAAAAAAGCTAAATATATTTCCACTCCCCAAAAAACACCAACAAAATTGTATATTTTTTCGGACAACCACCTGAGAACTTGCGATTAATTTCGTAAAACGTGCCATAATTTTTTGGGTAGTTTTTTTTCTTATTTTGATAAATTCCCTTCTTTATATTCAACACAAATGACAAGATTGTCATATAGAATTTTATTAACAGAATTTAAAGTTTTTTTTTGTTTCGTCGTACCTAAACTTGTCGTCAGCACATTTAACAAAAAGCTATTATACTTTAAAGTTAAGTTCATGGTCGTCAATAGCGCCAATATTTCTGTCTGGTGTGGTGGTTGGTTGTCGTGCCTTTATGTTGGTGTTTTTTGATAAAAAAAACCACTGTGCACCAACCTCCACTGAATGTTTTCTGGTAAATTCGAATATCAGTTGATTTTGATTTTGTTTCAATTTACTTCGTTTTTTTTTTGCAAGTTAGTGGTGAATGGTTTTCCTCCAGTCAGTGACTGGTAATGGTGATAATAAGTTTGTTTTTTTGAAGTGTGAGTAAGTGTAGGTTAACCATGTGGTCGACTGATATGATTTTGTTGTTGTTTTTTTTTGTGGCCATATCATAAAAGAAAAATCAAAATATAAATAAATAATTAAATTCAAATGTAAACAAAACATTATGAAAAATCGTTGAATACTCAAATAAATGGTGGTGGTTAGGTGGTGCTTTGGCAATGAGATACGAAGCGTTAGAACAAGATAGGTACTACTAATTAGTTGTGGTTCCTTTGATAATAACGAGGGGCGGCTTATCATAAATCGATGGTTGATTTCGAGGAAACATTTGTTATTACTTCTTGTCACATTGTGAGTGGGTTTTGAGATAAGATGACTGATTACAAAGGATTATGTCCAATGAAATTGTTTGCGATTTTTACTAATGTTATTTGAACTTTATTAATATTTTTGAGGTATCTCTGGTGATCGTGCATTTTTAAATCTATTAAGTTTTGGTTGAGGATGTTCGAAATATATTTTGAAAGATGGTGCATTTATTAAATATTTTTTTTCTGGGATCGTAGAATATTGTTCTCAGCGATCGCCGATTTTTAATAATATTTTTCTCAGCGATCGTGAAGTTTTAACAATATTTTTCACTGCGATCGTTAATTTTTTATAATATTTTTCAGACGTCTTGGATTTTTTAAACTTTTTTTCAGCGAATCTTGGATTTTTAAAAATATTTTTAAGGATGGTGAATTTTTTTTTAAATATTTTTTAGGGATTGTGGAGTTTGAAAATATGTTTAAGGGATTTTTAAAAATATTTTTTTTTTCGAAATTTGTTTTTTAAAATATTTTAAAAAATACTCGATAAAAAACAAATTTCGAAAAAAAAATATTTTTAAAAATCCCTTAAACATATTTTCAAACTCCACAATCCCTAAAAAATATTTAAAAAAAAAATTCACCATCCTTAAAAATATTTTTAAAAATCCAAGATTCTTAAAAAAGTATTTTTAAAAATCGAGGATTCCTAACAAATATTTTTAAAAATCGAGGATTCCTAACAAATATTTTTAAAAATCAAAGATCCCAAAAAAAATTATTTTTAAAAATCCAAGAACCCAAAAAAATATTTTTAATAATCCACGATCCCTAAAAATATTTTTAAATACCCACGATCCCTAAAAAATATTTTTAAAAATCCACGATCCCTAAAAAATCCCTGAAAAAAACCACGATCCTTGAAAAAATAATTTTTTAAAAATCCTCTATCATTGAAAAAATATTTTTAAAAATTTACAATCTTTGAAAAAATATTTTTAAAAATCCACGATCATTGAAAAAAAATATTTTTAAAAATCCACAATCACTAAAAACTATTTTAAAAATTCCACTATCATTGAAAAATTATTTTAGAAATCCACTATTATTGAAAAAATATTTTTAATAGTCCACTATCATTGAAAAACTATTTTAGAAATCCACTATTATTAAAAAAATATTTTTAAAAATCCACGATCATTGAAAAAATATTTTTAAAAATAAACGATCATTGAAAAATTATTTTTAAAAATCTACGATCATTGAAAATATATTTTTAAAAATCCACTATAATTGAAAAAAATATTTTTAAAAATCCACTATCATTGAAAAATCTTTTTAATAATCCACTGTCATTGAAAAAATATTTTTAAAAATTCACGATCATTGAAAAACTATTTTAGAAATCCACTATTATTGAAAAATATTTTTAATAATCCACTATCATTGAAAAACTATTTTAGAAATCCACTATTATTGAAAAAATATTTTTAATAATCCACTATCATTGAAAAACTATTTTAGAAATCCACTATTATTGAAAAAATATTTTTAAAAATCCACTGTCATGAAAAAATATTTTTAAAAATGCACGATCAATGAAAAAAATTTTAAAAATCCACGATCATTGAAAAAATGTTTTTAAAAATGTACGTTAATGGCAAAAAATATTTTTGAAAATTTACGATGATTGAAAAAATATTTTTAAAAATCCAAGATCATTAAAAAATATTTATAAAAATCCACAACCCCAAAGAAATATTTTTGAAAATCCACGATCATTGAAAAAACATTTTTGAAAATTCACGATCATTGAAAAAACATTTTTAAAAAATCCACTATCATTGAAATAATATTTTTAAAAATCTACGATCAAGAAAAAGTATTTTTAAAAATCTACGATCAAGAAAAAGTATTTTTAAAAATCCACGATCATTAAAAAAATATTTTTAAAAATCCACGATCATTAAAAAAATATTTTTAAAAATCCACGATCATTGAAAAAATATTTTTCAAAATCCACGATCATTGAAAAATATTTTTAAAAATTCACTATCATTCAAATTTGTTTTTTTTTTAAATCCACGATCATTCAAAAAACATTTTTTTAAATCCACGATCATGAAAAAATATTTTTAAAAATCCACGATTATTGAAATTTTTTTTCAAAATCCACGATTATTGAAAAAATATTTTTCAAAATCCACGATCATTGAAAAATATTTTTTAAAAATCAACGATCATTGTAAAAATATTTTTAAAAATCCACGATCATTGAAAAATGTTTAAAAATCCACGATTATTGAAAAAAATATTTTTAAAAATCCAATATCATTGAAAAAAATATTCTTAAAAATCCACGATCATTGAAAAAAATATTTTTAAAAATCCACGATCATTGAAAATACTATTTTTAAAAATCTACGATCATTGAAAAATATTTTTTAAAAATCCAGGATCATTGAAATTTTTTTTTTAAAAATCCACGATCATTGAAAATTTTTTTTTAAAAAATCCACGATCATGGAAAAAATATGTTTAAAATCCACTATCATTGAAAAAATATTTTTAAAATCCACGATAATTGAAAAAATATTTTTTAAAAATCTACAATCATTAAAAAAAAAATTATAAATCCACGATCATTGAAAAAATATTTTTAAAAATCTACAATCATTAAAAAAATATTTTTAAAAATCCACGATCATTGAAAAATATTTTTAAAAATCCACGATCATTGAAATTTTTTTTAAAAATCCACGATCATTGAAAAATTATTTTTAAAAATCCACGATCATGGAAAAAATATTTTAAAAAATCCACGATCATTAAAATATTTTTTTTAAAAATCCACGATCATTGAAAAAATATTTTTAAAAATCCACGATCATGGAAAAAATATTTTTAGAAATCCACGATAATTGAAAACATATTTTTAAAAATCCACTATCATTGAAAAAATTTTTTTAAAATCCACCATCATTGAAAAAATATTTTTAAAAATCCACTATCATTGAAAAAATATATTTAAAAATCCACTGTCATTGAAAAAATAATTTTAAAAATTACGATCATTGAAAAAATATTTTTAAAAATCCACGATCTTTGAAAAAATATTCTTAAAAATCCACGATTATTGAAAAAAATATTTTTAAAAATCCACGATCATTGAAAAAATATTTTTAAAAATCAACGATCATTGAAAAAACATTTTTAAAAATCCACGATCATTGAAAAAATGTTTTTAAAAATCCACGATCATTGAAAAATTATCTTTAAAAATCCACAATTGCTGAAAATAATGCTTTAAAAAATCCACGATCATTAAAAAAATATTTTTAAAAAACAACGATCATTAAAAAAATATTTTTTTAAGAATCCACGATAATTGAAAATATTTATATCAACGATCATTAAAAAAATATTTTTAAAAATCCACGATCAGTGAAAAATATTTAAAACATCACGATTTTTAAGAATTTTTTAGGGACTTGAACTGATGGTTGTGGATTTTAAAGAAAATTTTTTTTATGTTACCATTAGAGAAATAATTGTGAATTTTTAAGATACGTTTTTAGGGCAGAAAAATAAGCAATAAGCGTGGAATTTTAAGAATATTTTTTCAGGGACCATCAGTATTATAGGTGTGGATTTTTAAGAATATTTTTTCAGGGATCATCAAAGCACTAAGTGCGGATTTTTAAAAATATATATTTTTTGGATCATTATTGATTTTTACGAATATTTTTTCTGGGATTATTAGAGCTATAGGTGTGCATTTTTAAGACCTTTCCGATTTTTAGATTTTTTTTCAACAAAAAACATCGGCTAATGAATTAGTCAAAATTCGAGCTGCTCATCCCTATTGTTTTGCGAACATCCGTTCTCCGGAAAATAGTATTTTTCTTCCTTCCGTTATTTCGAACATATATATTGTTATTTTATTTTATTCTATTTTATTTTATACTACTTTATTTTATTTTATTTTGCAACGAAGTCCAGCTATATGACTAACAACTGGTCATTACAATAAATATTATTACTTGTCATCCCAACCTTCATCCAGTCATTAAAAAAATGCTGACCACCAATTAATAAAAATTTTCACTTTTTCCGTACCTGGTGTCTGGTCGAAAACGTGATTATTTACGAAAAGAAGAAATCAAAAGAACGTTTGGCCATCGTGTTTTTATTATTTGGAAAATTTTTGTAAAGTATTAAATTACCAAGGTCAAGAGAAAGTTGTTGTTCATTGAAGTTGTTTTTCAGTTTTAAGCTGACAATTGTATGTGACTTCTTAACAATTTTTAGAGGGTAAGACATTATAAAATGTGTGTATGTATGTTTGATGCATGGAAGTGAGTGAGTAGTCTTTCTTTTGGAGGAAAACTTATTGTGGTTAGTTTTGGTTTTTTTTGTAATTCTTTGTTGGAAAGTTGTGAAATTTGTGTGGCATCATCCAGGTGTGGAGTTGAAAAAAGATTAATATTTTCTTTATAGTTTGAACGAGTATTTGAAAGGCATTGAAGAGAAAGAAGTTCGTATGAAGGTCTATGCTTTGTAAAAAACAACCTCCATTGGAAGTTGATTTTTTTTGGTGATTGAGGTCTTTTATTTTGGATTATTATTAGAGCAGCCACATATGTGATTTGGGTTAAATGGTATCTGATATTTTATCTGTATCATCTTTAAGCAAGTTTACCCAACTTTAAACAAATGGTCCTTCGAGCTACATACTAAAATATGTAGTTTTAATTGAGTTCGCAAAGAGTCAAGCAGTATCTACAAGCAGACTCTGAAATATTCCTTTCTAAGGAGAAGTGGCCATTCGAGTTAGATATTAAAATACCCTTTTATGAAGAGGCCTATGGGCCATTAAAATTAAACACCTAGCAAAAAGTGATTTCTTCCCAAAGGCCCCTTTTAATAAAGTGGTCGTTCGAGCTACATTTATACTGTTGTACCACTGTCTTCCCTATTGCAAAAACTGAAAATATAAATTCAAAATTTACACACATGACGAAACAAACACTCATAACCGATTGAAAATCAAAACATTGAAGAAAACCAACAAAGTTTGTCCCCCAAAATATTGTGTGCAGAAATAGTATATTATATAATATTCACAAGTTAACACTCATAGACATTTCAATACAAAATTGAACTTCGAAATCTCCCTCAACATGCTGAACAAAAAAAAAAAAAAAAACCGGTTTTGCAAAAAGCCCCATCAGCAGAAAAACAAACTAACAATCTAGTCCATTCCGGCTATAGATCAATCGTTGGCAGCAGCAATATAGCTGTTGGCTGTTTGACCGCTTACTCTTAGCATAATTTTTAAAACTTTGTTTTAAATAATAAAAAAGCACCTAGTTTTGTTTTTTACGTGTGATGTGTTAAAGCGCCGGCGACCTGTATTCGTTATGTTGGCGAGCGATCTCATAGATAAATGTTTTGGAAGATTTCAGACTCACACTTCTGCTGCATAAAATCTTTTGAACATGCGAATAAAAAATAAAACTATGAAAAGACGACATAATAAAATCAACTCAATATAAATTCAAAGAAACAAACGAAAATAAATTGAAATTTGCATTCAAATAAATATTTCAACATTTTGTGATGAGGATGCCCGGAGGTAGGAGGAGGGCATTAAATTGCGAAATAGCCCAAATTAGGCCATCGTCATCATCACATCAAAAGAAAGTGAAAACTAATGATGATGATTAACGTTATGAAGTGTTTGTGTTTTAGCTATTTGAATAAAAATAGATGTCTGCAAAAAAAAAAAAAAAAAAAAAAACACCAAAAGTGGAATATTGTACACAGGTATTAAAGCCACAGCAAGGAGGAGCCGATAAGGGAAATTTTTAGGTAAGCTAATATAAGAATTAGTCGCTTCTTTATCCTATCGGAGCATGGGCCTTTCCTCAAGATATTTTTTTTATAATAATTATAATTATTCCACGAGCATCCCACACGGGACAAGGGAGACTTCTCTCATATCAATGGGTGCATCGCGATCCATAATAGCTCAGTGATATGGGACCTACTGTTTATCGCCGAGTCCGAACTGAGGGATATTTTGCCACCGTTGAACATTTGATGTTTGCTGGCCGGGGAATAGAATCCACGACCTTTAGCGTGCAAGGCGGGTGTTGCATACCATTGCACCTCGGTGGCACCTAACTTTTTTCATAGTTGACAAAATATCTTCAAAACACCTACACTTGCTTCAGAAATGGTTCCTAAAATAGTTTTTAACCACCCTTGCCTGTTTCAGAGAAGGTCCCTAAAATAGTTTTAAAACTTTCGCTTGCTTCAGACACAGCCTGTATAAAAAAGAAATCCCTAATTTTAAAAATAAATTAATTGTCATAGGTAGCAAATGATGTTGTTAATGTTCCCAGTCTGATTTATGTCGGCTAGGTATCATAAACAGTGGGCCTAATTATTCAATTGAGAAACCCATTCACTTGGGCCACAAATTTATAGAGACTACCTGCAGTAAAAATATGGAACTGATCTAATAATGGTGCTAGGACGTATGAAAGAATGATCGGAATTGTTGGTACATTTTCTTGCCCATCTTGCAGGAAGTACTGGCGTCCCTTAGCAAAACATATACATATATAGGGTGATTATGAACGTAAACTCCCCGTTAGTTTTGTCTTTCTGCCGTTTCAGCTTAAAGGAGAAAGGGAGAAAACTCACGGGGAGTTGACATTCATAATAGGCTGAATAATATTTTAGTCACGATCGCAACGACTAACTTTTGTGGAGGAGGTACCTGAAGGAAGGTTCACATTGTTTATCTTATTAATATTATTGGGATATATAGTATTCCCTACCCTCCGCCCGCAATTAATCAATTTCATATCCACTGTAAAACATTTTGTTGTTATTCAAATACTTGAATACAACAAAATATGGACTCGAGCTGAAATAAACACAAAGATGTAAAATTCTGCAGTCCAACAATAAAATACGCCAACAACAATTGGGACATAATATTACGAAGTGCAAAGTTCGGACTAAATCGATTGATAGATAGGGCTAAATCAAAAACCAAACTGTCTAAAATTGCCGTCATTCGAAGAAAGTTGTCTCCTTCGAGAGAGGAAATCCGCATACGAAAAACCCAGGACGACAGGGGAAATTCGGAATAAGGGCAGGGAGATCCGTAGACTTTTTAATAGAGTTAAACGTAAAAAAAAGCAGTTGTATTCTGGGACAACTACCAAAACTGAAGGAATACAATAAAATTACAAGGAACGCCAAACGAAACTCCTGGAAGGTATTCTGCGAACAGATGGATAGCGTTAAAGGACGGAAACAACAGAAGAAACTCTAGGCCTTTTGATGAAAACGCACTTCCCGTCAAACACCACAGCTAGCACCGAGGCATCGACTGAGTGGGGTTAGTCATCAAAAGATGCACCTAAAATCGACAGCTCGATGGTCAAACAACCATCACGAGCTTTTCACCATGCAAAGCAGCTGGTCCAGACCAGATATTCTCGGCCCTACTACGGAGGGATGTGGACCTTATTGCGTCCAAACTGATCGGCATCTTCAACGCATGTTTAAAATTTGCTTACACCCCGCTAGCCTGGTAAGAAGCAAGGGTAGCTTTTATCACTAAACCTGGCAAGGCAAGACAATGGAAAATAATGATAAAGAGTAGAATACCTAACGATATGCTTAAATACAAACAACACACATACGTTAAAGGCAGATCAGTGGAAACCGCTTTACACGATATCAATGCTGTATGCATTGATATCGAGGGCGCTTTCAACAACGTCAACACCGAGACGCTGATCCACTCTTTAGACGAGTTTCAGGTAGACAGGAGCCAAAGGAACTGGATTAACCATATGCTAAGTAATAGATGGATAAGCTGCGGGCCCATGCGGGCTATATGAGGTCAAAATAAGAGACAAAGTCAGACAAGGGATACTATCACCTCTTTTGTGGGTTACTACCATAAACCGTCTCTTAAGGACCTTATGCGAAGAAGGATTTGACCCAGTCTCCCAGCAAAAATACTCATTACAAATTGGCCTACTTTCCCATTATTTTAACACGGGCATGTCATAGGGGGTAAGTACTTACTTTTTGGCCACTAAAAAGTAGAAAAATAAGTAGTTACTCCCTGGTTACTTCAAGTCGTAACTACTTATTTAAGTACTTATTTATTTACTTTTTAGTGCCAAAAAATAAGTACTTACTCCCTATGACATGCCCGTGTTAAAATAATGAGAAAGTAGGCCAATTTGTAATGAGTATTTTTGCTGGGCTGTTACGCAGACAACGTTATAATAATTCTAAGGGGAAAGAATCCAAACATACTTCGCAGAAGAGCAGAAACGGCTCTCAAAATTTCATACAACTGGGCTAGGCCGTGAGGTCTGAACTTTAAGCCGGAAAACAATTGGATTCTTCAGGCGGAAATCCGAGCGATAACAGAGTTTCTGAACTGGTTTGACACTCACACAAAGCCAACCAATGCAAACATCCTTACGGACAGCAACCAAGACAGTGAATTCTAGAACTGTATTGGAATGTATACCGTCTATGAACAACTACTCCCAACATGGCACTGTAAACAAGCCAGGGAGCAACCTACAGTGAGCCTAGATAACGCCGAACCCTTAAAAGCGACGCGTATAGAACTAAAGGCATGGGCAAAAGATGCACATATATCCCTCTGGAGTAGAGAAGAAAAGGGAAAAACACAAAAATCTTATGGGGGAACCCAGATGAGGACAAAACAAAGGGACTGACTACCTTAACTAAGTAAAAAAATACATCAGTAGACTGACGGGCATCCTTACAGGATACCTGGGGCTACAAGCGCACCTGCACAAAATAGGTTGTGCCGAAAACAGTGAATGCAGAGCATGCGAAGAGGACGACGAAACGTTGAAACACTACCACTGTCATTGCCAGGCCTTCACAAACCCGAGAACCCAGCTGCTAGGGAGCGACATAATACAAGGAATCGACCAAATCAGGACAATGGAGCTTAAAACAATTAAGACTATGTTAATATGACAGAAATCCTAACGTCAATAAAAAATCAGGATTTTAACTAATAAATTCATATACTTAATTATACAACCTCATGCTGACCCCAAATTAGAGCTCACAACAGACCTCCTCCAGTATTGCCCCTCTTTTCAACCTAACCTAACTTCTCCAGCTAAAATTATGGGGTTTGTACTTTCGCAACAAAAAGAAACCTAATAATTCCATATTAGCTCAGAGTATTTCATGGTGGAGGGTATAAAAAGTTCGGACCGGCCGAATTTAACTCTTTTTAACTTGTTATATTTGACCACAGTCGAAAAACTATTATACTAATTTATTATTACTATATTACTAATTTAAAATTCTGCGTGAATTTTCACAATTATAAGATTTTCTCTAGTCCCATATCGATGAGACTCACCGTTTTCAAGAAAAAACGTGAAAAGCTAAGAAAAAACTTAAAAATGTGACCTGAACTTCTATATCTCAAAAATGGTAAAACCTAGGAAGAAATCATAAGGGTCAACCCTCTAGAGAAGTTTCACAGCTACAACATTTTCCTTAGCCCCACTTCGATAGGACTTGCGGTTTCCAAGCAAAATCGCGACAACCTGAAATAAACCTAAAAATGTGAACTTTGACCGCAATTTATTTAAAACTCCCTCCAGCGATTTTTTTTTGTTTTTTTTTGGGATTTTACTCATCTGTGAACATTGCTGTTTCAGAATCCGCAAAAACGTGCTAGGTCTAAGCGGTTTTATTTAAAGTTAGTTAAGGCTCATGTACGGTGCGCCTTAATTGTTTTATAAGGAGGCGATACAGTAAGTTCATTGCCCCAATTTGAACTTCAATACCTCAGAAATGGTGAAACCTACGAAATTATCATAAAGGTCAATCTTGTAGAGAATTTTCACAGCAACACAATTTTTTCTAATTCCATGTCGATAGGACTTGTGGTTTCCAAGCAGAATCGTGAAAACATAAAAAACCCTAAAATTTTATTTAAAAGGCGCTTCGGCGATTTTTTCTTGATTTTAGATTTTTCTCATCTATGAACATTGTAGTTTCAGAATCCGCATGAACTTCCCAGGTGTAAGATACTTTCATTTAAAGTTGATTCAAGATCACCGTGCATATTTTACACTTCCATGTTTATATTGCTCGTTTCGGGACCAATATTTTCAAATTGCTACACTTCTAAATATTTAGTTTTTTAGGATTTTGAATTGGTTTTGAATGATAAACTTGAATATTCTTTCTAATTTCCTATAAATAATTCGTCGTTAGCAGTATTTCCATAGAAAAGAGTTTTTAATAAATTTGTGAGAATCAAATTTTCTCCAAAATTATTATACCCTCAGCATTTATGCTAACGATGGTATATAGGTACACTTTTATACGGGCAAAATGTGTGAAATAATGGTTTTAGACCCCAAGTATGTTTGGACGAACTGTGTTTCAGACAATTTGGAGTCGATTTAGTAATGTCTGTCCGTCTGTCTGTCTGGCTGGATGGAGCGCACGATAACTCTCGAACGGATCAACCGATTTGGACCAAAAGTTGGCTATCGCAATATTTTGTCCAAACTTAGTTTAAGTTCGAAGATGGGTTATATCGGTCCACTCTTTCCGGTACCTCCCCCACAAAAGTTCGAAAATGTTCGTGAAATTTGTGCGCACGATAACTCTTGAAGGGAATAACCGACTTGGTCCATACTTTGCACATCGTGATATTTCTGGGGCAAGTCCATACTTCCTGAGAAAATAGCCTGAAAGGTACCAAAAAAACCCCCATGACACTGTGTGTAGTGGTTGGAGCGCAAGATAACTGTCGAACGGATCTGCCGATTCGGTACAAAATGTGGCCTTGGTAATATTTTGTGCAAACTTAGTTTTAGTTCGAAGATAAGCCATATCGGTCCAATCCTTCAAGTACCTCCCCTACTAAAGTTCAGAAGTGTTCGGAAAAATTGTGCGCACGATAACTCTTGAAGGGAGTGAACGATTTGGTCCATACTTTAATATATCTACCAGATATACATGAGGTTCGAATATAGACTATATTTTTTCCACTCCTTTGGGTACCTCTCACACAAAATTTCGGATAAGTTCACTTTATGACCTGCTCTCGAATCACTTTGATTTTTGTTGAAGCAACTTGCATTCGCTGCCTCAATTACGATAGTAAAAGTTTTTTCAGGGGCTAGCCCAACTTCTTGAGAAAACAGCCCGAAAGTTGTAAAAAACACCTATGGCGCCATATGTAGTGACAGGAGAGCTCGAACTGAATACTGCGTTCGTCCACACTTTGGATTTTGTAATATTTCTTCGAATATTAGATGAATTTCGAAGGTGGTGCTTATAGGTCCACTCCTTCCGGTACATCGCCCACAATAGTTCCAAAATATTCGCTAACATTTATGCGCGATATTTCATAGACGTAGAAACCGATTTGGTCCAAACTTTGGATCTGTAAATATTGCACGGTGCGCCTTAACTAATTTTAAATGGAAGGTGCTTACACCTGGGAAGTTTCTGCAGATTCTGAAACTACAATGTTCAAAAAAAATCGCCGGAGGGATTTTCAAGAAATCGCGATTTAAGTTCACATTTTTAGGGGTTCTTTAGGTTTTCACAATTTTGCTTGCAAACCGCGAGTCCTACGTAAATGGGCCTAAAGAAACTATTGTAGCTGTGAAAATTCTCCACAAGATTGACCTTTATGATATTTTCGTAAAATTCACCGTTTTTGAGATATAGAAGTTCAAATTGGGACAATTCAAATTGGGACAAGTCTCCTTATAAAACAATGTTATGACTGTAATTTCCCATCTTAAACGTATATATCTCAAAAATGGTACAACCTAAGAAAAAATAAATCAGCCAATCTTGTAGAGAATTTTCACAGCTACAAAATTATTTTAAGTCCCATTTTGACATGACTTGCGGGTTTCAAGCAAAATCTTGAAGACTTAAGATAAAAACCTAAAAATTTGAACTGAACCTCTATATCTCAAAAATGGAAAACCTACGAAAACACCTAAAGGTCAGTCTTGTAGAGAATTTTCACAGCTACAACATTTTCTTCAGTCCCATTCCGATAGGACTTGCGGCTTCCAAGCAAAATCGTAAAAACATAAAAAACACCTAAAAATGTGCATTTTGACCGCGATTTATTTAAAAATCCCTTCAGCAATTTTTTCTAGTTTTGGGATTTTTCTCATCTATGAACATTGCTGTTTCAGAATTTACAAAAACGTCCCGTGTGTAAGGGTTTTTCATTAAAAGTTAGTTAAGGCGCACCCTTCATGATATTGTTTTATAAAGGGGCGATGCAGACAACGCATTGTCTCAATTTGAACTTCTATATCTCAAAAACGGTGCAACCTACGAAAATACCAGAAAGGTCAATCTTGTGGAGAATTTTCACAGCTACAACATTTTCTTTAGGTCCATTTACATAGGACTCGCGGTTTCCAAGCAAAATCGTGAAAACCTAAAGAACCCCTAAAAATGTGAATCTGCAAAAACTTCCCACGTGTAAGCACCTTCGATTTAAATTTGGTTAAGGCTTAAACTTAGTTTATGCTCAAATTTCGGTCCTATCTGTTCAATCCTTAGTGTACCACCCACTCAAATGTTCACCATTTTTGTGTGGTTAAGGATCTGTTCGAGGATTCTTTGGAAATTTTTACCGAAAGTTTTCCTAGTAGCCCTGTTTAAAGCGATATTATGTTTTTCGTAGGCTAGTGTGGTAAAACAGCCCTATCTATCGACATCCCCCCCCCCCCCCCCTATATATATAAGTTTTTTTTTTTTTTTTTTTGGGAAAAAAGGTATTTCAATCCACACAGGCTGAGGGTATATCTCTGTCGACAAAGCCGACTGATACTTTTTTACTTGTTTATACATATTTTCAATACTATGTTTTGATCTCTGAATATGCTTCCTTCAACAATATTCTCACTCTGCGATTTGGCAATTTTTGAACAAGGTTTAACTTGTTGCTAATATACCACGCCCCCTTTTTCCAATTATAAAAATCAACCGCGTTCACTTTTTATTTATACTTTTTCAAAACTTATATCACTTTATTTACTTACTTTTTGATTTTGTTATAAAGTATAATCCACATAAAATGATGGCTGCCGTTGGTAGGCATATCAGCAGTATTGATATATAATCCATGTCGTATATATAATCCATTAATAAATCCATTTTGTAGAAGGGTTGGTAATGTTGTTGTTGTTCAGAAGAAGTAAAAATAATCCAAAAAAACGTTTCTTGTTCAAGTTGCTTTTTGTTGAATGTTTGGACGGATAGGTAGATGATATTTTGTTAAATTTGCACTTTTCTTGCGTAGAGGAAATTTTTAAACTTTTTCACAGAGTATAAAATTAATTTTTCCGTTTTTTATTGAAAACTTTTTGTACCGTTTCTATTGAAATGTTCTTTTAAACTAAACGTTGAAGGCTTTCTTCTTGTAGTTCACTTTGTATTTATTTTTTTATTTCAAACAAAAGTTAGGACAATGAAAGGAAAACTGGATACCAACACACTGCAGGAGTTTTGCTGTTTTCTATTCACTTGCTCTCTCTCTCTTTCTTTCTCTGTCTATCTGGGGTTATGGTAATGAGAATGTAGTAGAGAGTAGTCCTTTTTAAAATTTGTACAGCTGCATTTGTTGTTGTCGAAGGTTTTTTGTTTTGTTTTGTTGTTCGACAGGATACTTAAGGAATTGTTGCTGTTGTTGTTGTAAATGTATTTGGTTGTCTGAGTGCCAACCAAAATTTAAACAAAACACTTTAAGCTGTTGCCAACAAACCAAAAAATGGGGCTTCCTTTTTTGAATTCTCTTTTTTTTTTGGTGAGAGTTAGTGATGAGAGGGAGAGTAGTAGAGGAACTTTGGAAAAAAACAATTTTGTACAGTTCAATATCCTTTAAATCAAATGTGTTATCCTGGGCCGTTGCGAGTGGTCGCTTCTTTTTCGTTTTGCGTTTTTGTTGTCCGTTTTTTTGTTATCCGTTTTTTGCTTCTATTCTTTCGTCTTGTGTTGTCTGTTATTATTCCAAAGATATTTGGTGTTTGCTTGTTGGATTTTCAAAGGTCTTTGATTTTCGCTTAATAAGTTCTGCTTTAATTCCTTGTTGCTGTTGTTCTTGTTGTTGTTGTGGTAAATATCTCATTGTATCGTTATGGGAAAATCTACTTTTTTTAGTGCATAGAAATAAAGCCATATTCTCTTGGGAAATCCAAAAAAACACTTTGTAAAATTGTTCGAGGGGGGGTTTGCGATTTCAACCACTTGCCGGTCAATTGGTTGGCCTTTTGAAGGAAAACAGTTTGTTGAAATTGTTGTTGTATTTGTAATTATTTGCAAAATTTGGTCAACTTTGTAAAGACATGTTGATTGACAATGTTTTGTCACTTGATTTTATTGTTGCTTCTATTTTTGTTGTTGTTGTTGTTGTTTTTAATTAATGATGCCTTGTTGTTTTCGTTCAAAACAAAATAAATATTACGTTTTTTATTTTTCTTAGTATTTTTTGTTTTTTGTTGTTATTTTTTTATTCCTGTTTTGCTACTGGCCTAGAGAAAGACAAATGTCAAAAAATATTATTTATATTGTCACAAATGTCGTGCCAAAAAATAACAAAAAATTGTTTGACACTCGCTGCTCTCTAGAAGGAAAGTGAAAATATATTTTTGAAACACACAACACACTCAGCTATACTACTGATAAATTGTTTATATTTTTTCAAAAAATATTTTAAATAATTTTTCTATTATTTTTTTTCGTATCTTTTTGCCAACCATAAAAATTGCTCATAAACAATAATTTCTTCTTCTTCTTGTTGTTTCAAAAAATAATTTCCCACATAAATTTTGGTTCACAGTGAAATCGTTTTGTTTTGTTATTTTTTGCTTTGTTGTTGTTGTTGTTGCTGTATTCCACCAACATAAACGATTTTCGTATAAACATTGATTTTAAATTAAATTTTGTTTTAATTAAATTTCATTTAAATTAAATGAAAAATCATTTAATTACTATTTTTTCATAAAAAAATCTCCACAGTTTGTTTTGTTGTTACTACAGTATTTCTGCGAAGCTCATACACGCGAAACGTTCAAAATTCAACTGATTTTGAAATCTTTTAACCAGCACGAGTATATCGCTCTGGGGAGCACATGAAAACAATAAAACGGCAAGCAAATCTCTGGTGCCAAGCTCTCACAGAGAGAGAAACCCCCCCTGCAAAACAATACACAATTTCTTCATGCGGTATTGCAAGCAAAGGCAGACAGCATGGTTTGCCAACTCTCAGGCCCACACAATAAGTTAACCCCAAAAGCAGCATAGAGAACAACAATCCCCCCATTCAAAAACTCAATACACCACACATTAAACTTCGAAAGCGTTTGAAAGCAACCGCACACAAAGCAGCAGCAGCAACAGCCACTCAGCCAGCCCAACCAGCACGTTGTTCGAATTTCGAACATAACATGGTGGGTTGGTTGCTTGGTTGCGCCCCCCTCTTCTAATCCCATCTCATCATCATCTCCATTAGCGAGCGGCCACACCACTAGTCTTCATTGTTTATTCATTCATGACATTTACCTTCCTCCCCAAGAAAACCAACAAATTTCTCATTCACTCTCTTTGGTGCTCAGTGGGACTCTTTCCCTCTCCTCTAGAAATATATCAAAAGGTGAGGAGTGCGTTTTTCTTGTTTATTATGTAAAATTGCTTTGGTTTGTTTTCTTTTTTGTTTTGGCGACCCCAAAACACACCAGTGGTGTGCAGCCACTGGCTAGCGCCGTCTACTAGATGCGATTGAGTAATGTCACATTTTGAATTAATAGAAAGAAAAAACGCCAAAGGGCAAATTTTGTGGGTGGATTTTGGACAGTAGTGGCATACATAAAAATGATTTAAGCAATAAGACAATTTATTAAGCAATCTCAAGTGTGGAGACTACCCCACAGTGGGATAGAACACTTGAAAATCATCGCTTAAGAAACGCTGTGCAATAATTCAGTCTTCTGTTTTACTGTCCATCACCGATTTCAAACCAGAAATGGAGGAAATTTGCTACCTATTTGGTTTTTCACCAGAAAAATATCGGTATAGGTCTATGTCTTCATATAGCCTCCATAGAACAATTACCCGATTAAAGTTACAGTGTTGCGGAGGAGGTACTTAAGGGAATGGACCGACATAGTCCATTATGGAAGTGGATCTTATTTCGGGAGTCATATATTTTCAATAGATATCGCCCCAACATGTCATTTCAGTGGGTCATCGTATAACCAGGAAGCAGGGATGTAAACATGACCAAAACGAACAATATTTTCAAAGGATCTTCGGCACAAATGTTAAACTTTTGTCAGGGAGGTACTCTAAGGAGATGATCAATATATGGCCCATTATAGAAATTAAACTAAATTTGGACAAAATATCAGGAGATCCAAAGTTTGGACCAAAGTGATTGCCCCGTTCAAGAGATGTCATGTATACAATTTTAGTGACGTTTTCTAAATATTGGGGGAAGTAGCGGAAGTTGTGGACCGGTATTGCCCATCTTCGAACTTAAACTAAGTTTGGACAAAATATTACGAAAGCCAAATTTTGTACCGAATCGGCAGATCCGTTCGAGAGTTTTCTTGCGTTCCAACCACAACACACGGTGTCGTAGGGAGCTCGCGATACCTCTCGAACGGATAAAACGATTTGGTCCAAAATTTGGCTTTAGTAATATTTGGACAAAACTTTGTTTAAGTTCGAAGATTGGTTATATCGGTCCACTCCTTCCGGTACCTCCCCACAAAAATTCGAAAATGTTCGGACAATTTGTGCGCACGATAACTCTTAAAGGGAGTAACCGATTTGGTCCATACATTGCACATCGTGAAATTTCTACCAGATTTAGATGAGGTTCCAATATGGACTCAATCGGTCAAGTCCTTTGGGTATCTCCCACACAAAAATTCGGATGAGTTGTGTTTAGGACCTGCTCTCGAATCGCTTTGATTTTTGTTGTAGCATTTTGTATTCGTTGCCCCAATTACGACGGTACAATTTATTTCAGGGGCAAGTCCATACTTCCTGAGAAAAAACCCCTATGGTACCATGTGTAGTGGCTGGTGCGCCCGATAACTCTCTAACGGATCAGTCGAATCGGTCCAACATTTGGACTACGAATTCCTTTGGTTTTTGTTCTAACAACTAGTATTCGCTTTCCCCATTACTCCCCTTCTGGACGGTCTGGCTTTTTATACAGACGGTTCCAAGATGGAGGAAGGTACCGGGGCTGGAGTCTACTGTGAAAGGCTATCTCTTGGGTACACCTACAGGCTAGACAGCAACTGTAGTGTCTTCCAGGCTGAAATCTTCGCGATTTGGAAGGCAGCGGAATTGATAAAAAGTTTGGATGCAGTAATCTTT
The DNA here is from genome assembly GCF_047663935.1 of Musca autumnalis. Taxonomy (NCBI): domain Eukaryota; kingdom Metazoa; phylum Arthropoda; class Insecta; order Diptera; family Muscidae; genus Musca; species Musca autumnalis. Next base: position 199,904,716 of record NW_027411866.1, on the reverse strand, counting down.
GAACCGGTGACTATCTTTGTGTATAGTCAAGCGGCTGTTAAAGCCATCAAATCCTGCAACATCAAATCCGATGTCGTCCTTAAGTGTAGATCAGCCTTGGGAACGCTAACTAACGGCTTTCGGCTATGCTGGGTACCAGGACACCGCGACTATCTGGGTAATGAAAGAGCAGATGAATTAGCTACACGAGGATCGCAGTCTACAGATCTAGCTATCGCTGACTCCATCATTTGTTATTTCTTCGTTCTCTGACGAAAGAGCCAGTGGCATAATGAACCTAAGTGCATTGTGGTCAGATCCATATGACCGTCTCTGTCAGTCAAAAGAACAAACTCTCTGTTGAACCTGAGTAAAGCTGAAGTTAGAGTAACGACGGCCCTGCTATATCAGGGCCTTTACCATCAAATGGGATGAGAATGTTACTGACTACTGCAGAGTCTGTGAGGATGAGGAAGAGTTGGAGACGATCGAGCACCTCCTGTGTCGTTGTCCAGCCCGGGATCGTAGACGACATAGGTAAGTAGGTGTTCACTTTCCACCGTGTCTAACTTTCTATTCAACTGTGAAACCTGCTGTGATCTACAACATCATCAAGATCTGAAGTGGCTGGGACAGCGCAACCTGAACGCGTAAATGACGTTTTAAATATTCACCTGTGACAATCTTATAACGCCACTCAGGAATCTAGCTATATTCAAGGAAGAAGTACTTAGTAAGCACACTTTATCTGAAGAAGATGAGCATGCAGTGTGACGGCATATACCTAGAGATCTTTGAATATCAGACTGTGGTCGTCAGGAATGAATCTATAGAAATTCAATAATGAAAAATCTCAAATAATCCCTGAAAGACCCCAGAATATGTTAGCTCAAATGTAATGATAGTCGCCGAAGCAACAAGCGTGAATATGGGTAAAAAGGTAGGCGTTGTATGGAGAACGATTGCAACACATTTTTGATGAGAGAGGTCTCCCGACATCCAAGTTCATCAGTTGCCAGCACCATGCGCTGGATCGTGTTGTCTTTGGATCTGAGCTTCATGGGTCCAATAAATTACCAACCAGGATTTCATGAGGAATTATGATTTCACCTTTAGCAATGGTAAAACTAAGATTAAGGAAGCAGGCGGATGTAGAGACGACATGAAATTTCTCTTCCACCTCACTCCTGTCGTTTGTAACTTAACTGGTCCCTTTGAAAAGTTTAACCAGAAAATCTGAAATGGTAAATTTAATACTCGAGCCATTCTAGCTCTTCTTGCTTTTATTCCAATGCCTGGATCCCGGAACAGGTTGCGTAAAATCTGGTCATTCAGTTCTTACTCTAGGACTGATCATTGGTTCAGTAGCCATTTTTTCCGTTCGGAAGATTTAAAAAAAAACTATCCGTAACTCTGAATGACTACCCAAAAGTCCTTCCAATCAGGTTTCAATATATGCTACACTCCACGTCAGTAGAATAGAACACCTAAAATTTTGTTAATGTTAGCTTCTTTATCCAAAAACGAATGAATCTACGTTTTTAATTTTGGAGGGATCTAAAGTCGATAATGTTCCGTATCAAACGCAGAAAAAGTAAAAAAGTGTGAGTCAGAGATACACCCTCAGCCAATGTGAAGTGAAACTTTCATCTACGGGCAAATCGAATGTCTCTTCAGAATTTTGTGGCCCTTTTTAAACATTTGAACTTGCCGACAAAAATGTGGATTAGGAATTAACTGCACTTAGACGCAAATGTTGAACTCCACCCCTTAGGGATGAGCGATATGGGTCATTTTAGAAGTTAAACTAAATTTTGACAAAATATTAGGAGAAAAAAGTTTGGACCAAATTGGTTGACCAATTCAAGTGATATCGTCCTAGCATTTTAGTGACATTTTATTGGGGGAGAAGTACCGGAAGTTGTGGTCCGGTATTGCCCCATGAAACTAAGTTTTGGATAAAATATGACGAAGACCAAATCGGTTGAACAGTTCGGGAGTTATCGTGGCATAGGGTTTGTACACCTTTCGGGCTGTTTTCCCAAGAAATATGGACTTGCCACTGAAATAACTTTTACCGTCTTAATGGAGGTAGCGAATGAAAATCGCTTCCAAAAAAAAAAAAAATCAAATTGATTCGAGAGCAGGTCTTAAAGTGAACTTATCCGAAATTTTGTGTGGAAGGTACCAGAAGGAGTAGACAAATATAGTCCATATTTGAACCTGATCTATGTCCGGTAGATATAATAGGATGTGCAGAGTAAGGCTTACATCGGTCACTCCCTTCAAGAGTTATCGTGCGCACAATTTTTCCGAACATTTTTGAACTTTTGTGAGGTAGGTACCTGAAGGAGTGGACCGACATGGTTTATCTTCGAACTTAAACTATGTTTGGAAAAAATATTACGAAGGCCAAATTTTGGACCGAATTGGCAGATCCGTTCGAGATTTATCTTGCGCTCCAACCACTACACACGATGTCATAGGGGTTTTTTCCACCTTTCAAGCTGTTTCCTCAGGAAATATGGACTTGCCCCTGATGAAACTTGTACCGTCGTATGGCGGACAGATAATACAAGTTGTTACAATAAAAATCAAAGCGATTCGAGAGCAGCTCCTAAACTGAACTTTTCCGAAATTTTGTGTGGAAGTTAGGAGTGGACAGATTGAGTCCATATTTGAACCCCATTTAAGTCTGGTAGAAAATTTCACGATGTACAAAGTATGGGCCAAATTGGTTACTCCCTTCAAGAGTTATCGTGCGCATAAATTTTCCGAACATTTTCGAACTTTTGTGGGGGAGGAGGAGGATTGTACCGATATAACCCATCTTCGAATTAAACTAAGTTTGGGCAAAATATTATGAAAGCCAAAATTTGAACCGAATCGGTTCATACGTTCCAGAGTTATCGTGCGCTCCAGCCAGACAGACGGACGGACATTACTCAATCGACTCCAAATTGTCTGAAAGACATTTCGTCCAAACATACTTGGGGTCTAAAACCATTATTTCGATGAAGCACATTTTGCCCGTATGAAAGTGTATATACCCTCGTTAGCATAAATGCTCGATAACGTTTAAGGACATGTTTCTTTTTTGCAGCAGGTTTTCTTCCTGGTCCCTATTGCGACCGTAATTTTTTTTCGGACAACTCAATATTTCCTGAGATAATTCTTTAAAAGTGTCAATACGAACCCTGCCGTCGCCACCTAAAATGACTGATGAACCCGAGAACTTGGTCACTTTAAGGACATGTTTCGGGTACTTTTAAAATTTTTTTAAAGCAGATTGTCCTCACGTTCCCTATTTTAGAGGTAAAATGTTTTGGGGGTAAATTATTTAATGTTTCTTGATATATTGATTTAAAAGTGTCAAAACAAACCCTGCGCCAACTAAAATGTGTGATGCGCACGATAACATGCTCAGTCTAAGGTCATGTCTTCACTTTGAAATTTTTACAGTGGATTGTCCTCACCGCTCCCATTACGACGTTAAATGTTCCAAATTTTGGGTCACTCCTTCTCCATACTTCTCTCGATATTCAGGATCAGTACTCCTATTACGATTTTTTGCACATTCATAAACTGAAGGTAGGAATTTTCCTAGAGTTAATGATGCCAAAACAGACTTCTTAAAGATGATCAGAAAATATGTTTATAGAAGACCAGTAACCCTTCTTATACCAATACAGATAGTCTTCTCATATATGTCCAGTAGGTTTTCTCGTAGAAGATTAATACAACTTCTCTCAAATACCAGTAAGAAATTTATGGAAGACGTGTTGGTCCATAAGTAGGATTTCTCAGGCGAATTTATCAAGGTCCTTCGTATGTGTCCAGTGGGTCCTTTTATAGACGACATTTGTATCTTCAAACAGTTTTTCTCACACACGAGTTGTAGGACTTTTATGGAAGACCAGTAAATCAAGCATATGTGGAATCTGAAACCATTATACCAAGGATTATATGCAATTACTTAGATTGCGCCTTGGAATTTCATATTATATTCTTTATTACTAGAGAAGGTTCAGGTAAAAGAATATTCAGCTCGATGTTTTACTTCGTTATTGTTGGTGTGATATTTATAAAAACACATTCAGCTCGATGTTTTACTTCGTTATTGTTAGTGTGATATATGAACAAATATTTCTGAGGTGACTTATTTTATGACGTACCTAGGTACACTTTCGGAAATAAATCGTCATAATCGTTTGATGCCTCTGATCAAATCATTAAATATAATCCCACGCTATTATTTTGATGACGAAATTAATAGATAAATCCAGATAAATTTAATCAAAACTGCCTGAATTAATAACAAAGTAACATAAATTATCAATTTAAATGCAACCTACATGACTATAAAAGCAAGAAAATTGAATTTGATTGATTCCAACGTAACACAATATTCTTATCGATATAATATTCTACAGCTTGTCGCAGTTATCATCTGTCATTGTATCTCGGTTTTGCTACCATAAACTGCCACAATGTGTCAAACAATGATACATGACACCAACTAATTTGCATGCTTCTGCTAATATATACTCTGATCTGCGAGTGATTCTTCAAAGCCCACACATTCTTTTTTTCGGTCTGTAGTATGATGACGTTGAGTGTAAATTTATCTTCAAAGATGTTTCATTTAAAAATAACCATTGCCTTGTGTGTAGCACTGCTTTGGCAATAAAAACGCACCCTCGCATCTTTATTAACAGATGTTTTATGACTTACAATGACACCAACCAACACCTCCTCTCCCCTCCACACCATCTCACTCTCTCTTCCACATGTAAATGAAATTGAGTAACCCCCAAAAACCAGCGACCAACCCACACATTTATTGCATATTTAGTAGCTCCATCAGACATATGCATATACGTAAGTATGTAGCTCTTAGTCACAACCACTCAAATGCCCCCATCGTCTACTTACGGAACAAATTAATGCTAATCATAGACTTGAATATAATAACGTAGCACAACAACAATAACCATATACTGTCTGGCAAATTTCCTTTGTTTATTTGCCACAAAAATTATCTATAATCCGAACGCAATTCCCGGGGAGGAAACAATGAGTAATTACTGGCTAAAGGAGTTAAGTGGATAATTTCGAATGCAGGGGGGAAAGGGGGACTATTGATAATTTTATTACATTCAATGTGAAACTGTTTCGAAATTTACATTTTCTTATTCATCATATTTCATTATTTAATATTTCGTCCCACACACTTACTGGGCCATCTGTTACAAAACACCTGTTTCATAAACCTAACTAAAAATTGATTTCCAATCCCATCGATCAGTAACTTGTCCTCGTAAGATTTGAACAAATTTTGGGTTCGATTCCAATTACAGCCCAGGAATGTTCACAATTCCTCGGAGTCTCAAATGGAGTCTCAATTTCCAAAAAATATTTTTTCAGGGACTATAAGATAGCGTGGATTTTTTAAGGAATATTTTTTCAGGGACTAAAGACAGAGGGATTTTTTAAGAATTTTTTTTTCAGGGACTATAAGGCAGCGTGGATTTTTTAAAGAATATTTTTTCAGCGACTATAAGACAGCGTGGATTTTTTAATGAATATTTTTTCAGGGACTATAAGACAGCGTGGATTTTTTAAAGAATATTTTTTCAGGGACTATAAGACAGCGTGGATTTTTTAAAGAATATTTTTTCAGGGACTATAAGACAGCGTGGATTTTTTAAAGAATATTTTTTCAGGGACTATAAGACAGCGTGGATTTTTTAAAGAATATTTTTCATGGTCTATAAGACAGCGTGGATTTTTTAAAGAACATTTTTTCAGGGACTATAAGACAGCGTGGATTTTTTAAAGAATATTTTTTCAGGGACTGTAAGACAGCGTGGATTTTTTAAAGAATATTTTTCAGGGTCTATAAAACAGCGTGGATTTATTAAAGAATATTTTTCAGGGTCTATAAGACAGCGTGGATTTTTTAAAGAATATTTTTCAGGGTCTATAAGACAGCGCGGATTTTTTAAAGAATATTTTTCAGGGTCTATAAGACAGCGTGGATTTTTTAAAGAATATTTTTCAGGTCTATAAGACAGCGTGGATTTTTTAAAGAATATTTTTTCAGGGACTATAAGACAGCGTGGATTTTTTAAAGAATATTTTTCAGGGTCTATAAGACAGCGTGGATTTTTTAAAGAATATTTTTCAGGGTCTATAAGACAGCGTGGATTTTTTAAAGAATATTTTTCAGGTCTATAAGACAGCGTGGATTTTTTAAAGAATATTTTTCAGGGTCTATAAGACAGCGTGGATTTTTTAAAGAATATTTTTCAGGTCTATAAGACAGCGTGGATTTTTTAAAGAATATTTTTCAGGTCTATAAGACAGCGTGTATTTTTTAAAGAATATTTTTCAGGGACTATAAGACAGCGTGGATTTTTTAAAGAATATTTTTTCAGGGACTATAAGACAGCGTGGATTTTTTAAAGAATATTTTTTCAGGGACTATAAGACAGCGTGGATTTTTTAAAGAATATTTTTCAGGGTCTATAAGACAGGGTGGATTTTTTAAAGAATATTTTTCAGGTCTATAAGACAGCGTGGATTTTTTAAAGAATATTTTTCAGGGTCTATAAGACAGGGTGGATTTTTTAAAGAATATTTTTCAGGTCTATAAGACAGCGTGGATTTTTTAAAGAATATTTTTCAGGTCTATAAGACAGCGTGGATTTTTTAAAGAATATTTTTCAGGGTCTATAAGACAGCGTGGATTTTTTAAAGAATATTTTTCAGGTCTATAAGACAGCGTGGATTTTTTAAAGAATATTTTTCAGGGTCTATAAGACAGCGTGGATTTTTTAAAGAATATTTTTCAGGGACTATAAGACAGCGTGGATTTTTTAAAGAATATTTTTTCAGGGTCTATAAGACAGCGTGGATTTTTTAAAGAATATTTTTCAGGGACTATAAGACAGCGTGGATTTTTTAAAGAATATTTTTTCAGGGTCTATAAGACAGGGTGGATTTTTTAAAGAATATTTTTCAGGTCTATAAGACAGCGTGGATTTTTTTAAGAATATTTTTTCAGGGACTATAAGACAGCGTGGATTTTTTAAAGAATATTTTTTCAGGGACTTTAAGGCAGCGTGAAGTTTCTAAGAATATTTTTTCGGGGACATAACCACAGCTATTGCAATATTCCCTTTGAACTGTTTTGCATTTACTTATTATTATTCAAAATTATAAATAAAATTCTTTATAAGAACCACCGAAAACTCTCGCATAAATTTTCTTCTTCAAATTTAGGTTAGCCACCTATTTTTGTCGCCTATTTTATATAACCAATGTGGGTAAGTGTGGCTTATTAATGTGCGTTTTTTTATTGATTAATAAAACTATCCGGCATTTCTACTTCTGCAGCTATGGAAAACAAATTTGTTGCCTATATATAAGGTTGTCAATCTAGTTCGATAATGGTATGGTGCGGAGAGAGGGAGGGACGGAGCTTCATTAGTATGTACAACAAAACAATTAGGCTTTTGTGGATATAAAACTAATTTCTATACAAAAACATAAGTAAAAAATTCCAATTCATTGTTGGCTGATGGGTTTCAGTATTGTAAAAGTTGTCACACAGACAATTTTCGTTTATTTGTTTTTTTTTTCAATTTTGCATTTAAATCACAGTTGACAATTGTCTTATTTGAAATTCAGTTCGCGTTTTACATGGAAGAAAACTTTTTGAGGAGGCATTGTTGTCATGTGTGTGAGTTAAATTAAAGTGTATGGTAAATTGGAGGAGTAAAGTAATGAAGGGAGAGAGAGAGTCATGTAGAATCTCCCATGTAATGTTCTAAAAAGGGAGTTATTTTACAAATTATGAAAGTGTGTATGAAGCCTCAATAATTCCATTTTTTGAGCTGCATTTTGCATTTAAATATTTTCTACAAATTCCCTTCACCCTAATGTCCACCATATCTAAAAAGAAATTGTTGTCAATCAATTGAATACATTTAATCAAAAATCTTTCCCATGTGATCAATTAGAATTTACATCTATGGTATTTTTTGTTTTATTTAGTTTTGTTACGACCACCGCTCCCTCCCACTAGACAAGGTAATCAAAAAGAATTTACCATGAATAGCATGAGAATGAGTAAAAAGACCAGCAAAAAACTAAATAAATAATGACGCGCCATCCATAAAAAAATAATAAAATCATTTGAGGGAAGGGCAATAGGGTAAGAGGGTGTATGGAAAGAAACCACCATAATGTATATTAACGAACAGTGGAATCTTAAAAATAGGCAATTTTTGTAATGCCCAAAGAACAAAAGAAATATGAGTTAAAATTGGACCCCCATTAATTAACTGCAGGCGTCCAGTATCGCAGAGGAAAATTGAATTTCTTTGTTAAGTTCCTAAAAACAACACACAATATGTATATGAAGTAAACTATTTTTAAAATCTAACAAAAAAGTATCAGTCAACAGTTTGACGACAGAGATATACCCTCCGCAGCCTTTTAAATATAGAAAGGAGACACATCCAATATGACCAACAAAAATATTTTATTCCTAACGTCTTTTAATGTATATATTTTAAGTTATGCGTTCTCTGTTATTTATAAACCAATCCAGGTTCTCCTTCGTGTATATGTTTAAATAATCCTCATTAATATTCCATGATTTTTAAATAGACATCATCGGAGAACAGACATTCATGAGTTATACACCAGTATATTTCGTCGAAATTTTCCATCCATCCATTGAATCCATTGAAATATAAAAAAAGTTCACGCACAAATCGATTTTAAAAATATTTTTTGGAAAAAAGTATGAAATGATAAAAAGTCTCAAAAATTATTTCCTATTGCACGAATGAATAAACTTAAGCCTACCAATAACTAAAGCAATGCTTATTCAATTCAAATATTGAAAACGGTCATGCACAAACAATTTTGAAAAAAATTTTTTTTTTTTGTTTTTTTATGATTCTCAGAATTACAGATTTAAGATTTTATGTAATATTATGCAGAAACTCATCATGCTATGATACAGGAATATGAGGTTGTAAAAATCATAACCCTAGTGTGTATACCACTGCTACACGGTGGCACTCGAATAAGAACCTCTACAAACTAAAAATTGAGAAACCTATTGGTACCAGAGGTCAATAGACATTACCAGTGGACCAGAAATTAATAGGTATTGAGGTTGAGCAGAAGTCAATAGACATGGACCAGAAGACATTAAACATTGACCAGAAGTCACTAAACATTTACCAGATGTCACTAAACATTGACCAGAGATCAATAAACAATGACAAGCGGTCAATAGACAATGACCAGAGGTCAGTAGACATTGAACTGAAGTCAATAGACATTGACCAGAGGTCAATAGACTTTCACAAGAGTACAATAGACAGAGTACAATAACCATTGAACAGAGGTCAAAAGGCACTGATCAGATGTCAATAGACATTGACCAGAGGTCAATAGACATTGAACAGAAGTCAAAAGAGATTGACTAGAGGTCAATTGGCATTGACCAGAGGTCAATAGGCATTGACCAGAGGTCAAAAGAGATTGACCAGAGGTCAATAGACATTGAACAGAGGTCAATAGGCATTGAATAGAGGTCAATAGGCATTGAATAGAGGTCAATAGGCATTGACCAAAGGTCAATAGGCATTGATCAGAGGTCAATAGGCATTGACCAGAGGTCAATAAATATTGAACATAGGTCAAAAGACATTGACCAGTAGTCGCTAAATATTGAGCAGAGGTTGCTAAACATTGACCATATGCTTATAGCCATTTATTAGGGGTCAATAGACATTGACCAGAGGTCAATAGACATTATTGACCAGTAGACAATAGGCATTGGCCAAAAGTCAATAGGCATTCACTAGAATTCAATAGACATTGACTAGAGGTCAACAGGAATTGACCAGAGGTCAACAGGAATTGACCAGAGGTCAAAAGAAATTGAACAGAGGTTAATTGGCATTGACCAGAGGTCAATAGGCATTGACCAGAGGTCAATAGGCATTGATCAGAGGTCAATAGGCATTGACCAGAGGTCAATAGGCATTGATCAGAGGTCAATAGGCATTGACCAGAGGTCAATAGGCATTGACCAGAGGCATTGTTCAGAGGTCAATAGGCATTGATCAGAGGTCAATAGGCATTGATCAGAGGTCAATAGGAATTGACCAGAGGTCAATAGGCATTGAACAGAAGTCAATAGACATTTACTAGAGGTCAATAAACATTGAACATAGGTCAAAAGACATTGACCAGTAGTCGCTAAATATTGAGCAGAGGTTGCTAAACATTGACCATATGCTTATAGCCATTTATTAGGGGTCAATAGACATTGACCAGAGGTCAATAGACATTATTGACCAGTAGACAATAGGCATTGGCCAAAAGTCAATAGGCATTCACTAGAATTCAATAGACATTGACTAGAGGTCATTAGACATTGACCAGAGGTCAATAGGCATTAAACAGAAGTTAATAGACATTTACTAGAGGTCAATAGACATTGACTACAGGTCAATAAACATTGAACATAGGTCAAAAGACATTGACCAGTGGTCGCTAAATATTGAGCAGAGATTGCTTAACATTGACCATATGTATATAGCCATTTATTTCAGGTCAATAGACTTTGACCAGAGGTCAATAGGCATTGACCAAAAGTCAATAGACATTGACCAGAGGTCAATAGACATTGACAAGAGACCAATAATAATGGACCAAAGGGCAATAATGATTGACCAGAGGTCAATAGGCATTGATCAGAGGTCAGTAGACATTGAACAGAAGTCAAAAGAGATTGACCAGAGGTCAATGGGCTTTAACCAGAGGTCAATAGGCATTGACTAGAGGTCAATAGGCATTGACTAGAGGTCAATAGGCATTGACTAGAGGTCAATAGGCATTGACTAGAGGTCAATAGGCATTGACTAGAGGTCAATAGGCATTGACTAGAGGTCAGTAGGCATTGACAAGTCAAAAGAGATTGACCAGAGGTCAATAGACATTGAACAGAAGTCAAAAGAGATTGACCAGAGATCAATGGGCATTGACTAGAGGTCAATAGGCATTGACTGGAGGTCAATATGCATTGAACAGAGGTCAATAGGCATTGAACAGAAGTCAATAGACATTTACTAGAGGTCAATAGACATTGACTACAGGTCAATAGACATTGACCAGATGTCAAAACGGATTGACCAGAGGTCAAAAGAAATTGACCAGAGGTCAACAGGAATTGACCAGAGGTCAATAGGAATTGACCAGAGGTCATTAGGCACTGACCAGAGGTCAATAGGCATTGACCAGAGGTCAATAGGAATTGACCAGAGGTCAATAGGCATTGAACAGAGGTCAATAGGCATTGAACAGAAGTCAATAGACATTTACTAGAGGTCAATAGACATTGACTACAGGTCAATAGACATTGACCAGATGTCAAAACGGATTGACCAGAGGTCAAAAGAAATTGACCAGAGGTCAACAGGAATTGACCAGAGGTCAATAGGAATTGACCAGAGGTCATTAGGCATTGACCAGAGGTCAATAAGCATTGACCAGAGGTCAATAGGAATTGACCAGAGGTCAACAGGAATTGACCAGAGGTCAATAGGAATTGACCAGAGGTCAATAGACATTTACTAGAGGTCAATAGACATTGACTACAGGCCAATAGACATTGACCATATGTCAAAACGGATTGACCAGAGGTCAAAAGAAATTGACCAGAGGTCAACAGGAATTGACCAGAGGTCAATAGGAATTGACCAGAGGTCATTAGGCACTGACCAGAGGTCAATAGGCATTGACCAGAGGTCAATAGGAATTGACCAGAGGTCAATAGGCATTGAACAGAGGTCAATAGGCATTGAACAGAAGTCAATAGACATTTACTAGAGGTCAATAGACATTGACTACAGGTCAATAGACATTGACCAGATGTCAAAACGGATTGACCAGAGGTCAAAAGAAATTGACCAGAGGTCAACAGGAATTGACCAGAGGTTAATTGGCATTGACCAGAGGTCAATAGGCATTGACCAGAGGTCAATAGGCATTGACCAGAGGTCAATAGGCATTGATCAGAGGTCAATAGGCATTGACCAGAGGTCAATAGGCATTGACCAGAGGTCAATAGGCATTGATCAGAGGTCATTAGGCATTGATCAGAGGTCAATAGGAATTGACCAGAGGTCAATAGGCATTGAACAGAAGTCAATAGACATTTACTAGAGGTCAATAGACATTGACTACGGGTCAATAGACATTGACCAGATGTCAATAGACATTGACCAGATGTCAAAACGGATTGACCAGAGGTCAAAAGAAATTGACCAGAGGTCAAGTGGCATTGACCAGAGTCAATAGTCATTGACTAGAGGTCTATATGCATTGACCAGAGGTCAATAGGCATTGATCAGAGGTCAATAGGCATTGACAAGAGCTCTATAGGCATTGACTAGAGGTTAAAAGGCATTGGCCAGAGGTCAGTGGGCATTGACCAGAGGTCAATAGGCATTGACCAGTAGACAGTAGACATTGCCCAAAAGTCAATAGGCATTCATTAGAATTCAATAGACATTGACTAGAGGTCAATAGACATTGACCAAAGGTCAATATGCATTGAACAGAAGTCAATGATCATTTACTAGAGGTCAATAGACATTGACTACAGGTCAATAAACATTGAACATAGGTCAAAAGACATTGACTAGTGGTCGCAGAGGTTGCTAAACATTGACCATATGTTTATAGCCATTTATTAGAGGTCAATAGACTTTGACCAGAGGTTAATAGACATTGACCAAAGGTCAATAGACATTGACCAGACGTCAATAGGCACTGGCCAGAGGTCAATAGACATTGACCAAAAGTCAATAGACATTGACCAGAAGTCAATAGACATTGACAAGAGACCAATAAAAATTGACCAAAGGGCAATAATGATTGACCAGAGGCAAATAAAGATTGGCCAGAGGTCAATGGACATTAATCACATGGACCAGAAATCAATAGATATTGAGGTTGGGGAGAAGTCAATAGACATTGACCAGAACGACAACGTGATTTCTGGCATAATGAACCCAAAGCTCAAAAAATCCTTCAGTGACCAACCGAAATGACTGTTTGTCCAAGGGAACGACATTCCAAATTAGGTCCAGTTCCAAGGTGGACCAAGTGCCTTCTTTTGCGCTTAAATCCAGTTCACGGCTACTTTCTCAGATCGTATGGACATTTTAAGGCAATACTTCTTGAGATATAGACCCCGAAATAACACAATCTTTAGGGTTTCTCCTTCATACATCTCTCACACTTAAGTTTTGACTAGTCCTAGTAACAATGCTACAATTTTTCCTGTGTAGACTGTGTTAATTGGGCACATCAGTGGAATAGTTAGACCCACTGTTTATGACACTACGATGTAAAGGCCTACAAATGTAAGCTGTAACCTTAAACAACTTCACCATCCCAAAAACTTCACCAACGCTCATGTCTGACTGTTGTCAAAGCTTTTTACTTTTTTTTTATAAATCCTTATGATCGTAACCCACTGTACTTTCTATTCAAATTAATGAATTGTTCTAACTGCAAATGAAATACAAGTAAAAATCCCGACAGTTCTTTCCAGTCCCTTTTTCACTTCCATATGTATACATTCATGGGTATGTATGAACCTAGGTGTATGATCATGTAAATACCTATATGTATATTATACATATGTACATATATTGTTATATGTACATAGGTATGTGAGGAAAACGTCAATTTCAAATAATTGCCAAATATTTATATTGTCAAACTTTATCAGATTACCGGCAGTCGTCGGTTATTTTGTTGCCAAGACAACTACAACCGACGACAGTCAATTTATTTTTGTTGATAACCCCTTTCACAAGACTTCCTAGTCGAACGTAAATCCACCTCCTCCACACACGCTTACACCCTACCTCAACAGCTAGTCAGCAATCATATGGTAATGACGATTTGATTGTCTGTAGACACCACACAAAGAAACTTAATAAAACAAAAACAAAGAAATATTGGACAGCAATCAATACCCCAACCAACACATAAGAAAAAACATTCTCCAATTTTTATACAAACTGCTGTTTGGAGGGAAAATGTTTTTTTATAAGTTTCTTTTATAAGTTTCTTTTGATCAAGTGAAATGAGTAAGAAAAAAAAGGCGCCAACTAAAAGCTTTATGTGTGAAAGCCACAACAATGAAGAGAATTCTTTATTAACATTTCTTTTGAAATACTCAGAGATTGTAGATAATACTCTTTAATTATTAAACTTTAACGGAAGAAGAATAAGAAATTGCAGATCTTGCAGATCACCACCAACAAGTGACCGTTAAAAAATGAAAGCTTTTTCTTATTCAATATGTGTTATAAAAAGCTTTTATTTCAAAATATTTCTTGTGGTTTGTGATGCCACATTATTTGCTAATATGTGGGGAATGACTAAATGTTATAAACGTGAATGCTTAAATTAATTTTAAATCATTTTAATGACTTACATGTTTTATCAAATTTGCAGACAAAGCTCAATAACGTTTTCACTCTTTATAAATTGACAATATATTTATGAATAAATTGCGAAATCAATTTGCGCAATGTTTTATAACTAAAATAATATTACAGCGCTTTGTTAAAAAAGGTGCTGAAATAAGTGAGTTGCAAAATACATATGTTTTTGCTTGCTTACAAAATACCGCTTTTGTCAAACCGATAATTGTTAATTGTTTATTATTGTTTGCATAACATTTTAATTGTCAAGAGTTTTTTGTAAGCTCAAAAAGGCCAATGGACTACGATATAAACAAGAAACGGCAGTCCTTTGACCTATAAATGTTTTCGAAATATTTCACTGTTATGTTTCATTGACGCTTGTTTGCTTCTACACCGTTTTCACATGTAATTCGAAACATTTTAGTTGTAATTCGTAACATTTTATTATACCCTCCACCATAATATGGAGGTATAATTAAATTTGTCATTCGGTAACACATCGAAATATTCATCGGAGACCCTATAAAGTATATATATTCTTGATAAGGGTAAAATTCTAAGTCGATATAACCATGTCCGTCTGTCTGTCCGTCCGTCTGCTGAAATCAAGATACAGCTCGCAATTTTAAGATAGAGCTTTGTAATTTGGTATAGAAGTTTCTATTACTACTAGGATGTTTGGTATTACAAATGGGCTATATCCGTCCACGTTTTGATATAGCCCCCATATAACGGTACCACCCGATTTTCGGTATTTTTAAGGTTTTAGCTTCATTATCTTACCGAAATTACTGAAATTTGGTACTTACTCTTCGTTGGGGGTATACAACTTTCCCCCAGACTTTTGTCGCTATAGGTCAACGCCTTCATATAGCCCCCATAGAATGGTACCTCCCGATTTTGGATATTTTGAAGGTTGTGGCCTCAATATTCCTCCGAAATTACTGAAATTTGATATTAAGTCTTCGCTGGGGGTATACAACTTACCCATAGAATTTTTTCGGTATAGGTCTACACCTTCATATAGCCCTCCGCATTTTCGGTATTTTGAAGGTTGTGGCCTTAATATTCCTCCGAATTGGCTAAAATTTGGTATTTCGTCTTCGCTGGGGGTAAAAAATTTTCCTCCAGTATTTTGTCGGTATAGATCCACGCCTTCATTTAGCCTCCATAGAACGGTACCTCCCGATTTTCGGTATTTGGTAGGTTGGGGCCTCAATATTCCTCCGAAATGGCTAAAATTTGTATTTAGTGTTCGCTGGGGGGTGTACAATTTTCCCCCAGAACTTTGTCAGTATAGGTCCTTGCCTTTATATAGCCCCCATAGAACCGTACCTCCCGGTAATTCTAAAGGTTGTGACGTCAATATCCCACCGAAATGACTAATTTTTGTTATATAGTCTTCCATGGGGTTATAAAATATTCCGGAAGAGAATTATCAATGTAGGACCGCGGGTTTCTATATCCCCCATAGATGTACATCTTGATTTTCGGTATTTTTTAGGCACATTATTTTACCGAAATATCGGAAGTTTGGTAATTAGTCTTCTTTGAGTCTAAAAACTTTCCGCAGAAATTTGTCGGTATAGATCGACGAAATTTTCTGAAACTTGGTAATTGGACTTCTTCATAAACGAAAGGCAACTAACTGTTCCATTTTACTTCAATATAACTCGTGGTGGAGGGTGTAACAAGTTCGAGCCGGCCGAACTTAACGCCGTTATTACTTGCTCGAGAATTCTATTTGTAATTCAAATTATTCCATTTGTAATTCGAATTATTTCATTTGAAGTTCGAATTATTCCATTTCTAATTCGAATTATTCCAGTTGTAATTCGAATTACTCCATTTGTAATTCTAATTATTTTTTTTTTTAAATTACAAATAAAATGATTCAAATTACAAATGAAATAATTCGAATTTTAAAAGAAATAATTCGAATTACAAATGGAATAATTCGAATTTCAAATGAAGTAATTCGAATTACAAATGAATTGTTACGAATTAAAAATAAAATTTGTTGGTCACCAAAAGCCGACAAAAACAACTACGCATTTCTGGTGACATGCCCTTTTTATACCCTCAGCGTTTATGCTAACGAGGGTATATACACTTTCATACGGGTAAAATGTGCCTCATCGAAATAATGCACGGTGCTCTTGAATCAAATTTAAATAGAAGGTGCTTACACCTGGGAAGTTTTTGCGGATTCTGGAACTACAATGTTCATAGATAAGAAAAATCAAAAAACAAAAAAATCGCCAGAGCGCTTTTTAATAAAATCGCGTTTCAAGTTGACATTTTTAGGGGTTGTTTAGGTTTTCACGATTTTGCTTAGAAACCGCAAGTCCTATAAAAATGAGACTGAAGAAAGTTTGGCCTGAAGTTTGGCCTTTGCGGTATTTTCGTAGGTTTTATCATTTTTGAGATATTGAAGTTCAAATTGGGACAATGCACTGACTGTATCGCCCCCTTATAAAACAATGTCATGAAGGGTGAGCCTTAACTAACTTTTAATGAAAACCGCTTACACAGGGGAAGTTTTTGTGAATTCTGAAACAGCAATGTTCATAGATGAGAAAAATCCAAAAACAAGAAAATATCGCTGTAGGGATTTTTAAATAAATCGCGGTCAAAATTCACATTTTTAGGTGTTTTTTAGGTTTTCACGATTTTGCTTGGAAACCGCAAGTCCAATCGAAATGGAGCTAAAGAAAATGTTGTAGCTGTGAAAATTCTCCACAGGATTGACGTTTATGATTTTCAGGCTGTACCATTTTTGAGATAAAGAAGCTCAGTTTACATTATTAGGTTTTTTTGTTAGGGTTTCGCGATTTTGCTTGAATACGGCAAGTCTTATCAGCATGGGACCTGAGAAAATCTTATAACTGTGAAAAATCTCTACAAGACTGGCTTATGTAATTTTTTATAGGTTGTACCATTTTTTTAGATATATAAGTTTATGTTGGGAAATTGCAGTCATGACATTGTTTTATAAGGAGACGATACAGAATTGAATTTGAATTGTCCCAATTTCAACTTCTATATCTCAAAAGTTGTAAAACCTACGAAAATATCATTAAGGTGAATCTTGCAGAGAATTTTGATAGCTACAACATTTTCTTTATTCCCATTTTGATAGGACTTACGATTTACAAGCAAAATTGCCAAAAACCTAAACAAACCCTAAAAATGTCAACATGAATCGCGATTTATTTAAAAAGCGCTCCGGTGATTTTTTTTGTTTTTTGATTTTTCTCATCTATGAACATTGTAGTTTCAGAATCCGCAAAAACTTCCCAGGTGAAAGCACCTTCCATTTAAATTTGATTCAAGAGCACCATGAATGGTTTTAGACCCCATGTTTGGACGAAATGTGTTTCAGACAATTTGGAGTCGATTTAGCCATGTCCGTCCGTCTGTCTGGCTGGTGCGCACAATAACTCTCGAACGGATGAACCGATTTGGTCCAAAATTTGGCTTTCGCAATATTTTGTCCAAATTTAGTTTAAGTTTTAAGATAGGTTATATCGGTCCACTCCTTCCGGTACCTCCCCCACTAAAGTTAGAAAATGTTCGGAAAATTTGTGCGCACAGCGTAAAATTTCTACCAAACTTAGATGAGGTTCCAATATGGACTCAATCGGTCTACGCCTTCGGGTACCTCTCACACAAAACTTCGGAAAAGTTCAGTTTAGGACCTGCTCTCGAATCGTTTTGATTTTTGTTGTAAAAACTTGTATTCACGGTGGTACAAGTTTCATCAGGGGCAAACCCATACTTTCTGAGAAAGTTTCAAAAAACCTAGGGCATCGTGTATAGTGGTTGGAGCGCAACATAACTCTCAAACGGATCTGCCGATTCGATCCAAAATTTGGTCTTCATAATGTTTTGTCCAAACTTAGTTTAAGTTCGAAAATAAGCCATATCGGTTCACTCCACAAGTACCTCTCCCACAAAAGTTCAAAAATGTTCGGAAAAATTGTGCGCACGATAACTATTGAAGGGAAGGACCGATTTGGTCCATACTTTACGCATCCTAATAAACCTACCAGATGTAGATCAGGTTTGAATATGGACTATATTTGTCCATTCCTTCGGGTACCTCCCACACAACATTTCGGATAAGTTCAATTAAAGACCTGCTCTTGACTAACTTCGATTTCTGTTGAAGCAACTTGCAATCGCTGTATCAATTACTGCGGTAAAAGTTTTTTTTCAGTGGCAACTCCATACTTCTTGGGAAAACAGCTCGAAAGTTGTAAGAAACCCCCATGGCACCATATGTAGTAGCTGGAGAGCACAATAACTCTCGAACTGATAAACCGATTTGGTCCAAAATTTGGCCCTCGTCATATTTTGTCCAAACATAGTTTAACTTCAAAAATGGCCCATATCAGTCCTCTCCTTAAGATACCTCCCCCACAAAAGTTCAATATTTGTGTCCAAGTGCAGTATAGGGTCTGTTCGGAGATACTTTGGAAATTTATACCGATGATGTTCTTTGTGGTTCTGTTTACAGCCAAATTATATTTTCCGTGGACAAGCCCATGCTTCCTGGCATACTGGCCTAACAGGTGTACGATAACCCACTGAAAGGACTAGTGGGCGCGATATCTATCGAAAAGATATGACTCTCAAAATAAGATCCACTTCCGTCATGCACTATGTCGGTCCATTCCCTCCTCCGCAAAACTTTTTATCTTTCATCCTAATCCACATTTTTGTTGGCAAGTTCAAATGTCCAAAAAGTGACACAAAATTCAGAAAATACCCTAAATACATTCAATCTGTCCGTAGATGAAAGTTCCAATTCACATAGGCTGAGGGTATATCTCTGTCGGCAAAACCGACTGATACTTTTTTACTTGTTAAGTGGTTTAGTTAGGGTTACAAATGGACCTCTCTTATGGAGTTTTTTCGCTTGGGCAGTTCCAAGTTTTGTTGAAAATTTTAATGAGAGACGGAAAGAATGGTATTAAATGATTATTAGTAGATATCGTTCCATTATTCGATTTGATCTAATCGTAGCGAAAAGGCTTCGAGTTTGCACAACTTTCTGAGTGATATGATCTTATAAGAATGAATGAGGATTTATTTGACGTAAACGCAGGGGACAGACACAAGCATACTAGCATACCTTTCGAAAAGGAATCATAACCCAATAAACATTTCAAAGCGCTTTTTATAAGCTCGTCCACCAAAGCAGCAACTTACCGCTAAGCGCAGGAGAACTTGGTAAACACACGGAGCATGCACTGCGACGGCAAACACTTTGCTAGCTTTGAATATCAGGCCGTGGTCTCAAGAATAAATTTAAAGAAATTAATTGTAATTAATTTTCGTTGGAGTTGAGTTTAATGACCGATGATGTTTGCAAATGGAAAACGAAAGTCGAAGATTCAAACCCACGCAAAGAACATTATGTGACCGGTTTCGCCGTTGCTAGCGGCTCAACAGACATATCGGCTGTGGTGTGGGTACTAAATGTTGCTGGAACAAATTTTTCAGCAACTTTTCCTTTATAAAATGTGAATATTTGAAATATTTTTAATAATTATTTCAAATTATCGAGCAAGCAGACACACCTAATAATAACAAAATGTAAAAATAAAAATATATTGACCAAATAAGTTTGACCCAATGTTTGTAATCTTTGTCCTATTTAAATCCCACATTGGTGGCAACTACTTCATCATCGAATTTTATCAAAGGAGAAAATCATATTTATTTATGTTGTCCGGCAACCATTGCTAAGAAAGAAGAAAAGTTTATTTTTTTTTGTTTACAAAACTTTGAGTGAAAGTTTTGTGCAAAAGTTTTCTTTCACTCATTCACTCTCCTGCTCTTAAAATATCACAAAGATCTTAAGAGAATCGAAAGCATAACTCTTTGAAATGCAAAATACACACCGCGACGCCTATTCAATAAATTATAAATTGTGATCTTCTTTTTTCAACAATAAACTTAACTTAATAAAAAACTACAAATTAAATCAAAAATTTATGGGGCATTAAATGTCAAACAAAAACTAACAAATAAATGTAGTATTTGGTAGCCTTGCATATCATAAAACTTATGACTTGTCGTGGCACTAGGTGTCAAGAGTGGTGGTGGTCATGTCTGTGCGGTGGCGATCACATTTACTATTGTTTTAAACATGTATTTGACCCCCCGGGATGTAGATTGTGTTATAATTTTGTTTGTGGCATGTTAAATCGGAAATAAAACTTCATAGTTACCGTTAAAAAAGAAAGTTTTCATTAAACTCGTATAAAATAAGTGTGTTAAGAGGCTTTAGCTGGTAATCTATTCCCGGTGACATTTCGTCTGCGGTTGATTCCTATTGTTGTATTCTTTTGTGTTTTTTTTTTTTTTTTTTTTTTTTTTGGGAAATGACCCAAATGCTCACCGACCATCAGCAACAGCAAAGACCGTTAAACCTGTACCATTGTTCATTTATGTTAATGATATTATTTGTTTTTATTTTTTTTAATTTTTCGCAGCTCAGCTGTAAAATTTTAATTATTTATTTTAGTTGTTGTTTTTATGTGTGACTCTTTTTTGAGTTAGTGTCTTTGTTTTAAGATGATGCCTATATACAGTCATTGTTATGGCCCAGACCTCATACGGCTTTAATGTCTTTGGTTAGCCAGTCCATAGATAGCCTTGACCCAGTTATAAGACAATTTTGCTGAAGATATTGAGTCTTTATAATTAATTGGCGGAGAGGGGCCTTTTTAGACGATGCATATAATAAATGAATGACAAATTATGAATTTATAATTTTTGTGTGTGTTTAATGTGGGAGTTTTCAATTATAGTGGTTGTAAATTTAATTATTCAAAAAGAAAAACGAAAAACGAAAATATTTCTTACCCATATTTCGATTTGAACTTACCTAGAAAAGAAAAAAGTAATTGATTAATTGGTTTGTTTTATGATAAATTAAAAACATTATGTATCAAATTAATGAAAAAAGGTTAACGAACTGAAACATGACTATAATAACATAACAATTTGAATAAAATTACAAGTAAGAAAGTATCAGTTAGCAGTACTGAGGGAGATATAACCTTAGCATCCGCCTAAGAAGAAGCAAACACAATAAGTATGCAGTATATACAATATATTGGTTTTTGTATCACGAGTTTTCTTCAAAATACGTGGAATCTGCAGGTACATTAATTTGTCGTTACACCAAATCATTGACATTCGAAACATTTTTAGTAAGCAACTTCTGATTCATAGAGAACTCAAAAGTGTGAGTTATCTTGCACACTAGCCATTTTTGTATGTGCCTACAGGGTTTTTTGGAGCTTTTGAGACAGACATACTCAGAAAGTATGGACTTACTCCAGAAAAAATAAACTTGTGAAAATAATCTTCTGAAAAAAAATTAAAATAGATCTTGACGAATCCTCAAACGGCACTTTTACCAGATTTTGTGTGGGAGGTACTCGAAGGAAGTCCATATTCCAACCATGACTGGATGAAATAATACGATGCCATGTTTGGACCAAACAGAAACTCCCTTTTTGTGTTATCTTGCGGATTTGGAATATTAGTTGGTTCCGTCAGGGTTTCTTCTGGCTTTCAGGCCATTATTTCAGCAAGTATGGACTTGCCCCCGAAAAATTGTACCGTCGTAAAAGGGCACGGTGTGCCTTAACCAAATGTAAATGGAAGGTGCTTACACCTAGGAAATTTTTACAGATTTTGAAACTACAATGTTCATAGAAACAAAAAAATCACCGGAGGGATTTTCAAACAAATCGCGATTTACGCTCACATTTTTGGGGGTTCTGTATCATAATTTTGCTTGGAAACCGCGAGTCCTATGTAAATGGGTCTAATGAAAATGTTGTAGGTGTGAAAATTCTCGGCAAGATTTATCCTTATGACAGTTTTGTAGGTTTTATGGTTTTTGAGATATATAAGTTCAAATTGAGACAATGCACTGACTGTATCGCCTCCATATAATACAATAGCTTCGTTCCAGAACTAAACAGTCTTTACACATTTAACACATTTTGAAAATTTTTCCCCAAAATGCGTTCCCATACACCAAAAAAGTTGCAATATGTTCACTTCTCTTTGAACAAAAATGGCGCTGAATGGCTTTCTTTTTACAAACTTTTTACACGAAAAATTTGAGCGAGCAAAAATGTGCAACATATTTGCCGGCTTCCGATTCGCTGACACGCCGACTTTGACATTTGTTCCAGATTTTTTGACGTTTCTGCCATTTTTCCGTTCCCGTACATTTTGGAAAAATATGTGCGTTGAACTCATTTTTGACAGTTTTCTCTTTTGAACATTTTACCATTAAAAAAGTACTGGAACGAAGCTAATATCATGCTCACTGCGCCTTAACTAACTTTTGATGAAAACTGCTTACACATGGGAAGATTTCGCGGATTCTAAAACAGCAATGCTCATAGATAAGTAAATAAAAAAAAAACCAGAAAAAAATTGTCGGATGGATTTTTAAATAAATCGCGACCGAAATGCACAATTTTAAGGTTTTTTAGGTTTTCACGATATTGCTTGGAAACCGCAAGTCGTATCGAAATGAGTCTAAAGAAAATGTGGTAGCTATGAAAATCCTCTACAAGAGTAGCCTTTAGGTTTTTTCGTAGGTTTTACCATTATTGAAATATAGAGGTTCAGTTCAAATTTTTAGGTTTGTCTTAAGTCTTCAAGATTTTGCTTGGAAACCGCAAGTCATATCAAAATGGGACTAAAGAAAATGTTGAAGCTGTGAAAATTATCTACAAGATTGGATGATTTATTTTTTCCTAGGTAGTATCATTATCAATATATATAAGTTTAATTTGGGATATTGCAGTAATGACATTGTTTTATAAGGAGGCGATACATTCAGTGCATTGTTCAATTTTAACTTCTATATCTCAACAAGTAAGAACGGCGTTAAGTTCGGCCGGGCCGAACTTGTATACCATCCACCACGAAATGTATTAAATTAAAATGGAAAAATTAGTTTCAATTCAATTTTAGACTCAAAGAAAATTCAATACCAAATTTCAGCCATTTTGGTGGAATATTGAAGCCACAATATTCAAAATACCGAAATTCGGAAGGTACCTTTCCATGGGTTCTATACGAAGGCGTGGACCTATACCGACAAATTTTGAGTATCCCCAACCAAGTCTAAATACCAAATTTTAGCCATTTCGGAGGAAAATTGAAGCCACAATCTTCAAAATACCGAAAATCGGGAGGTACTGTTTTATGGGGACTATATGAAGGCGTGGACCTATACGACAAATTTAAAGTGGAAAGTTGAGAACCCCCAACGATGTCTAAATACCAAATTTCAGCCATTTCGGAGGAAAGTTGAGTACACCAAACTTCAGCCATTTCGGTGCAATATTGAGGCCACAACGTTCAAAACACCGAAAATTCAAAATACCGTTCTATGGGGGCTATATGAAGGCATGGACCCATACCGAAAGTTTTATACCCCCAACGTAGACTAAGTACCAAATTTCAGCAATATAGGTGTGATAATGAAGCTAAAACCTTCAAAATACCGACAATCGGGTGGTACCGTTCTATGGGGGCTATATCAAAACGTGGACCGATATAGCCCATTTGCAATACCAAACATCCTAGGAGTAATAGAAGCTTCTGTAACAAATTACAAAGGAGGAGTGTCGTGCTGCTACCGAAGAGAAAAATGCGGCATATAGAGCTACTTTACAATCAGTAGCAACGCGTTGCGCACGAGTGAGATATCGGGAGGAAAGGAGAGAAGAGAAACGTCTTTTCCGCAAGAAAAAGAGAGAAATGGAAAAGTGGGAGTGTGAAAAATCAAGATGTACCGGAGTCAGAATGAAGTCCGAAAATTCTACCAAAGAGTGAAACTTCAAACAGATGGATTTGGTACAGGCACATCCTCCTGTAGAGACCAGCAAGGTAATCTGGTAACAGATTCAGATAGCGTGGTCAGGATATGGGAGGAGCATTTTTCCAATCTGCTGGTATCCAATAGTAGCGAAGACGATGATACCACAGATCCAATCCCAGAAAATGGTATAGAATGTATACCACCCGGCCAAGATGAGGTAAAAACAGCAATCAACCGATTGAAGAATAATAAAGCAGCAGTAGCCGATGGCTAACCAGCCGAGCTGTTTAAAACCGGAGGCGACGCGCTGATAAGGTGTATGCATCAGCTAGTTAGCACCATCTGGCAGAAAGAACGCGTACCCGACGATTGGAACCTGAGCATCCTGCGTCCCGTCCACAAGAAAGGAGATAAGACCGTATGCTCCAACTATAGGGGCATAAGTCTTCTCCCTATTGCCTATAAGATAGTGTCAGGGATATTGTGCGAACGACTAAAGTCAATGGTCAACGAAATAATTGGACCGCACCAATGTGGCCTTAGACCTGGTAAGTCCACCATTGACCAGATATTTACCCTGCGGGAAATCCTTGAGAAGACCCAAGAGATGCAGACCGGCACATATCACCTTTTCGTCGACAGTCCCCTCCGATCAAAGGTATTCCACGCAATGTCTGAATTTGGTATCCCCACAAAGCTCATCCGGCTTTGTAAGGTGACTTTAACTAACACTAGGTCATCAGTTAAAATTGGAAAGAACCTATCCGAACAGTTCAGTACCAAAAGAGGTTTCAGACAAGGATACAGCCTTTCGTGTGACCTATTCAACATTTTGCTGGAAAAGGTAATACGAGATGCAAATCTCAAAAGGAATGGCAAGATCTGCACCAATAGCCACATGTTACTTGCTTATGCTGATGACATAGACATCATAGGACGATCAGTAAAGGAAGTAACTGATACCTTTAGGAAGGTCGAAGGAGAATCTGCGAAAGTGGGTCTGGCGGTAAACGGCGAAAAGACCAAATTGATGGTGTCGACGCGCAAAGCGTCCGTAGAGGTCAGACCAACTGTGGAAGTTGGTACCTATAATTTTGAGGTAGTTAAAGACTTTGTCTACCTCGGCACTGCCATAAACACAACAAACAATATCAGTTGTGAAATAAGAAGAAGAATTGTATTGGCCAACAGATGCTACTTTGGCTTAAGTAAGCACTTTATAAACAAAGCCACATCTCGTCAAACAAAAATAACACTATACAAAACGCTGATACTGCCCGTTCTAATGTATGGCTCCGAAGCATGGGTACTTGCGCAAGCATATAAGGCAGTGATTTCGACGTCGTATGAACTACGAGCTATATCAGCTATACAAAGACATGAATATAGTTAAACGTATCGAGATGCAATGAATGCGTTGGCTAGGCCATATCATAAGAATGAACGATGATGAACCCGCTAAAAAGGCGTATGAATACATGCCACATGGCGGTGCACGCAGAATCGGGAGGCCTAAGCTTCGATGGAGCATACAAGTGGATGAAGAACTGAAAAAGGCGCGGTATTCCAAAAAGCGAAGCGAAAAACAGAGAGGATTGGAGATCTTTTCTTAGTTCGGTCTATGAAACAAATGTTCTGTAATGGGCCAGCTAAGTAAGTAAGTTGTTTTAAGTTTGAGTGTCTAATTTTGTTTATATTTACCCCAAATTCACTTGAATTTTTTTTTTTACAATTTCTATATAAATAAGAATGCAATTTTTGTTTTTCAAAACGACTTCAATGTAATTGAAATCTCCACCTAAATGTTTATTGGTTTATTGTCCTAATTATATAAATGCACTTCTTTAATCAAAAAAAAAAGTAAATAAATAAAAGAGAAACGAATTTGAAATAAAATTACAATGAAAACGGGGGGTTGATGAACTGATTTCATTTCATCAATTAAACATTTTCATTTCACAAATTCTAAAACACATTTTTATACAGCGAGGAACGACTGTCAATAGCACACTTTCTGCCAACAAATGACAAATTAATGTCAATAAACAAAAATACAAAATGTAAATAAAATACCCGCATGTTTGCGAACATACTAAGACAGAACACACACCTGCCCGCCCCCTGCGGCGGAAAAAAACGAAAGTGTTTTTCGTTTTATTTTTCTGGTGAAATATGTTTTAGGTATTGGGAAATACTCAGTTCAGGCTGCGTAGACTTAAGTCAAGTTCAGGGACAAAATTTTATCAAGTGTTTTTGGTTTGGAGGTTTATGAACTCGCACACTCCCACACCAACTATTTTCGTTTGAAGGTGGTGAGAATGATGGTGATAAGGGTTTTTTTGTGGTGTATATGGGGAGAGAAATAGGAGGATAATTTGAAATTTGGAGGTGATATTATATATATCTCCAAAGACCATCAGAGCTAGAAGTATGGATTTTTAAAGATTTTTGCCAAAGATAATCTCGGAAATAAGGTTGGATTTGTTAAAGAATATTTTTGCCAAAGACCATACCCCCAATAGGCGTGGATTTTTAAAGAATATTTTTGCCAAAGACCATACCCCCAATAGGCGTGGATTTTTAAAGAATATTTTTGCCAAAGACCATACCCCCAATAGGCGTGGATTTTTAAAGAATATTTTTGCCAAAGACCATACCCCCAATAGGCGTGGATTTTTAAAGAATATTTTTGCCAAAGACCATACCCCCAATAGGCGTGGATTTTTAAAGAATATTTTTGCCAAAGACCATACCCCCAATAGGCGTGGATTTTTAAAGAATATTTTTGCCAAAGACCATACCCCCAATAGGCGTGGATTTTTAAAGAATATTTTTGCCAAAGACCATACCCCCAATAGGCGTGGATTTTTAAAGAATATTTTTGCCAAAGACCATACCCCCAATAGGCGTGGATTTTTAAAGAATATTTTTGCCAAAGACCATACCCCCAATAGGCGTGGATTTTTAAAGAATATTTTTGCCAAAGACCATACCCCCAATAGGCGTGGATTTTTAAAGAATATTTTTGCCAAAGACCATACCCCCAATAGGCGTGGATTTTTAAAGAATATTTTTGCCAAAGACCATACCCCCAATAGGCGTGGATTTTTAAAGAATATTTTTGCCAAAGACCATACCCCCAATAGGCGTGGATTTTTAAAGAATATTTTTGCCAAAGACCATACCCCCAATAGGCGTGGATTTTTAAAGAATATTTTTGCCAAAGACCATACCCCCAATAGGCGTGGATTTTTAAAGAATATTTTTGCCAAAGACCATACCCCCAATAGGCGTGGATTTTTAAAGAATATTTTTGCCAAAGACCATACCCCCAATAGGCGTGGATTTTTAAAGAATATTTTTGCCAAAGACCATACCCCCAATAGGCGTGGATTTTTAAAGAATATTTTTGCCAAAGACCATACCCCCAATAGGCGTGGATTTTTAAAGAATATTTTTGCCAAAGACCATACCCCCAATAGGCGTGGATTTTTAAAGAATATTTTTGCCAAAGACCATACCCCCAATAGGCGTGGATTTTTAAAGAATATTTTTGCCAAAGACCATACCCCCAATAGGCGTGGATTTTTAAAGAATATTTTTGCCAAAGACCATACCCCCAATAGGCGTGGATTTTTAAAGAATATTTTTGCCAAAGACCATACCCCCAATAGGCGTGGATTTTTAAAGAATATTTTTGCCAAAGACCATACCCCCAATAGGCGTGGATTTTTAAAGAATATTTTTGCCAAAGACCATACCCCCAATAGGCGTGGATTTTTAAAGAATATTTTTGCCAAAGACCATACCCCCAATAGGCGTGGATTTTTAAAGAATATTTTTGCCAAAGACCATACCCCCAATAGGCGTGGATTTTTAAAGAATATTTTTGCCAAAGACCATACCCCCAATAGGCGTGGATTTTTAAAGAATATTTTTGCCAAAGACCATACCCCCAATAGGCGTGGATTTTTAAAGAATATTTTTGCCAAAGACCATACCCCCAATAGGCGTGGATTTTTAAAGAATACTTTTGCAAATCATGTTGACTTCTTATTCTCCACATTTTAACAATTCAACTAATGCAATTTCCCTCAAAACTCAATTATTGATAATGGACATTGCCGTAGAAAGGACAATAACCTAACATAACCTCGAATCGAAGTTAGCTCTACTGACTACACCGAATATGACTAATCGAATGAGAATAAACTAATGTAATCAGTTTCTCCGTTCTGTTTTGAAAAAAAAACTTGTGGCTTTTTGTGAGAAAATTTCGTAAGGGACACGTGGTTTTTGTGTGCATCTATCCACATATCCTGTTGAGCCACGTCAAACATTTATTGGAAAAAAGACAATACAAAACAACATGTGATGATGGTGAAATGCCAGAAGGGTCATGTGGAAGTGAAGTTGCCGTAGATTTAATTACGTAAATGTAATTTGACTTATGGCTTGGATATTTTTTATTCTCAGGAATGATATCCCTGTGTGGTGAGTTGGATTCGCAGGCAGTAGGAAAATTTTCGTCTTTGATCAAATCTCTTAGGGCAATTTTGTTGTTCCTTGAGTATTAGGATGGCAGATGTTTAAAAGAAAAGTTCCTCGTGACCCACCTGGGATTTTTTTATATTAATAATAATTTTCTAGTAATGGAAATTT
The DNA here is from genome assembly GCF_047663935.1 of Musca autumnalis. Classification (NCBI taxonomy): domain Eukaryota; kingdom Metazoa; phylum Arthropoda; class Insecta; order Diptera; family Muscidae; genus Musca; species Musca autumnalis. The sequence continues at coordinate 199,875,661 of NW_027411866.1, read as the reverse complement.
ATGTGGCCATAAGTGGGTCTAGGAAATTGAAAAAAAGTATTCTAAATAAACTTTCATAGATTATTTTCGAAATACAATACATTCCCAGGAAAAGAGTCGGCAATTATATTATTTGTTGTTTATCATTCATTATTCCGTTACTTGAATGCCTTCCACATGATATGCGTTCTTCGTTGAGTATGGCATTGGGGACAAATACACAATTTCATCATCATCATCATTGCATCAGTCAGTCACTCAATTCATGCAATCAGCTTGTTGATGCTCTTGACTTTGAGAGCGTTTGTTAAACTTTTTCAGTTCCCGTCTACAGCAGCAGCAGCAGCTGTGAAGGAAACTTGTGGCTGTTAGCCTGACGGCAGAAGTCTGGTCAGTGGAATAAAAACACAACAGCATCATCTTCTTTGTAACATTGAAATAGTTGATTGTTGTTTTCAAGTGTTGACATTGTTGTTGTTGTTAATTTTCAATATTTATACATTTTTGTTAATGGCGTCATAATATTTTCAGATACGTCTTCTAAAAATACTCATGAAAATTACCATACACACGCTTTTGTAAGTGCATCAATTCGAAATTGTGTTCCGAACACTTAGCAGCGTAATGGACTTCCTTGCTTGCTTGCCATCGCTTAACACTTTTTAAGGTCGTATTTGTGCAGCTGAACGTAATTGCATTTGTGTATATTTTGTTTTTTATTATCATTGCGTATTTTTAACCGCACCCAATTTGTATTATTTGTGTGGAAAGAAGTGAATGACTTTGAATGACAATTTCAGAATCTTATATTTAACGCGAAATCAGGTTGAAAGTGGTTATTACCGGTGGCTTTGAATAAATTTGGCGAATTGTTTGTTTCATTAAACAAATGTAGTGTTTATGCCCTTCACCTTTAGGCTAACGAGGGTATTTAAAACTTGGTTCGATCAACAATGTGCCTCATCGATATAATGGTTTTGGAACCTAGGTATATTTGGATGAAATTAGTTTCAGAGAGGGGTAAATAGACCAGCCCAGTCTGTCGTTGTGTCTGACAGGCTGGTACGCTCTCGTAGATCAACCGATTCTGTCTAAACTTTGCCCCTCCTAATATTTCGTAAAGAATTAGATCAAGTTCGAATATGGACTATATCGGTCCATTGCTAAGGGCAGCTCCCATGTAACATTTCTAAATTATTCAAAACAAAAATTGTTGATAGTTTTGAACGTTTTCGCAGCAAGCTTTGCTCGCAGCTTTTATTACGACGGCGAACATTTCTTGGGACAAATCCATTTTTCCTGAGATAATAACCCAAAAGCCCTGCCACCACCAACTAAAATGATGGCTTACGAATTGAGCTGTTAATCGATCACATCGTAAAATTTCTTTCAAACGTCCAAGAACGGACTACAACTTCGATTATCTACTCCTACATTGAGCGAGAAAACAATTGAGAACTGCAAATGAGAAAATGTGGCCAGATATGAACAATCTGATTATCCAGCATTATAAGAACAAACGGCAGACAATCAGGAACCTATCTTGACTAGGGATTAGTAAAGTCGAATTCGCTTAATCGGCTATTGACTGAGCCAAAACCGTATAATCGATTATTCTTAATCTACTTTCGAAAGACGGAGTTGACTACTAATCGTAGTCTCCCATTAGTCGTAGTTGAGCATTAATCGTATTCAGCACGATCGAACCAATGCATACGGTCGATTATATTTGATTATAGCCGGTAAATTTTAGAAAACCATTATAAAATCGATTAACCGAAATCAAGTTTTAAGTTTTAGACAAAAACCGATTATTGCAATTCACTGCGTATCCCTAATCAGGACTGAGTAAATCGCAGCGGAATTTGGAGGTGTCCAAAGGGCAGAATGTGACCAAGAGGAGGCCCCTTGCGAAATCTGAAAATTAAGATCTGAATTGGCACCCCTGCAATTTTCTGTGTACAGAAGGAGTCAACCACCTTGCACAAATTGTGAAGCTTTCGATCAAGACCACCGTAGGTGACTTCTATAGAATAGAAGACCAACCTAGGTGACTGCTATAAAATAGAAGATCACCTTAAGTGACTTCTTTAGAATAGAAGAGGACCTTAGGTGATTGCTATACAACAGAAGATCACCGTAGGTACCTTCTATAGAATAGAAGAGCGCCGTAGGTGACTGCTATAGAATAGAACAGCACCGTAGAAGGACTTTAATAGAACAGTAGAGTAGAGTAGGTGACTTCTACAGAATAGAAGATCACCGTAGGTGCCTTCTAACGAATAGAAGATCACCGCAGGTGACTTCTATAGAATAGTAGATCACCGTTGGTGCCTTCTATAGAATAGAAGATCACCGTAGGTGACTTCAATTGAATAGAAGATCACTGTTGGTGCCTTCTATAGAACTGAAAGAAAATCACTGTAGATGACTTCTGTAGAATAGAAGATCGCCGTAGGTGACTTCTATAGAGTAGAAGATCACCGTAGGTGACTTCTACAGAATAGAAGAACATCGCAGGTGACTTCCATAGAATAGAAGAACACCGTAGGTGGACTTCAATAGAACAGTAGACCACCGTAGGTGACTTTTTTAAAATAGAAGAGCACCGTAGGTGACAGCTATAGAATAGAAGATCGCCATAGGCGACTTCTATAGAATAGAAGATCGCCATAGGTGACTTCTATAGAATAGAAGATCGTCATAGGTGACTTCTATAGAATAGAAGAACACCGTAAATGACTTCTATAGAATAGACGAGCACCGTAGGTGACGTATATGGAACAGAAGAGCACCGTAGATGACTTCTATAGAACAAAAGACCACCGTAGGCGACTTATATAGAACTGAAGAGCACCGTATATGACTTCTATAGAACAGAAGACCACCGTAGATGACTTCTATAGAATAGAAGACCACCGTAGGTGACTTCTATAGAATAGAAGACCACCGTAGGTGACTTCTATACAATAGAAGATCACCGTAGGGGACTTACATAGAATAGAAGATCACCGTAGGTGACTTCTATAGAATAGAAGATCACCGTAGGTGACTTCAATAGAATAGAAGATCACCGTAGGAGACTTATATACATAGTAGGTGACTGCTATAGAATAGAAGATCGCCGTAGCTGACTTCTGTAGAATAGAAGATCACCGTAGGTGACTTCCATAGAATAGAAGATCGCCGTAGGTGACTTCTGTAGAATAGAAGATCCCCGTAGGTGACTTTTATAGTACAGACGATCACCACAGATGACTTCTATAGTATAGAAGATCACCATAAGTGACTTCTATGGAATAGAAGGCCACCGTAAGTGACTTCTATAGAATAAAAGACCATCGTAAGTGAATTCTATGGAATATAAGATCACCGTAGGTGACTTCTACAGAATAGAAGATCACCGTAGGTGATTTCTACAGAATAGAAGACCAGCGTAGGTGACTTCTATAAAATATAAGATCACCGTGGGTGACTTCTATAAAATAGCAGATCACCGTAGGTGACTTCTATAGAATAAAAGACCATCGTAAGTGAATTCTATGGAATATAAGATCACCGTAGGTGACTTCTACAGAATAGAAGATCACCGTAGGTGATTTCTACAGAATATAAGACCAGCGTAGGTGACTTCTATAAAATAGAGGAACAGCGTAGGTGATTTCTATAAAATAGAAGATCACCGTAAGTGACTTCTATAAAATAGAAGATCACCATAGGTGACTTCTATAGAATAGAAGATCACCATAGGTGACTTCTATAGAATAGAAGATCACCATAGGTGACTTCTATAGAATAGAAGATCACCATAGGTGACTTCTATAGAATAGAAGATCACCCACCCTAGGTGACTATCAAAATGTGGCAATAGAATAGAACATCACCGTAGGTGACTTCTATAGAATAGAAGATCACCGTAGGTCATATCTATAGATTAGGAGACCACCGTAGGTGATTTCTATAGAATAGAAGATCACCGTAGGGGACTTACATAGAATAGAAGATCACAGTAGATGTCTTATATAGAATATAAGATCACCGTTGGTGACTTCTATAGATTGGAAGATCACCGTAGGTGACTTCAAAAGAAAAGAAGACCACCGTAGGTGGCTTTTATATAACAGAAGACCACCGTAGGTGACTTCCAAAGAATAGAAGACCACTGTAGTTGTCCACTGTAGAAGAACGCCATACAATAGGTGTCTTCTATAGAATAGAAAAAAACACCGAACAATAGCTATCTTCTACGACAATCGTAAGTGTCTCGTTCGAGTAGTCCTTCTTCGTTTCGGGGCACAAGCCTTCTCCCAGTTTTTGGAAAAATGCTGGAGAGGAATATGGTTGCAAGTCGTAAAGAAAATTACAGAGTTTGTCTCCGCAGAAGTTCGGTTTTAACGAGGGTGCAATGGTATTCACACACGCTTTGCACGCTGAAGGTCGTGGGTTCGATTCCCCGGCCAGGCAACATCAAAAATGTCAAAGGTGGCAAAATACCCCTCAGTAATGTTGGCGACATTTCGTTTTGCACGCTGAAGGTCGTGGTTTCGATTCCCCGGCCAGGCAACATCAAAAATGTCAAAGGTGGCAAAATACCCCTCAGAAATGTTGGCGACATTTCCTGAAACTTCTCTACAAGTGATGTCTTAAGACACGCCGTTCGGACTCGGCAATAAGCAGTAGGTCCCATATCATTGAGATAATATGGATCGGGGTGCACTGATTGATATGAGAAAAGTCTCCCTTGTCCCTTATGGGATGTTCGTGGAACATTTATTATTATATAGATTTACGGTGGAAGTGTCAAATAAGTAATTGGCATATTTGTAGACGTTATGGGCACATTTCACTTCCTTTTTGGGATAGCGTGCTCTCAATGTTATCTGAGATCAGGTGTCAAGAGTTTGTTCTATGATCAAGTTATTTTATTTTGGAAGAACGCAGATATGGAGTTGTGGAGTTGGAACACCTTGGTATGAAGCCCGTAGGTATCATGGCGAATGAAAAGACCAAAAGCCCAAATGTAAGGAGGGCGGGGATCAGCATCATAACCGTCCTCCTCACATTCGAATTGGTGAACTTGGCATATGGTATTTTAGTCAAGAACTTGAACATAACTACGGCTGAGAGGACGAATTTGTTGCCACATTTTGATAGCTTGAAGGATAAGTTGACAGCTGTTGCTCATATGGTCTTGCCTTGTGAATTGATTGGGACTTGAGCTGGCTCTCTGTGTGTAACATATATGGTAGGCTATTTGATACCTGAGAAACATATGTTGCACCTGTACGGTATGTGGCAGCTAGGTATGTGTTGCGTGCCTTTCGTACTGTGTCCACGGATGAACTACAGGTGTTACTTGGTACCCTGCCCTTTGATTTAGAAATGAGTTGATGGTTATTTCGTATAAGCTGAATCGTGGTTTGCAACTGTATGAGAATGAATAGCTTGGGCCTTCTGATCTGACGGATGGGGATTTTAGGCGGCAAAATACAATCCTTCGGGTGCGTGCTGCTCATAGATGGCGGACTAGGTGGACGAACAGTGACAAAGAGAGGGTGTTGTATAAATTTATTCGTGACGCTGCATTCGTACTCGCACGGCCAGGTTGAGCTTTAGCATAAGTCTGGTTTCTTATTATGTGGTGTGGCACTTTGAATGGATTTTTGAATGTAAGAGGTTTGTTCGGGATAGGTTTATGTAGGTGTGGGATGACTGGGGACTAGATGACATGGAATATCCTTACTATAATGACATTGTAGGTTTACCAAATATGGGTAAAACTTATGGAGGGGTGAGATTTCATTAGGGCACTTAAAGACACACATGAAGGTCGAAACTTAGTGGAGATAATACTCTGAAATAGTTGTCTTTGCATTTGGGCGTGTTGGTGCGATGTTGTGTTATACTTGTGGATCTCGTGCCGGCTACCCTTAAGGGAAGTTTTGTGAATTGTTTTGGTTGTGCTCTTCGTCCGTCGGGACTGCATGTTAATTGTTGGTGGTCCTGTCTTCGCCCTAGATCCTCGGTTGTAGACTGGCAGTTGGTGTTGGCTCCCTTGTGGGAGCACAGCTGTGGCTGTGGTGGATTGTGGTAGGGCTTTTGGCTATCTTGTTTTGGGACCACTATTCTCAGAGCCTCGAACGTTGCACGAAGTACTTTTGGGTGAGAACAGACGTACACAAGTGGCCGCATCAATCAAATAAAATGTGTGTCCTCAGATAGTGGCGACTTTTACTTTTTTTCAAAAAAAAAAAAAAACTTATGCATTCAGGGGGGTTTCCAAAATTTTTGACGTATGAACCGACAAAAGTATGGATAGGATTAAAGCTCAAAAATTTGCGGGGATATCGATAGATAGGGCTTTTTTATCACACTAGCCTACGAAAAACATAATATCGCTGTAAACAAGGCCACTAGGAAAAACTTCGGTAAAAATGTCCAAAGGATCCTCGAACAGACCCTTAACCACACAAAAATGTTGAACAGTTGTGTGGATTTGAATATAAACTAAGTTTCCACAATATTTAGAGATCCAAAGTTTGGGCCAAATCGTTTGCTAGCTCTATGAGAAATCGCTCGTACCATTTTAGCGAATATTTTTGAACTTTTGTGGGGGAGGTACCAGAAGGAGTGGACCTATAAGCACCACCTTTGAATTTCATATAATATTCGAAGAAATATTACAATATCCAAATGTGGACGAAAACAGTATTCGCTTGGAGCTCTCCAGCTACTACATATGGTGCCATAGCGATTTTTTAAAACTTTCGGGCTGTTTTCTCAAGAAGTATGGACTTGCCCCTGAAGAAACTTTTACTGTCGTAATTGAGGCAGCGAATACAAGCAAAGTGATTCGAGAGCAGGTATTAAAGTGAGTTTATCCAAAATTGGGATGTACCCGAAGGAGTTTAGATATATTAGGATGTGTAAAGTGTGGACCAAATCGGTCACTCCCATCAAGAGTTAACCTGCGAACAATTTTTTCGAACTTTTGAACTTTTGTAGGGGAGGTACCGAAGGAGTGGACCGATATGACTTATCTTCCAACTTAAACTAAGTCTGCACAAAATAGTACGAAGGCCACATTTTGGACCAAGAGTTTTTTGCGCTCCAACCACTGCATACGGTGCCATACGGGTTTTTGTAACTTTCAGGCTATTTTCTCAGGAAGTATGGGCTTGCCCCTGATAAAACTTGTACCGTCGTATGGGTGGCAGTGAATACAAGTTACTACAACAAAAATCAAAGAGATTCGAGAGCAGTTTCTAAACTGAACTTTTCCGAAATTTTGTGTGGGAGGTACCCGATGGAGTGGACCGATTGAGTCCATAGTCTGACCAAATCGGTTTATTCCTTCAAGAGTTATCGAGCGTACAAATTTTCCGAACTTTTTTGGGGGAGATACCGGAAGGAGTGCACAAAATATTACTAAGAACCAAATTTTGGACAGAATCGGTTAATCGAGAGTTATCGTGCGCTCCATCCAGCCAGACAGACAGACGGACGGACATGGCTAAATCGACTCCAAATTGTCTTAAACTCATTTCGTCCAAACATACTTGGGGTCTAAAACCATTATTTCGATGAGGCACATTTTGCCCGTATGAAAGTGTATATACCCTCGTTAGCTTAAATGCTGAGGGTATAAAAAGGTACATCTCTAGTAGAGTCTGAGGAATGCAGTGCCACAATAATACACCATGGTTGAGGCTTTGCATTCCTCCACTGCATATTTGAACGACACGAAATTCCTTGTCTACACAATGTCTCTCATCGATTGAGTCATGTCTTCCTACCAGAATGAATGTGGTAGTAATTTCACAACATGTCAACATGAATCATTGAAATGTTCAGGTTTTATGAAACCGAAAGAAACAACCTCTATCACAAAACCAGTCTTACATTTTTGGACATATTTTTAAAAATTAAACCAAAACGAAATTGACCTAATTTTTGCAGTAAGTCTGCGAGTAACGGGTTTAAAATTCTTTGTTATATTTCCTTTTATTTCGAAACTAAATACCAAACGCATACTGTGTGTGATTCATAGTGTCCGACAGACAAGTCAAACATTTTGTATGACTTGGTAGTTGGGAAAAAGTATTCTAAATTATTGTTTCCACAGTTCTGGTCAGATAAGAAGTAAACAACAAACAGTGGAACATGACAACTGAAAACTTTGAATTATGTACATCAATGACTCCCAATACATGCCTACTTTCAATGTCCTTAATATAGAAAAGCATTGATCAAAATACTTATTATCAAACATTATATTTCATATAGTAATTTAGCAACAAGTATAGCCATGTTCCACTGCGAACTCAAGCATGTGCATGCGTCCTCAATGAATAAAATTATCAGCTAAACAAAACTCGGAACAATAACAAGAAACGAACAAAAAACATGAAAAACATTGGCATAGGTCGCAGACAGACGTCACAATCTGTAAAAACTCAACCATCAACTTGAAACTTTTGATATGTTGCAGTAAGTTGTTTTTAACAATATATTTAAAAACAAGTACAAAATCAACAACAACGCATGCAGTGTCATAACCATATAAGGAGCCTTTTGTGACCTTATAAAATATTTTCCTTTTTTATTTTCCCCATTGTTATATTAACCACATTGTTGTTGACTGCCTTGTGGATTTCTTATACTCGTATGAGAGATGCTTTTGTTTCGCCAACAAAAAATGATGTCATTACGTTCAAGTTCACTTGTATATTTTCTTTTTTATATAAAGTAAACTTGTATAATTCAAATGAATCCCGAAATTCATTGAAGTCAATGTTTTTTTTCGGAAACGACAATGAACCTCAGCACCATGCACCTTGTAGTATTGTGTGTTGTTGGATAGCTTGAGGCGTCAAACTGCAATGTGATCCCTGAAAGTATGCAATACTTTTGTTTTAATTTGCTTATATGGCATTTATTTATGAACCTGACTATGCTCTTTATAGTTAACAAGTAAACAAAGTATCAGTCGGCTTTGACGATAGAGGTATACCCTCAGTCTGTGTGAATTGAAACACGTTTCCCCAACAAAACGTATGCATTTAGGGGGTCTTCAGAATTTTGGGCGTGTGGACTTGCCGACAAAGATATGAATTAGGATAAAATCTCAAAAGTTTTGCGGGGGAATGGTCCGACATATCCATTTTGAAGTGTGTCTTGTATTGGTAGTCATTCCTCTCGATAGGACCATTATATCAGGAAACATGGACTTGCCCACGAAAAACATCATATCGCTGTAAACAGGGCTATTAGGAAAAAGTTAAAAGTTTCCAAAGGATTCTCGCACAGACCCTTAACCGCACTTAAACAAAAATAAAACGATATGCAATGTGCGGATTAACGTAGTGGCGCAACAGCCACTACACATGCTGGCCGTATGGGTTTTTTACAGATTTCGGGTAATTTTCTCAAGAAGTATGGACTTGGCTCGTAAAAAAACTTATACCATCGTACTAGGGGCCTTAAGTGTTACTTACTTAGATGGCTTTTATATTAAACAGAACGTCTTGTTCTATAAGCCGAACTAAGAATAGATTTCCAAACGCACCGATCTTTTACTTTACTTCTCCAATTTTGGATGCCATGTTTTGTGATATCTTCTTCAACTTGGTCCTTCCATCGGAGTTTTGGCCTTCCCTTGGGGCGTATACCGTCGAGTGACTCGTATTCAAATGCGTTTTTGGCGGGGGCATCTTTATCCATTCTGCTGACATGGCCAAGCCAACGCAATAGTTGTAGTTCGATACGTTTTACTATATCGATGTCGGTCGGCTGGTATAGCTCGTGGTTCATACGACGTCGGTATTCACCGTCAACGCATATTGGTCCATAAATACTTCGAAGAATTTTTCTCTCAAACACACCAAGTTCTGCCTCATCTGCTTTCGCAAGCACCCATGCTTTAGATCCATACATAAGTACGGGTAGTATCAGTGTCTGGTAGAGCGTAAGTTTTGTTTGACGAAAGGTGGTTTTACTTTTAAACTGTTTACTTAGACCAAAGTAGCATCTGTTGGCCAATATTATTCTTCTTTTGATTTCAAAACTGATGTTGTTCGTTTTATTTATGGCGGTGCCGAGGTAAATAAAGTCATTTACTACCTCAAAATTGCAGTTCTGAACATCAACAGTTGGTCCGAGTCTACTGAACGTCTTGCGTGTTGATACCATAAACTTTGTCTTATCGCCCTTGACTGCCAGACCCACTTTGGCAGACACTTTTTTTTTAATTTTCTCAAAGGTGGCTATTACGGATCGAGTTGATCGACCTATTATATCAATATCATCTGCGTAGGCCAGTAACATTATATCCTTATTGTATATAGTACTATTTTTGTCTCTATCGGTATATACATTCGATTCTCGTATGACCTTTTCCAATAGAATGTTAAATAGGTCACACGATAGGCTGTCACCTTGCCTGAAACCTCGTTTCGTTTCAAAAGGTTCCGAGACGTTCTTTCCTACTTTAACAGCTGATCTTGTATTAGCCAATGTCATCCTGCATAATCGTATTAGTTTTGCAGGGATACCAAACTCAGACATGGCTTGAAACACCTTTGATCTAATTGGGCTGTCGAAGGCGGCCTTAAAGTCGACAAACAGGTGGTATGTGTCGATCTGTCTTTCGTGGGTCTTCTCCAGTATTTGGCGCAGTGTGAAGATTTGGTCAATTGTCGATTTACCAGGTCTAAAACCGCATTGGTATGACCCGATTATGTTATTGACCATGGGTTTTAAACGTTCACACAGCACACTCGACAGCACTTTGTATGCGATTGGGAGCAGACTTATGCCTCTGTAGTTTGTACACACTGTCTTGTCTCCTTTCTTGTGTACGGGACATAGGAGGCTGAGGTTCCAATCGTTAGGTATGCTCTCTTCCTGCCAAATTTCGGTAATTAACTAATGCATACTCCTTATCAGCATTTCGCCACCGGTCTTGAACAGTTCGGCGGGCAGCCCATCAGCTCCTGCTGCTTTATTGTTTTTCAGCCGATTAGTTGCTGTCATGACATTGCTTTGGCTAGGTGGAAGACATTCAACGTCGTCGTTTGCGATTGGTTCTGGTGTATCTTCATCGCCGCCCATATTCGATACTAAGAGCTTCATGAAATGATCCTTCCAGATCCTCAGCTCAGGAGAATATGCCTGCACCATACCCTTCAGTCTGGTGTTTTACACTCTGGTGAAATTTGCGGACTTCATTCTTCTATCACTACATGACCAATCTGGTTTCTTGTTTTCCCATCTGGGGATATCCACGTGGCCTTGTGTATGTCGAGGTGTTGGAATCTGGTACTGCTCACTACCATGTTTTTTGCCGCTGCAAAATCGATTAGCCTCATTCCGTTGTCGGATGTTACCTCATGAAGGCTAAACTTTCCGATCGCGGGACATTTTCTCTCCCAATTTTAGCATTAAATTCTCCTAGAACAATCTTAATGTCATGGCCAGGGCAGCGGTCATATGCTCTCTCTAGGTGCTCGTAGAATATATCCTTGGTCTGTTCATTTTTTTCTTCGGTCGGGGCATGGGCGCAGATGAGACTGATGTTAAAAAACTTTGCTTTTATTCGGATTGTGGCAATTCTCTCATCAACAGGAGTGAAGCTGGAGACGAGATTTTTAAGCCTCTTATTTACCATAAATCCAACACCTAGCTCATGTTTCGTTTCATGGCAGCTACAATAGAGTGCGTAATTGTTTGTTATTTTTACGTCTGCCCGGTTCCATCGCACTTCCTGTAAGGCGATAATATCAGCTTTGTACTTGCCAAGTATATCCGCCAGTGCGAAAATTGCACCTGCTCTGTAGAGAGTCCTGACATTCCAGGTGCAGATTCGCAGATCATGGTCCTTAAAACGTTTGCGGGGTTCGTCAACTTTAGAGGGGTTTGTTTTTTCGTAGTAGGCGGTGTTTTGACGGGGTGAGTTACTAGCCCAACGCCCAACCCAACTTTTTAACGATCTTATGGGTGAACGCGTGGCACATGTTAGCTCACTACCTTCAACGGAAGTTAAAGGCAGCTCCCCAGGTGACACCACGGGGAGGTCAGTGTCCACTTGAGATGAAAGAGGGACCAAGATAAATCTTGGGCTTTGTCATGTTAAAGCCGGTCAAGACCGTTGCTTGGTATCCTTCATCCCCTACGTCACCCTGTTACCTGTTACAAGAAAAATCAAAACGATTCGAGAGGAGGTCCTAAACTGCACTTTTCAGAAATTTAGTGTGGGAAGCATCCGAAGGAGTTGACATATATTGTCCATATTCTAACCTGATTTAAGTCTCGTAGAAGTATTACGATGTCCAAAGTATGGACCAAATCGGTTACTGCCTTCGAGAGTTATCGTGCGCACCATTTTAGCGAAAAGTTTTGAACTTTTGTGGGGGAGATACCGATATAGCCCATAATAGAACTTGATTTAACTTTGGGCAAAATATTACGATTGCCAACTTTGTATCTAATTGGTTTATCCGTTCGAGATTTATCCCACGCTCCATCCACAACACAGGGTGTCATAGCGAGTTTTAAAGCTTTCAGGCTATTTTGTCAGGAGGTATGGACTAACCCCTGAAAAAAACTTGTATCGTCGTAATGGGGGCAGCGAAGCAAAAAGCAGGTCTTAAATGGCACTTTTCCGAAATTTTGTGTGGGAGGTAGTCGAAGGAGAGGACCGATAGATCCATATTGGAACATCATCTATGTCGGGTTGAAATTTTACGATGTACAAAGTATGAACCAACTCCGTTACTGCCTTCAAGAGTTATCGTGTGCACAATTTTTCCGAACATTTTCAAACATTTGTGGGGGAGGTACCCAAAGGAGAGGGCTGATATGGCCCATCTTTGAACTTAAACTAAGTTTAAACAAAATAGCAGGAAGGCCAAATTTTGGGCCGATTTGGTTTAGAGTTATTGTGAACGCTAGGCACTACACATGGTGCCGCAGGACTTTTTACAGCTTTCGGGCAATTTTCTTAGAAAGAATAGACTTACCCCTGAAGAAAATTGTAGCGTGGTAAGGGGGGCAACGAATGCAAATGTTTGAAAAAGAGTCAACGCTTTCCGAGAGCAGGTCTATAATGGCACTTTTCCGAAATTTTGTGTGGGAGGTGGTCGTAGGATAGGACCGATAGATCCCATATTGGAACCTCATTTATGTCTGGTAGAAGCTTTACGATGTTCAAAGTATGAATCAACTCTGTTACTGCCTTCAAGATTTATCATGTGCACAATTTTTCCGAACATATTCGAACTTTTGTGGGGGTGGTACCCAAAGGAGTGGGCTGATATGGCCCATCTACGAACTTAAACTAAGTTTAAACAAAATAGTAGGGAGGCCAAATTTTGAACCGATTTGGTGTAGAGTTTCTCAGGAAGTATGGATTTGTCCCTGAAAAAATTATAGTGTCGTAATGGGGCATTGAATACAACTTCTTGCAAAAAGAATCACCGCCATTCCAGAGAAGATCCTAAACATAACATTTCCGAAATTTTGTGTGGGAGGTACCCGAAGGAGTGGGCCGATGGAGTCCATATTGGAACCTCACGTATAAATTTCACGATGTGCATGGTGTGGACCAAATCGGTTACTCCCTTCAACATTTTCGAACTTTTGTGGGGTATGTACCTGCAGGAGTGGACCGATATGGCTCATCTTCGAACTTAAACTACGTTTGGAAAAATATTGCGAAGGCAAAATTTTGGACCAAATCGGTTGATCCGTTCGAGAGTTATCGTGCGCTCCAGACAGACAGATGGATGGACATTGCTAAATCGACTCCAAATTGAAACGGATTTCGTCCAAATATACATTATTTCGATGAGGCACATTTTGCCCGTATGAAATACTAAATATTAATTATTAAATTAATTATTAAATATTAAAATTAAATATTCCATAATGTGATAAAAAAAGCTTGTTTCGAATATCAATAGGATAAAATGTAATAATACATGCAAATTATTATTAATTGTTTTAATCGCAAACAAGTACAATGTTTGAAGATCAAAAGAAAAAAAATATTACAATTATACGACACAAAAATTAATTAATACAACAACAATTACAAAATATGTTACTATTCTGTCAAATAATTAAAACAAAAAATCACGTAATAACAAAACAACAATTTACCAGACAACTCATGGGGAGAGTGAGAAGATAAAGTCGCAATAAACCGCAATTAAATTAAATGCATATCTGAATACAAAACCCAAGGGGTCAAGGTTCTCATATACAAAACAAAAACAATACAATTTTTATCAAAAAAATATAAGCAAAAAAAAAGTTGTAAAAATACAATTGCAAGCACTTGTAGTTCAATATCATCCGGACTAGAGAGGAAAAGGTACAACTTAATTATTTTTGCAAGGGCTTTCAAAATTTTCCCAGACATAAGATAGACTGTATTTCCACACGTGTAAAAATACAAACTTTTGTTTGTTTTGTTTTTAAAAGTTAACACGCTGTTTTTGTGGCTGCAATTATAAAGGTATCTAAAGGTGTTTGACCCTTAAGCTTCTGTCGACTGAAATAAGGTGTTGATATAATTTTATTTATTGTCTTGGTTTTTGTTATTTTTTCTGCTTTTATTGTTATTATTTATTACTTCAGTTAGCTAAACAATGACGGTAGCTAAAGTTCAAGATGGTCCATTACTATATTTTTAACATTTATAATTTAATTAAAATCTTTTGAGTGTCATCAGTAAACACTGTAAGCTCTCAGAATTTTTCATTCTTATTTAATCATTAAATATTTAATAAATATTTGAAAATGTATTGTTATTTCTTTATTTGCAGGAAAGTAATCCACATCAGGTACCAAGACTAGCTAAACGGACCTACTTTGCATTACCAGGTGAGTTCTACTAAACAACTTCGAGTGCCTTCGAAATGTACTTTAAGAAGTTTTGCTATCTGCCTTATAGTTATTGATATGTTTATTTTTTGTTTAGTCAAAACAACCACATTTATCAGCCGGCCATGTCATTTACCCCACTTTTTTGCCCACAAAAAATAAACAAAAATATTTGAAATTTTGTTGCAATTTGATAAATTGCAATGCAAAATAATCAAATCGCAGGTACTTCAAAGCAAACATTGACACAAGATAAGGCGATAACAAATATTTCTATCTGTTGTTGTTTGTGTTTGTTACTATCTATCTTCTATATCTAATGTTTGTTGTTTGTAGAGTTCACTTGAAAAAATATGGTTATATAAATAAGAATTTTATCACTTTTAATCAACTCAGGCCAGGCATAAATTAAACTTTATGACACTTTGTTCTTTTTTTTTTCAAAATTAAAAAGGTTTTATTATTTTTCTCCAAGTATTCAACTTTTAAGTATACAGTGTGTTCGGAAAGTGTGGGTTTAGCAAAGCATGCAAAATGTAACTGTTGCTTTGTTTAATCACTCATTGAAAATCTTTTCATTGGTGATGGGTGACCGTTTCCTGGTATCATTCATCCCCCACCGGCTTTAAAATGGCGAAGCCCAGGACTTATCTTGGTCCCTCCTTCAACCCAAGTGGACGCTGACCACCCCGTGATGTCACCCATACGAATGTTAAAAACTTGCGTTGTTAAAAACTTGACTAGTAAGCCATCCATCCAAAAAGCAAGATTCTATGAAAATCAAAGAAATAGAAAAATAAACCCCTCTAAAGTTGACAACCCCCGCAAACGTTTTAAGGACCATGATCTGCGAATCTGCACCTGGATTGTTCGCACCCTTTATAGAGAAGGCGCAGTTTACGCATTGGCAGATTTACTTGAAAAGTCCAAGGCCGACATTACTGCCATACAGGAAATACGATAAATTGGGAAAGGCGTTGTTTAGTTGGGCAACAACAAATTCTCCAGTTCGATAGGATAAAATGTTGAGGTGAGGGAGGGGTGATCCATAGGTATGTTTCTCAGTTACCGTATATGATGAGCAGTGGAGGGAGAAAAGAACAAGTGAAATAAAAACAACCAGTATTAATTCTTAATATAAATATGATTGCTGTTTATTGTGATATTCAATTCTTTTCTAACAACAAAGAGATTACCTTTTGTAATCGTGGGTTGGCGCAGAGGCCTTGATGCGTTCGCTTCTAAAGATAAAACAAAAGTGAACGCAGAGGTTCACGTGGATCGCAGAGGATCTTAGTGATCGCAGAGGATCTTAGTGATCGCAGAGGATCTTCGTTTATTACTAATACAGCTACAATTATTCCAGTGAGAGAACAGTCTCTCCTATGTATCAAAATGAGCAAACCAACAACAACCGTCACCCGTTGGTATCTACACTCTCCGGTCTCCGCAGAGGGAACTTGTAGAGGTGATACCCGAGCTGTCAATCAGCATCCGTGATCGACTGGGCTCGAGAAGTTGAAGGCCAATGTACCTAACTTATACAGCCGTCACAGAAACACCTACATGTGACGCACTGTATTATAGCTGCCATGACATAAAGCCGGTCTGAGTTTGATCGACCGTTATTCTTTTCAGTCAACCGACCTCCAGCAGCACCATCATCATTCCTTCCCGAACTCGTGTTGATTTTCACCGAGGAGCTGGATTTTTTATACCCTTAGCATTTATGCTAACGAGGGTATATACACTTTCATACGGGCAAAATGTGCCTCACCGAAATAATGGTTTTAGACCCCAAGTATGTTTGGACGAAACGTGTCTCAGACAATTTGGAGTCGATTGAGCAATGTCCGTCCGTCTGTCTGTCTGGCTGGATGGAGCGCAACTATCGAACAGATCAACCGATTTGGTCCAAAATTTGTCTTTCGTAATATTTTGTCCAAACTTAGTTTAAGTTCGAAGATGGGTTATATCGGTCCACTCCTTCCGGTACCTCCCTAACAAAAGTTCGAAAATGTTCGGAAAATTTGTACGTACAATAACTCTTGAAGGAAGTAACCGATAATTTTCAACTCGTGAAATGTCTACCAGACTTAGATGAGGTTCCAATATGGACTTAATCGGTCCACTCCTTCGGGTACCTCCCACACAAAATTTCGGATAAGGTCAGTTTAGGACCTGGTCTCGAATCGCTTTGATTTTTGTTTTAGCAACTTGTATTCACTGCCCCTCATTCGACGGTACAAGTTTCAACAGGGGCAAGTCCATACTTCCTGAGCAAATAGCCTGAAAGTTGCACAAAACCCCTATGACACGCGTGAGGTGGTTGTAGCGCAAGATAACTATCGAACGGATCTGCCGATTGGGTCGAAAATTTGTCCAAATATAGTTTAAGTTCGAAGATAAGCCATCTCGGTCCACTCCTTCAGGTACCTCGCCCACAACATTTCAAAAATGTTCGGAAAAATTGTTCGTAGAGTAACTTTTGAAGGGAGTGGCCGAATTGGTCCATACTTTACAAGTCCTACTATATCTACCAGATATAGATAAGGTTCAAGTATGGCCTATATTTGTCCACTTCATACAGTACATCCCAAACAAAATTTCGGATAAGTTCACTTTAAGACCTGCTATCGAATCACTTTGATTTTTGTTGAAGCAACTTGCATTCGCTGCCTCAATTACGATGGTAAAAGTTTTTCAGGGGCAAAACCACACTTCTTGAGCAAACAGCCCGAAGGGTGTAAAAACCCCCTATGGCACTATATCAACATTTTTGTCGGTTCATACGCCCAACATTTTTAAAACCCTCTAAATACATACGTTTTTGGGAAAAAATTGTTTCAATATACACAGGCTAAGGGTATATCTCTGTCGGCCAAGCCGACTGATACTTTTTTACTTGTTCTTAGTCTATTTCCCATACTTCTGCAAATCTGAAGCTCCAAAACACCACCAGCTCCTGTTTTACCCAGCATCATTTACAGGCGAAGCCGTCGCACTAGCATGGACCTTTTGGGGTGCATGCCCTTAGGCTTCTCCGACTTCTGGAACCGTTTCGTAGGAGCCGATGAGATTTGGGTGTTTGTCCGTGCCGCAGGTAACTTTGTGTCCGCAAGAGGTCCGGACGACCCAAAACCACTAGCATGGACCTTTTGTGGCACCTTCGCCTTGGCATGGCCCTTAGGCTTCTCCGACTTCTGGAATCGTGTCGTTGGAGCCGATGAGATTTGGGCGTTTGTCCCTGCCGCAGGTAACTTTGTGTCCGCAAGATGTCCGGACAACCCGAGACCACCGGTTTTTCGAACTTGACTGGCTCCAGAGTAGTCAACGAAGTTTTTGGCCTGAATCCGTTGGGAAGCTTCTCAATCTGAGGGTATTTCCTTTCAATTCGCCACAAAAAGCAAAGCTTTAACCTTATCTCCCGGACGTCCGCCTAAGGGAACTCTCCTGGAAATTTCTCTACAAATGTAGAGCAGTAGTTCAACGCTCTTTTGTAGCCATGCCTGTCTCCTCCTTCCCGAGCCTTACTGTTCTTGATGGAAGGGGATGTGAGAGAAGGATCCATCTCTTTACCGTTAGCCTCATTCGCCAACGTGTACTGCCTGAAAAGAACCGGTCTGTCGGTACTGACCGACATTCCAACCCCGAGGTAGACACCAACCTCTGAAATGGGATGATCGTGTTGTCCATCATATAATCCGATAGGGGGGATACCTCCCAGTTGCTCAGATTTAGAGACGCACATTCCCTCAAGAGATTGTTCTGCGTATAAATAGAGTCGCTAACCTTGTCCAGAGTCGCTAACTTTGTCCAGAGTGTGGATCGGTCGTCCCTGCCCAAATGTGTGTTTATTGCAGAAGTTTTAGGTGCAGCATTGTCCGTGGCCGTAGCAGTGGTCTTTATCAGGGGGTTTCATTCATAGAGAGATTTGTGACTGGGGTAAATGAGACGATCATGGCATAGCCCTCCACTACCATGACTAGGGTTTGACAAATAAACCTGCTGCGAGGCTTCGATACCCGGACTGCAAACCTGAAACACCGATGGGCACGTGGTCACTTAACACCCCGGTGATAGGGTATCTTTATTATATTGGTAGGAGATCGCTACCAAAAAAATGTCGCTCATTCCACAGATACACTGTGGGGTTTTAGTGCATTATGTTAAAACATCTGGTCGGATCTCATCCCAGTAAATGAAAGACGAAAAAATTACATTGCCGTAATTAGGACTGCAACTTACTTACTTAGCTGGCCCTCTTCAGAACATTTGTCCCATAAACCGAACTAAGAAAATATTTATATTCCTCTCTATTCGTTGCTTTACTTCGATCTTGAACAGCCTATTTTGAGCAGCTTAGTCGGTAAGCCTTATTATTTTTCAGTCGGTTTATTGCTGTCTTTACCTCATCTTGCCCGGGCGGTATGAGGTAAAGACAGCAATAAACCAACTGAAAAATAATAAGGCTTACCAATTAAGCGGTTCAAAATCGGCTGTACAGATCGAATTTTCTGTAGAGGGTCAACAAGTAAGAAAGTTGCTGTCCTAACTACGGCAAGGTAATTTTCTTCTACTCCCGATGTCTATATGGGACCTGAAATGTCCCAATATTAACAGCCGCTCCTTAAATGATCTCCCGCACAAAAGTTAAGTCCAGCCCTGTCTGTCTGGTTAGTGCGAACGGCAACTCTCAACCGGATCAACGGATTTGATCCAAACTTCGATCAAGTTGGGCCATAACGGCCAACTTCTTGGGGTACCTCTTTCACCAACCTCTCGAAGGTACCTTGTAAGGTGACCGTTTCATAAAAGCCTTACATCTCCCTCGACCATACTTAATATTGTCCAATCGTCGCATAGCATATGTTAGGTTCAATGCAGTCAACGACAATTCCATTCAATAATAATTCTCATTTACTTTGTGTAACTACCCAATTATGTATTCTGGTTTTATTCACCGAAGTGGTCGATCACCAGCCGACAAAGTACGAAAAGACGTGTGGCTCGTCATCAGTCTGGATACTCGTTAGCCACGAATCGATCAAGCTCTTAGCAAGCTACAAGCTCTTGATAAGCTCCAAGCCAGAGTTCCGATTTGCTCGTTTTTACTCGCGAGTGGGAGTACTCGAAGAGTGCAAGCAAAAAGTCAGATTTGCTCGTTTTTACTCGCGAGTGAAAAGTACCTGCGAGTGGGAGTACTCGAAGAGTACCAATTTTAAAAGAAGTTTACTCTCCACTCTTTTGTTTTATTTGCGAGCACTCGCGAGGTCTCCTGGATTAAAAATAATAATGGAAGTGAAAATACTCCAAAGAGAGTACGAGTTTACTCGAAGAGTAAAATCGTGTGTGTTTGGTAGGGAACAGTTTTTGATATTGCTGTGGACTGAAGGTATATAGAAAGGGCAAGTTGTTCGAAAGTTCGGAGGTTCGAGGAGTGTCGTCGGAGGTTCGGAAGTTTGGAGGAGGGTTGTCTAAGGTTCGGAAGTTCCGAGGAGGGTAGTCGGAGGTTCAGAGGAGGGTGGTCGGAGGTTCGGTGGAGGGTGCTTGGAGGTTCGGAGGAGGGTGATCGGAAGTTCGGAGGAAGGTGCTCGGAGGTTCGGAGAAGGGTGGTCGGAGGTTCAGAGGAGGGTGGTCGGAAGTTCGGAGGAGGTTGTACGGTAAAAATAGAGTATACTCGATTTATTGTTTCTACTCGCACGAGTACTCCCGCTCGAACTCGCTCCAATTTCACTCGCGAGTAGAATTCGAGCAAGTATTTCGGAGCTCTGCTCCAAGCTATTGACAAGCTCCAAACCTCTTAGCAAATCCAAGCTGTTAGCAAGCTGCAAGCCTCTTAGCAAGCTGAAAGCCTTTTAGCAAGCTTCAAACTCTCAGCAAGCTCATAGCTTAGCGCTCGTACCTAGCTCAACGCTCATAGCCAGTTCCTACAACCGATATCTTCCCCCACATCAACTAGAATACCACAGAGCAAAGTCACACTCCCGACGCAACAGCAACCCGAGTACAGAGCTGTGCACATCCGACAATTGGCGAGCCGACAGACACCGATTGCCCCGAGCAGACATCAACCCGAGTAGCGTAGAGCAGATCCACACCCGACAACTGCCGAGCCAACACCCTCCGAATAGCACATAACCAGAGCTCCGATACACTCGCGAGTGAAAATTTGGAGGGAAGCGGAAATTGTTTTTGGGTGCAATATTTTTGGTGGTTGTGGGGCAATTTTATTTGGGGTTGGGCGAGCGAATTCGAGCGAGTATTCGGATCTATGCACAGAACCAAACTCCAGTTTCCTCCCATATATATACCACCACCACCAAGATTGTATACAAAAGATTGAAATCGTAAGTACTCGTGTTTTACTATTGGTTTGTTTGTCCTTAAGCCGACCCTGACAGCGACTGAGCCCTAGACAAAACCACTCGTTTTAACTTCTCTCATAAAAGTTCAAATATTTTGGCTTAAGGGGAGGTTGAGACCTGTTCGTGGATAAATGTCAACAATTGTCAAGATAAAGGCCCAATAAGTTCCAAAACGTCCTATATCTTTTCGGCAAGTTCATACATTCTGGTCAAAAACTCTTGGCCTCCATTCATGGACGATGATGTCAGGACTAAAGATTTGAATTTGCTTTGTTATCTATATGTCACAGTCTGAGGTTACGTACATCTCTGTTGGCAAGGCCGACTTGTAATTTTTAATCGTTTACCTGTTTTTTACTAATCTAAAACAAACGTTTTTTTTACACTTTAAAAAAATTAATTAAAACAAATTGTATTTTTTGTTCTTACGTTTTTAATTTTTTTCTTTTTTTGTTTAGTTTATTGAACTTTTTGTTTATTTTTATGCGTTTTCTTGTTCTAAAACGGTTAGAGGGTATATTGGCCTTTTGTACTTTCTCTTCGACGCACTCTTTCTCTAGCCAATTTTTTCATTTTACGTTGAGGCGTTATTCTCTTAATGGCCACTGCCATGCTTTTATTCAACCTTAGGCCTTGATAGCTGAAAGTTTAATGCTCCTGATACGTTTTTTCTTTTTGTTTTATTGGTGTAGTGTTGTTGTTGTCGTCGTTGTTATTGTTGTTGTTGCTGCTGAGAATAAGAAATTGACAAGAAAAAGTGACTATTTCATTTGTTTACTTTTATTCGTGTTTTTTTTTTGTTGTTGACGTTTCGTTTTGTTTTTATAGATAAACAATAACTGCTGCAGGGGAAGAGAAGAATGCTCGGCATCATTAAGATTGTCGTCTTTTTTACACTCAGAGGGTATTTGACATGGTCATGACGTTATGTGGTAATAAATTATAGTGAAGGTAGTTGCTGTTGTAGAATGATAAGGAGAGTTCGGAGAATGTGATTATTTGCAGACATAAGAAGCTTTAAGAAAACATTAAGTATGGAGGGGTCTTCCTTCCCTATTTACCTACTTTTTTTAAGCTATATCATACCACAATGTGATCCCCCTTTTTTGAGAGCACAACAAAATAAAAACACATGGCTGCCTCTCCGAGATTTAAATGATATGTTTTAGCACTTAGCATTTTGATTTTTTTCAAGTTCATTGCCACACTTATTGGCCTTACTCAGGGCCAAACAAAATAATTGCTAAATGCTTCTGTTTTGTTTTTGTTTTGCTTTCTTTGCCTATATTTCTTAATTAATCCGCAATTGATTCAAGTTTTTTTCTATTCTTATTGTGAAATTTTTTTAATTCGTCTTTAATTTATGGCCATCGTTCTGGTTTTTTCCTGTGGTAAACAAAAATATTGATCTCATTGATTGCATTAACATGAGAGGAGAGGAAATGCATGTTTTTTGTATAAGAAATGTAGAATATAATTTATTTTTGTTATTTCTAAAAAATGATATGATGACTTGCATACATATTAAGTACTTGAGGAGGTAAGTCCCATATTTGTGGGTTTTCAGGTTATTTTTTATAATACAGGGAGTTACCATATGCTCGCAGAAACATTTTGTAGCGTCAAGAATAAAGTGTTCCTCAATTCGTCGGATTGCTGCTAAAAATTAAGTAAAATATAATGAAATATAGCGATGAGTTATCAGCAAATCTGCCCTGGGGAATTCCATTTTTTATACCCTCAGCCTTTAGGCTAAAGAGGGTATTTACACTTTGATACGACAAAAAATGTGCCTCATCGAAATAATGGTTTTAGACCCCAAGTATGTTTGTACGATATCCGTTTCAGACAATTAGATCTAGCAATGTCCGTCCGTCTGTCTGTCTGTCTGGCAGGCTGGTGCGCACGATAACTCTCGAACGGATCAATCGATTCGGTTCAAATTGTGGGTATCGAAATATTTTGTCCAGATTCGATTTAAGTTCGAAGATGGGCCATATAGGTCCACTCCTTCAGGTACATCCCCCACAAATGTTCAAAAATTGTCCTAAAACTTGTGCGGGAATAACCGATTTGGTCCATACTTTGCACATCGTGTAATTTCTACCAAACTTAGATGAGGTTCCAATATGGACTCAATCGGTCCACTCCTTCGGGTACCTCCCACACAAATTTTCGGAAAAGTTCAGTTTAGGACCTGGGTGCATATTCTGTAACTTTTTAACAACTTTACTCATTGTTTATTTTACAACAATTTCATTTGTTTGTTTTGTAGTTGTTACAAAAACAAAAGAAATTTTAACAACTTTTCAATCGATAAAAGTTACAGAATAGGCCTACTGGTCTCGAATCGCATTGATTTTTGTTTACGCAAGTTGTATTCGCTGTCCTCTATACGACGCTGTAAGTTTCATTAGGGGCAAGTCCATACTTCCTGAGAAAATAGCCTGAAAGTTACAAAAACCCTATGACACCGTGTGTAGTGGTTGGAGCGCAAGATAACTCTCGAACTGATTTGCCGATTCGGTCCAAAATTTGGCTTTCGTAATATTTTGTCCAAACTTAGTTCAAGTTCAAAGATGAATTATATCGGTCCACTCCTTCCGGTACCTCCCCCACAAAAGTTCGAAAATGTTCGGAAAATTTTTGCGTACGATAACACTTGAAGGGAGTAACCGATTTGGGCCACACTTTGCACATTATAAAATTTCTACCAGACTTAGATGAGGTTCCAATATGGACTCAATCGGTAAACTCCTTCGAGTACCTCCCACACAAAATTTCGGAAAAGTTCAGTTTGAGACCTGCTCTCGAATCGCCTTGGTTTTTGTTGTAACATCTTGTATTCACTGTCCCCTATACGAAGGTACAAGTTTCCTCAAGGGCAAGTCCATACTTCCTGAAAAAATAGCCTGAAAGTTGAAAAACAAACCCTATGACACCATGTTTATGGCTGGAAGCGCAAGATAATTCTCGAACGGAAATGCCGATTCCGGCCAAAATTTGGCCTTCGTAATATTGTTTCCAAACGTACTTTAAGTTCGTAGATAAGCCATATCGGTCCACTTCTTCAGGTACCTACCCCACAAAAGTTCAAAAATATTCGGAAAAATTGTGCACACGATAACTCTTGATAGGAGTGACCGATTCGGTCCATACTTTACACATTCTCATAATATCTACCAGATATAGATCAGGTTTGAATATGAACTATATTTGTCCACTCCATCCCGTACCTCCCACACAACATTTTGGATATGTTCACTTTAAGACCTGCTATTGAATCATTTTGATTTTTGTTGAAGCAACTTGCATTCGCTGCCTCAATTACGATGGTAAAAGTTGTTTGAGGGGCAAGTCCATACTTCTTGAGAAAACAGCCCGAAGGGTGTAAAAACCCCCTATGGCACCCCCATGGTCTATGTCGGTCCATTCCTTTAAGTACGTTTTCCGCAAAATGTTTGAACTTTAATCCTAATCAACATTTTTGTCGGTTCATACGACCAAAATTTTGTAACCCCCTAAATACATACATAAGTTTTTTGTGAACAAATGTTTCAATTTGCACAGGCTGAGGGTATATCTCTGTCGGCGAAGTCAACTGATACTTTTTTCCTTTTTTTTTTTGGTTTGCATGCACAAAACCGCTATGAAAAAATGACAAATCTGTGTTTTCGGACTGATTCGTGCTTACACGCAGAAAAATATATGTTAGAAATATGTTTGGATCCAAACAAATTTATGTTTGGGACTGGTTGAAAACAAATATATGTTTGCAACGTTTCGTAACATATCTCAAATTTATTTGTTTCGGTACCAACATATTTTTTATGTTAGAACATATTTTTTTATAGGTGGAGAGAGGAATTTTGTCGAAGAGAGTAACAACAGGGCTCTCGCGACTGCGGAATGCTGTTGTATAATAAAGAGCTGTGTGTATGGTGTAATAGAAGAAAAGTTAGATTTTGCTTTGGTGGTGTGTATGGCAAACGCATGTGTTGTTGTTCTTTCAGTTAACCAACCTAGCACGCGGGAGTTTGTTAGTTCTCCTACCGGGCGCGTCCCCACCGGCGGATAGGGGGAGGAGGATGGTCGTACCACTCTGTCCAATACCTATTGCATGGTGGGTCTGGGGCAGAGAGGTGGGATTATCCACCTCTGGAAACCTTGAGTTTCCCGCGGACAAAAAACTGACTATGGGGGTGTTCCCCTAAAACAAAAAACAAATATGGAAGGAAAAAAAGAAGAAAAAGTTACGGTGCAGGGCCTAATAAACCCAGTGCCGGCGGGGACCAGTGATCTGCCTACGAGTCACACCCCGTCGATATCATGCGATCGTGAGCAATCTCCCATAGATGTGGGTGCCTTGGCATCTGTGGTCGAAGGTAATGCTACAAGCACACAACCTAGTGTAAAACCTAGTGTAAAAACGGAGGAGGATAAAGGGCAGCACAGGGGGAGGATTAACTTGACCCAACTATCTGATGATGGTAGCGACCCTGATTCCGAATCCGATAGCTGCGGCAAAACAAACACCACCGTTGTGGAAAATCCCATGAAAGAGGAAGTCCACAAGATGGTAGAAGAAGTGAGCGAGAGCATCGCAAAGCTCACGACGAAAAGAGTACAGTGGTCTGGGGCCCAAAGGAAGAAATTTAAGAGGAACCAGGCAAAACTAAAGAAGGAAAAACAGCTGGCTGCTTCAAAGGTTACCACAGAAAGTCCCTCCACTTCTTCGGAAGCGGCGAAGAGGACAAGGTCTCTTGAGGAGCAGAACGTGGCAAAACCCAGTAAGAAGAAAAAGGGCTTCCCACCTTCAATTGCCCAGAACAAACCTCGTCAGGACAAAAGCCAAGGAGACTGCCAAAAGGATCCTTCAAATGATACTGAAGAGGCGAGTTCTGACAAAAAGAAGGTGAGCGCGACGTCGGAATCTTCTGCGGTGGCCAAGGACTCAGTAAAGAAGCCTACTACCACCCAGAAGAGGAAGATGGACGCTGAAACCGGAACGGAGCCGCCATCGACTTACGCCAAGGTAGCCAAGAGATACTACAAGGACGAGCTGTGCTACGCAGTAATCGATACTAGTAAAGGATCTGGAAGGCTACACAAAGAGTACTTACCGGAGATCGAGAAATCGATCAACGATAAAATATTGGAACAAATCCTGCAAGGACGAGTCTCAATAAAAATAAACTGCTGTGAGCCAAGGGGGGACCTCCTATTGTACCACCTGGACTCACACGCAAACTCTGCAGCTCTCGGGGAGATAGTCAGCAGTATAGCAACTCCATGGGAAGGTGGCAGACTAAAACTGGTGAGGAAAGACGAAATTCCTCACCTAACCAAAGCATCGGTGTACGTCAAGGGGTATGGCTGCAAGCTCGAGACGGAGCGCATGCTCGAGGTCTTTGGCGTACAAAACGAGGCCCTAAAGGTGGAAAGATGGGAGGTCTTCCACAGGGAGGAGAAGGAAGACGGCACTCTCCTTGTGATGGGGATCGACGATCTCTCGCTAGCCGGGCTCGTCAAAACCAAGGGCAAGGCATTCTTCGTCTCGAACTCGGTCTACTTCAAAGTTGGAAAGGCAAGAGTTGGTGAGGAGGAGATTGCCAAACCAAATAACCAAGAGGTCAACCTACCAAAAGGCTTTCAGGAGGGAGGAGCAGACGAAATTAGCGACTCCCAAGAAGCCAACCTTCTGGAGGACCAATGATTGAGGTCATCCAGATCAACCTCCATCGGAGCGAAACGGCAACACTAGCCCTGATGGACAAAATAACTAAAGGTAATATACATATTGGTTTAATCCAAGAACCTTGGACCATAAAAAACAAGGTTTCTGGACTTAACCATATAAATTATCAACTTTTTTACGCAAATACGGGATCCCGACCGAGGACCTGCATTATATGCCACAAAAACTTATGCTTTCTTTTTTCTCCAGAGTTGTCATCGTCGGACGTTACAGTATTGAAGCAGGGGAATGGTAACATATACCTAGCATCATTATACCTGCCGTTCGACTCCCCGACATTACCACCTTCGTCGGAATTGCAGCAACTGGTGAGAAGGATAAAGCAAACAGGTAACGAAGTACTAGTAGGTAGCGATGCTAACTCTCACCACATCTCGTGGGGTAGTACTAACATTAACAAAAGGGGACAAGCCCTTATAGATTACTTAAATACTAACGACCTAATTACACTTAACACCGGGAATACGCCAACCTTTGTTAATAGAATTAGGGAGGAAGTACTAGATATAACGATATGTTCAGAAAATTTAATAAACGAGGTACACGAGTGGAGGGTCCTGGAGGAACACTCCTTCTCAGACCATAAGTATATTAGATTTAAAATAGCTAGGCCATCGCCTAACCCGATAACCTTCCGAAACAAATCCAAAACAAATTGGACAAAGTTCGGAAAACGAGTAAAAGAAAGACTTGGGCAACCAGATGAGGAATGCCTAAGTAAGGAGGACATAGAGAGAGATGTCCTAAAGTTAACTGAGGCACTAGTAAAGTCTTTCGAGGAAAGTTGTCCCCTTCGAGAGTGGAAATCCGCCTACGAAAAACCCTGGATGACAGGGGAAATTCGGAATAAAGGCAAGGAGGTCCGCAGACTTTATAATAGGGCCAAACGTAAAAAAGCAGCTGTATTCTGGGACAACTATCAGGCAAAATTAAAGGAATACAACAAAATAACAAGAAACGCCAAACGAAACTCCTGGAAGCTTTTCTGCGAACAGGTGGATAGTGTAAATGACGTTTCAAAGATTAAAAAGTTTCTATCTAAAACCCATACACAGACCGAGCAATTGGTCGATGGAAATGGAAAAAGGATTGAAACAACAGAAGAAACTCTAGGCCTTCTGATGAAAACGCACTTCCCGCAGAATACCATGGTTAACACTGAGGCATCGACGGAATGTATTAACTCATCGGAAGAAGCACCAAAGATCGACAGCTTAATGGTCCAACAAGCCATTTTAAGCTTTTCACCATATAAAGCAGCTGGACCAGACCAGATCTTCCCGGCTTTATTACAGAGGGAAGTGGACTTTATTGCGTCCAAACTGGTCGGGATCTTCAATGCATGCTTAAAACTTGCATACACTCCTATAGCCTGGCAGGAGGCAAGGGTAGTCTTTATACCCAAACCTGGCAAGGCAAGTTATGCAACACCAAAATCTTATCGACCGATAAGTTTAACTTCATTCTTACTCAAAACAATGGAACGGACAGTCGACACCATGATAAAGAGTAAGATCCCCAACGATATGCTTAAATTCAAACAACATGCATACGTTAAAGGCAGATCAGTGGAAACCGCATTGCATGAGGTAGTACACCACATAGAAAGAACCTTCGTAATGAAAATGTACACACTTGCTGTATGCATCGACATCGAAGGCGCTTTCAATAACGTAAGCACCGAGACACTTATCCACTCCTTAGACGAGTTTCAGGTAGACAGGGCCTTAAGGAACTGGATAAACCACATGCTAAGGAATAGATGGATAAGCTGCGGGCTATACGACGTGAAAATAAGAGACAAAGTTGGACAAGGAACGCCACAGGGAGGGATACTTTCACCTCTGTTGTGGGTTACCACCATAAACAGTCTCTTGAGGACCCTAACCGAAGAAGGATTTGACCCAGTCTGCTACGCAGACGACGTTATAATACTTCTGAGGGGAAAGAATCCGAATCAACTCTGTCGTAGAGCAGAAACGGCTCTAAAAATTGCTTTTAACTGGGCCAGGCCGAGAGGTCTGAACGTCAACCCAGAAAAAACAGAATTATGTCTATTCACTAGGAAAACGAAAATGGGGCACTACGAGGAACCAGTTTTTCTAGATAAGACAATAAATATCTCTTGTACAGTTAAATATCTAGCAGTAATTCTGGATAGGAAACTTAAATGGAAAGACCATATACAAGAAAGGGCCAACAAGGCCCAAATATGTTGGTCAACCTGCAGAAGGGCGATAGGCTCAAAATGGGGGTTCAATCCTAGGATGATACACTGGCTATACAGAAGCGTAATTAGACCAATTCTAACCTACGCGTCTGTGGTATGGTGGACAGCCATGGACAAAAAATGCAATGTGGAAATACTGCAAAAGGTCCAAAGAACATGCTGCCTAAGCATTAGCGGAGCAATGAGGACCACACCGACTAGGGCTCTAGAAACAATTTTGTTTGTACACCCAATAGAGATTCAGGTAAGGTATGAGGCAGCCATCGCAGCTGTAAGGCTAAAGTCGATGAGCGAGTGGATCGAAAAGAGCCACCAAACATACCACCAAAACATATTAAAGGTCACAACGGGTGAATCTATAAATCAGGTAGTATCGGACCGTATACCTGAAACTAGTGAAGTAGCCTTGTGTGAAGTGTCAATACCTGACAGAGACATGTGGATCGAGGGAGCTCTAGCACAGATTCCCGCTGGAAGCTGTGGGTTTACGGATGGGGCTGTGCTAGGGGGGAGAACCGGACTGGGTCTTTATATAATGGAACCGGAAACGGAAATCTCCCTCCGTCTGCCGGATCATAACACGATCCTGCAGGCGGAACTCCGGGCGATAACAGAGTGTCTGCTTTGGTTTGATACACACACAAGGCCTACCACTGTAAATATCCTTACGGATAGCAAAGCAGCCATTAGAGCTATATCAACCAAGACAGTGAAATCTAGAACTGTCTTGGAATGTATTAAATCTATAAATAATTACTCCCAACACGGTAAGGTAAACATTATATGGGTACCAGGGCATACCGGGATTAGGGGTAATGAAATAGCAAACTCCTTGGCAAAACAAGCCAAGGAGCAACCAACAGTAAGTCTAGAAAACGCTAAGCCGTTTAAAGCTACGCGACTAGAACTAAAGACATGGGCAAAAAATGCACATGTATCCCTCTGGAGTAGTGGAGAGAAGGGAAAAAACACAAAAATCCTATGGGGAAACCCAGACGAGGACAAAACAAAAGAATTACTTTTACTAAGTAAAAAAGATATTAGTAGACTGATAGGAATCCTTACAGGTCACCTAGGTCTAAAAGCGCACCTGCACAAAATAGGTTGTGCAGAAAACAGTGAATGCAGAGCATGCGGAGAGGACGACGAAACGTTGGAACATTACCTCTGCCATTGTCAAGCCTTCACAAATCTGAGAACCCAGTTACTAGGGAATGACATTATACCAGGACTCGACCAAATTAGGACAATCGAGTTCAAAAAGATCAGAGACTATGTAAATAGGACAGAGATCCTAGACTAAGTCAAAAAAAAAAGGATAATCCTTCCATAACCCAAAATTAGAGCGCACAACAGGCCTACTTATGGCTTAAGTGTATGTCCACATGGGCATGTGGTGATCTAGTATCACCCCTCTTATCAACCTAACCTAACCTAACCTAACCTAACCTAGCAAGCGAAGGGGAACAGAATAAAATTGTGTGAATTATTTTTGTTCTTTTTTTCTTCAGTTTTCTAAATACAATCGTTGAGTAAAGACGGTAAAGTCTGTGAATAAATCAGTGTTTTGTGTTTTCTTAAAGAAATGGCGCTTTTTAGTAAATTAAATGCCCAATACATTTTATAATTGGACATCTTATAATTGACTCAAAGAAGATATTGCATTTAATATTGGTAATTACATCAATACATTTTTTCATATACATACATATGTATATGTGAAATATGGATGTGCCTATTTATTACATTATATAGTAATTTGATTCCAGATTCCGATTTCCCGCTGGTGATTTCAACTTTGAGGACAATGTGTTTTATTTCACAACAAAGGACAAGCATTCAACCATGTTTCTATATACATATTTTTTTTTTCTTTTTAAAAGTGTGAGTCTTTATAAATTATTCCATATCGGTCCACGTTTTGATATAGCCCCCACAGAACGGTACCACCCGATTGTCGGTATTTTGAAGGTATTAGCTTTATTATCACACCGAAATGAATGAAATTTGGCACTTAGTCTTTCTTTAGGGTATAAAACTTTCTCCCAGAATTTTGTCGGTATAGGTCCACGCCTTCATATAGCCCCCATAGAATGGTACCTCGCGATTTACGGTATTTTGAAGGTTTTAGCTTCATTTTCACACCGATATGGCTGAAATTTGGTACTTAGTTTACGTTGGTGGTTTAAAACTTTCCCCCCAGAATTTTGTCGGTATCGGTCCATGCCTTCATATAGCGCCCATAGAACGGTATTTTGAATTTTCGGTATTTTGAACGCTGTGGCCTCAATATTGCACCGAAATGGCTGAAGTTTGGTGTCCTCAAATTTCCACCGAAATGGCTGAAATTTGGTATTTAGACATCGTTGGGGGTTCTTAACTTTCCTCTTTAAATTTGTCATATAGGTCCATGCCTTCATATAGTCTCCATAGAACGGTACCTCCCGATTTTCGATATTTTGAAGATTGTGGCCTTAATTTTCCTCCGAAATGGCTGACATTTGGTATTTAGACTTGGTTGGGGATACTAAAAATTTGTCGGTATAGATCCACGCCTTCATATAGCCCCCATGGAAAGGTACCTCCCGATTTTCGGTATTTTGAATATTGTGGCTTCAATATTCCACCAGAATGGCTGAAATTTGGTATTGAATTTTCTTTGGGTCTAAAATTGAATTGAAACTAATTTTTCCATTTTACTTCAATACATTTTGTAGTGTAGGGTATACAAGTTCGACCCGGCCTAACTTAACGCCGTTCTTACTTGTTATTAAACAACAAATATTTGTTTGCAGGACGCAAACATGTTTGGAACTGGTTTGGAACTGGTTTGTTTGGGACATATGTTAGAGATGCCTTTTTTCCTCCGTATATGTGCAGTAGGGCTATGACTTTTTTACAACCTCATATCCCTGTATCATAGCGTGATGAGTTTTGTCATAATATTACATAAAATCATTATTATAAGGTGATTCGGTGAAAAAACCTCACGCACAAAATGATTTTAAAATTTGAATTTATCAAAATTATGGACAATTTTTTGAAGTCACTGTAAGCAGATATACAATTGAAAATAAACTTTAGAGTCACATGAGATAATTAAACTGACATAACATTTATTTCTCACTAATTTTCTTCAATTCTGAGAATCGTAAAAATGTCGTAAACGCTTTTATTTAAAGATATAATTTTTTAACAAAAAACAAAAAAATTAAAAAATTTTCAAAGTGGTTTGTGCATGACCTTTTTAATATTTGAATGAAATAAACATTATTATAGTTATTAGTAGGCTTATATTTATTCATTCGTGCAACAAAAAATAATTTTTGAAAAAAATTTTTTTTCATTTCATAAATTTTTTTAAAAAAATTATTTTTTTAAATCGATTTGTGCGCGAATTTTTTTATATTTCAATGGAATAAACGATAGCGTAGTGATTATTATGCAAAAGTTCATTCATCCCTGCTACAGAAAATCATTTTTGAGAAAACATGTCAAAACGTGATAACCCTAATATTTATATATTTTAATACATTTCGTATAAGTTATTAACTATGTATGACATTCGGGAGGTGTTTTGCTGAGGAGCAGCATGAACACAGCACAAAAACAAAGGAAAATAAAAATTAATTTTCTCCAAAGTGTCCGATTTCACTTTAACGTCCTCTATTATATTTTCTCAAATTTCAGTTTGACCCGTCGAAACCTTTAAGTTGTTAAATTTTGTAATTTATAAATTTAAAAGTTTAATAATTTTCTGTTTAAATAAGTAAAAAGATATCAGTCGGCTATACCCTCAGCCTGTGTGGATTGAATTATTTTTTTCCAAAAAAAAAACTTGTGTATTTAAGGGAGTTTCTAAAACTTTCTCCGTATGAACCGAAAAAAATTTGGATAGTATTAAAGCTCAAAAATTTGCGGGGATAACGAAAGATAGAGCTTTTTATCACACTAGCCTACGAAAAAACATAATATCGCTGTAAAGTAAAAATGTCCAAGGGATCCTCGACCACACAAATATGTTGAACATTTGTGTGGGTGGTACCACAAGGATTGGACAGATAGGGTCCAAATTTGAACATAAACAAGTAAAAAAGTATCAGTAGGCTTTGCCGACAGAGATATACCCTCAGCCTGTGCAAATTAAAACACTTTTTTCACAAAAAACTTATGTATTTAGGGGGTTTCAAAATTTTGGTCGTATGAACCGACAAAAATGTTGATTAGGATTAAAGTTTAAAAATTTTGCGGAAAAGGTACTTTAAGGAATGGACCGTCATAGACCATGGGGGTGCCATAGGCGGTTTTTACTCCATTCTGGATGTTTTCTCAAGAAGTATGGACTTGCCCCTGAAACAACCTTTACCATCGTAATTGAGGCAGCGAATGTAAGTTGCTTCAACAAAATTCAAAGTGATTCAATAGCAGGTCTTAAAGTGAACTTATCCAAAATTTTGTGTGGGAGGTACGGGTGGAGTGGACAAATATAGTCCATATTCGAACCTGATCTATATCTAGTAGATATTATGAGAATGTGTAAAGTATGGACCAAATCGGTCACTCCCATCAAGAGTTATCGTGCGCACAATCTTTCCGAATATTTTTGAACTTTTTGGGGTACCTGAAGGAGTGGACCGATATGGCTTATCTACAAACTTAAACTAAGTTTGGAAACAATATTACGAAGGCCCAATTTTGGCCGGAATCGGAATTTCCGTTCGAAAATTATCTTGCGTTTCCACCCATAAACATGGTGTCATAGGGTTTGTTTTTCAACTTTCTGGCTATTTTTTCAGGAAGTATGGACTTGCCCCTGATGAATGTTGTACCTTCGTATAGGGGACAGTGAATACAAGATAATACAACAAAAACCAATGCGATTCGAGAGCAGGTCCTAAACTGAACTTTTCCGAAATTTTGTGTGGAGGTACTCGAAGGAGTTTACCGATTAAGTCCATATTGGAACCTCATCTAAGTCTGGTAGAAATTTCATATTATGCAAAGTATGGACCAAATCGGTTACTTCCTTCAAGAGTTATCGTCCGCACAAATTTTCCGAACATTTTCGAACTTTTGTGGGGGAGGTACCGGAAGGAGTGGACCGATATAATC
The DNA here is from genome assembly GCF_047663935.1 of Musca autumnalis. Classification (NCBI taxonomy): domain Eukaryota; kingdom Metazoa; phylum Arthropoda; class Insecta; order Diptera; family Muscidae; genus Musca; species Musca autumnalis. The sequence continues at coordinate 199,841,328 of NW_027411866.1, read as the reverse complement.
CATCTTTGAACTTGAACTATGTTGGGACAAAATATTACGAAAGCCAAATTTTCGACCGAATCGGCAGATCCGTTGGAGAGTTATCTTGCGCTCCAGCCAGCCAGACAGACGGACGGACATTGCTCAATCGATTCCAAATTTTCTGAAACACATTTCGCCCAAACATATTTGGGGTCTAAAACCATTATTTCGATGAGGCACATTTTGCCCGTATGAAAGTGTATATATACCCTTTCTAGCCTAAAGGCTGAGGGTATAATAAATTTCATCGAAACACAACAGAATTTCTTTAAATTACACTGTACAACAAAATTGAACTTTTTTTTTAAATAAAAGAAACCCCGCACAGATTATGAAAGAGGACCGAAAAAAAGAAGACACGTGTATCGGCGTTTTGAAAGTTTACGTCAGGAAGTAACGTAACTAGCCGTGGCAAGTTCCGCCCATTTCTACAGGTTTTGAAATATTCGACATCAGATTCCTTGGAGTCCTTTCATTTTAGCTATAAAGTGTCTTTAGCAATATTACTGACAACAATGCCGGGTATTAACCCTCAAAAAAATTAACCCTCATGCGAGTCAATAAACGGGTGTTTTCGGTCTTTTTTTTCAAAAACGTTTAAAAACTCCTTTAAAATGTGATCGTATCAGATCAAAATATTCTAGAAAATTATTTGTCATAAAATTTTACTATAGGTCCATGACTACACCAAAACTCTAAAATGTACCTAAACGCCAGGAATTTGACAAAAATAAAATCATTTATTCGGCGACTTATATTGAAATTTGATGGAGAATATTTTTGTTTTTGACGTCTTCTATCTAGAATGAAGTTTTGTGGGACAAAACTTGATAAACTTAGATAAAGTACAACATTAACTCTAAAACGTGATTTTACTTTTGGCAGATTCCTGGCGTTTAGTTACGATTTAGAGTTTTGGTCTATTCGGGGACCTATAGTAAAACTGTATGACAAATAATTTTTTAGAATATTTTGATTTGATACGATCACATTTTAAAGAAGTTTTTGAAAAAAGGACCAAAAAGACCCCTTAAGTGACTCGCATGAGGGTTAATTTTTTTCATAAAAAGATACCCCGCATTGTTGTCAGTAATATTGCCGAAAACACTTTATACCTAAAATGCAAGGATTCCAAGGAATCTGATGTCGAATATTTCAAAACCTGTAGAAATGGGTGGAACTTGCCACGCCTATTTAGGTTGCTTCCCGATGTAAACTTTCAAAACTCCGATATACGAGTCTTCTTTTTTTTCGGTCCTCTTTCATATTTTGGCCAAGTTATCTTGTAATTATTTTTTGTGTTGTAAAGTGTTATTTTCGTATAGAAATATTATTATGGAATTGAAACAAAAAATAAAAAAACCGTTACTTACTTTTCTTTTTCTGTTGTTCCCTTTGTTTCATATCCTTGTTGATTATTTTCACACACACTGTTGCTGACGTTGTTGTTGTTGAAGTTGATGAAGTTAATTCGTTGATGGCTGTTGCTCCTGCTGCCGCCGCTGCTGCTGGAGACGACGACGACGTTACAGTGGCTACTGCCTCAGCTACAACCAATGTTGCTGCTGTTGTTGATTTTTTGTTAACTAATTTAGAATCGCTACGTTTAATTTTCGGTAATTTCGTTAATGATTTATTTAAAACTTTATCGATTTTATCAGATTTTTTTGATTGTTGTTGCGTAGAAGCCGGCTGCTGCTGTTGTTGTGGCTGTTGCTTAGTTATGGATGATTTGTTGTTGTTGTCCCCTGGAAGCGTTGCCATGGTAGTAGAAGACTCTTCATTTGTGGTTTCATTATCAAAAGTTGATTCTGAGGTAGTTGTTGTTTGTTCCGTATTTATATCCTTTCCATTGTTCGTGTTGCGAAGAGCAGCAGCTGCTGCTGCTGCTGGTATTGGAAAATTATGTTTATTTTGTGTCCACATTCCAGCATTATTAAAGATACCATTGCCTAATGGTGATCTCGGGTGCTGCATCATCATTGTGGCAGGATTGTAAAAATGACGTGGTCCTGCCTGGTGATGATGGTGGTGATGGTAGTAGGAAAATCCAGAACGTTGTGGTGGTGATTGACCCATAAAACGTGGATAATTCACCATTTGTCGCATGTGATACATGGCATTTGGATGGCCATGGGGATGTGGAGGTGGTGGACCAGCCATAAAATGTGGCGGTGCACCGCCAGCACCTGGCATCATTATATTGTTTGTATTGGGGTTACCGCCTGCGGCACCACCATTCATATTGGGTACAAACATAACGCCCTGCTGATTCAAATTCATAACGAATTGGAAAAATTAAAAATTGTTTAAACGCTTTGTGGTTTTTTTATGTTTCGTTGCCACAATGTTCCAGCGCTTAATTTCGTTTTTGTGACGTTCGTTGTCTCTCTCTCTTTGTTTTCTTGGAAATTATTAAAATGTTGGTGTTTAATATTTTTTTCTTTTTCTTCTGCTTCTTCTTTGTCTGCTTCGTTTTTTTAAGATAAGCCCACTCGTGGCTTTTAATCCGGTGGCTATGTGTAATCAATCCACAAATTGGTAATTATTAAGCCAATGTCACGTAGCGTGACGCCAAAGCGTGTTATTGTCTCGTATGGAATAGCAGCAGCAAATGCTAACCAAATGTTGGCGGTTTGCTGTTGTTGTTTGATTAGAATTTGACGACAATGGAGTAACTTTATGTTGTTCTTTTTCTTATTGTTGTTCTTGGTAGGTGCTAGAATTCTAAGCGTTACTGCGGCAGGAAATGAAATGATGGGAGTAGAAGGCGGAGGACGTGGTTCTTGGTGCAGAGTTTTAGATGATTGCAAATCTAGTTCTTGGTGACGTTGTTGTTGTTGTTTTTGTTCATTAACTATAAAATGAAAACGTTGTTGTTGTTGCTCTGTGCACATATTATGATGCGTTCAATTTGTTCAAATAGGCAAAAACAACGCAAAACAATTTTTGTTGGAAAATTTGCAAACAAAATTTTGAATTGTGGCGTTTTCGTTGGTGGGGTCTGTAAATGCAACGCCGCCTCAAAGTCTCGTTGCAAATGTGTTAGCTTGCCGCTACTGCTGCTACCGCCTCTGGTCCGGCTATATTTACTGATGACGCTAATGATCCTAATCGTGTTGCCTTTTCTGTTGCCAATTTTTGTATGGCCATATGCTGCTGCGAATTTTCCGAATCTGCATCCGTTACCCGTTCAACCCAATAATGAATATTAAAATGTTTTCTGTTTTGCTGTTCTGGTTTTCTATTTCATTTGTTGCACCACACTTTCTGTATTCACAAAATTCACTTTTGATTTCTGTTTATTTTTCTTTCTATGGCTTTCGTTCTTTGTTTAATATTTAGCTATAGACACAAAAAGAGGAAGAAAATAATGAATTTGTGGTTTTGTGAGGTTCTTGATTTGCATTTGGTTTATTGTTGCATTCTGTTCTTTGTTTTGGGGCTATCGATGACGTTAAAATTTATTTTTACATCTTTATTAAAATTTTGTTTGTTTGTGTTGTGTGTTTTTCGTCTTAAGATTTTGATCGTAATTTATTATTTAAATTTAGATTTTTTATGCACTTCCTTCTCAAAATTGGGTTAATTAAGCAATGCAATTTGGTTAAAATGTATTTTGACAAACATAATTTAATTTATAACATAAATGCTGAAATTTGTTGCAAATGATAACATTGTTTTAAATTATAATGCTTCTTTAAATAACTAACAATTTGAAAAGGAACAATATGGGATTGAAATTTTGTTCGAAAACTGACTACAACGTTTTTATTAAATTGAATGAAGTTCAATAAATACAAAGTGTGGAACCCTTTAAGTAAGAAAACGTTCTCAATAAGAGCAATGTAAAACTCCCATACAGGAGGTTTAGGTATGAAAACCTTACTTTAGAGCTGGCAAACTATCGATATCTGCCCTATTCGATTTTTTCCATATTTCCGTTTTAAACTATCTATAAAATCGATACTATCGTAGATTTGTCACCCATATTTATTTAGAAGCCGAAATGGTCAACAAACGTGTTTTGTTTACATTTCGTATGCCATTGGAATACCGTTGTAAAATTCAATTTTAAAACGTCGGTACGTTACGTTTTCGTGGTCTCCAGGTGGACTTTGAAGAGATTTGTTCCAGCCCAATTTCACGAAATCATTTTGGAGTTTCATTGTTTCATTTCCTATTGTTAACCGATAGCAATGAAAATTCCAATTGTCGCAATTTAATTAGTCTACGATAATTTCCTTTAATTTTTCATTTCACATTTTCATAGAAACAAATTTCAGTCCCAGAACAAGTTCTAAGCGATACTGGCACACAATTGACCCCAAGTCAACGAAGAAACGTCAATTGCGAAATCCACCACTTTTTTAAACAACAAAATAGAGCAACAAAATAAACTGGTATATGACAGTAAACTTCGAATTTGTACAGTACCATCTGCGGGTAATGCATAGAGAGTCAATTGGTCACTTTCGCACACATCCCTTGTAAATGTTTACAGTTGAGTGCACTGTGATGGGTCTAAAGTGGAACTAGTTACTGTGAACCAGAGAATCGACGAGTTTCCGATTCCGAACTAGTTCATATTGCTAGCGGATACTGACTCGTCGGCCAATTGCGGAGAATAGTTACAAAAAATTTGAAAAACAGTTTTAATATAAAACCAAAATTAATCATGGGAATTAAATTACTCGAAGTCATAAAGACTTTGCAGTATACTGCCAGAAATAGCCATCTCGAACGCAAAATCCAATTCAGAGAGAAGGTGCTATGAACCGTAATAACGCTCTTCATCTACTTGGTATGCTATGTTCAGACTCTGCTGAACCTTTCCTGCCTATTTATGGAATTGGTTTTGTCTCCCAATGTTAAATCTGGCTTGATTGTACAATTGTTGACTGGTATCAAAATCGTTGAAGTTGGTGACACTCCCAAGGATCGTTCTTTGTTCAATGTTGCGCAAAAACTCTTTGGTATGGTTATTGCCATTGGCCATGCCATTGTTTATTCCATGACTGCAATGTGTGGTGATCGATCTGAAATAGGTGTTGGTGTTTGATTGTTGTAGATCAACATTTTATTATTTGCCGTCGATTCGATTTTGTTACTTTTGGATGAATTATTGCAAAAGGATTATGGCTTTGGTTCCGGTATTTGTCTCTTCATCACCACCAACATTTGCGAAACCTATGTGTGGAAGTTCTTCTCACAAGCCAACGGTTCAATCCGCGCCATTTTCTTGCATCTTCTAAAAAATTTCATGAATTTGTTTTATTTGTTTACACAAAAAGCTTATATAATCAATTGCGTATTTTATTCCCGGTCCACACTCGAGCGATTTCATTGAAAAATTTCATAAAATTAGGTGTTCTTAGATCGAGTTCCTCACAACAGCAATTTCATAATATTACTCTACTATGTCCCGGTTCATACTAGAGTGAATTTCATTAAAACAATTCATGAAATTAGGCGTTCTTAGACCGAATTCCTCACTACAACAATTTCATGTTTTTACTCTACTGTGTCCCGGTCCACAAAAGAGCGATTTTATTGGAAAAAATTTCATGAAATTATGCGTCCCTAGATCGAGTTCCATTGTAGAGTAACCTCATCAAATTGTTTTAGTGCGGAACTCGATCTAAGAACGCCTAATTTCATGATTTTTTCAATGAAATCGTTTTAGTGTAGACCGGGACTGTGGAACTCGAATATGGAACTCGATCCAGGGACCCATATTTGAAGGGAGTAACCGATTTGGTCCATTCTTTGCACATCTTGAAATTTCTACCCGGCTTAGATGAGGATCCAATATGGACTCAATCGGGCCACTCCTTCGGGTACCTCCCCCACAAAATTTCGGACAAGTTCAGTTTAGGACCTGCTCTCGAATCGCCTTGATTTTTATTGCAACAACTTGTATTTACTTCCCCCCATACGACGGTACAAGTTTCATCAGGGGCAAGTCCATACTTGCTGAGAAAGCGGCCGGAAAGGTGCAAAAAGCCCCTATGACACCTTGTGTAGTGGTAGGAGCGCAAGATAACTCTCGTACGTATCTGTCGATTCGCTCCAAAATTTGGCCTTCGTAATACTTTATCAAAACATAGTTTAAATTCGAAGATGGGCTATATCGGTCCACTCCTTCAGGTACCTCCCCCACAAAACTTCAAAAATGTTCGGAAAAATTTTGCGCACGATAACTCTTGAAGGGAGTGACCAAAGTAATCCATACTTTGCACATCCTAATATATTTACCAGATATAGATCAGGTTCGAATATGGACTATATTTGTCTACTCCATCTGGTACCTCTCACACAAAATTTCGGATAAGTTCACTTTAAGACCTGCTCTCGAATCACTTTGATTTTTGTTGAAGCGATTTGCTTTCGCTGCCTCCATTACGCTGGTAAAAGTTTTTTCAGGGGCAAGTCCATATTTCTTGGGAAAACAACCCGAAAGGTGTAAAAGCCCTAGGTCACCTATTCCACATTGTTGTCGGCAAATTCAAATGTCCAAAAAGGGCCACAAAATTCTGAAGAGACCTGAAATACATTCGATCTGTCCGGAGGTAAAAGTTTCGCTTCACATTGGCTGAGGGTATATATCTGTCGGCAAAGCCGACTGACACTTTTTTACTTGTTTTAATATATTTTTGACGGAACATCCTAGACAAATGCGTTAATTTTTTTTTTAATATTTCTTAAGGGCCTGGTTTTTTAGGAATATTTAAAAATATTTGTTGAGGGACCATGTGGGTTTTTAAGAATGCGTTGGGTTTTAAGAATATTTTTGTGGATTTTTAAGAATGCGAGGGTTTTTAGAATATTTTGTGGGTTTTTAAGAATGCGTGGGTTTTTAAGAATATTTTTGTGGGTTTTTAAGAATGCGTGGGTTTTTAAGAATATTATTGTAGGTAGGTTTTGTTGTTCACAGCAAGTTATATTTTTTTTCTTTGGGAAATCCATAACTTCCGAAATAATGACCAAAGACGTACAATACCTTGAGAAATAGTGAAGAAGGATTTTAAGGTCTACTTAAGCTTGCTACTTGTTGTTATACCCTGACTCTTTGGGATGACTAGAGTTTATCCACTTTGATACGATCAAAAATGTGATTCATCGATATAAAGTTATGTGTGGATGAAATCCGTGTCAGACAACTTAAAATCGATTTATACCTGGCTGTCCGTGTGCCAACCAAGTTGGTTCCTAATATTACTTCCAGATGTAGGTCAGGTTCGAATATGGTGTCGCATCTTTCAATTACATCGCACAAAAAATTAAGGATATGATGAATTTTTTGCTGAGTTATTTTATATACCCTCAGCATTTATGATAACAGGGGCATATACACTTTGATACGACCAAACATGTGCCTCATCGAAATAATGGTAATTTGGAATCGATTTAGCAGTCTACGTCCGTCCGGCTGGAGCGTTATCATGCGGATTAACTGATTTGGTTAAAAATTTGGCTTTAATAATATTCTGTCCAAACTTAGTTTAAGTTCGAAGATGGGTCATATGGCCTACACCCTCAGGTACATTCCCCACAAAAGTTCGAAATTTTTGGGCAAAAATTATGCGCACAGACCGATTTGGTCTTTAGTTTGCACATCGCAATATTTCTACCAGACGTAGATAAAGTTCGAATATGGATTATATCGGTTCACTCCTTCAGGTACCTCCCACACAACATTTCGGAAAAGTGCAGTTTAAGACCTGCTCGCGAATCCTTTTAATTTTTGTTGTATCAACTTGTATTCGCCACCACCTTTAGGAAGGTAAAAAGTTTTTTTCGGGGCAAGTCCATACTTCTTGAGAAAATGGCCCGATAGCTGTAAAAACCCGATATGGCAACATTTGCTGTGGATGGAGTGGGCGGTAACTCTCGAACGGATAAACCGATTCGATACAAAATTTGGCAATCGTAATATTTTGTCCAAAGTTAAATTAAGTTCTAAGATGGACCATATCGGTCCACTCCTTTGGGTACCTCCCTCTCAAAAGTTCGAAAATATTCGGAAAAATTGTGCAAACGATAACTCTTGAAAGCAGTAACAGAGTTTGTTTATACTTTGTACATCGTAAAGTTTCAACCTGACATAGATGATGTTCCAATGGGCTCCTTCGACTACCTCCCACACAAAATTTCGGAAAAGTGCATTTAAGACCTGCTCTCGAATCGCTTTGATTTTTTTTTGCAGGAAGCTGTATTCGCTGCCCCCATTACGACGATACAATTTTTTTCAGGGGCAAGTCCATACCCCCTGCGAAAATAGCCTGAAAGCTGTAAAACCCCGCTATGACACCATGTGTTGTTGATGGAGCGTGCGTTAACTTTCGTACGGATCCAAAATTGGCAATCGTAATGTTTTGCCCAAAGTTAAATCAAGTTCTAAAATGGGTCATATCCGTCCACTCCTTTGGGTACCTCCCCCACAAAAGTTTAAAACGTTTCGATAAAATGGTGCGCACTCTCGAAGGCAGTAACCGATTTGGTCCATACTTTGGACATCGTAATATTTCTACAAGACATAGGTGAGGTTAGAATATGGACTATATGTGTCAACTCCTTATGATACCTCCCACACTAACTTTCGGAAAAGTGCAGCTTAGGACATCGTTTTGATTTTTCTTGCAATAGGTTGCACTCAAGATCCCAATTACGATGGTACAAGTTTTTTTCAGTGGCAAGTCCATACTTCTTGAGAAAATGACCTGAAACTGTAAAAACCCCATACGACCAGGATGTGTTGTGACCGAACCGAATACTGCTTTGGTCCACACTTTACATATCTTAATATTTCTTAGAATATAAGATGAAATTTGAAGATGGTGCTTATAGGTCCACTCCTTCCGGTACCTTACCGACAAAATCCGAAAATATTCTCTAAAATGGTAAGCGCAATATCTAATAAACGTAGCAAACTTTGTTTATGTTCCAAAGTAGGCCCTATTTGTTAAGGGTCTGTGCGAGAATCTTTTAGAAATTTTTACCGAAGGTACTCTTATTAGCCCTGTTTACAGCGATATTAAGTTTTTCGTGGGCAAGTCCATGCCTCCTGACATAATGGTCCTATCGAGAGGAATGACTCCCAAAAGAAGACACACTTCCAAAATGGACTATGTCGGTATATTTCTTTAGGTTCCTTCCCCCACAACACTTTTGAGATTTTATCCTAATTCAATTCTTTGTCGACAAGCCCAAAATTCTGAAGACCCCTAAATACATATGTTTTTTTGGGAAAAAAGTATTTCAATTTACGCAGACTGTCTCTTTTTTACTTGTTTGGTTTCCAATTCCACACTTCCTGGAATAATGACCCAAACCTTCTGACTTTTGTATCTCGATGTAATGTTTTCCTGTCTGTTGGCCTAAATATAATTCCTTAACTGTTTAAGTTATTAAGCTCCCCATAATGTGGACACCTTCAACAAATTAGGGTCATATTCTGGCTTCGGTACTATATCGTGGGTACATTTGCCCTTATATTCTATTACGATTTTCGATCAATAAACCAGATGTTTGGAGCATAGTTTTTTAAACAATTTCCAACACCTAACAAAGCTGTTGCACAACCCCATGGTTTTTAATATGCCCCAATTTATTATGGCATAGATGATAAGAAACGCCTGAGAAAGGCAGATCAAAAATTATATTATAAATGTAGGCACTCTAATATTTATAATATCATTTTAATTTCATTACATTGTTGTGGTTTCCAACATTGCGTGTTAATTTCCATGTTATTTCCCTGCCATATTTTCTTTAGTTCTTGTTTGTTGCCTAATGATCGCGTTTTACACTTGATATGTTGTAATAATTTCCAGGAAAAGTGTTATTTTAACATAATTTCACACATTACCTACAAACTTTGTTTTTTTGCACAAAACACCATTAAGCTCATGTTTCATTTCATGTTGTTTCCTCATTCTCCAATACATCGTAATAGAGACATACACTCACACATTTATAAATAAATCTTCTGCCACGATTTCTTTGTACTTTTTGTGGAACAAACAAACAAAGACCGAAACTACATGTTGCTGGTCATTCATTCATTACTTGTCATTCAAAACTTTTAGGTTTTTCAATTCCATTTCGTTTCTCCCGTTTTACATTTTTTTGCACAAACCATTATGGTTTGAATGTGATTTGCATTGTCTGTCTTGTTTTTGTTTGTTTGCTGTGTTTATTTACTGGTCGGTTGAGGTCATAAATTTGAGGCCATACCCTACATGTTGCAATTAGGTGCTTTGTCATTACGGTGAACTACATTACCAGAGTGTATTAAAGTGGGTTAGCGATAAATTGGAAAATTTTGCAAAGTCATATTTATGTAGGTTAAAAATAAATTATGAATAAAAAAATAAAGGATGTATTTTAGAATAATACAATAACTCTTTCAAATCAAGAAAAATATAGGCATTAAATAATGCCAATTTTATTAAGAACGACATGTGTGCGTGTGCGTATACTTATTAATATAAAGCATACGCTTAAATGCGCAAATGCGTACAGTAGGTTTTATGACTTTTTGAAATTTTTTTTCTCAAAAATGATTTCCTGTAGTGAGAATGAATGAACTTTTGCCTATTAATCACTAAAATAACGTTAATTCCATTAAAATATAAAAAAGTTCACACACAAACCGCTTTAAAAAAATATTTTTTGAAAAAATTTATTCCTGTTGCACGAATGAGTAAATTTAAGTCCCGGTCCACACTAAAGTGATTTCATTGAAAAAAAAATCACGAAATTATGCATTTCTAGATCGAGTTCCATATTAGAGTAAACTCATGAATTTTACGTTGTGAGGAATTCGAACTAATATTCTATTCGAATATTGAAAAAGATCATGCACAAACCACTTAAAAAAAATTGTTGTTTTTTTTTTTTTTGTTAAGCCAGTTAAAAGATTATCAGTGGGCTTGTCCGACAGAGATATACTCTCAGCTTCGAACCTAAAGAAAAATTAACACACAATACTTCTGTGGTGGGATTCTATAACGAATTTTTTGATTAAAGAAATTTGTTGGTATGTTAGCGACCAAAATAAAGTTGTCGCTAGGTACCCTTGTTACAGTGTTGTCAACATTTATTGGTACTTTTCATTTATAATTTTCCGTTTTGAATTTGCCGATTTTTTTCTGTAGCCAAAAAATGCGTTAAGTGGGATTCTCTAACGCATTTTTTGGTTACAGAAAAAAAATCGGCAAATTTAAAATTGACGTCCATATAATACGATGTACAACGTTTGGACCAAATCGTTTTATCCCTTCGAGGGTTCTCTTATGCACTACCAAGTTTATTTGGTGCCGGCAGGCTTAACCTGCACTCTTCAAATTTTGTGCGGGAAGTACTCGAAGGAGTGGACCTATGTAGACTATATTCGAATCTAATATGTTTTCCGTAGAGATATTACGATTAAAAAACTATGGACCAAGTCGGTTCCTACCGAATACGCTGATTATCGTGCACTGAGTTATCGTGCACTTTAACCACTACACATTGTGCTATGGGGTTTTTAACTTTTCGGACAATTTTCTTAGGAAGTATGGATTTGCCCCAGATAAAACTTGCACCCCTATAATGGGGGCACCGAATACAAGTTGTTACAACAAAATTCAAAGCGATTCGAGAGCAGGTCCCAAACTGAACTTTTCCAAAATTTTGTGTGGAAGGTACCCGAAGGACTGGACCGACAGAGTCCATATTGGAATCTTATCTATGTCAGGTACAAATTTCACCATGTGTAAAGTGTGGACCAAATCAATTAATCCCTTCAAGAGTTATCGTTCGCACAATTCTTCCGAACATTTTCGAACTTTTGTGTGGGAGGTACCTGAAGTAGGTTGTTCTAGCGGCCTAATTTACAACGGCTTCCCAAGTAAGTCAATACTTCCTGAGATAACGACCCAAAACCCTGTCGGCACATATAGGTATTGTGCAAGATAACTCAAAAACTTTATGAAGAAGTTTGTTTACTAAAAATGTTTGGCATATGTCAATGATTTGGTATAGCCCCACATTACAGATTTTAAAGCAAACTCATGATACGAAATCGATATATTTTGTATACGGTTTAGTTTTGTTTTTTTGCTTTTTTTTTGTCAGTGGCTGAGAGCGTATCTCCTTCAGCACAGCTGACTGATACTTTCTTACTTGTTGGTATATAGGTATAGTGGTTTTTGTTCTCAAATAAATAAAAAAATATTTAAAAATGCCTTATTTGTTTTTATGAAAAATGTTATTCATAAATCGTTAACAGCATTCTATATCTTATTCGTTGATGTTTAAATATTTACAAAATTTATTTTTATTTTCGCGGAAAATCGACAAATTATAAAAAAAATCTTGAAATAAATCCAAATTATCCTGCCTCAGAGTCCGTACAAACCTTAAAAAATATATTAAAAATATCTACTGAATCTAGACCAAATTTATAGACATTGGATATTTAAATTGTATATTACAGCAACAAGAAAAGAGCTAAACTTACTATTGGAATATTGTTCTAAATATAAATTAGAAAAATATATTTGGGAGTTCTCTAACTATTTCGCTAAAATCCCATACAATAATAAATGTATTCCGCTAAAATTTCATCAAGAAATATGGTTTATCATCGCGAAAGCTTTGATGCTTATTGAGATAACTTATATGATTAGGAAATTAAGAGTAATATTGAAATTACAGTCATTCAAAAAATATAAAAATTAAAAAGCCTGTCATTCGCGAATTAGTTTAAATGAGTTGGTGCGCATCCGATTTTGGATACAGCGAATCAATCTCTTTCAATATCTATGCATATTTCGATGTTTCACTCAGCGGCCAAAGGGTGCCGTCAGTTGCATCACACAAAGAAAAAACCTTAAGTTGGCATGCAGCGTCAATATACACATATTCCTCAAGAACCGCGGATGTGCCTCCACATTCTGTTTTTGGTAAAAGACCCATATTACGCGCGTAACTCTGTAATTTATGGCATGCTTTTTCGCAAAAATTATAATCGCGCTTAAAGGATTCCATATATGTAAAAATGTTCAAAGAAAATCGCGGCTTAGTACGAGGATTTGTCAAAATATATTTATACCCTCAGCATTTATGCTATCGAGGGTATATACACTTTCATACGGGCAAAATGTGCCCCATCGAAAAAATGGTTTTAGACCCCAAGTATGTTTGGACAAAATGTGTTTCAGACAATTTGGAGATGATTTAGCCATGTCCGTCTGTCTGTCTGGCTGGAGAGCACGATAACTCTCGAACCGATTAACCGATTCGGTGCAAAATTTGGCTTTCGTAATATTTTGTCCAAACTTAGTTTAAGTTCGAAGACGGTCCACTCCTTCCGGTACCTCCCCCACACAAGTTCAAAATGTGCGGAAAATTTGTGAGCACGATAACTACTGAATGGTCCATACTTTGCACATCGTAAAATTTCTACCAGACTTAGATGGGGTACCAATATGGACTCAATCGGTCCACTCCTTCGGGTACCTCTTACGCAAAATTTCGAATAAGTTCAGTTTAGGACCTGCTTTCGAATCGCTTTGATTTTTGTTGTAACAACATGTATTCACTACCCCCCATACCAGGGACGTACGCAGGATTTCATTTCGGGGGGGGCACAACTTGACCAAAAATCATGAAAAATTCAAATGTTGTGTAGCGTTACGTAAAGCTATTTTAAGGGGTTATGGCCACTTTTAAGCATGAGAAAAGCCATTTTCATTCATTTTTTATAAAAAATCTATTAAACCTTAAGTTACCTTCTATTTTTTTTTTTTTTTTTTTTTTGTTTTTTTTGAAAAATCTTACATTAAAATGACCGCTTATAAAGCACTAAAGCAGTTTGAGGTACCCACTGTAGTTTAAAAAAGAATAAACCGATCAGCATATATTTTTGTGGGATCATTACGAACCTAATAATCTTGTCCATTATCGAAAAGGAATCAAAAAAAATAAATTTTTAAAAATTTTGAACAGATAAAATCAACATTTCGATTTTAACAAAAACAAAACACTGTACAAAATTGATATTTTTTATGACTCCGTCAGCAATTTTTTTAAATACTCTCTCGGTTAAGCACATGATTTATGTGTACAATAGTCCCACAAAAACATATAAAGTGCCACTTCGAGGAAAAGACGTTTTTAGTTTCTATGCTAGATACAAAACACAATAAATGTTTCCCTTCGAAAGCTCATATCTCGGTAAATTTTTGTCCGATGGACTGGAAATTTTGGCACATATTCTATTCTATATTCTATTCTATATTTTATATGAAATAATGGTACAAAGTATATAAATTCAATAGAAAGAATTCATAATATTTAGTCCCAATTTACATTAGGCGAGTTTACTTGCGGCAAGTCTCAGTTTGTAGGAGAGACACGTAAGGGGTATGGAAGTGGAAAAAAATTGCTCGTACCGGCAATTTCAGGCAATTCCTTTTATATTTTTCGTTTTTGACATTATTTTCATTGTTTTGAAAACAAAACTTGCAGAAACAGAATTGCCTGTATAAACGCAAGAGGCAAGTTTAAAAGAGAACGAGAAAAATTGCCGCAAAAAAAATCGTTTAATGTAAATTGGGACTAAGGATACAATTTTAAATATTTACAGAGTAGGATATTTAGAATTGAAATTAGACAATATCGGGCCACGTTCGGTAATGTCGTCATGTAAAATTTATTGAAGTATATTGAAGTTTTTAATCATACAGGTCCACGTTATGGTTTATCGCAGAATTTTACAACAAAAAAGAATTGCCGTTGTCTTTGCTATAGCAAGATTTTCACAATTTCGATGATCTGAGCCTAATTTTTAAGAATATTGGCTGTCGTTGTCGTTGATATGTTTCCAAATGAAAACATTAAGAAAAATTTAACAGTTTTGGAGATATGGTGCGAAATGTATACAAATTATGGAATTTTTAGATATATTATAAAATTTATTTATTTTTTTTTCATTTCTCCAAATATTTTATTTTGGCCCTTATCTACAAATTTGCTGCAAACGTCAGAAGAAGATTTGCATTGGTTTCAGAGATATAGCCCCGAGTTGTTTAAAAAGTTGATATTTAATAATGTTTAGATGGGGCCATAAAATCCAAGCTGTATCTGACTCAACAAAACGGAACTAGGGCTTTTGTACTTTGGGTCTGTACTTTCAAAAAATCCTCACTTCAAATTATTTGCACAAGATTACCTTAAAAATGTTGCACAGTCTTATTTACCGAAAGAGATAGATTCTGATACCAGGATTATTTTTACTTTTAATATTATGTTACAAAAGATGCGTTATAATTTGTTTTCTTAATTGTACGATTAGAAGTTTTTAGACTCGATGACAAACACTTTGATGGACTTAGTTCTATATAGTTTTGACAAATAACAATCGATCCTTATTGAACCCCACATAATTATTCACTAATAATTATTTGAGAGACAATCCTCTCGATAGTTACCGCGCCCATAAGCTATTTAGTTGGCCACCGTAGTGTTTAGAGCTTTGTCAGGAAGCATAAACTTGTCCACGAAAAGTAGGATATCGCTGTAAACAAGACTACAAAATGTCCAAAGAATCATCGAACAGTATTTAAACTGCAGTTATGTTAGACTTGTATAAGAGACCTGAAGATGTTGTCCAAACATATTCCCTTGGACCTTGATGTACTTTTGAAAGTAATCTTGCGAACCATATTAGGTTCGATTTAAGACCGAATCGGTTAGTCCCTTCGACCATTTTACTGAACATTTTTGAACTTTTATAGCGGACGTACCGATATGACTTAAATTTAATTTAGACAAAACATTACGAGATCTATAACTTGGACCGAGAGTTATCATGAGTTCCAACCTGCCAGACAAACAGAGATACAGACGGACGGACGGTGGTAAGTACTTCCATCTTGGCTGAAACGAATATCGTCCAAACAAATGTGAAGTCTTAACTCATTATTTCGGTGAAATCTATACAATCCTAGTGTATATAATCTTGTAATCTAAAGTCTGAGGTTACAATTATACTTCGGTAATGATAAGTAAAAATCAAGTGACGCACAAAAATTCATTTGTCTTCATTATTTTCTCATACTGTTTAGCAGCAAATTTGTCTAAAACAGAATAACAAAATTTTGGCGAAGGCAGTAAAACAAATCTCTAATTGGCTTTCAATATGTAGTCCACGAAGGACCGACCCTTCATACATTTCATTCAATAGATTTTTATACCCTCCACCATATGGAGGGTATAATTAAATTTGTTATTCCGTTTGTAACACATCGAAATAATCGTCGTAGACACTATAAAGTATATATATTATTGATCAGCATAAAATTCTATGTCGATTTGATCATGTCCGTCCGTCCGTCCGTCTGTCTGTTGAAATCAATATACAGCTCGCAATTTTAAAGAAAGAAAGTCAAAATTTTGTCGGTATCGGTCCACACCTTCATATAGCCCCCATAGAACGGTACCTCCCGATTTTCGGTATTTTTAGGGGTTTAGCTTCATTATCCTACCAAAATGACTGAAATTTGATAAGAAGTCTTCGTTAGGGGTATAAAACTTTCCCCCAGAATTTTGTCGGTATCGGTCTATGCCTTCATATAGCCCCCATAGAACGGTACCTCCCGATTTTCGGTATTTTGAACGTTGTGGCCTCAATATTCCACCGAAATGGCTGAAATTTGGTATTTAGTCTTCAATGTGAAATATAAAACTGTTCGCCACAAATATGTCTGTACAGGTCCACGCTTTCATATTGCCCCATTTCTAACTAAAATTCGTCGGTATAGGTCCACGTTTCGATATAGCCGCCATAGAACGGTACCTCGCGATTTTCGTAATACTGAAGATTGTGACGTCAATATCCAACCGAAATGGCTGAAATTGGTTATTTCGTCTTCCAAGAGCTATAAAATATTCCAGAAGAGTATTATCAGTCTTCCTATATCCCCATAGAAGCGTACTTCTTGATTTTCGGCATTTTTCAAGTTTTAGCCACATTCTCTTACGGAAATATAGGAAATTTGGTATTAAGTCTTCTTCGAGCCTAAAAACTTTCCGTCAGAAATTTGTCGGTATAGATCGACGTTTTGAAATAGCCCCCATAGAATGGTGCCTCACATTGTTTCACCTAAATTTCTGAAATGTAGTATTAAGTCTTCTTCATACACGAAAGGAAACTAATTATTCCATTTTACTTCAATACAACTTGTGGTGGAGGGTATAACAAGTTCGGCCCGGCCGAACTTAACGCCGTTCTTACTTGTTTTTTATATACATATTTCCATTCCCATAATACTGAACTCGTTATTTTTGTTATAACCGGATAAGTTTTAAGCCTCGAGAGCTCTATACAGTTCGAATAAATAATAGACATGCGGTATATTCATTAAGGAATTGTGCGCATGATAACTCTTGAAGGGAGTGACCGATTTAGTATATTCTTTACACATCCTAATATATCTACCAGATATAGATCAGGTTCGAATATGGAGTATATTTGTCCACTCCTTCGGGTACCTCCCACACAAATTTGGGATAAATTCTAATTTTAAGACCTACTTTCGAATTACTTTGATTTTTTTTGATTTGTTCAAGCAACTTGCATTCGCTGCCTCAATTACGACAGTAAAAGTTTTTCAGGGGCAAGTCCATACTTCTTGAGTAAACAGCCCGAAAGGTCTAAAAGCCCCTATAGCACCATATGTATGTAGTGACTGGAAAGTTCGAACCAAATACTGAGTTCGTCCACACTTTGGATATTATAATATTTCTTCGAATATTGGATGAAATTCGAAGGTGGTGCTTTTAGGTATCTCCACCACAAAAGTTCGAAAATATTCGCTAAAATTGTACGCGCGATTTCTTCATAGACGTAGCAACCGATTTGGTTCAAACTTTGGATCTCTAAATATTGTCGAAACTTAGTTTAGATTCAAATTTGGGCCCTATTTGTAAAATGGTGGTACCACCCACACAAATGTTCAACATTTTTGTGTGGTCATGGGTTTGTTCGAGGATCCCTTGGACATTTTTACCGCTGTTTACAGCGATATTATGTTTTTCGTAGGCTAGTGTGATAAAAAAACCCTATCTATCGTTATCCCCGCAAATTTTTGAGCTTTATCGGTTCATACGCCCAAAATTTTGAAAATCCCCATGAATACATAATTTGTTTTCTGGAAAAAAATTATTTCACTCCACACATGCTGAGGGTATAAATCTGTCTAATACTTTTTTACTTGTTCAATATTCGTAATAAGTTTGGTCAATATACAGTTCAATTAATTTGAATAGATATGATGATAAATAATTTTGGCCAATGTGCACAGGGAACATACAGGTAGTTCGGTTAAATTATAGCAAAAATCTTCAAAATATGTAAAATCATTATATGGGGCCTATACCAAAACGTGAACCATTATTTGTAGAGCTTTTGGATCATGGGGGGTGGGGACGAGAACATAAAACCACTGCTAAAAATTCAAACCGATCCTCCAGTTGCTCTTATACTGCACGTAGATTAAATTTTTTTTATATAAATTTTGTGCTACAGGCATTCATTTTTGAGAAAAAGAGTCGAAGAAGAAGGACATTTTTGAATGTATAAACAATGTGTTTACCGAATCTCAGTCTTGAACTCATAATCTGTGGCCTTATTGTTGAACATGGTAAGACTACTGATAATTCAGAAGGTAGCTTGTTAACATTACTTTGTATTTGGCCTTTACTAAAAGTAGGATATCCCATATCATTGGGCAAATATCACACATTTATAATACTGAAATACGACCTTGTATTGAATTAATCCTCAAAACTTTCTGTTGATACATTTTGGATATTCATCTTTTGTTCCTCACGAAAATTTGTAACACTATTACCTCCCTGCCTTCAGAAGAGCCGTTCGGCATTGTTTCAGTCCACATATATTTGTTCCTTATTTGTTTATATTTATTGCTATTGTTTATTTATTTTTTTTTATTTTTGTTACCAAGTGCATTTCAACGATTCTCCCTTGAAATATTACCTTCAAATAAATATTTACAATACTATTATTATTAGATTTATTGTTGTTGTTATTAAACTCATATATCAAGGGAGCGGGCAGAGAATGATGAGAATAAACAATTCAACATTTCGTTTTGAAATGGAGATTTGTTTTAATTTGATATCTTCATTAACGTCAAACGATTGCAGTCATTGCTGTTCTTTCTTGTTGTTGTTGGCATTTTATGAATGTTTGTTTTAGTTAATAATTCAAATCACTCGACGGCGTATTGTTATTTTATTTTTCTTTCTTTGTTTTTTGAAATCAGCTGATTTCACTTACTTTCTCGATTCGACAACGAAACGCAGACTTTCCCTCCAAACATTTTCTATCGCCTGATTGACGCAAAAGTCACTGAAAGGCGATAGTTGTGTCTACTGCGACAGTCGCATTTGTATCCGAAAAGACAAAAATGACTAAAGAAACTGTTCCACTTATGCGGCTCAAACTCTATTATCGCTTCCGTCACTGCTGTATGTTTCTTATGCGATTCAGTTGGAGTGTCGGAACCGGGGCACTTTGAGCCTGCATTAGGTACTCATGCAGGTACCGCTTACGAAACTTTAAGTAGTGACGGAAGCGACAGTATCTGTAAAAGGCTATTTAGTTTTTTATTGTTTATTCAAACTTATCATTATTCATTTGATTTTAATGTTACTGCGGTTATAAAAGGTGCATTTTATTATAAAATGTATCAAAAAGAAACAATTTTTATAATACAATGCACCTTTTATAACCGCATTTACATTGAGTTCAAATGAATAACAACACGTTTGATTTACTTTTTTATAAAAGTTGAAAATAAATAATAAATAAACTAGACCGCTTTATTTTCATTTAATTTTTTGTATAAAGTTTGTACCGATAGCTAACAAAACTAAACAAGAAATGAAGAAATCACGTCAATCAAATTGTTTTTCTAATGCTGCCACTATTGTTTTGAAAACAATACTCTCTATAACAGAGAGTAGTATCAATGCTCCAGACTTTAAGCATTTGTTTTTGTACAGCATAAAGTGTCGCTTTTTATAATACTGTAAGTTGCGCAGTTGTGACCACATACGGATAAAAAAGCGATAACAACATATTTGTTCTTGTAAAACGACAACAGTCGCATTTTTAACTGAATGCAGACACTTTATAGAGACACATTTACTGAGAGAAGATATATTTAACTTCCAAATGTTTGGAGGGTTTAAGCACGTATTGAGGGTTTTATGTTTTTTTGGATGTGTGGGAATCTGTGTGTATGTGTTGAGCAGAACAACATGGCTTTGTAAAACTCTGAACTGAACTTTGTCACAGACAACAAACACTACTCTCTTTTTTCGATGGCAAAGCCTCCTAAAAAACGTAATAATGTCACCACACCAATGAATTTTTATTGTGTTGAAAGTGTGTGCGTGCGATCGCACGTCTATGTTTGTTTATTTGCTGGTGGGTGGGAGGTAGTTTTTGTTTTGGGTATTTCAAAATTTTGTGACACTATTTCGCTTAACGGAAATATGTTCAAAATTTGTTACACTCAATGGACAATTTGTCTACGTCAAATGCATTTATTTTCAATGTGAAATTCTTTCGTATCGTTTTGTTAATTTCTTTATTTCTTTGTAATCAATAAACACTGATCTAATGATAATGCATGCAAGCACTCGCGTTCAAAGAATTCCGGAACACTTGACACAAACACACACTCACGTCTAAAGACAACAACGAAGAAGACACAAAGAATATTTTTTTTCTTTATAAAAATTATTAATTTATTTCTACGTTGCCTGTCTTGTGTTCTTCTAGTCGATCGCACAAATACACAGTTTGGTTTTTTTGGTTTTTGTTCGTAAACTTTTCTTGACCGACGTATTTCTTTTTTTCTTTGATTTTTCTGTAATTTCGTTTGAAGAAAATACGCGTCTTGCACTTTGGGGAACAACAAACGTTTTGTGAAGAATACGACGAATGAGCAACAAGTTCAACACCAAAACACAACAGAAACGAATTGTTTGCGAGTGCCCACTCACTGACAACTCAGAGCAGGCTAAAGAAGAGTAGCAAACAAAGAAATGTTTTTATTTTGTTCTCATTCCATTTTGTGCCCCCATAACAACAGACACATGAATGCCAACACATAACCGTAATAAAGACGTACATGAGAATGCACTCTCGTTTTGTTGTTGTTGCTGGTGATGGATCCCCATAGTCAAAACAATCTTTTCAATGCAAAACACAAACACACAAACATACACTTCGATATCAATTTGTTAGAATCGTATTCATTCAATCAATCGTTATAATCAACACCCAAGAGTAGATGATTTGAGTCAAATCATTTGACCGAATATCTGAGAAGAATAACAAAAATCAAAACTACAACAACACCAATATAAACATAAACAACTTAAAAAAGCGATGCCAACAAAAAACATTGCAACACACATACACAATCGCACAGCCTCGAATAACCGTAAATTCAAAGAAAATGTTATGGAATTGAAACACTCTCTTTTGCTCTCTAGCCGTTGTTTTGTACTTGGTGTCGTATAATGACGATAAAAGCGCAACAGTGTCACTCAGGCAGAGATGGGAGTTTTTATATTTTACACTATATATTTTATACTTTAATTTTTTATATATTATATTTTATATTTCATATTTTATATTTTACTAGAAGACCCCGGTCCGCGTTGCTAACCCACCGTAATGAGCTTTAATGATAACTTTTTATGGACTTTATGCTTGACAATTCAAAAATAAGTATTTTCTATCTCACTTCTTCGGTCCATTGTCAATCCTAGGAGGATTTTAAATTTATCTGTAACCTTTCTTTTCTCTTATGGACTTTGTCGGATTTTTTCGTCCATTGATGCTGTTTAGGATTTATGATCCATGTCCCCCGTCTTTATCCTAAAGCGATCTAATAATAAAAGTTAAAAAAATGGTTAAATCGAATTCTCCCGCTTATTGAGACTTATATATTTTAGTTTTTGAACCTCAACCATGCCAAGTTGTTCGAGGATATAGAGAAGACTAATCTCCAGCCATATTTGAAACGTTGGGAAATCAACTATATGTGCGGACGCCAGTCGTTTGTGGAATTCCGAAACAAGAATTCCAAACTCCCTTGAAACAGGGAGTTCCCCAAGGAGGGGTGATATCTCCGGAACTGTTTAACCTCTACCTTTCTGAAATTCCACACCCTCCAGACGGTATAGAGATCGTGATGTATGCAGATGATTGTACGATCTTGGCGTCTGGTCCTATCATCGATAACATATGTGATAGGTTAAATGTCTACGTAGCTAGTGCAGTTCTTCCATCTGAGGAATATGAAAATATCCGCCGCTGAATCCACTGCCACACTATTCACCACATGGACGGCTGAAATGAGGCTCCCACTGAACATATTGATCGATGGTACACTGATTCCGACCACTAACTACCCCAAAATACTGGGTGTAACGTTTGTTTAAGTCGTCCGCGCATGCCACAGCTATTTGCGATAAGATCAGAAGTAGGAACAAGGTGCTCAAGTCGCTGACCGGGAGCACTTGGGGAGCTGACAAAGAAACCTTGTTGACCACCTACAATGCAATACGCCGGTCTGTGGCAAGCTATGCGCGCCAGTGTGGTCTGCAAAGGTTAGCACTACGCAGTGGAAGAAGATTCAAACGTGCCGGAATGCTGCCCTGAGGACTGCAACAGGGTGCCTCCTCATGATACCGGTGCGTCAACACAATAAAAGGTTGTCGATGCAGTACCGGCTTGGGTGTTATCGCAGTGAGCATCCCTGCCACGATTTAATGGACATGCTTCCTCCACCCAGGCACGTCAGGAGAGATCTTCATGATCTAGAGAGAGAGGTCCAAAGGTATAAAAGAGAACCTCTAGACCAATGATAAACACGAAGAGAGCATTTGTATGGTGTAAAGGCGAGTGATCATCTTGTTCATCTATGCTCTAGACCAACGAGCTTATCAGGCAGGCTTGGATAGCATTCACACTGACATGGTTGCGCAGGCAGTACTGAGATACAGTGTGAATGCCGTACTTGGAGACCACCCCCCCATCCATCGCAACAAAAGAACGCCAGCTGCCAAGGCAAACACGAGTGGTTTTAGCCCAGTTAAGATCCGGACGATGCAGCCGCATCAATTCGTATAGGGCCCGAATTAACACCTGCCCAACATGTGGATTGGGACCACACGATACACTGTATTTGTTTAGCTGCCCTGTCTCCTGATTCCTTATGGACGCATCCAGTCCATATTGCAAAATTTTTGAATCTGGATACCGAGAAACCTGATAACTGAAATAATACACGAACAAACACATTTGCGTTGCTACAACAACAACCATATAAGGAAATTTGTAAATCGGGGTGAATATTGCGAAAAGTCTTGTTTCTATGTACCGACGCATTTAGGGTTAAAAATATTGAAAATTTTAAATTCTTAGAAACTGAATAAGTAAAACAAATGTCCTTAAACGAGGCTCGAAAATCAAAATAAAATATTCTACATATTTATATGAACAAAATTGGTCGCAATGTGCAAATACTCATTACCGTGACGTGTCCCCAGTCGTTTTGTGTTAAAACAAGTAAAAAAGTATCAGTCGGCTTTGCCGACAGAGATATACCCTCAGCCAATGTGAATTGAAACTTTTATCTACGGTCAGGTCGAATGCATTTATGGTATTTTCATTATTTTGTGCCCTTTTTTAGACAGTTGAACTTGCCGACGAATATATGGATTAGGATTAAATTTCAAAAGGTACTTAAAGGAATGGACCGACATAGTCCATTATGGAAGTGGATCTTATTTTGGAAGTCATGTCTTTTTGATAGATAGTCATTTCAGTAGGTCATCGTATAACTTATGGACCAGTATGCTAGGAAGCATGGACTTGTCCAGTGAAAACATATTACCGGTTTCAGCAGGACAGCAACGAACAGCATCGGCATACGATTCCAAAGGATCTTCGAACTACCCTAAGGTACCTCCATTTTATAAGTTAAACTAAATTTGGACAAAATATTAGGAGATCCAAAGTTTGGACCAAATTTCTTTAAATTTGTTTAAATATTCGGGGGAAGTACCGGAAGATTGTGGACCGGTATTGCCTATCTTCGAACTGAAAGTATGACAAAATATCAGGACGGCCAAATTTTGGACCAAATGGGTTAGTTCGAGAGTTATCGTACTCTCCAGCCACTACATACGGTGCCATAGGGGTTTTTTTTACACCTTTCGGGCTGTTTTCTCAAGAAGTATGGACTTGCCCCTGAAAAAACTTTTACCGTCGTAATTGAGGCAGCAAACGCAAGTTGCTTAAAAAAAATCAAAGTGATTCGAGAGCATGTCTTAAAGTGAACTTATCCGTAATTTTATGTGATAGGTACCCGAAGGAGTGGACAAACATAGTCCATATTCGAACATGATCTATATCTGGTAGATGTATTAGGATGTGTAAAGTATGGACCAAATCGGTCACTCCCTTCAAGAGTTATCGTGCGAACAATTTTTCCGAACATTTTTGTACTTTTGTGGGGGAGGTACCTGAAGGAGTGGACCGATATGGTTTATGTTCTAACTCAAACTATGTTTGCGCAAAATATTAATAAGGTCAAATTTTGGACCAAATCGGAGAGTTGTCTTGCGCTCCAACCACTACACACGGTGTCATATGTGCTTTTTGCAACTTTCTGGCTATTTTCTCAAGAAGTATGGACTTGCCCCTAATAAAACTTGTACCGTCGTATGGAGGGCAGTGAATACAAGTTTCTAAAAAAATGACAGTGATTCGAGAGATGGCCCTAAACTGAACTTTTCCGAAATTTTGTGTGGGACGTACCCGAAGGAGTCGGTCTATATTGAAACATTATCTAAGTCTAGTACACATTATATGATGGGCAAAGTATGGATTACACCCTTCAAGAGTTATCGTGGGCACAAATTTTCCGAACATTTTCGAACTTTTGTGGGGGAGGTACCGGAAGGAGTGGACCGATATAGCCCATCTTAGAACTTAAACTATGTTTGGGCAAAATATTACGAAAGCGAAATTTTGAACCGAATCGGTTCATCCGTTCGAGAGTTATCGTGCGCACCAGCCAGCCAGACAGCCTATATTTTGATGATGGTCTGATAATATTTAGGGGTCGGAATGGGCAAAAAAACCTTATGTTGATAAAAATACAAAGTTTTTTTCCAAAGCGAATATCGCAGCTTCTATACAGGGTGTACCAAAAGCAAAACCTGGCAATGAAAGTAGAAAATATAACTTTTCTTATGACGTAAAGTAGGTTCTCGTAAGTGATCAAACAACGAAGGTATCACAATAGTCGCAAATAAACCACAAATATTCATTTTTGTTATTTTAATTATAATGACGAAAATCACAGCTTTGGTTTGGGACTTTCCAAAAGCAAAGCCTGACTATGTAAGTAGAAGATTCCATCTTTACAATGATGCAAACTAGGTCGGCGTAGTTGACCAAATAGCGGAGATATCGCAATAGTCGGTAATACATCCCATTTTTCCATTTCTGTGGAAATCACGCTACAGGCCCCAATTTTAATCGGATCGGCACGAAATTTTGATGCTTAATGGGGTCTCACATAGGAAGAAGCCAATTGATTTTGGTGATGGTCGGATAATATTTATGGGTCGGAATGGGCAAAAAACTTATTTGAAGAATTAATCAACGTTTTATTTCAAAGCGAATATCTCCGGTTCTGGAAGCGGTATACCAAAAGCAAATATCACCCATCTTTACAATGATGTAAAGCAGGTTGGCGTAGGTGGCCAAATAACGGAGATATCGCAATAGTCGGTAATACATCCTATTTTTTATTTTTTGTAATCACGCTACATGGCGCAATTTTGATCGGATCGTCACGAAATTTTGGGTGTTAATGGGGGTCCCACAGAGGAAAAAAACCTATAAAAGGCCAACGTTTTATTTCAAAGCTAATATCTCTCTTCTTTAAGAGGTATATCGAAAGCAAAATCTGGCAAAGAAAGTAGAAAATATCACCTTTACAACGATGTGAAGTAGGTTGTCATAGGTGGTCTAACAACAGAGATATCGATGCACTCAAATGCGTTTCAATAAAATTGACCTGTATTAATGAAAACATTTGCATAAAAACCCAAGTTGGGTTATGACGAGCATTTCAAAAAAAGAATTATCCAAATCGGTCCAGCCATTTTCAACTGATGTCATTACCAACGAACGACATTTGATTTTTATTCATATAGATGTAGCATTTTTAAAGAAATAGGGTATAGGGTAAGTACACCGCACCTTCACCGTCGCTGTACATTCCCTGACAAAATCAAAAACTACTAAGATTTGTAGAAAAGATTAAAATTGGTCAAATTGTCTTTGCATAAAAACCTAAGTTGGGTTATGACGAACATTTAAAAAAAAAAGATTTATCCAAATTGGTCCAGCCGTTATTTATATAGATTTTTTTCTATATGTTATATTTTAAATGTTATGTTTTATATTTCATATTTTATAGTTTCTTCGAAGTGAATATTGGTTGCCTTGCTTGAAACTTTGTGTTTTAGGTATTGTTCGGCTACAGGCTTTTTATATTTATATTTTATGCTTTATAGTTTATATTTTATTTTCCCAAACCATTGTAGTATTCTTTTGAAGTATTCCCTTACACCCAACATTTTACAAATTCACAACTCCCATCTCTGCATTAGCCCCACATAATTGAATGAATGCATCCAGTACCTTCTGATGATGATAACAACTATGCGAAAGCTTTTCTATACTTTTTGACTCCCCTCTCCATTGGGAATTTTTGCACTATATCTTCCTACTTTCTCATGCACACCCAATACCACCCATTATGTTATGTTTTCTCTCATCGCTAGAAGTGTGTCAAGCTACGAGGTCTTCTACTTTTGTACCGTTTTGTTTGCTATGCTATGATTGTTGTTGTTATTTAGAACACAACCAACAGCAATTTCGTTGCGGTCAAAATGAACTGTTTGTTGATGTTTTCAATGGAACGACGCGACGGCAAAGCTTTGGCTTATTAAGATTTGTTTATGATTCTTTGTGTGTGTTACGAGCGTTTTGTGAGAAAATTAGTTCTCTGTGGGGAGTATCGTGTAGATATTGAGATGTCAACACACAGCCGCTACAACAGAATTTTGAACAAAGAAAATTACAAATTGTCGGCAAATTTGTTCTTTGTATCTGTGTGTTCCGTCGGGTTGTTTACTTTCTTTTACTAGTTCTCTTGATGTTGGTGTTGTTGTTGCTGTAGATGAGGTTGTATTGAAAAGTTGTGTTTGTTTGCATTTTGTTTATCTTTGAGTTTTATTGATCTCTCTTCTCGTTTTTAATTTCTTTGTTTTGTTTATGAATTAGTTTCTGCAGTTTCTTATCTTTAATTAATGGATAGTTTTTCAAACTATTTGGGCGGTAAAATTAATAGTTTTAAAAGAGGTGGGTAAGTTTGTAATGTTTTTATGGTGGACCTCTAAAAGGTGTTTTATCAACAGCAGATACTTCAATCTATAGAAGATCATTAAAGTAAACTATTAAATATCATCCATTTATTGAAGGTCTATTGGGTTTTCTTTAGATCGAAGTCCAACTAGAGGTCTTTTATAGACGGAAGACCTCTTGCAGGACTTCTATATATGAAAGGCCTCCTCCAAGCTTTACATATAACTCTCCAATTTAAGTATTTTTTTAAAATATGAAACCAACATTCGTTTTGCTTCCTATAAAAATAAAAATTTCCCATAGGCCCACCGTAGATACACGATCACTTTGGGGTTAACAATATTTATTTTATTCTCACACCACATCATCTATCATCGTTCAAAGAGAACGAATTGCGATAGCGGTGTTCGCCAGATCTACTACTCAACCAACACACATGACGAATGACTCATTACTTTTTCCCACAGTACATCAAGGCAGTCAACCCGACACATCTTGTTCGCTTGAACTTTTATAAAATTGCTTGTTGTTGTTGTAATCTCTTAAAGATGATAATGACGAAACACTTCTATTTAATTTTCCCTTTTTATTTGAAAATGTACGTTCTTAGAAAAAAAATATATAAAAATTTGTTGAAATTCCCCGTGTGACGGGGATGTTTGGATTTTTATTCTTCAAAATTTATGAGGTAGGTACTTAATTTTGCAAAAATATACTTCATTTTAATCTTATCAGGGCCAGATACAAATATGACTAAAAATACTTTGTATTTTTATATTTTGTTTATTTATGTACATATATAAACTAAATTTGTTTATGTTATGCACACATCAATATCTTAATAAAAATATACCTTTTAAATGTACATATGTATATATCGGAGACAATTATTAGCTAATTACCAATGATGATAGAAGTTAAACGAAATTTTTGACTAAATATTAGGAGACTCCCAAGTTTGGGCCAAATTGGTCCAAGAAATATCATGAATACCATTTTAGTGACATTTATTTAAGTGCTGGGGAAGTGCCGGAAATTGTGGACCGTTTATTGTCTATCTTCGAATTGAGACTACCGGAAGTTGTAGACCGGTATTGCCCATCTTCGAACTGAAACTAAATATGGACAAAATATAACGAAGGCCAAGTTTTGGACCAAATCGGTTGATCACTTCGAGCGTTATCTCCAGCCACTACATATGGCTAGGGGTCTTAAGACCTTTCGGGCTGTTTTTTCAAGAAGTATGGATTTGCCCTGAAAAACTTTTACCGTCGTAAAGGAAGCAGCGAATGCAACTTGGATCAACAAAAAACTGACAAAATGATTCGAGAGCAGGTCTTAAAGTGAACTTATAAAAATTTGTGTGGAAGGTACCCGAATGAGTGGACAAATATGGTCCCTATTCCAACCTGATCTATGCATGGTAGATTTGGTACGATGTGTAAAGTATGGACCAAATCAGTTGCTCCCTTCAAGAGTTATCGTGCGCACAATTTTTCCGAACATTTTTTAACTTTTGTGAGGGAGGTACCTGAAGGAGTAGACAGATATGGCTTATCTTAAAATAAGTTTGGGCAAAATATTACGAAAGCTAAATTTTGGACCGAATCGGCAGATCAGGTCGAGAATCATCGTGCGCTCCAACCAGCCAGACAGACGGAATCGTGGTTTTAGACATCGAAATAATGGTTTTAGACCCCAAGTATGCTTGTACGATATCCGTTTCAGACAATTTTGAGTAGATCTAGCAATGTCCGTCCGTCTGTCTGGCTGGCTGGTGCGCACGATAACTCTCGAACGGATCAATCGATTCGGTTCAAATTTTGGGTATCAAAATATTTTGTCCAGATTTGATTTTAGTTCGAAGATGGGCCATATAGGTCCACTCCTTCAGGTACCTCCCTCCCAAATGTTCAAAAATTGTCGCAAAACTTGTGCGCACGATAACTCTCGAAGGGAGTAACCGAATTGAACCAAACTTTGCATATGGTAATACTAACTCTAGGCATACATCAGGTTCGAATATATATTATATCGGTCCACTCCTTCAGGTACCTCCCACACAAAATTTTAAATAAGTGCAGTTTAGTGACACCTCACGAATCGTTATAAATTTTTTTGTAACAGGATGTTCGTGCGGCCCCCGTTACGTCATTGTAATTTTTTTTTTCGAGGGCAAGTTCATAGTTCCTGAGATAATGGCGCATAACCTCAAAAAACGCTGCACTATGTCGCGAGTTCAAATAAACGGTGGCCAAATATATAGCTGATATTTGATATTTAGTCTTCGTCAGTTCTTGCGAAATATTTTTACAGAGAATTGTTGGTATTGGTTCACGTTTTGATATAACCCCCGTGGAACGGTACCGCCCAATTTTCGGGTTTTTAAGGTTTTAGCCACATTATCCACCCAAAATTACAGAAATTTGGTGTTCAGTCTTCATATACCGATTAATGGGTAATAAACGGCACATTTTTTGTTAACAATCGAAATTTTGACTTTGTATTCTTTTCCTTGACGGTGTATTCTTTTTCGGGGACAAGTCCATACTTTTTGAGATAATGGCCCTGGAGCTCCAAAAAATATGCCGGCACTAACTTGGTTGTGCCTACTTGGATTACATACTTGGATTACGTCCAAATATGGAACGTACATCGTACCACGCCTTCGTGTACCTCCCACACAAAATTTCGAAAAAGTTCAGTTTAGGACCTGCTCGCGAATCGCTTTGAGTTTTGTTGCAACAACTTGTATTCACTACCCCCCATACTTCGGTACAAGTTTTATCAGGGGCAAATCCATACTTCCTAAGAAAATAGCCTTAAAGTTGCAAAGTGCCCCTATGACACCGTTTGTAGTGGTTGGAGTGCAAGACAACTCTCGAACGGATCTGCAGATTCGGTCCTAAAATTTGCCTTCGTAATATTTTGTCCAAACATAGTTTAAATTCGAAGATAAGCCATATCGGTCCACTCCTTCAAGTACCTCCCCCACAAAAGTTGAAAAATGTTCGGAAAAATTGTGCGCACGATAACTTTTGAAGGGAGTGACCCATGTAATCCCGTCCACAACTTCCGGTACTTCTCCCCAATATTTAAAAAATGTCACTAAAATGCTAGGACGATATCATTTGAATGGGCAACCAATTTGGTCCAAACTTTCGATCTCCTAATTTTTTTTTTCAAAATTTAGTTTAACTCCTAAAATGGCCCGTATCGGTCCTCCCTAAGGGTACCTCCCCCACAAAAGTTCAACATTTGTGTCTTAGTGAAGTTAATTCCTAATTCACATTTTTGTCGGCAAGTTCAAATGTCCAAAAAGGGCCCAATTCAGAAGAGACCTTAAATACATTCGATCTGTCCGAAGGGGAAAGTTGCACTTCACATTGGCTGAGGGTATGTATCTGTCGGCAAACCCGACTGACACTTTTTCACTTATTTAGCCGCAATAATAAAATGGTAAAGTTTTTTCTCCGACCCCAGTGCGTATGCTTGTTATTATACTCATTATAATTAATATCAATCATACGCACTGGGCTTCCAATGTTAAATAGAAAAATATTAATAAAAAACTAAAAAGATAAATCTCAAAAATGCATAACTCATTTATTTTTTAACCGATATTTTCTTTTTCGTAATAATAAATACTTATATTATTTGATATCTTCTACGCGGCTTAGAGCCCCAGGAAAAATATTGTTTTTTTTTTTTTTTTTGTTTTTCTTAATGCACTTTTTCACACTTCAATCTAACACAGTGTCCTTTAATAGTGTCAGTTGCAGTTGAATTCACAACCACACCTACATTTTAGTTTCAGCAGAAATACTCGGATCAGTCCTAGGTTCAATTTTGATCAAAATATACATAAGCAGGATAAATCAAATCGATTTAGTCTACACAGATAAAAGCCGTAATTCTAAATATATTACAAGAGCAGTGTATTTGGAACAGTGTGTTTGGAACTTTCGGCACCTCATCGAGGGAAGTAGGCATAGGAAAATTATAAAGGTATTTTACAGAAGACGACAAAGTCTTCCTTTAGTATACTACATGATCTACTTATAGAAAATGAGCTGTTTCAAATAGTTCTAAATGCCTTTAGAAGATCAAAATGTATTTTAACAAGTAAAAGAGTATCAGTGGGTTTTGCCGACGGAGATATAGCCTGTGTGAATTGAAATGTTCATCTGTGGACAGATCGAATACCAGTTACCCAACCATGATCCATTTCCCTAAAAATAATGTATTTTGGGTGGTTTTCAGAATGTTGTAGTCCTTTTTGGATGTATGAATTTGCCGGCAAAAAATATGGATATGGATTAAAGCTCAAAAATCTTACGGAGGAAGTACCTGAAGAAATGGGCCGCATTGTCCATTTTTAAAGTGGATCTAATTTTTATAGATTTCGCGCCCACTACACGCAGAGAAAAAATATGTTTAATCCAACAATATTCGAAGAGCAAAATATGTATTGTAAAGATATTGTTAGATTCCGTATGTAGTATTGTGACTCCAACAATCGTTTTTGTAAATTTTTAACAATTGTTTTTGTCAAATCTAAAATTAGCTTTTGTCAACTGAACAATATTATTCTTTTCCCTTCCACAATTGTATCCTCTTCTCTCGGTATTCGATGTCGTGGTGAAAAAAAAACAATTTTGGTGAGTTTTGTTTGTATGACAGGATGATTTTATATTTGTTTGCCTTTTGCGTATGTCACACTGTGCAGACCCAAACGACAAGAAACCCTAGTTTGGTTTTGTTGTGTCAGATCCAGCTCGGATTTTATGGCCCCATCTAAACATGGTTAAATATTGAGTTTTTAAAGAAATTCGGGGCTATATCTCTAAAACCAATGCAAATCTTCTTCTGACCTCTGAAGCAAATTTGTAGATAAGGACAAGAATAAAATATTTGGAGAAATAATCAACTCGAAAAACTACATTTATTGCCTCAAATTTCAAAATATATGCAAAAATTCCACAATTTTTATATTTATTTATTTCGCACCGTATCTCCAAAACGGTTAATTTTTTCTTAATATTTTCTTTTGGAAATATATTCCCTGGAATGTAATACACAACTCTTCAGAACATGTCATTGTTGTAAAATGCCTCTATGCCGTTGCTTTCAGTACATTTTTCAACGACGATTTAATAAAAATGTCAATAATGTAGTGAAATCCCAAATGCGAGAATAAACTGTCGGTGTGAACTGTGTTTGAAATACGTGTTGTACAAGATATGATGCAAAATACCGCTGAAACAACATGAAGTAAGCATTTTAGAGTTGCAGAATGTTCTAAAGAATTGTTGAGAACATTATTTGGAAGATTTTTGCAAAAGGTTACTTGGTTCAACTCCGAATAGTTTAGCCGATACTGACCAGAATTTCCGCAATTATGTAAAATTTTCTATATTTTATAGATTTTGATGCCCTAGATGGAGTTTTTCTTATGTGGTTTCTTCAAAAGATAAGTTCTACTAGTTTAAGGCTACAATATTGCTAAAGATAGCAAGGCCAAATTCCTATTCGTTTTTGAGATAAAGGCCTGATAAATGCAAAAAAAGTGTAGATTTAGCCCGGTTTAGATGAGGCCATAAAATCCGAACTGGATCTGACAGGACAAAACCCTACTAGGGTTTTTGTAGTCTAAATATGTACTTTCAAAAAATCCATACTAGAAGTTGTTTGCATTTTCAGTGTTGCATAGTGTCATCAACAATGAGATTTGTTGCTACTTTTAATTCTTCTTTGGGTTTCGCTAGTTAAGTTATACCGCCACAATCTGAGAAGTGTTTTTGAGAGGAAACCTTTGCATGTTCGTAGTTTGTGTTTTCTTTTCATGTTTGTTATGGTTTTTATTATGCCTTATATTATGGAGGGTGCTTGGATGAGCCCAATGGGGTAGCTCTGTTTGTCTTTGTTGTCTGTCAGTTAAAACAGCAAACCATGTACAATACATCAATGCTCGTAATATTATACGTGATATTTATTAAAGTTATTTGGAAAGTGTATATGAGAATAATATACAATCAAATGAAACATTTCAGTAAGAGGTATTCAGGACTGACAATAGTTTTTGTAAAAGTTCTAGATTATGATAGTTCCTACCATCGGCATTGTTAGTGATTTTTACAATATTGCGGAATTTTTCAAGTTGTTTTTGTTTTCTAAATGATCACAAGATCTTCCTATAGAAGATCACACGTTCTTCTTAGGGAGATCATAGCGTCTTCTAATAGAAGCCCACATGATCGGTATATATAACACAACAACCTCTCCTTTTAGAAGTCCAAAAGTCCTTTTACAAGACTAAATATTCTCTCCACAATGTCTTCTTATATACATAAGCGCACAAAATCTTCTTATAGAAGGTCTCAAGATCTTCCTGTGGAAGGGAACAAAATCCTCCTATGGAACGCCACAAAATCTTCTAATAGAAGCCCATAAGTTCTACTTATGGAAGACCACAAGAGGCACATTACTGATCGTGCGACTGAGAGGGTTTTATGGGCCCACTTTTGTTATAACCCCGATATAACAGCACAGTCCGATTTAGGTATTTTAAAGTTTTTAGGTAAATGTTCCGACCAAATTAGGTATAATTTTACGTTTTTGGTTCACAGTGGTCACTAAAATATATGCGCCTTATAACTTTCGAAGAGAGAAGCTGCTTTGGTCCAAACTTTGTACTTTGTATAATACCTCCCAGCTATAAATTAAGCTCTATTATAGGCTATTTGGACTGTGTTCCTCCGAATGTCTTCCCTACAAAATTTCTAATTTTTTCGCAAGAGTTCAGTCTGTGCACCACACGGTGCGCCTGAACCAATTTTAAATGGAAGATGCTTACACTTTGAAAATTTTTGCGGATTCTGAAACTAAAATGTTCATAGATAAGAAAAATAAAAAAAAATCGCCAGAGCGCATTTTAAATAAATCGCGATCAAAACTCACATTTTTAGGGTTTTTTTATGTTTTCACGATTTTACTTGGAAGCCGCAAGGCATATCGAATTGGGATTAGAGAAAATGTTGTAACTGTGAATATTTTCTATAAGATTGACCTCTATGATATTTTCGTAGGTTTTACCATTTGTGAGGTATAGGAGTTCAAATTGGGACAATGCACTGACTGTATCGCCTCCTTATAAAACAATATCATGCACGGTGCGCCGTGACAAACTTTAAATGAAACCAGTAAGGAAAGGATCAAAGTCGGGCGGGGCCGACTATATGATACCCTATACCACTCTGAATATGTAAAACATAAAACGGAGCTATATCTAGATCATAACCGATTTCGATATAATTTGGCACATTTAGTTCCACACCGAATTCAGTCACACATTCCAAATATCATTGAAATCGGACTTACAGAGCGTGTTTGGTGCAGCAAATACGCGAAATCGGCCGAAAATATATATGGGAGCTATATCCAAATCTGAACCGATTTCGATATAATTTGGCACATTTATTTCTAAACCGAATTCAGTCACACATTCTAAATTTCATTGAAATCGGACATATGTAGTGTGTGTGGCCCGTGAAATCGGGCGAAAATATATATGGGAGCTATATCCAAATCTGAATCGATTTTCACCAAAAGCAATAGCGTTCTTCCTATGTCTAAAAAAATTGTAGTCCCCAATTTTCAGCTGAATCGGACAAAAAATGCGACCTGTACGTTGCGAACAAAAATACATGGACAGACGAATGGACATGCATAAATCGACTCAGAAAGTGCCTATATGTATATCCCCAAAAGGAACTATGGGTCTATTTCGTTTCATTTGTTACATACAAATGCACAAAGACATAATACCTCTTACCACAGTGTGGTGTAGATTTGGATATAGCTCCCTTATATATTTTCGACCAATCTGTCCAATTTTAATGAAACATGGAATGTGTGACGGAATTTTGTCTAGTAATAAGTGTACCATATTATATAGAAAGCAGTTCAAATTGATATATATCTCCTAAATTTTAAATATTCACAGTGGTGTAGGGTCTCATATAGTCGGCCCCGCCCGACTATTATCCTTTTCCTTACTGGTTAAGATAGAGTTTTGTAATTTGGTATAGAAGTTTCTATTACTCCTAGGATGTTTGGTATTGCAAATGGGCTATATCGGTTCACGTTTTGATATAGCCACCATAGAACGGTACCGCCCGATTTTCTGTATTTTAAAGGTTTTAGCTTCATTATCACACAGAAATGGCAGAAGTTTGGAATTTAATATTCGTTGGGGGTAGAAAACGTTCCCCAGAATTTTTTTCGGTATAGGTCCACGCCTTCATTTAGCCCCCATAGAAAGGTACATCCCGATTTTCGGTATTTTAAAGGTTATGGCCACAACAATCCATCGAAATGGCTGAAATTTGATATTTAGTCTTCATTGGGGGTATACAACTTTCCATATGAAATTTGTCGGTATACGTCCACGCCTTCATATAGCCCTATAGGACAGTACCTCCCAATTTTCGGTATTTTGAAAGTAGTGGCCTTATATCCCTCCGAAATGGCTGAAATTTGGTATTTAGTCTTCGTTGGGTTTTTAAAACCTAACCGGTACAGGTCCACGCCTTAATTTAGCCCCCGTAGAACGGTAGGTACATTCCAATTTTCCACGCCATCATATAGCTCCCATAGAACGGTACCTCCCGATTTCCTGTATTTTGAGGGTTGTGGCCTCAATATTCCACCGAAATGGCTGAAATTTTGTACTTAGTCTTCATTTGGGTTATAAAACTTTCCATATGAAATTTGTAGGTCCACGCCTTTATATAGCTCTTATAGAAAGGTACCTTCCCATTTTCGGTATTTTGCAAGTTGTGGCCTTAATATATAAAACTTTCCGCCAGAAATTTGTCAGTTCAGGTCCTTGCCGATTTTTAGTGTTTTGAAGGTTATGGCCACAATAATCCATCGAAATGGCTGAAACTTTGTATTTAGTCTACGTTGGGGGTTTTCAACATTCCCCTCTTAACTTGTCGGTATGGTTCTACACCTTCATATAACGGTACATCCCAATTTTCGGTATTTTGAAGGTTGTGGCTTCAATATTCCACCGAAATAAATGACATTTGTTATTTAGTGTTCGTTGGTGGTATACAATTTCCCCCAGAAATTTTTCCGTACAAGTTGTGGTTGTGGCCACAACAACCCACCGAAATGGCTGAAATTTGGTATTTTGTTTACGTTGGAGGTTAAAACTACTACACCAGAAACTTGTCGGTATAGATCGACGTTTTGATATAGCTGAACGGTACCTCCCGAATTTCGGTATTTTGGAGGTTAGATACATTATTTTACCGAAATTGCTGAAATGTGGTATTCAGTCTTCTTCATAAACGAAAGAAAACAAATTGTTCAATTTTACTTCAATGCAACTCGTGATGGAGGGCGTAACAAGTTCGGCCCGGCTTAACGCATTCTTACTTGTTTTAATTTTAAACTGTCTGGAGATATTTTCGCAGATTCCGGTCTCCTTTATGGTGGAGGGTTTCATAGGTTCGGTCTGGTCGAACTAAACCCTTTTCATTGTTGCATTTTTAAAGTGATTTGTTTTATTATTAATATTTTTATTCTCATAATGTGAAACATCACAAACAAGTATCCCGTTAATGATGTTCCACTGTCATATATAAGTAAATATGAATTTTAATTTTTCTTTAAAATCCTTCGAATACTATTCAACTATACCGTTCTCACTTAGATCACCCAAAACAAAAAACACAACACACTTTTCATTAAAAACACCAAAAATTTTCCTCATTTCAAATGAAAATGTCTTCACTTTATTTTTGTTTTGCTTCAAGTGTTTCATTATGAAAATATTTCACATGTTTTGTTGTTGTTGCTCGTGTAGTTTAGTTGGTGTAGTTTTGAACGCCAAATATTAATCACCTATGTTTTTGATGCTACACTTATTCATGCGGTTTATGGCACTATTTTCGTGTTACTCGAATTTATTTTAATTTTGTATTTCTTACTTTTTGTTGAGTAATATTTTTTGGGGCAAATTTTCATTTACATATTTGCTTGGCGAGTATTGGGAAATGAACTTAGTAAAACTACATTCACTTTAATTTTTCTAATTTTTTCGTTTTGTTTTCTTTCAACAATTCGCAATAAAGGAAACCAACCGTTTTTCGTTTGTTTTTCTTTTTTGTCACGAATGCGATTTTGCTGCTTTCTTCCAACACTTTTCTTCTAAACAACAACCGCCAACATTCAGCTCGCGTGTTCCGTTTCAAACTAAAATACAAAAAACCGTTTGCATTCATCGTCACCGTCATCATCATCATCATCGCCGCCACCATCCACATCATTGTGGTTGTCGTCGTCGCCAATAACTTAAGAGACGATTGACAGAAAAACACACTCAGCACACTTGCCATATAGATGTGGCACGCTACAATAGTCACAGGTTGAAACAGAGATGGACCAAGAAAGCAATGATTAACATAAAGTATTGAGAAGCAAACATGTAAAAAGGAATCAGTCGGCTTTGTAGACAGCTAAATGAATGCCGATCCGGTCCGAGAAGTGACCTTAAAGTGGATTAAGGCGTAAAAGTGTTGAACGTTTGAGGAAAAGGTACCTTAACGAATGGTCCAACACAGTCCATCTTGAACTGGATCTTATTTTCTGTGTCACTCCTTTCGATAGTTATCGTATTAACCATTTATTTTAGTTAGGCTCCATTGGTTTTAGTAGAGCTGTTGGGTCATTATGTCGGGAAGCTTAGATTTGCCCATGAAAACCATTATATCATTGTTGTCAGAATCACGAGAACCACCTTCTTTCGCATTTAGGCGAAAATTTTGAACTTAAACTACATTTGAAAGAAATTTTAGAATGTGCAAAGTTTCGGTTAAATAGAATATTCAATTTGTAAATTATCGTGGTCATTAATAATTTTAGTTGTTGTCGGCAGGGTTTATAGAGCTATCAGACTAATCTCAGGACGTCGCAGCAAAAAAGTTAAAACGATCGGAGTCTCTGAGTTAACCGACCATATTCGAACTTAAACTTTTGGGCCAAATTGGTTACTAACATCGACAGTTTTCATGAGCATCATATAAGCGAAAATTTTTGAACTTTTGTGGAATGTCAGGCGAAATCGGTTGATATGTTCGAGCGCTTGACACACGAACGGGTAAGGCAACATCGACACCAAATTGTCTGAAACGGAATTCGTCTTAACATACTTGGGGTCCTAAACCATTATTTTGATGAGGCAGATGAGGATATAAAACGAAGGACAAGACCAATGAACACCTCCCCTGACCACTCCCATGTTCATTCATTGCATTAGTTGGCCCTCTACAGAACATTGGTTCTATAAGCCAAACTAACTACCTATTCAGCTCGTAGTTCATACGACGCACAGTGTTTCTGTTTCTTACAGTAAACACATCAGATACGACGAATCTGAAAGAATTTTGTCGATATGTGCATCCATGATGAAGTTATAGCTCTTTAAATATGAAAAATATGTCCCAGATAATCTAAAGCGAAAATCATATAAAATTATAATTATTTTTGAAAATTATTTTTGTAGATAATATTAAAAGTTTTGGATGGGGATTTGATGGGTGGGCTATAAACATAAAATTTTAGAAAGTTGGTGGCGTCTTTTTGGGTTAGCTTTTACAATTTTGATTTTTATACCCTACACCACTATGTGGGGAGGGTATTATAAGTTGGTTTTGGCCAAAAAGTTTGTAACGCATCGAAATAATGGTCGTAGACCCATACTTATATATACCAAAATGAATGTCTTGACGAGCTGAGTCGATCTGGCAATTTTGATCGGATCGTCACGAAATTTTGGATGTTGATGGAGGTCCCGGAGGGGAAGAAGCCTATTGATTTTGGTGATGGTCGGATAATATTTAGGAGTCGGAATGGGCAAAAAACTTATGTGGATAAAAAGACAACGTTTTTTTCCAAAGCGAATATCTTAGCTTCTATACGGGGTATACCAAAAGCAAAACCTGGCAATAAAAGTAGAAAATATCGCCTTTCTAATGATGTAAAGTAGGTTCTCGTAGGTGATCAAACAACGAAGATATCACAATAGTCGCAAATAAAACCCAAATTTTCATTTTTGCAATTTTAATTATAATGACGAATATCACAGCTTTGGTTGGGGACTTTCCAAAAGCAGAGCCTGGCTGTGAAAATAGAAGATCCCATCTTTACAATGATGTAAACTAGGTCGGCGTAGGTGACCAAATAACGGAGATATCGCAATAATAGGTAATACATCCAATTTTTCCACTTTTTTGGAAATCACGCTACAGGTCTCAATTTTGATCGGATCGTCACGATATTTTGAGGGTTAATGGGGGTCACACAGATGAAGAAGCATATTGATTTTAGTGATGGTGGGATAATAT
Source organism: Musca autumnalis (assembly GCF_047663935.1). Lineage (NCBI taxonomy): Eukaryota > Metazoa > Arthropoda > Insecta > Diptera > Muscidae > Musca > Musca autumnalis. Next base: position 199,801,344 of record NW_027411866.1, on the reverse strand, counting down.
TTAGGGGTCGTAATGTGCAAAAAACTTATTTGGAGAAAAAGACAACGTTTTTTTTTCTAAAGCGAATATCTCAGCTTCAATATGGGGTATACCAAAAGAACCTGGCCATGAAAGTAGAAAATATCGCCTTTCTAATGATGTAAAGTAGGTTCTCGTAGGTGATCAAACAACGAATATATAGCAATAGCCGCTAATAGAATCCAACTTTTTATTTTTGCAATTTTAATTATAATGACGAATATCACAGCTTCGGTTTGGGATCTTCCAAAAACAAAGTCTGACTATGAAAGTAGAAAATCCCATCTTTAAAGTGATGCAAAGTAGGTTGGCGTAGGTGGCCACATAACGGAGATATCACAATAGTCGGCAATACATCCCATTTTTTCATTTTTTTTAATCACGCTACAGGTCGCAATTTTAATCGGATCGTCACGAAAATTTGGGGGCTAGTGGGGATCCTACAGAGAAAGAAGCCTATTGATTTTGGTGATGGTCGGATAATATTCAGAGGTCGGAATGGGCAAAAAACTTATTTGGAGAAAAAGTCAACGTTTTATTTCAAAGCGAATATCTCTGCTTCTAAAAGGGGTATATCAAAAGCAAAACCTGCTAATGAAAGTAGAAAATATCACCTTTGCAACGATGTCACGTAGGTTGTCCTAGGTAGTCAAACAACGAAGATATCGCAATAGCCGCTAATAGAACACAACTTTTCATTTTTGCGATTTTAATAATAATGACGAATATCACAGCTTCGGTTGGGGATCTTCCAAGAACAAAGTCCGACTACGAAAGTAGAAAATCCCATCATAACAATGATGTAAAGCAGTTCGGCGTAGGTATCCAAATAACGGAGATATCGCAATAGTGGGTAATACATCCCATTTTTCCACTTTTTTGGAAATCACGCTACAGGTCGCAATTTTAATTGGATCATCACGAAATTTTGGGTGTTATTGAGGGTCCCACATAGGAAAAAACCTTTTGATTTTTGATAATGGTCGGATATTATTCAGGGTCGGAATGTGAAAAAAAATATTTGGAAAAAAGATCAACGTTTTATTTCAAAGTTAATATCTCCCTTCTGTACGAGGTATATCGAAAGCAAAACCTGGCAAGGAAAGTAGAAAATATCACCTTAACAACGATGTGAAGTAGGTTGTCATAGGTGGTCAAACAACAGAGATATCGCAATTGTCGGTAATGCATCCCTTTTACCATTTTTGTGCAATCACACTACGAAATTTTGATCGGATCCTCACGAAATTTTGGGGGTTGATGGGGGTCTAACAGAGAAAGAAGCCTATTGATGGTCGGCATACATCCCACTTTTCCATTTTTTTTTTTTTGGTTGTAATGTCGATGCACTTAAATGCGTTTCAAAAAAATTTACCTGTGTTAATGAAGACATTCAGAGCAATGGCGCTAAGCTATCCCAATTTTAATATTTTGAATTTTATTAGTCAAAAGATTATAAACAGGGGTAGTGGTGTAGGGTATCACATAGTCGGCCCCGACCCGACTATATCCTTGGCACACTTGTTTGAGTATGTGAGTTTTTATACGAGTTATATAAGTTTTATGAAAACCCAAGGAGTATTTTTTTTAATTTTTGAAAAAAATTAAATTTTTTTTTGTAATTTTTTTTTTTAAAATTTTAAGAAAAAAATTTTCGATTTATTTTTTAGTTTTTTTGGTATTTTTATAGTTTCATTATTGGTGTTTGACCATCTTTAATATATAGGAAGATATAAAAAACACAAAAACACTCATATTTTGATGAAAAATAGTAAACAAAACTCAAAAGTTTAACTTTGACCTTGAATTTCCCTGCAACTACCAGACCTAATTTGACCGCTTACAATGCGTCTGAAACTGATTGTGTTATCTGTCCAACAAAAAATATCTCTATCCGTTCAAAAGTTATAGAATTTTCATCAGGAAAAAACGATTCTGAACCACTGTGCGGCGGTATATTTGACCGCTCCAGTGAGTTTCTGATTGGTCCCAACTTTACACATCGTATTATTTCATCTAGTCATGTATCAGCTTGGTCCCATCCTTCGGGTACCTCCCACACAACCGTTGGGAAAAGTGCAGTTTAACAGTTCATCTCGGATCGTTTTGAATTTTTTTTTTGCAAAATATTCTTCTTGCTAACCCTGTTACGACGGCACAATTTTTTTGGTTGCACGTCCCTTCTTCCTGAGATAATGGCACAAAAGCTCCAAATGAAAGCCTGACGGCACCAAATAAACTGGATAGTACTTAAAATAACTCTCGAAGAGAGACTCCGATTTGGTCCAAACGTTGTACATGGTATTATTATTATTCTTACAGCCTCGAATTATGGCTCCTTCGGATACCTCCCACACAAAGTGAAGTTTCAAAGAAAGAGTGCAGTTTAAGGACTCGTGTGGTATCGATTTTCAATATTTGGCAACATTACAAAATATGTGCACCCTAGTTAAGACTCGAACATGCCTATAGACGTCGGAAATATTGATTTTTGCTTCTTCTCTTTAGGTCGGAGGCTGAATGTATATCTCTGTCCGTCCACCTGTCTGGCTGGCTGGAGCGCAAGATAACTCTCGAACCGATCAACCGATTCGGTCCAAAATTTGGTTTCCGTAATATTTTGTCCAAACCTAGTTTAAGTTCGAAGATGGGTTATATCGGTCCACTCCTTCCGGTACCTCCCCCACAAAAGTTCGAAAATGTTCGGAAAATTTGTGCGCAGGATAACTCTTGAATGGAATTAACCAATTTGGTCCATACTTTACACATCCTAATATATCTACCAGATATAGAATAGGTTCGAATATGGACTATGGTCCACTCCTCTCACACAAAATTTCGGGAAATCACTTTGATTTTTGTTGAAGCAACTTGCATTCGCAGCCTCAATTGCCACGGTAAAAGTTTTTTCAGGGGCAAGTCCATACTTCTTGAGAAAACAACCCGAATGGTGTAAAAACCCCTATTTCACCACTACATATGGAACCGGAGAGCACAATAACTTTCGAACTGATCAACCGATTTGGTCCAAAAACTGGCCTTCGTCATATTTTGCCCAAAATTAGTTTCAGTTAGAAGATGAACAATACCGGTCCACAACTTCCGGTAGTTCCCCCAATATTTAAAAAAATGTTACTGTAATGGTATACACGATATATAAATCTTGAACGGGGCAACCAATTTGGTCCAAACTTGGGATCTCCTAATATTTATTTAATTTCCAAAATGGCCCATATCGGTCCTCTCCTTAGGGTACCCCCCCACAAACGTTCAACATTTGTGCCTAAGTGGAGTTTAGGGTATGTTCGAAGATCCTTTGAAAATATATACCGATGCTGTTCATTGTGGTCCTGTTTACAACAATATTATGTTTTCCGTGGACAAATCCATGCTTCCTGGCATACAGGTACAAAAGTTATACGATGACCCACTAAACGACTAGTGGGTGCGACATCTATCGAAAAGATATGACTACCAAAATAAGATCCACTGCCATAATTGACTATGTCGGTCTATTCCTTAAAGTACCTCCGCAACACTTTTGAACTTTAATCCTAATTCACATTTTTGTCGGCAAGTTCAATGTCCCAAAAAGGCCACAAAATTCTGAAAGGACCCTAAATACTTAGATCTGACTGTAGATGAAAGTTTCAATTCACATAGGCTGAGGGTATATATCTGTCGGCAAAGTCGACTGAAACTTTTTTACTTGTTTTGTTTTATTTGTTTGTTGTTATTGTGTGTTTCTGTACAAATTTTCTCAAATATACACAGACCGTCTGACTGAACAATGTTTGTATGTTTGATGATTTAGAAAAATTGCTGATGTTGCTGTAATTGTTGTCATTGTTGTGAGCTTTGGGAGTTTTATTTTAGCAGCTGATGTGATGTTGTTGCTGCTACAGCCGGCTACTGCCTTTGCCATTTGTTGCCATTAAAATACTGGTGCTGGCTTTGTTGGTACTTTTGAAGGAGAGAAAACCCAACCAATTTGAGTTCAATGGATTTTTCGTCTGTTGATGTTTTTGGTGGGATTTTTCATGTTGAGTGTTTTTTTTCTTTCTGTTCTCAACAATATTTGTTTTTACGTCATCATTGTCTGTTGTCTAAAGAGGCAGGCGGCTAAGGCGGCAACAAGTCCAACAGCAACAACAACATGTCATTGTAATGGCCGAACTTCTCTTCTGGTAGTCAGTCAATCACTTGTAGTTCATTACACCATTGCTCGGCTAGATTGATGACGGCGGGGTCTTGTTGTGGACCCCCATCTGTAGTTAACTTATTGATGATGACCAATCTACTGTCCTTATTATTGACAATTGGCATGAATGATGAGTGAGTGGGGGAGTGAATATGTGCGTTGGTGTAGGTTCATGGTGTGGCAAGACATCACATAGTGTGGTGTGGTAAGGTGTAGCTGGTTGATGTTAATTGATGATTGATGTATGGCGCTGGATGATGAACAATTTTCCAATATTAATGACTTAAAATAATCTTCAGAAAGAAATATGGACTATGAACTGTCAACAAGTGACAAATATTTTGTGGAATTTAGATCAACAAACATTCATACATATATTGGGAGCAGGCAGAAGGGGATGTCGTCATATATGCCAAAATTGTGTTGACAAAAATTATGTATTTAGGGTTATTCAGAATTTGGTGGCCTTGTTGGACATATGAATTTGCCGACAAAGCTCAAAAGTGTTGCGGAAGAGGTACCTGAAGGAATGTACCTACATAGTCCATTTTGGAAGTGGATCTTATTTTGGTAGTCATTCCTTTCGATAGATATCGCATGCACCAGTCATTGGTCATGGTATAATTTAAAGATTTTGGACTAGTATGTCAGCAATAAAACTAAAAAAACATAAAAACCCATCCGCTATTAAACATTTAACACAATCCGAGAAGGTCACTTCTCAACGGAATTGAAACGCAAAAGTTTTGAACATTTGGGGAGCTATGAATTGGCTGATATACATAGTCCATATTGATACTTGGTCTGAGTATAGAAGTCACTCCTTTATATATCGCACCCACGATCCTCAAACTGATGACATCATCATAGTTAGACATATCGAGTTCCAACGATTCCGCTGGCTAGGCCATGTCATGAGAATAAGTGATGACGAACCCATTGAAAACCAGCGGCTGCCGCAGGAGTGTACACTAGGGTGACCAAAAGGAAACATTTTTTTTTTATTTCCTACCCCTCAAATTTTTTCCATTTGATCCAAAAACCTTATATATGAAATTTTATAGCGTTCGGTTAAGGTTAACCGGTGCCAATCTAGCGATCTTTGTTTCCATAGTAATTTGTATGGGACCAAAAGCGCATTTTCACCAAAATTTTTCTAAATGCCACAATTATGGTCCGATCGATGAAAAAACTTTACCAGTTCATTATTGTGGCAAAAAAAGATTTCTACAAAAAAATTTGAAAATTAGGTCGGATTTTGGTATAGCTCCAATATGCAAATTTTGCCAAATTTTTGCAATTTTTGGTTCACCCTAGTGTTCACATGTTTGTATTTGTATCGTGCCGGAATGGAGGAAAAATCCAGGACCAATATGGATGTGCTCAGTTTGTCACATCCGCTTCCAACACACTCAAACTTCAGTGTGATGCAATAGATCCCTGGAGTGGGTGCATCTCAGGTTTTTCTCTGGTCTCGTCCTTAACACCAGCCGTTGCTGTTCCAATCCCTGAAAATTCACCCTTTTTGCAAATTAAATACAATGGACTGCGATGGAAGATCGATGAAATAGTGGATTTCAGGAGTCGAAAGAATATCATTGTCGCAGCTGTGCAGGAAACCAGGCTCAACAACAACTGAGGCTTACAGTGTTGTGATTGTTACAACGAACTGAGGAAGGATCGCACAAAAATGGAATTGGGGGATAATAGCTTGAGCCTGGCTCTAGTGACTCGTATATGAACTGTATGGGAGTAACATTCAGGTGCCGGGGTAGAGTTGCTTAACGTATACATCCCGCCGATAAATAGCTGTACTCCCGGTAATGGGCCCAACCTTAGCCCTCTTTTGGAAGGTCTTGTTCATCATGAGTTGAGGTATTCGATACTAGGAAATGACCAGAGAGGTACTAGATGAGCAGATTGGTAGCTCTGCGTATTGCACGTTCAATGAGGAGAGTGTCACAATTCGCCAGGTAAAACCATCGTGTCACTCGTCGTTTCTCTTGGGTCAGACCATCTCCCCATAATTGTCTACATCATCAGACCGCTCGATTTCGTCACTTCTGAACGCCGCAGTTTCATTAAAAGCTTATTGGCCTAGTTTCACCGATTCAGAGATCTGCCCAACCCTTCTGATGTCCGGTAACAGAGGCCACGGGATTGACAAAGGAGCGTGATGACCTTCGTCGTGCAAACCTCGGTGACCCAAGAGTTAGGGAGTTGATACTGCAAGTTACAAGGTTGGTCGGCAATCATAAGCGGAAAAACTGGCAAAATTATCTGTAGAGTTGCAAAATTGGAGCCAGAATAAATGTATTGTGGGAACGAGAGTGACCTGAAAGATACATCCTCCAGAGAAAAAAATTACACCATACGTGCTCAAACTGACCACATCCGTTGTCAATAGTCTATCAACACCGTTCGTGCTCGAAATGAGCACGCCGTTGTCAATTTGATAACAAGATGGTGTCAACGTTTTCGAGAATTGAAAACGTACCGTGGTCAAAGTGAGCACGTTTGTGGTCCAAATATTAAAAATTGAGCACGCTTGTGATCATATTGACATACTAATGGTGTCAGATTGGAAAAAATTACAACAGTCGTGTTCAAAAAAAATTCAACACGCCAGTGCTCATGTTAACGCCATACTGTATTGATTTTGAATCGACTTTTCCCCTCTGTATAGGACCTTATTCACGTTTGGCGACGTTACCTTCCTGCTGAGGATGAACCACCAACATTTACAATAGATTATGTTGAAAATGTCATCCACAACATTAGACTCTGATGAAATCTCTATGGTAATGCTGAAACAGATGGATATACCGAGAAAGTTCTCAACCTGTAGCTTGTCACCTACATCGTTCACGAAATCTTCAAAATAGGCAGGGTGGTCCCGCTACAGAAGTCAGCCAAGACGCCAGCAAAGTTGAATCCTACAGACCATTTCCAGCAAAGACTCTTGAAGCATTACTCTTCCTCAGCGTCAGCAATAGCTATCCATGTGCCGATAATCAGCATGGGTTCCGTAAGCAACACAGCACGACAACAGCGCTGCACGCCATCACCCCACATATTAGTGGAGGACCCAATCAGAACAAGCCGTGCGATACAACAGAGGAGGTGATCCTCGACTTATAAAAAGCCTTTGATGCTGCCAAGCACTCCACGCTGTTTGAGGACAATGAGGTGAGTACCCTCCGGCCAAATTTGAAACGGTGGATTATCAATTATATGTATATAAGGACACAATTCGTACGTGGAATTCAGGGACAAAAAGTCCAAGCCCCGTAGAGGGAAACAGAGAGTTCCCCAAGGTAAGTGATATCTCCAGAACAGTTTAACCTCTACCTTTCCTGTATTTCACCACCTTTAGACGGCATTGAGATCGTAACATATGTTGAAATTGTACCATCTTGGCCCCAGGTACCTTCGATCATGTCATTTGAACTTCTATTAACTGGCCTTACCATATTTTCCCTTGCGAGGAATATGCAATATACCGACACTAAATCTACGGCCACTCGGTTTACCACATGGACTGCTGTGGTGAACACTGAGCGGAATGTCGTGGTCGATGGTAGCAAAATTCCAACCACCAACTATCTCAAGATCCTAGGGTTCACATTGGATAGCATGTTCACGTCGTCTGCGCATGCCAGAACTATCTGCGACAAGCTGAGATGTAGAAATAAAGTTCTCAAGTCCCTGGCCAGCACTTGGGGTGCAGATAAAGAAACCTTGTTGACCACATATAACGCGATAGGTCGGAATGTGGTAGGCTATGCGGCGCCAGTGTGGTTTATGAATATAAGTGCAACGCAATGAAAAAAATATTTAAACCTGTCAAAATGCTGTAGTGAGAACTGCAATAGGGTTCCTTCTCATATCTTCAGTGGACCATCTACATGAGGAAGGAAAGATTATTCCAGTGCAGCAACACAATGGTATGCTCTTGTTACTGTACTTTCTCGGATCTTACCCACAGAGCCATTCCAATTACAATATGGTGGATAAAACACCCCCCTCCCCCTCAGCCATGTGAGGAGGAATCTACATGATCAAAAATGTTACAACAGAAAATCCCTTGATCAACATGCCCATCAAGCAGGTTTAAATACCACTCACACAGTTGCTGTCGCAAATGCCATACTCAAGCATCGTCAGGAGGGATCTTCATGATCTAGAATTAAAGGTCCAACGTTACAAGAGAGAACGGCTTGATCAACAAGCCTATCAAAAAGGTTTGAATAGCATTCACACGGATGCCATAAACAACTATCGGACGAATGCGGTCCTCGGAGAACATCCCCCATCTATCGCAGTTGAGGAGCGTCAGTTGCCACGACAAAGCAGAGTAGTTTCGGCTCATCCACGTTCGGGATGATGCTGCTGTCTAGATTCCTATAGGACAAGGATCGATGACACCGTGCAAAATATCTGCTCAGCATTGTACACCAAATCTTCATTTCTCTAATGTGTCCTCTAGGACAAATAAGAAAGTATCAGTTAGCTATGCCGACTGAGCTCGGTTTTATTTAACATATTTTTATAAAAATAGTTATACCCTATATTTAGCCTCGGACCTAAAGAAAAGAATTAAACACACTACTTCTGAAATCTATAGGGGTTTTTGAGTTTTTGGCCCAATAGTTCAAGAAGTATGGATTTGCTACCTAAAAACAGAACATGTCCTTAAACTGCACTCTTTCAAAACTTTGTGTGGGAAGTACCCGAAAGAGTGGTACTTTGTAGTCAATAGTCGGGCATAATTCGAGGCTGTAGGAAATAATACGATGTAAAACGTATGGACAATATCGGTTTCTTCCTTGCAGGATTATCTTACGTATTACCCAGCTCAGTTGGTGCCGACAGGCTTTTTTCGTAAGAACGTTTTGCAAAAAAAATTCAAAACTATCAAAGACGAGCTTTTAAAGTGCACTTTTCACAAATTTTGTGTGGGAGGTACGTGAAGGACGGGACCAATGTAGTCCATATACCGACCTGATACATGGCTAGTTGAAATAAGACGATTTGCAAAGTTTGGACCAACCAGAATCTCCCTGCGAATGTAATCTTGCGGATTTGCTATTTTAGGCCATTATCTCAGGAAATGTGGACTTGCGCCAGACAAAAATTGTACCGTTGTAAAGGGAGCCGCAATGACAAGCTGTTGAAAAAATATTAACACTTGCTTCCCAAATGTCAAATTATAAAGGAATGCCAGAGCGTCCTAAAGGAGAACGCTGGCGGATTTGCAAAGAAGCTCTGGCATTTCTTTATAATTTGACATTTGGGGAAGCAAGCAAAGCAAGCGACGATTGATTCTGTTCTGGTCTTTAAACTTCACTTTATCCGAATTTTGTGTGGGAAAGTGGGAAGTGGACCGATATAGTCCATATTCGAACACGATCTATATCTCGAAAGAATAATACGATGTGCAAAGTTTGGATCAAATCGAGAGTTATAGTTCACACCATTTTACAGAAAAATATTGAAATTTTGTGCGAGATGTACCCGAAGGAGTGGACCGATATGGCCCATCTTCGAACTTAAGCTAAGTGTGAACAAAATATTTTGATATCCAAAATTTGATGAGAATCGGTTGATCCGTTCGAGAGTTATCGTGCGCACCAGTCAGCCAGATAGACAGGCGGACAAGGGTAAATTGACTCCAAATTGGCTGAAACGAATTTCGTCCAAAACTACTTGGGGTCCAAAACCGTTATTTCGGTAAGACACATTTTTGGTCGTATCGAGGTGTATATGAGGAAAAGTCAAAATTTTTTAGTTTCCATGATGCCAAGGTTTGCACTATTATAATACGCGAACTATTGTAGTTTGCCAGTAACTATGACTATTGCTGGATTAATTTAGATGTTTTTGTACAAAGCTCGAAAATTTAGCAAAAAAATTTAATTTACGTCGTAGTTACGACCGCGTAAAGGAAAAAACATAGGTAAAAACACGTTGAAGCTAAACAGGTTTTTTACATTGCTATTCGATTTCTGATTAAACCATTCAAATGACGGACATCTGTCCAAAGTAAAAGTAGGAGAATACAAAATGAAGAGTACACTTATAATGTATCACTTTCCAAAATTTCCACTGCATCCACCTTTTATGGATGCTGACATTTTGAAGCCGGATTTCAGGTGTTTTTTGTATTTTTTATGTAACTGGGACGCGCATTCGGATATTTCGAAAAACCAATTATAGGATTAAAGAACTCGCGATTTCGCATAATCTGATATGTATATTGAGTATGTAGCCCACACAGCAGCAGAGTAATCTACTGCCAAAAGCCAAAATTTAGTGCGATATTTTTTCTAAAAAACCTATTTTTTAGGTACAGTATTTACAATATAGTTTTGAGTGTGCTGGTACCCCGCGATATTTTAGTTTTTCGACGATCCGGATATGAATCACAGATCGTAAAAATCCATCTACTAGAACGGCGGAAATGGCTACTGCAAAAATTGAAAAATTTTTGGATCGTTTCCTTTTCAATACAGAAAGTGAATCATCACTCGCGTTTGTGCGAAAACAGCGGTTTGAAAAATTTAGTGGCATGGGAGCTGTATCCGATTTATCCAAAAAATACTGTGTGATGCTACATCCACGGTTCTTGATGGATTTTATTGAAATATGTTTAGATCGATGTATTTTTTCACGGTTGATAGTGAAATCGGATGCGCATAAAAAGTGTATGCACTTTGTGCAAATTATAAGCGTTATACAGTTTGTTGCACACTAAACTGCAGACGATGCTACATCTTAGCGGCCAAAGTAAATCCTAGCAAATGTGTACAAATTAAAAGAGAATAATTCGCTGTGTTGGTAAACCGCATGCGCATCAAGTGGTTTTGAGAATTTCGCGGTTTACACGCATTTCAAAATGAACATTACCCGATACAGTTTTATTTCAAGAGTATACCCTATTAAAAGGAACCCAACATTTATTTGAACGATACCCATATCTTCCGCTAGATGTTAGTGTGTATTCGAGAAGTGATTAGAATAAAAAATTTGATTTTTTGCGTGAAATTAAACTAAAATAGAAGAATAACTCCGAAATATTTTTCCTAAATTTTTTTCAACTAATTCACAAAATAAATTTTAATAAATATTTTCTCTTCCAAAAATTTTATAAATTTCCTCAATATATTTTTATGTTTTTGCTATAATATGAAAACCACTAAAAGGATTTTTATAGTTTTGGTTTCATTTGAATCTTCGCGATGTATAGATTACGTACATATTTTCTATATATTTTTCAGAGGCATAAGCAGGTTGAATTTTATTAAAACAAGTTGCAAACTACCAATTGTTTGGAATTCTTTCCTAATTTCCGCGAAAATGCACAACTTTTTCACTAAAGTTATGGGACCTCAGTAAACATATAGTATGTAGGGAGCCCCTAATTAAGAGAGTTTCTCAATATAATGATTAGAGTCTTTTAAAGATTTTTTTCTTTTTATCAGAATTGAAACCGCCATAACTTTTGCGCAACAACCAAAATTAGTATCTCGAACAGATTTAAGAATGGGAATTTTTTCCCAATCTATGTACCAAAAATCTTTCATGTAGCTTAAACAAAATTTTTAATTTTTTTTTTATGGAAAACTAAAAAATTTTGTCTTTTCTTCATATACCCTCGTTAGTCTAAAAATATCGTATCTTTTAGGATAAACATATGTAGGTAGCTCCATTATCTGGCCACCTACATTAACATAATTGGTATCAAAAGAGAGGCCAATGGCTACCTTCCATATAAAAGCGTAATCGCCGAAATGTGTCTCAAAGAAAAAATTTTCAACTTTTTATACAAAATGTATGTTCGACTTCACACTATGCTCTTACCTCCTTGGACATTTCATGCTGATCGGTCTATAATTATGATATGCAGAGCGACGACAAAACTAGGCCAAAATATACTTTTTCACCAGCTAAATATTTTACGATAATGAGTCTATTCTGGTTGGAATCCGGCTGACATTTCTGACGAGATTTCCAATATTGCGGATAGCACTATTATGGGTAGAAGAACAGACACAGATCTCTATATCGTTTTATGTTAGCTGTATATGAATATAAAGGGCGTGCTCGGACCGATTCTCCGAGGTTTTAAGGGAGTTTTAGGAAAACACCCATATAACACCTTCTCCACATTGTGAGGAAGTTTTCAACTTAAGCCTTCAATATACATTAAATAGTGAGGTACATATATATCCGGTGTATAACTTAGAGCAGACCCATAATTTTTTACCGAGTCGATTTTTATTGATTCGGAACACGAAATACAAAATTAAAGCTGCTATCCCTAAACGTAGACCGATATACGTATATAATATCTGCTAAAGGGGTGAACATGCCTCTATAAGGGCTGACATGGCAGAATGCGTTCCGACACTATTCTTTTTTCGGGGCCAATGAACATACATAATTTCAAATCCATTTATCTTTTGGGTTATATAAAACAATGTCAACAAAGTCTTGACTTTATAATTCATTTCATTCCATATTTTGATTCTCCAAAAAAATCCACCTTTTTATTCATAGGAACAGTAGGAAATGGAACACAATAACAAGAAATGTAAACACTCGTCATACGTTCTTCAGAAAAACACCACAACTATTTGCATTTGAAATTTGATCGATGAGGATTTTATGAATTGCACTCGCAATGAATCAGAACAACAAAAACCAAAACAAAAACTGCGCTTTAACTGTTTCAATTTCAGGCGACACCATTAGCTTGAAAACTCAAATTGCATTCCATTTGAAACCCAAATAAGTACGTGCAAAATTCAAAACAAAATTAAAAACCGCGATAATGAAGTAGTGTGAACTGATTTTCTTTGTTTTTGTTTTATTTCTTTTTTTTTGTGAAGGGGCTATAACCCAAATAATGGAGGGGATAAACAACCTATATGTACGTGTAAGTGTGTCAAAAATGTTGTTGTTTGTGTTCCCCCAATTGTTCAATGATTCATTTGTTTGAAGCCCCCAAAAAATAATACTCAAAGAGCTTGAAACGTAAATGAAAACGCCGAAACAGTTGCAAACACGTTAAACATCACGTTGACCTTCCATGGAGACAGCAGCATCAAAATGTAGGAATGAAATAAGTCTTTGTTTTTGAATGAAATTTAACCCAAAATTTGTTTATATTTTCTTTAGTTTATTTGTTGGTGGGTGGTTGGTTTGTGAGTATCGTTGTTGTGTTTTTTTTTTCTTGGTTTGTTTTGAATGATAGTAAAGTTCATATTTAATTATGTTTACTCACAAAATTTAAAGTATTAAAAGATAAGAAATTGTGACCACTTTGAAAACAATGAAAACTGAAAATAACTAACAGTAATGATTTTTGAGGTAGGTTAATAGAGTTTACCCTACATTTAATATAGGTTAGGTAAGTTATAAACTATTTCGTTTGTAAAATTTTCAATCTGTAACACCAACATTATTTACAAAGCCCATTAGAAAAAAAATCCTACAATGACAGCTAGGGGTTTTTCATCTATCGCAGGTGTGCAAAAACTTTAATCTGAGTCAATTTTAAGGTTTTTTATGTTTTTGTTTTTCAAAAAATAAACTAGTGACTAAAGCAAACGATATAGAACTTAAAAATCTGTACAAGAATTATACATTTTTTTTTGTAAAATGCTCAATTTGTTGTAAACTTTTACCAAGATCTAGTATTCTTACTCTATTTATTTATGGGAAGGTAATCTTGGAGAACAATAACTGGTACAGGCCCTGTACCACTGAACCGATTACTACAAAATGAGCTGTTGTTTGAAAGTTAGCTTTTGGAAACACTTAAAATATTGCGTGGATACTTTAAACGATTCGTCGGATAATTTATACATTCTGCATATGGATATAGGTGCATATGGGTGACGTAGGGGATGGAAGATACCAAGGAATGGTCCTGACCGGCTTTAACATGGCAAAGCCCAGAATTTATCTTGGTCCCTCTTTCATATCAAGTGAACACTGACCTCTCCGTGGTGTCACCTGGGGAACTGCCTTTAACACCCGTTAAAAGTAGTGAGCTAACATGTGCCGCGCGTTCACCCATAAGAACGCTAAAAAAATTGGGTTTGGGCGTCGGGTTAGTAACGCTCCCCTAGAAAAACAGACTACTATGAAAAAACGAAAGAAAAGAAAAACAAACCCCTCTAAAGTTGACGAACCCCGTAAACGTCATGATCTGCGAATCTGCGCTTGGAATGTTTGCACTCTTTATAGAGGAGGTGCAGTTTACGCATTGGCAGATGTACTTGAAAAGTACAAGGCCGACATTACTGCCCTACAGGAAATAAGATGGATTGGGAAAGGCGTCACAACAACCCCTAAAGGTGACGCTCTGTATTATAGCTGCCATGACACAAAGCATGAGTGTGGTTGCGGATTTGTAGTTGGTCGGAAATTAAAACATCTGGTCCCCGGCTTGACCCCAGAGAATGAAAGACTCGATAAAAAGCAAAATTCTTCAACATCAGCTTTATTTGCGCCCATCCTCCCACTGAAGACAAGGACGAACAGACCAAAGTTATATTTTACGAGCGCTTAGAAGAAACTTATGACCGTCGCTCTGCCCATGACATTAAAAATTCTAGGCGATTTTAATGCCAAAATTGGAAAGGAGAATATCTTTGGCCCAACAGTCGGGAAATTCAGCCTCCACAGTGAAACATCTGACAATGGTATGAGGCTGATAGACTTTGCAGCTACAAAAAACGTGGTAGTTAGCAGTACCAGATTTAAGCATCTCGATATTCATAAGGGCACCTGGCTGTCTCCAGATCAAAGAACAAATCATCAAATTGATAATGTTGTGATAGATGGAAGACATTCATCGAGCGTGTTGGATGTACGATCGTTCCGAGGTGCAAACATAGATTCGGACCACTATCTTGTTGCAGCAAAGGTACGCACCCGCTTAAACGTAGCAAACAAAGTACGAACAGATACAACACGAAAGTTAGACATCGGTAAGCTGCAATCCCAACAGATAGCCACAGCATATTCCACTCAACTAGCCCAATTGCTTAATCAAAGCACTCCTCGTCCCGATAACATATCAGCACAATGGCAAAATATTGCCCACTCCATGCAAACAGCCGCAAAATCTATACTTGGATACCAGACTGATGGCTTTGGAACTGGCACATCCTCCTGTAGAGACCAGCAAGGTAATCTGGTAACTGATACAGATATTGTGCTAAAGAGTATTTTTCCAAACTATTGGTATCCAATAGTAGCGAAGTCGACGAAGATATCACAGATCCAATCTAAGAAGATAGTATTAAATGTATACCACCCGGTCTAGATGAGGTAAAGACAGCAACAAACCGGCTGAAGAATAATAAGGCAGCAGGAGCTGATGGCCTACCAGCCGAGCTGTTTAAAACCGGAAACGACACGCTGATAAGGTGTATGCAGCATCCCGACGATTGGAACCTGAGCATACTGTGTCCCGTCCATAAGAAAGGAGATAAGACTTTATGCTCTAACTATAGGGGCATAAGTCTTTTCCCTATCGCCTACAAGATAGTGTCAGGGATATTGTGCGAACGAATAAAGCCCATTGTCAATAATAATTGAATCATACCAATGCGGCTTTAGACCTGGCAAGTCCACCATTGACCAGATATTTACCCTGCGGCAAATCCTGGAGAAGACCCAAGAGATGCAGATCGACACCTATCACCTTTTTGTCCATTATAAAGCAGCCTTCGACAGCCCGCTACGTCAAAGGTATTCCAAACAATGTCTGAGTTTGGTATCCCCGCAAAGCTCATTCGGCTTTGTAAAATGACTCTAACTGACACAAGGTAAGAACTCTAACAAATAGGTAAGAACCTCTCCGAATAGTTTGGTACCAAAAGACGTTTCAGGCAAGGAGACAGCCTTTCGTGTGATCTTTTCAACATCCTGCTAGAAAAGGTTATACGAGAGGCAAACGTCAAAAGAAGTGGCACAATCTACACCGATAGCCACATGTTACTTGCTTATGCTGATGATATAGACATCATGGGACGATCAGTAAAAGACGTAACCGATACCTTTATGAAGGTCGCAGGAGAATCTGCTAAAATGGGTCTGGCGGAAAACGGCGAGAAGACCAAGCTGATGGTGTCGATGCGCAATGCGTCCATTGAGATCGGACCAACTGTTGAAGTTGGTTCCTATAATTTTGAGGTAGTAAAAGACTTCGTATACCTCGGCACCGCCGTAAACACAACAAACGACATCAGTTGTGAAATGAAAAGAAGAATTGTGTTGCCCAACAGATGGTACTTTGGCTTAAGTAAGCACTTCAAAAACAAAGCCACAACTAGTCAAACAAAAATAACGCTCTACAAAACACTGATACTACCCGTGCTGATGTATGGCTCCGAAGCCTGGGTATTTGCGCAAGCAGACATGGCAGTGCTTGTTGTGTTTGATAGAAAAATTCTTCGAAAGATCTATGGGACCAATATGCGTTGACGGTGAATATCGACGGCACATGAACCACGAGCTGTATCTGCTATACAACGACATCAATATAGTTAAACGTATCGAGATGCAGCGAATGCGTTGGCTAGGCCATATAATAAGAAGGAGCGATGATGAACCCGCTAAAAATGCGTAGATGGCGCAAACAAGTGGATGAAGAGATGAAAAGGCGCGGTCTTGCAGAAAGCGAAGCACTAAACAGAGAGAATTGGAGATATTCTCTTAGTTCGGTCTATGGAACAAATGTTCTGTAATGGGCAAGCTAAGTAAGTAAGTCCTATATTTAATCAATTTTGATGCGCTAGGTGCGGTTTTTCCTAGTTCGTCTATTTAACACTTAAGTTCTACTGTCGTAATTGAGGCAGCGATTGCATGTTGCTTCCCCAAAAATTAAAGTGATTCGAGAGCAGGTCTTAAAGTGAATTTATCTAAAATTTTGTGTGGGAGGTACCGAAGGAGTGGACAATGTAGTCCATATTCGAACCTGATCTATATCTTGAAGATATATTAGCATGTGTAAAGTATGGATCAAATCGGTCATTCCCATCAAGAGTTATCGTGCGCACAATTTTTCCGAACATTTTTGAGCTTTTGTGGGGGAGGTACCTGAAGGAGTGGGCCGATATGGCCTATCTTCGAACTTAAACTATGTTTGCACATCCGTTCGAGAGTTATCTTGCTCTCCAACCACTACACATGGTGTCATAGGGGTTTTTTGTACCTTTCAATCTATTTTCTCAAGAAGTATGGACTTGCCCCTGATGAAACTTATACCGTCGTATGGGGGGGCAGTAAATACAGGTCGCTACAACAAAAACCAAAGCGATTCGAGAGCTGGTCCTAAACTGAACTTTTCCAAAAGTTTGTGTGGGAGGTACCCGAAGGAGTGCACCGATTGAGTCCATATTGGAACTTCATCTAGGTCTGGTAAAAATTTCAGGATGTGTAAAGTATGGACCAAATCGGTCACTCCCTTCAAAAGTTATCTAAGCACAATTTTCCCGAACATTTTTGAACTTTTGTGGGGGAGGTATCTGAAGAAGTGGACCGATATGGCCCATCTTCGAACTTAAACTAATTTTAAGCAAAATCTTACGATACCCAATTTGGTTCGAATCGGTTGATCTGTTCGAGAGTTATCGTGAGCACCAGCCAGACAGACAGACAGACGGACGGACATTGCTAAATCGACTACAAATTGTCTGAAACGGATATCGTCCAAACATACTTGGGGTCTAAAACCATTATTTCGATGAGGCACATTTTGCCCGTATGAAAGTGTATACACCCTCGTTAGATAAATGCAGACAGATTTTTTGACCTCTAGGGCCATTATCTCAAAAAGTATGGACTTTCCCCGAAAAAGAATACACAGTCAACGAAAAGAATACAAAGTCAAAATTTAGATTTTTAACAAACAAAATGTGCCGTTTATTGACCATTAATCGGTCAAAAAATTTTTAAGGAAAATTCTCTTATTTGAAGACAAAATTTTGATGTATTTAATAAACCCACAAAAATATATGAAGACTGAACACCAAATTTCTGTAATTTTGGGTAGATAATGTGGCTAAAACCTTAAAATCTCGAAAATTGGGCGGTACCGTTCCACGGGGGTTATATCAAAACGTGAACCAATAACAACAATGTAGCAATGTAAAAATATTTCGCAAGACCTGGCGAAGACTAAATACCAAATATCAGCTACATTGGTTGTTTAATGTGGCTAAAACCTTGAAAATGCCGAAAATCGGGCGCTACCGTTCTATTGGAGCTATATCAAAACGTGGACCTATGTACATGATTTTTATCAGAAAAGTTGAAAGAAAAGTTTGGTCCATTGGGAACCCTCAATGCAAAATTTCGGCGTATTTGGGCGTGAAACATATGTAAAATCTTCAAAATTCCTAAAATCGGGAGGTACCGTTATATGGGGTCTAGTCAAAACGTGGACCTATGTCCATAATATTTATCGGAAAAGTCTTTTGTAAAGTGAAAACCCCGCATCTCAAAATTCAACCATTTTGGTTGATAAGATTAGCTAAAATATTCAAAATACCGAAACATTAATAAGTACCGTTGCATGGGGACTATCCCAAAACGTGGACCGACCTTCCCAATTTTTTGCTCTCGACATTGTCAGTGAACTATAAGTATTTGTACTAAAATTCATCTGCCAACGCCAACTCCTTTTATATTTAGCCACCGTTTATTTGAACTCGCGACATAGTGCAGCGTTTTTTGCCCTCGAAAAAAATTATAATGACGTAACGGGGGTCGCATGAACATCCTGTTACAAAAAATTTCATAACGATTCGTGAGGTGTCACTAAACTGCACTTATTTCAAATTTTGTGTGGGAAGTACCTGAAGGAGTGGACCGATATAATCCATATTCGAACCTGATGTATGCCTAGAGGTCGTATTACCATATGCAAAGTTTGGTTCAATTCGGTTACTCCCTTCGAATGTTATCGTGCGCACAAGTTTTGCGACAATTTTTGAACATTTGTGGGGGAGGTACCTGAAGGCCCATCTTCGAACTTAAATCAAATCTGGACAAAATATTTCGAACCGAATCGATTGATCCGTTCGAGAGTTATCGTGCGCACCAGCCAGACGGACGGACATTGCTAGATCTACTCAAAATTGTCTGAAATGGATATCGTACAAACATACTTGGGGTCTAAAACCATTATTTCGATGAGGCATATTTTTGGTCGTATCAAAGTGTAAATACCCACTTTAGCCTAAAGGCTGAGGGTATAAAAAGAGCGACGAAAGAGAAAGATTCGTTGAACTATTTCAATCTCGGAACTATTTGGAACGCAAAGAACGATGAAAGAGAAAAATTCGTTGAACCATTTCGGTCTCGGAACTATTTGGAATGAAAGGAACGATGAAGGAAAAAGATTCGTTGAACTATATCGGTATCGGAACTATTTGGAACTATGGAACTAGTTCCTTTTGGGAAAAGGAACTTGAAAGATCGATCCGCTCTGGGAACTAAATTGCCCAACTCTAAATTGCAGATGCAATTGTATTTGCACCAATGGGAAGGTCAAGATTCCGCTCAAATGTGTCCTCCAGGAATAAGAACATAGGTGTTAAATTAAAAAAATATCCGGCCGAAAGTAAGGCATGAAAGATATCAAGGAATGGTCCTTAATATAACAAAGTGCAGCGTGTTCACCTATACGATAGTATAGACCACTATGTCAGGAAGCAGGAATTCCCATTTACATTATATCGCTGTGAAGAAGGCCCCAAGAATTAATTTCGGTAAAAAATTGCAAACGAACAGCCCTTAAACTGATTCTGAGCGAATATGTTGAACTTTTGTGGGGGAGGTAACCGAAGTTTTCATACTCTTCAGCCATTTGTGTTGACGCTGGCAGGGTTTTTTTGAGCTTTTGGGATATTGGCTCAGAATTAATATTAACTCAAAAGTTAATACCGAAAAAAGTGTACCGTTATTAAAGGGGCCGCGAGCCACTGCGTACGTCCCTGTATAATACCGCCTAAACAACATGAAACAAGTGTTTTACAGTTTCATGTTGCTCTGAAGAACTGCTGAGCACATTATTTGGAAATTTTTTGCGAAAGGTTACTTGGTTCAACTCTCAATAGTTTGGATATTACTGACCATAATCCCAGAAATTATGAAAACTTTCCTATATTTTATCAATTTTGATGCGCTAGGTGCAATTTTTCCTAGTTCATCTATTTAACACTTAAGTTCTACTACTTAAGGACTACAATATTTCTAAAGACCGCAAAGCAAAATTCTTATTAGTTTCTGAGATAGAGTCCGGATCAATGGAAAACAATGTCGTTTTATCCCGAAACCCTACAAGGGGTTTTGAAGTCTCAATATGTACTTTCACTTCAATGTCCACTTGAAGTTTTTTTACATTTTCAGTGTTGCACAGTGTAATTAAATGGAGAAATGGGATGT
Organism: Musca autumnalis; assembly: GCF_047663935.1. Taxonomy (NCBI): domain Eukaryota; kingdom Metazoa; phylum Arthropoda; class Insecta; order Diptera; family Muscidae; genus Musca; species Musca autumnalis. Next base: position 199,780,655 of record NW_027411866.1, on the reverse strand, counting down.
ACCGCCTACGCTAACCTTCTTCCATTGACGGGCTCTCCTCTTGAAATACTCCTACTAGAAGCGGAGATATTCGCATAACAATAAACCGTGGAATTTTCATTCTCATTTTGACCCATGAATATTATCCGAACATCACCAAAATCAATATGCATGTTATACATTAGAAAATCAAATACGTCACACTTTTTGTCAAGTCCTCTCTTGATGTAAACTTATATTCATCTGATCACATGCATCGTTGTGAAATTTGGAGTGATGCAAGTGTGCTGAAAATATTTTGAAAAAAACAATTCTCGGGATACATAATATTCTATAAATTATTCATATTGTAATCCCCATAGGGAATAAAATTTTTTAAATACTTTAATTAGGAAATCGAAAAAAATAGTAAGTTTCTTTAGAAATTTAAATTTCGTATTTCTCTTAATATCAAATCAAACCTTAACTTATTGAATTTCCCCTTGTAAAAAATTCAAAGATAATTACACAAGCAGAGTTTGTTGATGTACTATTATTATTATTAAGTCGGATCCGAAACTGTTTAAATAATATGAGTAGCGATATACATTTTTATTTTTTTCTCACTTGGTTTTTACATTAAAAAATATAAACTCTTAAGCTATTTTCGTACTTACATGCAAATAAAATTTGTTTACACCTTCCATGCTGCTGTTTTCTATTTCCGGCCTTCTTGTTAGCAGATGTGGACATATCCAAAGGTGATGATGACGACATTTTGATGTGAATATTTTAAATTTCTTAAAAAAATTACACTATTCTGCTTAGAACACACACAAAAAAAACTTTATACACCGATATAATTATTTGTACTTTTTTATATTTCGTTCTTTTACTTCGAATCGTTATAACACTCAATAATTTGTTTTCTTTTCTATTTTTTTCAGCTCATTCAAAAAATAATTCGCGCCAATTATTAACACTTCACCGTATCACAATTGTTTTTACTTTGATTGCAATCTCTTATTTTTTCCGAAAAATAATAAACGCACCGTTTCCGATACTGATTTGCAAGTAAACTGAACTGCTGTCAACACAAAAGGGACAGACGTAAGTGTGTGCAGAGTGTCATCATTTACCGCACTCAACTACTATGGTACGGTATCTGGTGAAAATTCACCCACACAAACAAACTCTGTCCCATTGAATATGCAGGCAAATGAACCGAAGGTGGAAGGTAGAAATAATGTCCAGGGTGATGGACGATAAAATGCAAAGGAGTTGCTACAAATAAAACAATTGTTGTTCCGTTGTTTTTGTTGCTGCTGCTGTTGCTTCTGTTGTCATTGAATTTACATCATCTTCGAAATAACCTAAAAACGGAAATAGAATACGCACGGCGGAGTCGTCGACCATCATCAGTCAATGTTGCCTAGTTAGAATGACATTGTTGCTATCGCTCGCTGTGTGCCTGCCGGTCTGTCTACAGTGCAGAATGGAAATCATTTCGAAAAATTGGTTTGGTTTTGGTGTGTTAGAGGAGTCGAAAATTATAATAAAATCAATATCAAAAGTTAACAGCGTGCGAAAAGCAACATCCAATGATGACATTAGAATGACACAGTGGGACAGTGGTGTGGAAAGGTAAGCCAATTAAATGTTATTGGGCTCCAAAATATATTATCCATATGTATGTACTTATCTTATCGAACAAATTTTAGTAGTCGATAAATTTAGAGGTTATCCTCAGGGCGTATAAAACAACAATAACAGGAGTGTTGGACCTACATGTACTATTAACACACCCGGCATTTTAAAAATACATAAATATCGCTTTGATAGGTGTCAAAGACAGTTTTGGAAGTTTCCACTGTACATTTTTAGGCGATAGTGGGATAGGAATCATACACAGTGGGCCTAATTTTTCAACTGACAGATTCAATCAACACAGCCTTACTTACTTAGGGGTAGTTTACACTATATGTATGTAAATGTCATATGACATGCAATTTTCCATCATTATATAGTCGCTAATATGTGCAATATTGGGGATTTTTTTTTTACTTTGTGCGTCCACACCAGCAAAAATGTAATAAAATTACGTCTCCACATTGTCTGCGACATAGATAGTGTAAACTAGTTCTTAGCTGGCCCATTACAGCTGGCATCATTTACTCAAAGAGTGACACATCTCAAAAAATCGAGTTTCGAGAAAAACGCGTTTTAAGTTGGCAATTGAAATTTGACTTCTCTACTTGAAAATATTATTACACAAAAACTAAAATAACTACTTGGACCATATTTTGCAAGCAGCTAGCCAGATATCAGTGCTAAATTTTTGTGCAAGATAAAGCACGATTTGAAGTGTTTTAGTGCTTCATAAACTACCAAAACGTTGGTTATGCGAAACTCGTAGTAAATGAGCGATTTGTTCTATAATCCGAACTAAGAAAAGATCTCCAATTCTCTCTGTTTACTGATTCGCTTTCTGGAATAGCGCGCCCTTTCGAACCATACATCGGCGTGGGTAGTATCAGTGCTTCGTTTTTTTGGGTAACCTAGGTGATGGAAGATACGAAGGAACGGTCCTGACCGGCTGTAACATGGCAAAGTCCAGGATTTATCTTGGTCCCTCTTTCATCTCAAGTGGACACTGACCTCCCCGTGGTGTCACCTGGGGAGCTGCCTTTAACACCCGTTAAAGGTAGTGAGCTAACATGTGCCGCGCGTTCACCCATAAGAACGTTAAAAAACTTGAGTTTGGGCGCAGGGTCAGTACCCCTCCCTTAGAAAAAGCAGCCTACTATGAAAAAACGAAAGAAAAGAAAAACAAATCAACACAGCCTACAAAACAAAAATCCAACGGTGAAATGTTTTCGACACCGGATTGACCCGTAACTATGCAACATCCGTTTTCCGGCCAGCGACTGCCACCCCAGAGTACATATGTTTGTAATGGTATCGTTTTTTCTGTGCTGGGAATAGCATATCCCGGAATATCTGCTCTGGAATCCTTTACCCAGGACCAATATGGATATGCCAGGTTTCTGCACGCATCTACGACAGGGACTATGTTGTTAAATGCTGTGCGAACACAGACTAATTACCACTAAAGGGAACTTCCCAATCTTTCCTATATACTACTGTAGCCGAAATATACATATATGCCTGCTGGTCAAATACTCACAATGAGACCAAATTTTCTATCAGAGATTACGGGATTAGCAAATGAGCATGATGAGCATCGTCGCTCCAACCCCGGTGACCACAGAGTAAGGGATCTGACACCAGAAGATAACAGGCCAGGCACTGAGGACTAGCGGAACAATTGACTAGGTCATTTGAAGAGCTAAAACATTGTAGCCTGAATAAGTGAATTGTAGGCAACGTCACTATTCACTCTCAAACCTTAAAAAGGAAGAAGATAGGACGTCAGTCGCGTTTGGTTACGCTGACTGATCCGAAGAGGAGTGCCAGTTATTTTAAGCATCCAAAGGGTGATAGGGCGAAGAGAAGAGTACTATGTTAGCCTTAGATCTTTTACTGCCGAAGATGAACCGCCACAATTTGCAATGAATGATGTTGCTAATGCCATCAGGTAAACTAAATTATCTAATGCGCTGGGCCCTGATGGAATCTTGATGGTAATGTTGAAACAGCTGGATGAAAATGGGCAGGGTTGTCCGGCTACTGAAGCAGACAAGGATGCCAGCAAAGGTGTGTCGTACAGAACGATTTCGCTATTGTCGCCCATAACAAAGACCCTTGAGGTTTTACTCCTCCCCTGCGTCAGAAATAGCTATCCAGTTGCCGATCATCATTATGGGTTCCGTAAGCAGACAACAACGCTGCACATCATCTCCACACATATTAGTCGAGAGCAAGCCGTGTGATAGAACATAGATGGCTTATCAAGAGACTTTGATACTGTAAAACACCACGCTATTTGAGGACGTTTAGCAGACAACCCTCCGGACAAGTTTGAAACGTTAGATAATCAATTATATGTGTGGATGTCAGTCGTACGAAAAATTCAGGAGCAAGAAGTCCAAGCCCCGTAAAGTGAATCAGGCAGTTCACCATGGTGGGGTGATATCTCCGGAACTGTTTAACATCTACCTCTCCTGTATTCCACTTTCTATAGACGGCATTGAGATCGTCACGTTTTGTACGATCTTGGCGTCGGGTACCTTCCCTGATGTCTTTTTGTGAAGGGCGAGGAGAATGCTAATATTAGCAACTAAGTCTACGGCCACCCTGTGCGAAGATGAGCACAGAATTGATTGTCAACAAATTTAGTAGTGAACATCTGGTACTATTGACTCGCTACCTCCAATGTATTTATTGACTTTCTACTTCTAATGTCTCTTCTGACTTTCTACCTCCAATGTTAACACATGGTCCCTCAGCAACTACTGACTAACTACTGACCTACTAGTTCCGATGTCACTACAGACTTTCGAATGACACGTTCATACAAAATGTCTATAGGAAATTAAATGAGTTGTCTAAGTTTGCCAGTAGTACTGTTGACAATGTCAGTAGTAAGTCAGTATGGATTCACTATTGACATTTCCTACAGGGTTAAGATTGTGGATTAGGACTAAAATTCAAAAGTGTTGCGGAGGAGGTACTTGAAGGAATGGACCGACGTAGTCTATTATGGAAGTGGATCTTATTTTGGGAGTCATACCTTTTCGATAAATATCGCGCCTACTAGTCATTTCAGTTGGGTCATCGTACAACTTTTGGACCAGTATGTTCTTGTCCACGGAAAACATAATATCGCTGTAAACCGGACTACAACTAACAGCATCGGTATACATTTCCAAAGGATCTTCGAACAGATCCTAAACTGCAACTAGACACAAATTTTGAACTTTTGTGGGGAAGGTACCCTAAGGAGAGGGCCGATATAATAGGTCATTTTAGAAGTTAAACTAAATTTGGACAAAATATTAACAGATCCAAAGTTTGGATCAAATTGGTAGCCCCGTTCTAGAGATATCATGCATGCCATTTTAGCGACATTTTTTAAGTATTGGGGGGAAGTACCGGAAGTTGTGGGCCGGTATTGTCCATCTTTGAAAAGAAAGTAAGTTTGGACAAAATATGACGAAGGCCAAATTTTGGATCAAATCGGTTGATCAGATCGAGAGTTATGGTGCTCTACAGCAACTATATACTCTAGAAGTATGGACTTACCGCTGAAAAAGCTTTTACCGTCGTAATGGAGGCAGCGAATACAAGTTGCTTCAAAAAAATCGAAGTAATTCGAGATCAGGTCTTAAAGTAAACTTATCCGAAATTTTTTGTGGGAGGTACGCGGAGGTGTAGACAAATATAGTCAATATTCGAACCTGATCTACGTCTTGTTGATATATTAGGATAGCTAAGTATGGGTGCCACCGTGGTTTGCACCCAGAAGGTCGTGGGTTCGATTCCCCGCCAGGCAACATCAAAATTTTCAACGGTGGCAAAATACCCCTCATTCCTAAGTATTTCAGCCATGTAAAACTTCTCTATAAAATGGTGTCATAAGACACGCCGTTAGGACTCGGCGATAAACAGTAGTTCCCATATCATTCACGCAGAGAAAAAATATTGTTGGAACAATCATATTCTAAGAGCAAAATAGTGTATTTTAAAATTTTTAAAATATGTATTGTTGGCGCAACAATATATTTTGTGTCATCATGTTTGGTAATAAAAAATATATGGTTGAAACAACAATATATATTTTCAGGTTTTTAAAATACACTATTTTGCTCTTAGAATATGATTGTTCCAACAATATCTCTTCTCTGTGTGTTGAGGTAATATGAATCGGGGTGATATGAGAGAAGTCCCCCTTGTCCCGTCTGGGATGTTTGTGGAACAATTATTATAAGTATGAACTAAATCGGTAACTCCTTTCAAGAGCTATCGCGCGCAAAATTTTTCCAATCATTTTTTTTTTTTTTTTTTTTTGAAGGAGTGGACTTCGCACTTAAACTAAGTTTGGACAACATTTTAAGAAGGCCAAAATTTTGGACCGAATCGGCAGATCCCATCGAGAGTTATCTTGAGCTCCAAACACTACACACGGAGTCATAGGGGTTTTTTTGCAACTTTCAGGCTATTTTCTCAGGAAGTATGGACTTACCCCTTATGAAACTTGTACTGCCGTATGGAGGACAGTTAATACAAATTGCTAAAACAAAAGTCAAAGCGAATCAAGAGCAGGTCCCAAACTGATTTTTTCCAAAATTTTGTGTAGGAGGTACCCGAAGGAGTGGACCGATTGAGCCCACGATGTGCAAAACATAGACCGAATCGGTTACTCCCTTCACAAGTTATCTTGCGCACAAATTTTCCGAACTTTTGCTAAGTTTGGACAAAATATTACGATGCGTAATTTTGGACCGAATGCGTTAACCTGTTCGAGAGTTATCGTGTGCTCCAGCCAGCCAGACAAACAGACTGGCGAACATGGCTAAATCAACTCCAAATTGTCTGAAACGGATTTCGTCCAAACATACTTGGAGTCTGACAGCATTATTTCGATGATGCACATTTTACCCGTTTGAAAGTGTATATACCCTCGTTAGCATAAATGCTGAGGGTATAACCAGGGATAGGCACCTATATTTTTCTATTGCATACTTTAGGCGGTGTCATTGTGTGAGTGCATGCTTTTTCAATTAGTAGAATTGTGTATGTGGAGAGGGAAACGTGCATTGAGAGCAAGTGTGCGCTCTCTTGCCTAACGCTGGACTAAACGATAATTTCATGATTACAGTAAATTCCAAACAATAGTTGTTGTTGCAAAACTAATACACATAAACTAAACGCTTACCAAAAATTTACGTTACAATTAAAATTTATAAATTAATAGATATTCATGTAAAATAACTCAAGTCTACCAGTTACTTTCGTAACAGTATATTCTAATTATGGAATATTTTTTGATGTTAAAATGTTTTCCCAGATTTCAACACTTCTTCAATATACATTTAACATACTTGTAAATACAGAAGTCTGCGAGTATTGTACTTTATTTATTGCATTTTTTCATTTACATTCCACTGTTCATTTTGAATATCATATCTTATGGATGAATGTGGGAGTAAAGACCTTTGCCAATACAAAATATCCTCAGGTATTCCCATGTCTGATTGTTTCAAAATACGTCATTGGCATTTATCAACCCAGCAGAGTAAAGATATTGGCCATTGCATATGTTTTTTTTCATTCCTCTCAATAATTGCGGTTCATGCACAGATTCTTTGTCATTGTTTCACTTTATCCATATGTTTTTGTGTGGGTGCAAAACAAGGTGAATAAAATAGCAATTAGTTAAAGTTTATTGTGATTTTTTCTTGAACTACATTTTTATTCTTATAGTATTTCTACGTATATATTGTAGTAGCATGTAATTATTGTTTTGTTCTGAACACTTTTATTCGTTCAGTTGAATAGTCTAGATTCAGATCCAGGGTGAATAATGTATAGAGATGAAATGTTGTGGTAGGTTACTGGATCAATGATAATTGCCGTAAAAACTCAAGTTCAAAAAAAAACTCAATATTCACAGAGTCCATTGCTCCTGGTGCTACGTATTTGTAATCATAATATTACTCAATAAAGTCTACCTTCAGATAATGTAAATAACGCGGATCATTTTCGATACATGATATTATGAAATAGGTAGCATTTTTTATTTTTATCAGTCATTTCAAAAGTAACGATTCTCATGGGATGACAGAAGTCCGTGACTTTTTGGGGAGGTCATATTTTTCAAAAAACCCATAATTTTTTGTTTTTCTTCAACGATTGAGGGGATAGATGAATTTGTGCATTTACACTATAGGCATTATAGACATTTACGTATAAAAACCTATCAGTAAACATTAAGAAATGTTTATAGTGTCCATGTAAAAATCTATAATAAATAAAAATTATTGGCTATATTTATACATAAAACACTTATAGAATATGTTAGAACCAATGATATTAAAAAAAAAATAATATTAAAATGAAAACAATTATAAAATAAAATAAAAATAAATTTATTTACTTTTTTCGGTTCGTTTAAATATTGCGATTAAATTATACTCTGTTTATATTACAACATTGTATGTGTAGGTATTAACATCATTATCAATCAATTAGCGTTTTTCCTGTCAATAGCGTTTTTTCTGATGACGTTTTGTTGTTAATATCAATGACAGCAGTGCGAAGTTATATCAAGAACAGCAGCGTGAAGGCACAAAGGTTCGGCCGCTAGAGGTAATTGTGTTAGCATAACAAATCGCATTAGACAAAAATGCCACTGACCTTGAATTTACATGTAAATTAGACTGATTAAATAAAACAAATTAAATTTAGAATCTGTAATTAACAAACAACATTAGAAATTGTAAACACCGTTTAATGACTTTTCGAAGTGATTTTTCACTCAATAAATCAAAATTACACGATTCTAAATAAATAAAAAAGGCGCCAAGTTCTATCATGAGAGAAAAATAATTACCAATAACTAATATGCACAGAATCATTTTATTATATAATACACGGTGCGCCTTAATTAATTTTAAATGGAAGGTGCTAACACCTGGGAAGTTTTGTAGATTCTGAAACTACAATGCTCATGGATGAGAAGTATCAAGAAAAACAAGTAAAAAAGCGTTAAGTTCGGCCGGGCCGAACTTTTCATACCCTCCACCATAAAATATTCTGAACTAAAATGGAAAAATTAGTTTTCATTCCTGTCCCCGACTGTAAGTGGGTACATTAAAATGTCAGATAATGTACATAAAATGCTTCATTTGGGAGGCCCTTTTTATGGTGCCTATATCTAACTATGTATGTTGACAATTTTCGGTGGGCGAGAAATTGGGAGGTACCGTTATATAGGGGTTATAAACATGGACCTGGATAAAACATGGACCTATGTTGACAGTTTTTGATGGGAGCCTTTAATGTCAAATAACTCCTAATTCGGTTAAAAATTGTAGCTAGAATCCTCGAAATACCGAAAATCGGTACACAACGTGGGAACTTCAAATGTCATTAACAGCTAGTTCGGAGGTATGTGGGCTATACGAAAATATGAACCTAAATGAACAATTTTTGTTGCAGAATTTTTGTTGGCATTTAAATTTCAAATTACAGAAAGTTCGTCCAAAAATTAAAGCTAAGGTACGGAAGATCTGGAGGTTTGTTTTGGGGCTATACCAAAACATTGACTTATGTGGTTACACATTTTAAGTAAAATCCTCAAAGTACAGAAAATCGGGAAGTATCGTTATATTGGGGCTATGTTGAAAATTGTTGATGCAGATGTGTGGTGACCACTACAAACTTCAAATGTCAAATTACAGTTAGTTCGGATAAAAATTGTAGCTAAAATTGCCAATTACTGAAAATTGGGAGGTACCGTTATATGAGAGCTATATCCGAACATGGACCTATGTTGACAATTCTTTATGGAGAGGTGTTGTGACCACTAAGAACTTCAAATGTCAAATTACTGCTAGTTCGGTTTATTATTGCAGCTAAAATCATCAAATTACTGAAAATCGGGAGGTACTTTTATATGACAATTTTTGGTGGAGAGGTGTGGTGACCACTAAAAATTTCAAATGTCAAATGTTCAAATTACAGATAATTCGGTTAAAACTTGTAGGTAAAATGCTAAAAATACCGAAAATCCGCTATATGGGATACCGATATCCGTTATACCGAGGTACCGTTATATGGGGCTATACCAAAACATGGACCTACGGTCATAATTATTTCGAATATAAGTTTTTTGGTCACTAAGAACCCTAAATACCAAATTATAGCTAAATCGGTCTGAAAATGTGAATTTAAACGTCAAAATACCTGAAATCTGGCGGTAGCATTGTATGGGGGGTATTCCAAAACATGGACCTATGTCCACATGTTATATAAGTTTATTGACATTTAAGAACCCGTTATATGGGGACTATACCAAAACGTGGCCAAAACGTAGCCCATCTTCGAACTTGACCTGCCTTCAAACAAAAGACGCATTTTCCCAAAATTTCAGACAATTTTGGTGGAGAGGTGTGGTGACCACTAAGAACTTCAAATGTCAAATGTTCAAATTACAGCTAATTCGGTTAAAACTTGTAGATAAAAATGTCAAAATACCGAAAATCAGTAGGTACCGTTATATGGGGCTATACCAAAACATTTACCTATGTTCATAAATTTTTCGAATATAAGTTTTTTGGACACTAAGAAGCCTAAATATCAAATTATAACTAATTCGGTCTAGAAATGCGACTTAAATCGTCAAAATACCTGAAATCGGGCGGTAACGTTATATGGAGGCTATTCCAAAACATTGATCTACGTCCACTAGTTTTGTTATATAAGTCTATTGACACTTAAGAACCCTAAATGTCAATTTATAGCTAAATCGGTCTGAAAATGTAGCTAAAAACGTCAAAATACCGTAAATCGGGGGGTACCGTTATATGGGGGCTATGCCAAAACGTGGACCTATGTCCACAACTTTTGTTATATAAGTTTATTGACACTTAAGAACCCGAAATGTCAAATTATAGCTAAATCGGTCTGAAAATGTAGCTAAAAACGGCAAAATACCGTAAATCGGGGGGTACCATTATATGGGGCTATACCAAAACGTGGACCTATGTCCACAACTTTTGTTATATAAATTTATTGACACTTAAGAACCCTAAATGTCAAATTATAGCTAAATCGGTCTGAAAATGTAGCTAAAAAGGGCAAAATACCGTAAATCGGGAAGTACCGTTATATGGGGGCTATACCAAAACGTGGACCGATATAGCCCATCATCGAACTTGACCTGCCTGCAAACAAAAGACGCATTTTCCCAAAATTTCAGCGTTCTATCTCCATTTTTGTGGATGCTAGAGTGATTACCACAGACTGACGGACGGACGTGCACAGATCGACTCAGAATTTTACCCTGATCAAGAATATATATACTTTATAGGGTCGCAAATGAGTATTTCAATGCGTTACAAACGGAAAAACAAACTTAATATACCCTCCATACCTTGGTGGAGGGTATAAAAATCGCCGGAGGGATTTTCAAATAAATCGCGATTTAATTTCACATTTTTAGGGGTTGTTTAGGTTTTCACGATTTTGCTTGGAAACTGCGAGTCCTATGTAAATGGGCCTAAAGAAAATGTTGTAACTGTGAAAATTCTCCACAAGATTGACCTTTATGATACTTTCGTAGGTTTTACCGTTTTTGAGATATTGAAGTTCAAATTGAGACAGTGCACTGACAGTATCTCCTCCTTATAAAACAATGTCATTACTGCAGTTTCCCAAATTAAACTTATATATCTTGAAAATAGTACAAACAAAAATAAATCATACAATCTTGTAGAGAATTTTCACAGCCTCAACATTTTCTTTAGTCCCATTTTGATATGACTTGTGGTTTTCAAGTAAAATCTTGAAGACTTAAGATAAAAACCTAAAAATTTAAACTCAACCTCTATGTCTCAAAATTTTCTTTAGACTCAATTCGATACGACTTGCGATTTTTTATTTTTCTTATCTATGAGCATTGCTGTTTCAGAATCCGCGAAATTTTCCCATGTGCAAGCGGTTTTCATCAAAAGTTAGTTAAGGCGCACTGAGCATGATATTGTTTTAAAAGGAGGCGATACAGTCAGTGCATTGTCTCAATTTGAACTTCTATATCTCAAAAACGGTAAAACCTACGAAAATATCTTAAAGGACAATCTTGTGGAGAATTTTCACAGCTACATTATTTTCTTTAGGGCCATTTACATAGGACTCGCGGTTTCCAAGCAAAATCGTGTAATCCTAAAGAACCTCTAAAAATGTGAACTTAAATCGCGATTTATTTGAAAATCCCTCCAGAGATTTTATTGTTTCTTGATATTTCTCATCTATGAGCATTGTAGTTTCAGAATCTGCAAAAACTTCCCAGGTGTAAGCACCTTCCATTTAAATTTGGTTAAGGCACACCGTGAATAATATAATTGTTCCACAAACATCCCCGAAGAGACAAGGGAGACTTCTCTCATATCAATGAGTGCACGCCGATTCATATTAGCTCTTTGATATGGGACCTACTGTTCATTGCCGAGTCCGAACCGCGTTCCTTATGACACCACTTGTAGAGGAGTTTTGCATGGCTGAAATACTCAGGAAATGTCGCCAATATTATTGAGGAGTATATTGCCACTGTTGCAAATTTTGATCTTGCCTGGCCTGAGATGCACGAGGGTAAATACACTTTCATATGTATGCCTCATAGAAATAATGGTTTTAGACCCCGAGTATGTTTGGACGAAATCGGTTTCAGAGTTGATTTAGCCATGCCCGCCCGTCTGGCTGGAGCGCACGATAACTATCGAACGGATCAAGCGATTCGGTCCAAAATTTGGCTTTCGTAATATTTTTCCAAACGCAGTTTAAGTTCGAAGATGGGTTACATCGGTAAACTCCTTCCAGTACCTCCCCCACAAAAGTTTGAAAATATTCGGACAATTTGTGCGCAGGATAATTCTTGAAGGAAGTAACCGATTTGGTCCATACTTTGCACATCGTGCAATACCTATCAGACTTAGATGAGGTTCCAATATGGACTCAATCGGCCCACTCCTTCGGGTACCTCCCACACAAAATTTCGGAAAAGTTCAGTTTAAGACCTGCTCTCGAATCGCTTTGATTTTTAATGTAGAAGCTGTTCCCCATACGACTTTACAAGTTTCATTAGGGGCAAGTCTATACTTCCTGAAAAATAGCCTGAAAGGTAAAATACCCTATGACACCGAACAAAAGTTCGAAAATGGGATAAGTTCACTTTAATATCTGTTCTCGAATCACTTTGATGTTGAAACAACCTGCATTCGCTGCTTCAATCACGACGGTAAAAGTTTTTTTCGGTGGCAAGTCCATACTTCTTAAGAAAACCGCCCGAAAGGTGTAAAAAACCATGTGTAGTGGCTGGAGAGCAAGATAACTCTCGAACTGACCAACCGGTTTGGTAAAAATTTGACCTTCGTAATTTTTTTTCCAAACTTAGTTTAAGTTCGAAGATGGGCAATACCGGTCCACAACATCCAGTACTTACTTATACTTACTTAGCTGGCCCATTACAGAACATTTGTTCTATAGGCCGAACTAAGAAGAGATCTCCATTCCTCTCTATTTGTTGCTTTGCACTCTGGAATACCGCGCCTTTTCATCTCATCATCCACTTGTTTGCGCCATCTATTCCTTGGCCTGCCAATTCTGCGTGCACCGCTATGTGGCATGTATTCATACGCCTTTTTAGCGGGTTCATCATCGCTCATTCTTATGATATGGCCTAGCCAACGCAATCGCTGCATCTCGATACGTTTAACAATATTGATGTCGTTGTATAGCAGATACAGCTCGTGGTTCATGCGACGTCGATATTCACCGTCAACGCAGATTGGTCCGTAGATCTTTCGAAGAATTTTTCTCTCAAACACACCAAGCACTGCCATGTCTGCTTGCGCAAGTACCCAGGCTTCGGAGCCATACATCAGCACGGGTAGTATCAGTGTTTTGTAGAGCGTTATTTTTGTTTGACGAGATGTGGCTTTGTTTTTAAACTGCTTACTTAATCCAAAGTAGCATCTGTTGGCCAATACAATTCTTCTTTTTATTTCACAACTGATGTCGTTTGTTGTGTTGACGGAGGTGCCGAGGTAGACGAAGTCTTTTACTACCTCAATATTATAGGAACCAACTTCCACAGTCGGTCCGAGCTCAATGGACGCATTGCGCGTCGACACCATCAACTTGGTCTTCTCACCGTTTACCGCCAGACCAGTACTTCCCAATATTTAAAAAATTCACTAAAATGGTGTGCACGATATCTCGTGAACGGGGCAACCAATTTGGTCCAAACTAATATTTTGTCTAAAATGGTCCATATCGGTTCTCTCCTCAGGGCACCTCCCCCACAAAAGTTCAACATTTGTATCTAAGTGCAGTTTATGGTATATTCCTTTGGAAATGTATCCCGATGCTGTTCGTTGTGGTCCTGTTTACAGCGATATTATGTTTTCCGTGGACAAGTCTATTCTTTCTGGTCCAAAAGTTATACGATGACCCACTGAAATGACTAGTAGGCGCGATATCTATCGAAAATATATGACTCCCAATATCAGATCTTATTCCATAGTGGAATATGTCGGTCCATTCCTTTAAGTACCTCCTCAGCAACACTTTTGAACTTTAATCCTAATCCACATATTCTGAAAAGACCCTAAATACATGCGGTGTGTCCGTAGATGAAAGTTTCAATACACATAGTCTGAGGTTATATCTCTGTCACCAAAACCGACTGATACTTTTTTACTTGTTTTTTCGTCCTTGTCCATTCCACTTGAAGGTCGCTTATTCCGAAAAGGGGGCTACCTTCTCTGTATTGGGCTTATTCTCCATGGCTTTTTGGTCAAGGGTAGATAGCAGCATAGGAGATCGATGAGTTGACTACTTGATAAGCCATTGTCTACTTGGACGAAAACTGGGGGTTTCCGATGAACGTTTCAAATTTTTATTGTGAAGTATTGTTCGTCTTATAAGAAGATCATGGTTTCTCAATCGACCCAACTACCTTGACTTCGTTTCATCATGTGAAAGTTCCTAAAACCAATTGTTCCTCCGCTTTACCCCTGCGTTTCGGGTTTGAGCCGGACTTAGAAGCAGACCTCTTTGCCAAAGATGCCATTCAATCATGGGTGCAAGTGATCTGGCATGTCATCTTTTTAGCATCTTCATCGATGAATTTTATATGAGCTGGGGTCCACGCAAATATGCTATTCGTTTTTTTGGACCCAAAGCATGTTATTTGCACCAATGCTTTGACCTGTCATTTCCACCAATGCTTTGGCATGTCATTTTCACCAACCGTTTGCAATGACATTATCATTACGTCGATAGTTTTAACAACGTTGATTGTGATTTCGAGTCTCCGACAACATTAAGCCTATTGTAAATAATTAATCTTATATATTTAAAAAATGTGTATAAATAAAAACACAAAATTCATCTGTATTGGATCGATGGAATGGGTTCAAATGCAGATGAAAAGATAGGATCTTTCACGACTTCGTTTGAACCAATGCATAAGATGCCATGAAACCACGTCATCGCATGGAGCCTCTTCCTTCAAATTTTGCTGGGTAGCTGAGCTTGCTTCTGATAATCCTTGATATCGTTCTCAAAATACACATTCAGATCTCGTACCACGAAGAATTGCGATCTCTTTAAGACCTCTTTAAGATACCCCCTGTTTATGTATTTCGAAACAAAAATGTGTGCTCATGAAACACACCCAAACTTTAGTTTTGGAAATATTATTTCCTTTGTTTTTGCTTCAAAATAAAAAAAAGAAATTTGAAAAACACACTCAAATTTGGTAGTTTTTCTTACACATTCATTTTCTTATCGACATACACAAGCAGGCCCTTAGAGTCATTGACTGAGGTTGGAGTCTCCTTGGATGCTCCATCGTCCGCCTTTGAAGTTTATTCTTGACATGAAACGATATAGGACCAGCTGAAAATTGGATTGCTGACACACCTTAAAGCTGCTTGATCACAATCGCTGAGTATTTTGATCCTGCATCGTAACATTATTTCTTTTATTTTTCTTCCCTCTCGTAGTGGTTTATTTTATGGGAATTGTCCCGATCTACTTTTGGTCCACAAAGAGCGAACATTCTTTAGAGATTCCTCTTTTCTAACCCTAGCATACCAAGGGTCCAAGAAATCCCCATGGTTGAGGAGACATGTTGAGTCAGGTCTGTCGGAGGCTGCTTTCAGAAAGCTCTGATTCAACACACAAACAAAAGAACCCTTATCATTCGTCACCCGCAAAGACCCGTAGAAGAATGACTTTTCCCTTAACATATCCAACTGAGGGTATTATTTGGGACTATACCAAAGCGTTGGTAAGTTTAACTGTAATGGTAAATAAATGGTAAACTCAAGAATGCCAAAACAAAACGCCAATAAAAAAAATTTGAACTAAAAAACAACAACAAATGATAATCTGAATATAGTTTACTAAAATATGGTAACAATATCCGCAAAATTGGAGAATAGATTATAAGTAATTATATTAGAATACGTAAACAACGTCTTAATAACTCGGATATAGTTGTATCTACCTAAGTGTGGAAATAACTTGTAAAACAGTAATGAAAAACCCTCAACAATTCATGGCTGAACATCAAATATTCCCAGTTTATCAAGACGTTTAAGGGCGTATTTAATAGTCTCCACGGTGCGAGGATTTGAAGTAAACATCAATTTCACTTTTTTCTGAGCAAACTCTTTATCAGCCAAAGCCTCCAAACTAATATCAGCTGAGTCTTCCTTAAGCATAGCAACCATAGGCAGAAATGAATATAACGAAAAGAATCCATATAGTTCACGTGATGTTATTTCATCTTGAATCTCTTGCAAGGTAGGAATTCTTTCATAATTCATATTTCGCAGAGCCTCATGGAAGGTTTGATAATATGTTTCAATAAGGTATTCACGACGATTCTTGAGAACATGCAATTGAACACTGCTGTTGAGGAAGAAATTTATATCACAGCCGGGACTGCCAAAGAAACTGTTTTGAAAGTCAACCTAAAAAAAACAAATAATTAAAAACATTTTAAATGAAATGAAATACCCTGTACTCACAAAAACAGCATCCTCTGGCTTTTTGGGATTATCCGTCTTATATTTAAACATGAAATTATTAACCCATAAATCACCATGATTCAAAACAGTAATTTCTCCTAGTCGTGGCCGGCCAGTCTCTACCAAGTTCTCGGTTATATTATCACAATAGGAGTGTAGCTTTGTACTGATCTCTTCATAGCCCTTCCACCTGGCTACCATATCAGCTAAAGTCCTTACATGTAACGCCATAAAATCGGCAAAACGTTCACTGGTCCTTACATACATCTCATCCAACATGCCACCCTTGAAGTGTTCTTTTAGCGAAGGATTCTATGGGGCATAAAATATCTTCAATAGTACGCAAAATTTCGGTCAATATTTTAAGTAATGTGGTACTTACCTTTTCCAATAAAACCATTGACGAGGCATGGAATTTCGCCAACTTACGTAGTATAACAACACAGTGTTCTTCATTCAGACCTTTTTGCCGACTGGCTAATTTGTATCCGTATTGGGTGAGATCATCAAAGACTATTGTTTGCATTGGTTCGCCAGTCGTGTAAAAACATCTAAACAAGAAGAATAACAAATAAAGATTTAAATGAAACCATCCCAATACAAAATCCTGCTACGAATAAACAAATAAAAACGTAAACAAGTAAGCCAAGGCTATAGTCGGACGGGGCCGACCATGTGATACCCTACACCATTATCACTGGGTAGTAGCTTTTCACAAACCAAAAATTCTTTATGGAACAAATAAACTTGATATAAGAAATAACTTTGTGGATTCTGGTACCGTATCACACCAAGCTTAAATAATAATATAATAATTGTTACACAAACATCTCAGAAGGGACTTCTCTCATATCAATGAGTGAGTGTACCCCGATTCATATTCACTCAATCATATGGGACCCACAGCTTATCTCTGATTCCGAACGGCATGCCGTAAGACAGCACTTGTAGAGAAGTTTTATATATACTGACGGATATTTTGCCAACGTTGAAAATTTGAATTTGCCTGGCTGCAATGTATGTATAAAAATCCAAGTGGACAATTAAAACTTTTGGGCTCCTTGTAATTTCTCTCTACACAAAACACATAAATTATTAAGCTGAGACCCGTTATCTAGCAGACACGTGATTGCAATTTGCATCAGGGGGGAAGATCAGTATTTCTATTTCCAAATTTCTATTTCCAACACTACAAACAAATAACCGGGTATATTAGGCTGTAACTCTGTTATCTTATCATGTACACCAACGCAATTAAAATCAATAGAAAGGTCAAGTGATCCTCTTTCAAGTAAAGCTTACTTGCCCGGAATGTCTCTTCCAGGAAAAAAGATATAAGCTGTATATTAAAAATTTTCACAGTTTTCACACAAAAGTTGTGATCCATTTAACCCTCTAAATATTATCTGATCGCCATCACAAATGCAAGCATTTTCTTTGTCATATATTCTTAACTTAGGTAAAATTTCGCGTTGATCGGTCTATTATTGCGACCTACAGAGCAGCTACAAAATCGGATAAAAATTATGTTTTTGGTCCATTTCACCCGCTAAATATTTCACGATCATCAACAATTACAATAGCGATCTATTCTGATGTGAAACCGACCTCCATACCAAATTTCGTGACGATCGGTCCATAATTGCGGCCTGGAGTTTGATTACAATTTATAATGGACAGACGGACACACGGACGGACGGACACACATCTCAAAATCGATTTATCTCGCCGAGATATGAAGATTGGTATACTACATTGGGGGCCTCCGACGAATATTTCGAGGTGTTACATGCATTTTTACCAAAACAAACTTATAATACCCTTTCCACATAGTGGTGTAGGGTATAAAAAGTTGTTGAATCCTTGCACAGATACGAGAAAACGTTTTTAGCTTTCTGTGGTTGTTTTCATAACTGAACATTTTTGATTGCCACTTTTCTGAGACGATCTATGCATGTCCATCCGTCACTCTAGCATCCACAAAAATGAAGATAAGACGTAGCCATTTTGGGAAAATGCGTCTTTTGTTTGCAGGCAGGTCAAGTTCCATGATGAGCTATATCGGTCCACGTTTTGGGTATATAACAGTTCCGCCCAATTTCAGATATTTTTATACCCTCAGCCTTTAGGCTAGAAAGGGTATATGGTAATATTCAAAAAGTTGAAGTTGAGGTTCACCATTTAATAAGTAGCGAACTGTTAATATATTTTATAAAATATGAATATATTTATACTAATTGAAGTGTTTTAGTTATGATCTCATAATATGGACCATAACAAATAATTTTCGTGGAATCTGCGTTGGTGGTAATATAAAAAAATGGGAAAAATGTGTTGAAGTAAACAAGTTTTTTTTTGTGTTCTTTCTTGATTTCTTGCCATACCACGCAAAAGTCAAAACTGTGCTCAAAGAAAGAACTAAAGAATATCCCTTGGGCAACATGGTTCTAGTGTATGACTTTTCGATATATACACTTCATCCCCCTAAAATCGTTGCTGACATTTTAAAGTTTTGATTTCAGTGTTTTTCGAATTTTTCTTATAATTAGAGGGTGCAACTAGATAATAACTAAAAAATAGTTTTAGGATTGTAGAACTCGCCATTCCACGTCATTCGATGTATATCGCGTGAGTATGCTCCGTACAGCTTCCTAGTAATAGGAGTCCAAAGGCGAAAATTTGGTGCGTAAATTTTCTGAAAAAAACCTATTTTTTGGCTTTAAAATTTACAACTGTCGTACAGTAGTGCGATTCTGTAACTTTTTTTAATAACGAACCGACATCGGTAGTTATCGAAAATATTCGGTTGAGTTAACGAATGTGCTATTCTGTAATTTTATGTTAACGATTGTAGAAATCGTTAACTCATACCGACGAAAATCGATAGGAAGGAAATGTCAAATATTATATTTTAATATTAATTAAAATATATTTTGAAGCTGAAAACATTTGCTCTGTTCCAGAACCTGCAAGAAGCTACTATTTTTTACTACGATAACATTTTTTCCTTTATGTTATCGGAGAAAATAGTAAAAATTAGTAGATTCTTGCAGTTCTGGAACAGACCAATTATTTCGTCGCGAGTACAAAACATAAAGGGTTTAAGAAGGAAACAATTCAGATTTTTGGAGGAATTTGGCTCAAATGTGTGTCTTTTGGATGAATACGGATGCCAGTAAAGAAGGATTTCTTAAGATGTTTTTATTGTGTGTGTGATTTAAAAGTAATAAAAGTGATAAAACCATCATTAATCTTTTTTAAAAGCGCAGTTGTATTTTTTTAATTAAAAGTTGGGATCATATTTTGGGTTGTGGCGCTCTGTATGGAAATTCAGCTTTGATATTTGACATGACTTAAGCCCCTTCAGTGATCGTGGATCCACGTTACCGTCATTTGAGTTTATATATTCACAAATTCAATTCACGCCCACATTAAATGAAATTTCTCATAGCGGAGAGTATGAAAATTTCGAAAATCCATGCTTATACGCCATTTTTAGCATTCTAATTGTTAGTGATGCTGAGTTAAAATCTATAAGATTATCACAGAACAAAGTAGGTTATAGTAATACTATTCACGTGTTGGCCTCAATGCTAAATTAAAGCCAACGAAAGCCTCCTAGAAAGATAGTGTTACGGACATTGGTATAGGTCTTACATAGCAGTACCACACTTGAGTTCTTTTGAAGCATTAGCTAACGTTTTTCCCCTTTAGTAAGTAAAACAAAGGTTAGCGTAGTCTTCATATGTAGGATAGCATGGGGCAGCTTCGCCACTGTTGCGCCTTCGCCAGCGCCGATTTAATTGATGCTATATGAAGCTGGTCTAAAGGAAATTTATGAGTTAATCGAAGATCAAAGAGAACTTTTATGATCTTTATGCAGTTTCAATAAAATCGACGCTGGTGAAAGAACAACTGTGGCGAAGCTGACCCATGTTATCATACATAGTTAACCCTTATGTAAACGCTTTAAGAAGATTTTTCTCAATAAGGCAGAATTTACCTTGTGTACACTCCTCATTAACATAACATATGCTCATATAAAAACGACGTTTTTTAAAGAAATCAACAAAATATTGCAATAATGTACTGTCGTTAAGACTTAACAACAACTTTTTTTTGGTTGTTAACTTAACAATAATTTTCGGTAATTAACGACAAAATTTACCGACAAAAATTGTTAAATTTGGTATACAGAATAGCACTTACCGAAAATTATCGTTAACTACCGACATTCGTCGTTAATTCTGTCGTTAAGGAGTTACGGAATCGCACTACAGGTACCTCTGAAACCCGGGTGATTTTAGTTTTTTACGTGCCGGATGTAATAAGCCCTTCCGCGTTCGAATCCATCCACTAAAACGCCGGATATAGATACCTTGAAAGTAGGAAAATCTGCAGAAATATATTTTGACAATTCCGCTAATTGAACCGCGAAAACCAAAAAATATATTTTTGAAATAATATTCCCACAATAAGTTTTTGTCTTTTGTTGTTGCTGTAATATGCATGTTATGAACCCAATCATTATAATTTTGGTCTCACATATTTCTATGCGTTGTCTAGATGCTGTAGAGATTTTACATTTATTTTTTTGAGATTTATATGGACTCTGACTTATAATAAATTAAACAAGTAAAAAAGTATCAGTCGGATTTGCCGACAGACATAATACCCTCAGCCTGTGCAAATTGAAACACTTTTTTCACAAAAAACTTATGTATTTAGGGGGTTTCTCAATTTTGGTCGTATGAACCCACAAAAACGTTGATTAGGATTAAAGTTCAAAAATTTTGCGGAAAAGGTACTTAAAGGAATGGACCGACATAGACAATGGGGGTGCAATAGGGGGTTTTTACACACTTCGGGCTATTTTTTCAGGAAGTATGGACTTGCCCCTGAGGAAACTTGTACCTTCGTATAGGGGACAGTGAATACAAGATGTTACAACAAAAACCAAGGCGATTCGAGAGCAGGTCCTAAACTGAACTTTTCCGAAATTTTGTGTGGGAGGTACTCGAAGGAGTTTACCGATTGACTCCATATTGTAACCTCATCTAAGTCTGGTAGAAATTTCATAATGTGCAAAGTATGGACCAAATCGGTTACTTCCTTCAAGAGTTATGGTACTCACAAATTTTCCGAAAATTTTCGAACTTTTGTGGGAGAGGTACCGGAAGGAGTGGACCGATATAATCCATCTTTGAACTTGAACTAAGTTTGGGCAAAATATTACGAAAGCCAAATTTTGGATCGAATCGGCAGATCCGTTCGAGAGTTATCTTGCGCTCCAACCACTACACACGGTGTCATAGGTGTTTTTTTGCACCTTTCAGGCTATTTTCTCAGGAAGTATGGACTTGCCCCTAATGAAACTTATAGCGTCGTATAGAGGACAGCGAATACAACTTGCGTAAACAAAAATCAAAGGGATTCGAGACCAGGTCCTAAACTGAACTTTTCCGAAATTTTGTGTGGGAGGTACCCGAAGGAGTGGAGCGATTGAGTCCATATTGGAACCTCATCTAAGTTTGGTAGAAATTACACGATGTGCAAAGTATGGACCAAATCGGTTATTCCCTGCAAGAGTTATCGTGCGCACAAGTTTTGCGACAATTTTTGAACATTTGTGGGGGAGGTACCTGAAGGAGTGGACCTATATGGCCCATCTTCGAACTTAAATCGAATATGGACAAAATATTTCGATACCCAAAATTTGAACCGAATCGATTGATCCGTTCGAGAGTTATCGTGCGCACCAGCCAGCCAGACCGACAGACAGACAGACGGACGGACATTGCTAGATCTACTCAAAATTGTCTGAAACGGATATCGTACAAACATACTTGGGGTCTAAAACCATTATTTCGATGAGGCACATTTTTGGTCGTATCAAAGTGTAAATACCCTCTTTAGCCTAAAGGCTGAGGGTATAATTAACTCTAAGATTTTTTCATTATTTGCTGATTTTCCGCGAAAATAAAAACAAATTTAGAAATATTTTAACATCAGCGGATAGATATAACATTCTGTTAACGATTTATACATATATTTTCTCATTAAAACCCAAAGGGAATTTTTAAATATTTTTTCCTTATGAGGGAACAAAACCCCCCATAACTTTTGGCTGCAGCATCCAATTTTTTGAACGCGAACATATTTGAAACCACAATTTTTTTCTTAACCTGAGTACAAAAAATCGCGGATGTGCTCGCAAAAAAAAATTTCAATGGTATTGAAAAGGAAATTTGAAATTTACCATATACACTTTCATACGGGCAAAATGTGCCTCATCGAAATAATGGTTTTAGACCCCAAGTATGTTTGGACGAAATGTGTTTCAGACAATTTGGAGTTGATTTAGCAATGTCCGTCTGTCTGTCTGGCTGGCTGGTGCGCACGATAACTCTCGAACGGATGAACCGATTCGGTTCAAATTTTGGCTTTCGTAATATCTTGTCCAAACTTAGTTTATGTTCGAAGATGAGCTATATCGGTCCACTTCTTCCGGTACCTCCCCCACAAAAGTTCCAAAATGTTCGGAAAATTTGTGGGCATGATAACTCTTGAAGGGAGTAACCGATTTGGCCCATACCTACCAGACTTCGATGAGGTTCCAATATGGACTCTATCGGCCCAGTCCTTCGGGTACCTCCCACACAAAATTTCGGAAAAGTTCAGCTTAGGGCCTGCTCTCGAATCGCTTTGATTTTTGTTGCAACAACTTGTATTCACTTCCCCCCATACGACGGTACAAGTTTCATCGGGGGCAAGTCCATACTTCCTGAGAAAATGGCCGGAAAGTTACAAAATGTCCCCTATGACACCTTGTGTAGTGGTTGGAGGGCAAGATAACTCTCGAACGGATCTGTCGACTCGGTCCAAAATTTGATCTTCGTAATATTTTATCAAAACATAGTTTAAATTCGAAGATGGGCTATATCTTTGCACATCCTAATATATCTACCAGATATAGATCAGGTTGGAATATGGACTATATTTGTCTACTCCTTCTGGTACCTCTCACACGAAATTTCGGATAAGTTCACTTTAAGACCTGCTCTCGAATCAGTTTGATTTTCGTTGAAGCGATTTGCATTCGTTACCTCCATTACGACGGTAAACGTTTTTTCAGGGGCAAGTCCATATTTCTTGGGAAAACAGCCCGAAAGTTGTAAAAAACCCCTATGTCACCATATGTGGCGGTCGGAGAGCACAATAACTCTCGAACTGTTCAACCGATTTGGTCCAACATTTGGCCTTCGTCATATTATATCCAAACTTAGTTTCATGGGCAATACCGGTCCACAACATTCGGTACATCTCCCCAATGTTTAAAAAATGCCATTAAAATGCTAGGACGATATCACTTGAATGGTCCAAACTTTGGATCTTCTAATATTTTATCAAAATTTAGTTTAACTTCTGAAATTGCCCATATCGGTCGTCCCTAAGGGTACCTGCCCTACAAAAATTCAACATTTGTGTATTAGTGCAGTTAATTCCTAATCCACATTTTTGTCGGCAAGTTCAAATGTCCAAAAAGGGCCACAAAATTCTGAAGAGACCTTAAATATATTTCCCTTCACACTGGCTGAGGGTATATATCTGTCGGCAAAGCCGTGTCAGTCGGCTTTTTTACTTGTTACGTTTTTAGTCAAATTTTTAGACCGAATTAGCTATAATTTGACATTTAGGGTCCCTAGTGACCTCAAAACTTATATTCAAAAAATTATGGACATAGGTCCATGTTTTGGTATATCCCCCATATTACGGTACCTCCCGATTATAGGTATTTTGAGAATTTTACCTACTATCTTTAACCGAACTAGCTGTAACTTGACATTTGAAGTTTTTAGTGGTCAGCACACCTCTCCACAAAAAATTATCGACATAGGTCAATGTTTGGATATAGTCCCCATATGACGCTACCTCCCGATTTTCGGTATTTTGATGATTTGTAGCTAAAATTTTCAACCAAACTAGCTACAATTTGACATTTGAAGTTTTTCGTAGTCAGCACACCTCTCCACTAAAAATTATCGACATAGGCCCATGTTTGGATATAGTCCCCATACAACGGTACCTCCCGATTTTCGGTATTTTGATGATTTTTAGCTACAATTTTCAACCAAACTAGCTGCAATTTGACATTTAAAGTTCTTAGTGGTCACCACACCCATCCACCAAAAATTGTCAACATAGGTCCATCTTTGAATATAGCCCCCCATATAACGGTAAATCCCGATTTTCGGTATTTTGATGATTTTTATCTAAACTTTTCAACCAAACTAGCTGCAAGTTGACATTTAAAGTTGTTAGCGGTCACCACACCCCTCCACCAAAAATTGCCAACATAGGTCCATGCTTGGATGGACCACCACCAAAGATTTTCAACGTAGGTCCATGTTTTGGCATAGCCCCCATGTAAATCTACCGATTTTCAGTATTTTGAGGATTTTAGCTTCATTTGTTGGCCGAACAGTCTGTCGTTTGAAATTTGGGAGTTAACATAAATTCTACAACAAGAATTGTTAATTTAGGACCATATTTCGTATAGCTCACATATAGCGGTACCTCCCGATTTTCGGTATTGTGAGGATTCTAGCCACAATTTTTAACCGACATTTGAGGTTCCCAGTGTTTGCAAAACTTCTCCACTAAAAATTGTCAACATATGTAGGTCCGTGTTTTGGTATAGCCCCCATATAACGGTACCTCCCGATTTTTGGTGTTTAGAGGGGTTTAGCTACATTTTTATCTGAACTAGATGCAATTTATCATTTGCGGTTCCCAGTTGTCACAAAGTTCCTCCAAAAATAGGCACCATATAAAACTGCCGCCCGAATGAAGACATTTTAGGTACATTATCTGACATTTTTAGGTACCCACTTAAAGTTGTGCCCGGCCGAACTTAATGCTTTTTTACTTGTTCTTAATTCTCGGAGTAGTTTATTTTAGGGGAACTATCCCGATCTACTTTAGGTCCACGGGGGATCCAAAGGAAAGGAGAGCGAACATTCTTTAGAAATTACTGTCTGTTAGTTTCAACTTTTCTAACACCAGCATACCGAGGGTCCAAAAGATCTCCATGGTTGAAGAGACATGTTGAGTCAGGAGGCTGCCTTCAGGAAGCTCTGATTCAAAACACAAACAAAACCCTTACCAGCCGCCACCCGCGAAGCATAAGGTTGGATGTCGCAACACATGGTTATATCCTCCTTTTCATTTCATAGGACTCCAATCTCTCACTATTTTTTTTTTTTACTTACTTTGCCCCAAACTTGGTGTCATGGCCAATCAGCATTTCCAGTTTATCCAAAACTTCGAAATAGAATATTTTCTCTCTTAAGTATACGGCCAAATCCTCCAGAAATTGTGTAGCTGGTGTTATGGCAATACTTTTGACAATCAGTGCCAATTCCTCATCCAGTTGGCGTTTGCTACAGCGATACAGAGCCTTGGCACGATAAATTTTGCTACAATAATTTTCGCCACAACCACTGGGTTCTCCAAATTCAATTTTCTTGATATCCACACAGTTGTCACGCAGACCAACCTCCAAGGCAGCCTTGAAGAAATCTTCATTTAAATACGATGGGAGATTATTGGAGTTTTCCAAAATCATTTTAGAAATTATTATTTATTTATTTTA
The DNA here is from genome assembly GCF_047663935.1 of Musca autumnalis. Lineage (NCBI taxonomy): Eukaryota > Metazoa > Arthropoda > Insecta > Diptera > Muscidae > Musca > Musca autumnalis. The sequence continues at coordinate 199,754,318 of NW_027411866.1, read as the reverse complement.
TGTGTTTATTTATTTATTTATATATTTATTTTTTTTTCTTTTGTGAGAAGTACAATCCAGGAAATTTGTTTTTATCCTTAATTCGTTGTATTGATAACTTTAAGTTCTTATTGTTGATATTTTGTCGATTTTATTCCCGTTATTTTCCGTTTAAATTTCGACTTTCAGATTTTCCGTTGATTCTTCTTTACTCCGTGAAGTTAGATTTTTGCAATAAAAATTTTACTGAATTCAAAATGCTTTTTATACCATTCGAACATATTGTCTTCTTAACTAACTGAACTATGATTTTTATTAGATAGTAAAGAAGTACAATGTTCTTAATCGATTTTTACACCTGTTATCAGTTTCAATTTTGTTCCATTTCTTCCTTTGTTCCATTTCTTCCTCTCCTCTTAATGTTGATATTGTGATAGACATCATTATTATGCCACTCTAGCCTCTTGGCCACCACCGGAAACCTTCTATTTTCGATAATGTTCGCGATAATGTTATCGATGTTTTATTAGCTGTACATATCTATTTTATTGTAAAGTCCTTATTGATAATATTGTTTGTAAATAAACAAACTGGACTGCTACTACACATATTGATTAATATAGCCCGCTTTTATTGTTTGCACAAACGTCTCAATGCATTTATAAGTAGCCTATCCGGATATTTTTTATGTACAAATTAAAACTTCTAGAAGGAAGCACTTGAAATAATTATGCTTGTACCCTACTATAGAAATAAGTAAATCTATGGGACTTGACAGTTTAGGGTGTCCAACTTCGTAAAACTAATTAAAACATGCCTTTTTATTGTCGACGACCCAGGAAACCTGTTTCTAGAACATGCACACGATAAATATAACATGCGCGACAATACAAACCCATCTAAAAATTACGACCACTGCAAACGTTTTAAGAACCATGATATGCAAATCTGCACCTGGAATGTCAGGACTCTCTACAGAGCAGGCGCGATGGAATCGGGCAGACGTGAAGATCTCAAACTATTACGCACTGTATTACAGCTGCCATGAAGCGAAACATGAGCTAGGTGTTGGATTTATGGTAAATCGGAGGCTTAAAAATCCCGTCTCCAGCTTCACCCCGGTTGATGAGAGAATTGCCACAATTCGTATAAAAGCAAAGTCTCATCTGCGCCCATACCCCGACCGAAGAGAAAGATTAACAGACCAAGGATATATTGTACGAGCGCCTAGAGAGAAAGAAGATTGTTCTAGGAGATTTTAATGCTAAAATTGGAAGGGAAAATATCTTTGGTCACACAGTTGTTGTTGTTGTAACAGTGTTTATTATTATGTTTGTATATTCGTTCTTGTGTTAAAACTGGCTCTGGCTTCGACTGGCTTCGATGGGATGTAGCCACAGATCCACTGGAGTTAGATTAGTAGGTTTGGCTGGGCAGTTGAAAAGGTGTTTTGTGTCGTGCGGGCCCATGCCGCTACTGAGCAGATGTCTTTCACGGCGCGGTTGATTTCCGCCCAATAAGAACTTAGGCGACTGCCATATTCCGAGCATAGTTGAGCCAAAACTACTCTGGTTTGTCGTGGCAGGTGACGCTCCTCAGCTGCGATAGATGGTGATGTACTCCGAGGACTTTATTCACACTATATTTGCTTATGGTCTTATCAACTGCATCAGTGTGAATACTATTTAAAACTGCTTGGTATGCCTGTTGATCTAGGGGTTCTCTCCTATATTGTTGGGCCTTCCTCTCTAGAGCATGAATATCCTTCCTGATATGCCTGAATGTGTCGGGCCTAGCCAGCAGATGGTGATTGGGATGGCTCTCAAGTACTGCAACGAAAACATCTCATTGTGTTGCTTTACTGGAAGAATCTTTTCCCCCTCATGTAGATGGTCCACTGAAGACTTGAGGAGGACCCTGTTGCTGTTCTCAGGGCGGCATTCTGACAGGTTTGAATCTTTTTCCTATTCGTATCACAGAATCCAGGGGACCAAACTAGAACCGCAGAGCTTACCACCTGTCGCGTTATATATGGCCAACAAGGTTTCTTTATCGTGCTGCCGACTAGGGACTTGACCTTGTTCCTACTTTTCAGTTTGTCGCAGATAGCAGTGGCGTGCGCGCACGACTTGAAAGTAGTGTCGAATGTGACCCCTAAAATTTTGGGGCAGTTTGTGGTCGAAATTCTGTACCGTCGACCACGACGTTCAATTCTCTTCCAAACTGCGCTGTCCATGTGGTGAACAGAGTGGCTGTAGATTTTGTGGCGGAAATCAGCATATTCCTCGCGTGGAAAAAGGTGGTAAGATCGGTTAAATAGGAGTTTAGTCTCTCACAGATTTCATCAGGGAAGGTACTGGACGCCAGGATCGTGCAATCATCCGCATACGTTACGATCTCGATGCCTTCTGGAGGGGGCGGAATACAGGAGAGATAGAGGTTAAACAGTTCCGGAGATATCACCCCATCTTGGGAAACCCTCTGTTCCACTCTACGGGGCTTGGACTTCTTGTTCCTGAATTCCACGTACGACCGGCGTCAACACATATAGTTGACTATCCAGCGTTTAAAGCTTTGCCGGAGGGTTGCCTGCTCAATGTCCTCAAATAGCGTGGAGTGCCTGACTGTATTAAAGCCTTTTGATAAGTCAAGCGCCACCATCAATAACTGTTCTATCACACGGCGGTCTCTGGTTGAATCCTTGACAAATATATGTGGAGATGGCGTGCAGCGCTGTTGTCGTGCAATGCTGCTTACGGAAACCAAGCAGCAACTTGATAGCTATGCCTAATACTGGGGAGGACTAAGGCCTCAAAGCGAAATTGGCCTGTACGATTCACTTTTGCTGGCATTCTTGCCTGGCTTCCGTAGCGGTACCACCCTGCCCATTTTCCAGACTTCGGGAACAATGAGGGTAGCTAGCGACAAGTTGAGAACTTTAGTAAGATACTCCGCTCCCGGCTCATCCAGTTGCTTCAGCATTAACATGGATATTGCATCAGGGCCCAACGCTTTGGATGATTTAGCGTTCCGGATGGCATTCGCAACATCATCAATTGTAAACTGTGGTAGTTCATCCTCGGCAGGAAGATATCTGATGCGACGTAATACTCTCCTCTTCGCCCTGTCACTCTCTGGGTGCTCGACAAACTGTCGATTGAAATAACTTGCGCACCACCTCGGGTCAGTCAACGTAACGTCGCCAAACGTGACTGAGGTCCTTTTTTCCATCCTTCCAGGATTAGAGAGTGACTTGAGGGTGACATGAGGTAACATGCGACGACGGAATTAGGCTGATCGATTTTGAAGCGGCAAAAACATGGTAGTGAGCAGTACCAGCCGGCCGACATCGATATAGTAAAACGTATCGAGCTACATCGATTGCGTTGACTGGGTGGTGTCAGCAGGAAGGATAAAGATGCCCCCGCCAGAAAGGTATATGAATACGAGCCACTCGAAGGTATGCGCCCCAAGGGAAGGCCCAAACTCCGATGGAAAGACCAAGTCAAATATGATATCACAAAACATGGCATCCAAGATTGGAGAAGTAAGGCAGCAGATCGGTGCGTTTAGAAAGAAGGTGGAAGAGGTGGAATACAGTAGATGTTAAACACCTTCGGAGATATTACCTCACCTTGGGGAACTCTCTGTTTCACTCTACGGAGCTTGAACTCCTTGTTCCTGAATTCCACTTACGATTATCCAGCGTTTCAAACTCAAACAGCGTGGAGTGCTTGACAGTATCAAAGGCTTTTGATGAGTCGAGCACCACCAACACTGTCCTATCGCACTGCTGGCTCTGGTTTAGTCCTCATCTAGTATGTATGGTAACGATAGATTGAGAACTTTAGTAAGATACTCGGGGCTTATTAAGCTGATGGCATTCCAAACATGATTCATAGTAAATTGTGGTTGCCTATCTTCGCCCTGTCTGCTGATGGAAACAAAGATAGGGAGATGGTCTGAGCCAAGGGAAACGACGGGTTGCCAGATGACGTAATTTGTCAGACCAGGTGACACAATGGTGTCAAAACGTAGAGCTATCAATCTAATCAGCCGGCACTATTCGCATCTTGTCGTTTCAGGCGACCGAATGCCACAATTCATGATTAGAATTAGAGTCCGCTAAGACCAGACGGTTATGATCTTCCAAAAGCAGGCTATTGCTGGGCCTATAACCTGGAGTACAGTTATTTATCGGCGGGATGTGTGCCTAAAATAACTTTAACTTGGCAGTTCCACACTAAACTGCTACCCCCATACATTCCATGTACGTGTCATTAGAGCCAGGCTCAAGCGATATAGATCTGTATGGAACAGATTGGTGCAATAGGAAAGCTAGTCTCCCGCATCCTCTTCTGGTGCGACCCTTCCTCAGTACGTTGCAATCATCACAACTCTGAAAGCTGCATTGTTTGTTGATTTTCGTTTCCTGTACCGCCGCGTCCATTATATTCTTCCACTATTTCCTCGATCTTACCTCGGAATCCATTGTAATTAAATTGCAAAATAGGATGCCTATTCTGATAACAACGAATCACTAGAGGCTGTGTTCATCTATTGCATCTCACCGAAGTTTGATTGTGGTGGATGCGGATGCGACAAATTGAGCACATCCACATACGTCCCAGCACGGACCAAATGAATACGGAGGATTCCGGGAAACGACGGGCCTGAGTACGAGTGTTGTGTGGTTCCGGGTCAGTCCGGTATCGAAGAGCCCACCGCCGTAGGATTACGACCTGTCACAGACCCATCAGAAGGGGCACCTTCTGCTCTCTTTTCTCTCTCTCTCTTTTCGGTTGGTTTCTCAGAGAAACTTTCTCGGAGAATTTGAATAAAGTCTTCGATTTTTGGCTTCTTCTCAAGACTAAGACGTCTTAGTCGAGGACCTTCTCGGAAATCTGAAAAAGAGTTTTCCTGGGCATCCTTAGGGGCCTCGACAGGGGTTCCTCCTGTTGTTAAAGTGGAAATTTCGCTAGTAGGAAGTTACCTCCTAGGCATATGAGGACAGTTTCTCATAAACATCCTCACAAACTTGAGTCGCAATCTTATCAGCATCCTGTATAATCGGGTGGGGTACAGCATCATGACTGGAGATGGTGACATGAATCACTGTCGGGTCCCTCCCCTGTCAATGATAAAGTATGCCAAATGTCGCCAGGGATGCTATCTTCCCAGAAACTTTGTGGGACTATTTCCTGATCTGTCTTGTTACACTGTCGTTAATGGCGTTCACTTTCCATAGCTGTAGTACGTTTCTTTGTCACCATGAGCGGCTGGCGACAGTAGTGAGAAATTCGATGTCAATATAAACATAAATATTTTTCAGGGAAAAAGAATTTCGTTCGCATAGCCAGTATTGGATCTGGACAAAAAGTTAAGTCTTTTACTGTCTTAGGCTGAGGGTATATTTCTTTCGGCTAAACTGACTTACACTGTTTTAGTGCATATCAAATATCATATATGTACGAAACTAGGTCAGCACTTGAAATAAACTAGTTTTGAAAAACTTTTAACAACTGGATCAATAGGTTTTTAGAATAGCACTTAAGTGCCATAATTACTTCTGAAGGGGTGTAAGTCCATTTGTTCGTCTAATATCACCGACAATAAGTCTGAAGGTTTGTTTTGGTTATAAAAAGTGCTCAATATACCATAAAAATCCTTTGCTTAATCTATTAGAAGTGACATTGTTGTTGGTCATGGATAGATTTTTATTATTTATATTTATGTACATTAGGGTGTCCCAGAAGAAAACCAACATGGCATACCCATATCCAGCATTTTTCTATTTGATCAAAAACATAAAATATTAAAAAGTTTAGGTAACGATAGCAGTAGTGCGATTCTCTGACACATTTTTTGAGTTACCGAAAAAAGTCGGTAAAATTAAAACACAAAATAATGAAGAACAAGTTCAAATAAAAGTTGACAACACTCTTGCTATCGATAGAACTTTAATATTATAATTGTTCCATAAACATCCCATAAGGGACAAGGGAGACTTCTCTCATATCAATGAGTGCACCCCGATTCATATTAGCTCAATGATATGCGACCTACATTTTATCGCCGAGTTCGAACGGCGTGTCTAAGACTCCATTTTTGTAGAGAAGTTTTACATGGCTGAAATACTCAGGAAATGTCGCTAACATTACTCAGGGGTATTTTGCCACCGTTGAAAAGTGTTTTGATGTTGCCTGGCCGGGGAATCGAACCCACGACCTTATGTGTGCAAGGCGGGTGTGCATACCATTGCACCACGGTGGCATCCGGTAGAACTTTGCGAGTGCTTTTTATTCGTCGCTAACGTGCCGAAAAACATTGGTAATTACCGTAATTATAAGCATTTTAATTTTACCGACAATTGTCGGTAACTCAAAAAATGAGTTAGAGAATCGCACTATTTCTGAAAATACGCTATATATTGAGTCCGTGCAAGTTGTTATGAAATAAAGTTGGCACTTGCTATTTCCTGCTAATTAAGAGTAACTTCCCTCAGAGGCGTATTATTCTCCATAACCAACTGCAACATAGCAGATTCCGATTCTTGATTCTCCAGATCTTATTTCTTGATTTAAAATTTGGTCATTACTTGGTAATGACTTTTTTTGCTGGGTATATAACAAAAACATCTATATACGAGTATAGTAGGGTGTTTCTGGCCAAAAACCTGACACGTAAACTACTCTTTAAATTAAATTATAAACTGGGTCAACACTTCAAATAAACTAGTTTTTCTATAACAACTGTAATAGAATAGATCATTTAGAAACTTCTTTCTATTCACTTCAAAATAAGTCATAATGAACATCCAGACCCTTCTATTGACAGTTGTATACACTTCAAGTAGCAACTAATTAAACTCTTAATAAATATTGAAAAACAAAATCTTAAAAAACGATGTCACATTTGTTGACACTTTCGGCGAGTCTCAACAATATTATTATCAGTCTACTGTTTATTGATTTTATTGGCCGTCCTTTCAGACAGCTTGTCTGAAATCATAGACATAGTGGAAGAATGTAACCTTTCCTTGTTCGTACCTTAATGCAATTGTCTGGCAGCAAACAATCTGATAACAGCCATGAATTGTTTTTTATTGATTATTTAATTTAAACTACCACAACACAATTTGTATTAACCATGGACTACAGTTCTGGACGATTCGACTGAAGTGGACACGCGCTGTTATCAATATTTTATTGCCGATAATGAGAACATGTAATTAATGGCATGCGTCAGTCTAAAGTACACCAATGCTGTAAAAAACATGGCCTTAATTGCACTTTCGAGCGGTAGCGAGTAGTACGAAGGGGTGGTCCCAAATATTGCAATATTTAGAGCCCATATACCGGGAAGTATTTGTTTGTACTACACACTATACTTTTATAGTCATGATCATTACAATTCGAACACAACGCGAAAAGTGACCATAAACTGGATGACTACGTATTCAACTTATGTGGAATGTGGAATAGTCCCACCTGGTCCATCTTGGAACTTGATAGATATTTGGTTTTTAGATCTTTCGGTCCACTGTGTCAGTATTAATGAAAATCTTATAACACTGTGGGAAATTTTAGTAAATCTAAATCCAAATCTTTGCTTTTCATATTCTAGGTACTTAAGTCAGAAAATATTTAATATTCAAAACACATCCACATAAAACCAACCAAAAAAGGCAAATGTTTTTTTTTCGTTTTGGTTGTTGGATTTGTTTGGTTGACTATAAATTTTTAACGTATTTGTTGTTTTATTCGTCGATTGGTTTACGATGTACACTGCCCCTTACTAAGTCACCAAGAATTTGAAGAGTCTTTGCAAAGTTGAAACGGACAGTGCACGATGGGGCCAATGACAGGTTTTCGAGGCAACAAATCACTGGGGCAAGCTAGACCTTCCAGATATTGATATTGCTCCCATATATATTTTCGCCCGATTTTAGGTATTTGGTCACCAATCCCGCTATGTATGTCCAATCTTGATGAAATTTAAAATGTGTGACGGATTTTGGTATAGAAACATTTTTGGCAAATTATATTGAAATCGGTTCAGAATTGGATATAGCTCTCATATATATGTTCGCCCGATTTCAGGCAAATGATTGACCAAGCATGCAAATTCCATCAAATTACAATAAAATTTGGAAAATGTTACGGAATTCGGACTACAAATAAGTTTTTTAAGTTATATTGAAATCGTTTCAGATATAGAAATAGCTACCCTATATACAAATTTCATGGTTTTGTCTGTGGTTTGTTATAAGTTAATAAAACAAGGTTCCAAATTTAGTAAAAATCGGCTAAGATTCCGCCACAAAAGCCAAAGTTTGTCTGTGATATCTTGGAAATTATATATTATTATTATATACATCTATTACATTTTTCCGAAATCCAATTGATAACATTAATGGGTTTCCGATTATTCTCCAACCAAAACATAAAAATGTCCATATTTTTAACAATTACGACATCTGAAATCAGATTTTTATGAAAAGGCGCAGCTAGGCGCAGCTAATTTTTTCACAAAATGATAGTACACATTAATACCTTTCACCACATATATATAATATCCTAGATCTACCTAGATCTCAAAAGTTATACTCCAGAGAACACATGAATAACAAAGCAAAATACTCCAAAAAAGACATAACATCTTAACTCAAAAATACATTTACCACACATAACATTTTTATTATTTGTTAACACTATCTTATTTTACATACCCATTAAAGAGCTTTCCATGTTTAAAAAATATAAAAATGTTGAAATGTTCTTTTTGGCGCCTAAAATGCTTTCACTACTTATTTATAATGAATGTCGGCAAATGATGCATAAGAAAATATGTCACCATTGCCAGATCAGTATGTCGCTATGTGATGTTACCAGATTGATTTATTTTTTTATTTTTAGTGATTCAGAGTGTTGGCAATCGAAATCCGTTATTATTTGTTTCAAATTGTTCACTTCAAAAATTGACTTTTTGCCTCGAAAACCTGCTATTGGCCCCATCGTGCAGTGGTTGCAAATAGGAAATATTAAACAACATCAAACAGCACTCAACAAATATTCAAGTTGTAATTTATATTTTATACTAGCAGACCCCGGTCCGCGTTGCTGGCTCGTCGTAATGAGTTTTAATGACAACTTTTTATGGACTCTCTGCTTGACAATTCAAAAATAGATATTTTCTACCTTACTTTTTCGGTCCATTGTCAAACCGAGGAGGATATTAAATTTATCAACAGATTTTGTCTATAAGCTTCCTTTTCTCTTACGGACTTTGTCGCATTGATACTGTTTAGGATTTATTATCTTCCATGTCACCTTTATACTAAAGCTATCTTATTATTAAAGTTAAAAAATGGTTAAGTCGAATTCTCCCGATTATTGAGACATATGTTTAAGTTTTTTATGTCTGATGGACCATTTAAGGAAATTTGTAAATATATCGTTTTTCTTGGTCGGAGGCGCAACCACCGTTGTCTCGAAAATTAATTTGCAACCCGACGCACTCATAAGTTTAGCAAATATAGCGATTATAAAACAATAAGCCCGAGAAATTCTACAGTCTACAGAGTACGTAAAAATACTTTAAATAAAATTGTCAATCGTTTCGTTTCGTATTTTCCATAGGAACAATACAAAACGAAACATAATCCTCGTTGGCCGAGCTCGCTGTTTAGTTTCGTTTTGTTTACATTCGTGAGTACGAACAAAACGAAAAGCGAAAAGTACTCAACTCCATAACAACAGATAGAAAACTAAATAGTACTTAAGGCCGATAGCCCTAGTTGCTAGTGCTTTTTATTATAATTTTTATTATAATTTTTAATTGTAATAAATATTTTTAAAAATAAAAAAATAAATAAATAGTACTTAACACATGTGAATAAATCAAAAACGTTTGGTGGTTGATAAAATTCATTCTGTGGTATGCCGATGCTAACCCAGCAAACCAAATGTCGGATGTCCGACATATCGAAACAATTTCGGAAGCAAAATCGTTCAGATTTCGTATCGATTTCTATACGATTTTTCGTTGGGGAATTTGTTCAGATTTCGTTCCGATTTCGGAGAAAATGTCGGAAGTAAATTTCCCTTCGAATTTGCTAATTTTTTTCTTCCGATTTCGTTACGAATTCGGAACGATATGTCGGAAACAATTTTCCCTTCGCACAACAACTACCTTTTGTATATATTTAACAGGTAACATTTTAGTTTGTTGACGAAAAACAAAATGGTTGGTTATAAAATTCGCATATACATTTTTTAAATATTTTAAATATAAATGCAACATATAATAATTCAAGCTAGTGCTGATAGACTCAACATATTCGTACACAAAGTTTACATTGTTCTACTATAACTACAAAATGATAACAACAGTGAAAATCATTAGATATCTTTGAAATTATAATCTTCCAATAAAAAAATATCAATAAAAAAGAGGCATCAGAGAAAATTTTTTTCCTTCGATAATCATACGAAATTATTCCAAAATTGTTCAGAAACCTTTACGAAAGTTCGGAAGGTACCTCAGATTTTCATACGACATTATTCCGAAATCGTTCAGAAATCTGTACGAAAATTCGGAGGAAGAAATTCGAATTCCGAATTTCCCAAGGATTTTCTTCCGATTTCGTTGCGAATTCTGACCGAAATCGATCCGATTTCGCTCCGACATTTCGTTCCGAAATTATGTCAACCACTTCATACAACTTTCGTTAAGATATCGTTACGATTTCGGATCAGATATCGGACGTAACGTCCGAAGTTTGTTCCGATTTCGTTACGATATCGGTACGATTGGTTTGCTGGGAACTTATAGGGTTGTTAAGCAATCACATGTGTGTGTGTGTCTGAGTGTGTCATTGACCATAAAGCACGGCAAACGTTTCCCAAAAATACTTGTCGTTTCGGTGGTGAATGAAACAACTCGGCAAAGCATAGCCGAAGTTACATTTCACCAATCGTACGGTTTCCATCTTTTTAGGTTGAAAAGTTTGTGTTTTTATTTTGGTTGTGAGAATGAAACGATTCAGAGAAGCTGAAAAGTTTGTGGCTTTGTGTGATTGGTACGGGAATCGTTTTGTTTCTTTCCGTTCATTGTTCGTCTATAAATAAAGGGCATTTTGGACCACGGGGCATTTCTGAACATTTTCTGAAAATTTCATGAAATTAGGTTCAGTAGTTTTTAAAAAACAATGTATTGAAAAGAGTGGGAGTGGTAATTAGTTTTCTATATATAACATATTTAAAAAGTGGGCCCAAACAATTACCTGGATTTTAGATTAATTCGTTTTTCTTGATCGGGGGCGCAACCACCGTTGTCTCGAAAGCTAATTAGCAAGCCGATGCACTCATAAGTTCAGTAAATATAGCGATTATCAAAACAATACCCCCCCCCCCCCCCCCCCGAAATTCGTCCACAAATATATAGCATTTTGGACCACGGTACATTCCTGAAGATTTTGTGAAAATTGCATGCAATCAGGTTCAGTAGATTTGAAATAATAATGTATTGAAAGGAGTGGACGTGGTTATCAGTTTTTAAGACGTAACATATTTAATAAAGTGTGATGGGTCCACTATATTGGCTCCAAATATGTACCAAGGATACACACAAACCCATTGCCTCCCAAAATTTATGCTGAAACCGATATAATCATAGGTTTGGCTTATACATATAAGATAAGCAACAATAATATATAAAAGAAAGGCGTGGGGAAGGTACCCCACCTCCTCTGAAATTCATAAAATATACATAACAACGGGGTGACGTAGGGGATGGAAGATACCAAGGAACGGTCCTGATTGGTTTTAACATGGCAAAGCCCAGGATTTATCTTGGTCCCTCTTTCATCTCAAGTGGACACTGACCTCCCCGTGGTGTCATCTGGGGAACTGCCTTTAGCATCCGTTAAAGGTAGTGAGCTAACGTGTGCCGAGCGTTCACCCATAAGAACGTTAAAAACTTGGGAAATACGATGGATTGGGAAAGGCGTCACAACAACACCTAAAGATGACGCACTGTATTATAGCTGCCATGACACAAAGCATGAGTTTGGTTGCGTATTTGTAGTTGATAGGAGGTTAAAACATCTGGTCTCCAGCTTCACCCCAATGGATGAAAGACTCGCTGCAATTCGATTAAAAACAAAATTCATTAGCGTCAGCTTTATTTGCGCGCATGCTCCCACTGAAGACAAAGACGAACAGACCAAAGATATATTTTACGAGCGCTTAGAAGAAACTTATGACCGTTGCCCTGCCCATGACATTAAAATCATTCTAGGCGGTTTTAATGCCAAAATTGGAAAGGAGAATATATTTGGCCCAACAATCGGGAAATTCAGTCTCCACAGTGAAACATCTGACAATGGTATGAGGCTGATAGACTTTGCAGCTGCAAAAAACCTGGTAGTTAGTAGTACCAGATTTAATCATCTCGATATTCATAAGGGCACCTGGCTGTCTCTAGATCAAAGAACAAATTGATCATGTTGTGATAGATGGAAGGCATTCATCGAGCGTGTTGGATGTACGATCGTTCCGAGGCACACACATTGATTCGGACCACTACCTTGTTGCAACAAAGGTACGTACCCGTCTAAACGTTGCAAATAAAGCACGAAAAGACACAACGCGTAAGTTGGACATCGATAGGCTGCAAACACAACAGATGGCCACAGCATATTCCACTCAACTAGGCCAATTGCTTAATGAGAATACTCCTTGTCCCGATAACATAACAACACAATGGCAAAATATTACCCTCTCCATGCAAACAGCCGCAAAATCCATACTTGGGTACCAGAGACCTCCACAAAGGAATTCATGGTATGACCAGGTGTGTCGTGCTGCTACCGAAGAGAAAAATGCGGCATATAGAGCTACTTTACAATCAGTAGCAACGCGTAGCGCACGAGACAGATATCGGGAGAAAAGGAGAGAAGAGAAAAATCTCCTCCGCAAGAAAAAGAGAGAAATGGAAAAGAGGGAGTGTGAAAAAATCGAGATGTACAGGAGAAAGAATGAAGTCCGAAAATTCTACCAAAGAGTGAAACATCAACCAGAGGGCTTTGGTACAGGCACATCCTCCAGCAAGTTAATCTGGTAACAGATACAGATAGCGTGCTCAGGATATGGAAGGAACATTTCTCCAATCTGCTGGTATCCAATCAGGGTTTCGGAGTCGAGCCATTTTTAGTTCGACTCCGACTCTGGAGTCGACTTTTTTCACGACTCCAGACTCCGAGGGTAATTTTCAACACCACTCTTAAATGAATAAAATATCTATGTACAACTTTCCAATTTTTTTATATATGTATATTGCTTTTTCATAAGATATTCCCTGAGAGAACATTCGTTCTAATATAATACTCAACTAGAAAAATTGTATATAATTCCTGAACTTATCATATTGTAATGAAAACTAAATAAATCAGAAGTAAAGTTCGATTGGTACCCATCCCTGTATGAAAATCTTGAACATTGTCAGCTGGAAGGGGCTATAAAAACGTTGACCTATATAAGAAACAATTTGTGATATTAATACAGTTCGGTTCGATAAGAATTCTATGTCAAATTTTAAAGATATACATAGCTTTAATTCTGTATTGGATTCAAAAAAACATACTGACATGAAAAAATCGACATAGAAATTAATTATGGTGAAGCTCAAATAATATTAAAAATATCCTCTGTTTCATCATCTAACTGAGTTGAATAACGTTTTTGCCTACATGTTTTCATAGTCTTCTTATTATATGAATAAACGGGCCAAGAAAATATTTTGTGTTCATATATTTATACCCTACACCACTACGTGGTAAGGGGTATTATGTGTTAGTGCATTTGTATGTAACATACAAAAGGAAGCGAGATAGACCCATATTTCCTTCTAGGGATATACATAGAATCACTTTCTGAGTCGATTTATGCATGTCCGTCCGTCCGTTCGCAACATACAGGTCGCATTTGTTGACCGATTTCGCTGAAAATTGGGGAATACCATTTTTTTAGCCGTCGGAAGATCTAGATGGGCTATATCGGTCCAAGTTTTGGTATAGCCCCCATATAACGGTACCTCCCGATTTAAGGTATTTTAAGGATCTTAGCCGCATTTGTTGCCCAAACCAGCTGAAATTTTACATTTGAGGTTCCCAATGGCCGCGAAATTGCTCCACTAAAAATTGTCAAGATAGGTCCACGGTTCGGTATAGTCCCCATATAACGATACCACCCGATTTAAGGTATTTTATGGATCTTAGCCACATTTTTTGCCCAAACTAGCTGAAATTTTACATTTGAGGTTCTCAATGGCCGCGAAATTGCTCCACTAAAAATTGTCAAGATAGGTCCACGGTTCGGTATAGTCCCCATATAACGATACCTCCCGATTTAAGGTATTTTAGGGATCTTAGCCACATGTTTTGCTTGAACTAGCTAAAATTTTACATATGTGGTTCCCAGTGGCCACGAAATTTCGCAACTTAAATTGAGCCAAATTATATCGAAATCGGTTCAGATTTGGATATAGCTCCCATATGTATGTTCGCCCGATTTCACGTATTTGCTGCACCAAACACGCTATATACGTCCGATTTTGATGAAATTTGGAATGTTTGACTGAATTCGGTCTAGAAATAAGTGTGCCAAATCATATCGAAATCGGTTCCGATTTGGATATAGCTCCCATATATATTTTCGGCCGATTTCACGTATTTTCTGTACCAAACACGCTATATATTTCCGATTTCGATGAAATTTGGAATGTGTGACCGAATTCAGTCTAGAAATAAATGTGCCAAATTATATCGAAATCGGTTCAGATTTGGATATAGCACCCACATATATTTTCGGCCGATTTCGTGTATTTTCAGCTCCAAACACGATATATAAGTCCGATTTCAATGATATTTGGAATGTGTGACTGAATTCGGTCTGGAAATAAATGTACCAAATTATATCAAAATCGGTTAAGATCTGGATATAGCTCCGATTTATATTTTACATATTCACAGTGGTGTAGGGTATTACATAGTCGGCCCCGCCCGACTTTTATCCTTTCCTTACTGGTTTTTTTTTTTTTTTTTGAAATCACGATACAGGCCGCAATTTTGGTCGGATCGTCACGAAATTTTGGTGGTGAATGGGGGTCCCGGAAGAGAAGAGGACTACTGATGTTGGTGATGGCCGGATTATATTCATGGGTCGAAATGGTCAAAAAACTTATTTGGAGAAAAATTCAACGTTTTATTCCAAAGCAAATATCTCAGCGCCTATAAGGGGTATACCAAAAGCAAAACCTCACAATGAAAGTAGAAAATACACCTGTCTAACGATGTAAAGTAAATAGTCGTAGATGTCAAACAAGTAATATATCGCAATAGCCGCTAATGAAGCTTAACTTTTCATTTTTGCGATTTTAATTATAGTGACGAATTTGGTTGGGGACCTTTCAAAAGCCTGACTATGAAAGTGGAATATCCCATTTTTCCATTTTTTTAATCACACTGCAGGTCGCAATTTTGGTCGGATCATCATGAAATTTTTAAGGCTAATGGGGGCCCCATAGAAGAAGAAATCTATTGATTTTAGTGGGGTCGGAATGGGCAAAAAACGTTTTATTCATGTGCCAATATCTCCGCTTCTAGTAGACGTATCCAAAAAGAAAAGACTTCCAAAAGAATACGATAGCATTTCATTTACATTGTTGCGGTTTTTATTATAATGATGAATGGTTGGGAACCTTCCAAAAGCAAAGCATGACTGTAAAAGTAGAAAATCCCATCTTTACAATGATATAAAGTAGGTTGGTGTAGGTGGTCCAACAACAGAGATATCTCAAAAGTCGGTAATACATCCCATTTTTATACCCTCCACCATAGGATGGGGGTATATTAAGTTTGTCACTACGTTTGTAACTACTCGAAATAATCATTGTAGACCCCACAAAGTATATATATTCATGATCAGCGTGCAATTCTACATCGATATAGCCATGTCCGTCCGTCTGTCCGTCTGTGGAAATCACTCTAGCGTCCGAACGGATTGAAGTAGGTTGATGAAATTTTGGGAAAATATGTTATATTTACGTAGGACTTCTGGTATTGAAAGCGGGCAATGTAGGTCCACGCTTTCGTATAGCCCCCATACAAAATGACGCGTGACGCGTCGTCGTTTTGAGGAATTTTTAAGATATTTGGCCCATTTTACCACCGAATTGGTTGTAATTTGGTACTTTGTGTCTCCAGAGGCCAAAAAATATTCCTACCAAAGTTGGGTTATATAGGTCCACATTTTTATATAGCCCCCATATAAGGCCACATATAAAGTACGCGTCATTTTAATATATTTTGAATGTATTAGACCCATTTGACCACAGAATTGGTTGTAATTTGGTATTTTTTGTCTTCAGAGGCCAGAAAACATTCCTACCAAAGTTGGGTTATATAGATCCACGTTTTGGTATAGCCCCCACATAAGGCCCCTTATAAAGTACGCGTCATTTTAATATATTTTGAATGTATTAGACCCATTTGACCAAAGAATCGGTTGTAAATTTGTATTTTGTGTTTCCAGAGGCTAAGAAACATTTCTACCATAAAATGTTTATATAGATATTTTGTGATCCCGCAACAGGTCGCAATTTTCATAGGAATTGGTGGTTAATATGGCTTCCAAAGAAGAAGAAGAAGAAGTATATTGAGTTTGGTGATGGTCCGATAATATTCAAGAGTCGGAAGGGCTAAAATTCAAGGTTTTATTTTTTTGCGAATATCTCTGCTTTAAGTAGTCGCATTCCCAAAGGAAAACCCATCAATGGGCGAAGAAAATATCACCTTCATTATGATGCAAAATTGGTTGGCGCACATCCCACTTTCCCATTCTTTATTTGAATTGTACTGACGAATATCTCAGTTTTGGTTGAATGCGTTTCAACAATGACGACATTCTGAGCTTTAAAATATTCCCAATTGCGCTACCAAAATTGATGAAATCCCAATTTCCAATTTATGGAATTTTATTTCCATGCTAGATATTCCGTCTTCTGTTGGACAAAATCCCAGTAGAGAACTTGATAATGAAGCTAAAACATCTGAGCTTCGAATTAATACAAAATGTAGTGGTGTAGGATATCACACAGTCAACTGTAGCCTTCGCTCACTTGTTGTTTATAAAGATTATATATTTTGTAGTTTATCTATATATATAAAAGAGCTTAGTGATAAGTGAGTGAGTGAGTGAGTGAGTGACTGACAGATCATCGCCCAGACGAAACGGCTGAAGCTAGAAGCTTGAAATTTTGAGTGTGGTTTGTTGTTGCTGTGTAGGCGTGAGATAAGGCTGGGTTTTTGGAAATTCGAACTAGAAGGGTACGAAAAGTACTAAAAGGTACCAAATATGGTACCCTTAGTATTAGGCAAACGGCAAGAGCTAGAATTCTAAAATTTGGAATGAGGGTCACTGATGGAGAGTTAGAAAGATGTACCAAAGGGGTTTTGGATATTCGACCTCTAAGTGTACTTAAAGTTACCAAATTTAGTACCAATTGCATATTTTGAACGGATATAGCTAGAATCGTGGAATTTGGTATGGAAATCAAGGTTGGGAAGTGGTGTATTTAAAAGGAAATGGTTTGTTAAATTCGTACTCATGTGTACGAAAAGTACTAAATGGTACTAAATTTAGTACACTTTGGATTTGGGTGAAAGGATTGAGCTGGAAATCTGAAATTTGGATTTAAGATTATGACGTAGTATAAGATTGAGATATAGGGGTAGTTTTGGAAATTCATGCTTATGGGTACGAAAAGTACTAAATTTAGTACAACTTGGATTTGGATGAACGGATAGAGCTAGAAACCTGAAATTTGGAATTAAGATTACTGACGGAGTATAGGATTGCGATATGGAGGTAGTTTCCGAAATTTGTACTTATGTGTAAGACAAGTTCTAAATGGTACTAAATTTTGTACAACTTGGATTTGGGTGAACGGATAGAGCTGGAAACTTGAAATTTCGAATTAATATAACTGTTGAAGTGTACGATTGATATATGGGGTAGCTTTAGTACTTATGTTTACGAAAAGTACCAAATGGTACTAAATTTGGTACAATTTGGATTTGGTTGAATGAATAGAGCTGGAACCCAGCTATTTCGTATTTAACATGGTATTAGGCAAACGGGAAGAGCTAGAATTCTAGAAATTTGGAACGAGGGTCACTGATGGAGGATATTCCACCTATTAGTATACGAAACGTACTGAAAGTTACTAAATTTGGTACCAATTGTATATTTTGAGCGGATATAGCTACAATCTTCACATTTGGTATGGGAATCAAGGTTGGGAGGTGGTGTTGATATAAGGAAATGATTTTGGAAGTTCGTACTTATGTGTACGAGAAGTAGAAATGGTACTATATTTGGTACAATTTGGATTTGGGTGAACGGATAGAGCTAAAAATCTGAAATTTGGAATTTAGATTACAGTCGAAGTGAAATATGGGGGTAGTTTTGGAAATTAACACTTATTTGTACAAAAAGTACTTAATGGTACTAAATTTGGTAACATTTGGATAGACCTGGAAAACTGAAATTTGGAATTAAGATTACTGATGGAGTGAAGGACTGAGGAAATTCGTATTTATGGGTACGAAAAGTACTAAATGGTACTAAATTTGGTACACATTGGATTTGGGTGAACGGATAGAGCTGTAGGCCTATTCTGTAAATTTTTAACAACTTTACTCATTGTTTATTTTACAACAATTTCATTTGTTTGTTTTGTATTTGTTACAAAAACAAAGGAAATTTTAACAACTTTTCAATCGATAAAAGTTACAGAATAGGCCTACTGGAATCCTAAAATTTGGAATTAAGATTACTTTTGGAGTGTAGTTTTGGAAATTCATACTTATGGGTACGGAAAGTACTACATGGTACTAAATTTGGTACAATTTAGATTTGGGTGAACGGAGAGAGCTGGAATCCTGAAATTTGGAATTAAGATTACTGTTGGACTGTAGGATTGAATTAGTCTTGGAAATTCGTACTTTTGGGTAAGGAAAGTACTAAATTTGGTACAATGGTACTAAATTTGGTACAATTTAAATTTAGGTGGACGGACAGAGCTGGAATCCTGAAATTTTGAATTAAGATTTCTATTGGGGTGTAGGATTGAGCAAGTTTTGGAAATTCGTACTTAGGGGGTACGAAAAGTACTAAATGGTACTCAATTTGGATTTGGGTGCACGGATAGAGCTGGAGTCCTGAAATCTGGAATTAAGGTTACTGATGGAGTGAGGGATTGAGATAGTTTTGGAAAT
This sequence comes from Musca autumnalis, assembly GCF_047663935.1. NCBI lineage: Eukaryota > Metazoa > Arthropoda > Insecta > Diptera > Muscidae > Musca > Musca autumnalis. The sequence continues at coordinate 199,734,997 of NW_027411866.1, read as the reverse complement.
TCATACTTATGGGTAGGGAAAGCACTAAATGTACTAAATTTGGTACAATTTGGATTTGGGTGAAGATAGAGCTGGAATCGTGAAATTTATAATTAATGTTACTTATGGGGTGTAAGATTGAGGTAGTTTTGGAAATTCGTACTTATGGGTACGGAAAGTACTAAATGGTACTAACTTTGGTATAATTTAGATTTCGGTGAACGAATATAGCTGGAATCCTGAAATTTAGAATTAAGATTACTGTTGGACTGTAGGATTGAGTTAGTCTTGGAAATTTGTACTTATGGGTACGGAAAGTACTAAATGGTACTGAATTTGATACAATTTAAATTTAGGTGGACCGATTGAGCTGGAATCCTGAAATTTGGATTGAGGTAGTTTCGGAAGTTCGTACTTATGGGTACGGAAATTACTAAATGGTACTAAGTTTGGTACATTTTGGATTTGGGTGAACATATAGAGCTGGAATCCTGAAATTTATAATTAAGATTACTTATGGAGTGTAGGATTGAGGTAGTTTTGGAAATTCGTACTTATGGGTACGGAATGTACTAAATGGTACTAAACTTGGTACAATTTATATTTGGGTGAACGGATAGAACAGGAATCCTGCAATTTAGATTACTGTTGGAGTGTAGGACTGAGATAGTTTTGGAAGTTTGTACTTATGGTTACGAAAAGTACTAAATGGTACTAAATTTGGTACAATTTAGTTTTCGGTGGACGGATAGGGTGGAATCCTGAAATTTGGAATTACTGTTGCAGAAAGTTTTTGAAATTCGTACTTTCATACGAAAAGTATTAATGGTATTATGAGATGCAATTCGGAAATTTGGTATTGATGTGTATGGTTGAGATATGGATGTGGTTGTGGATATACCTACAATAATTGTACGAAAATTACAAAATGCCACAGAATTTGGTTCAAATTGTTATTGCGTAAATTAGTAGAGCTGAAATTGTGAAATTTGGTATTATGTATACGTACTTATGTATGCGAAAAATACTAAATTGCGGTTGGGATTTAGTTTTGGATAAAAGGCAGTAGTTTTTTTAACTTATACATATCATAAGTACTGAATTTGGTATCAGTTTGGCGTTTCTTGAAGGGATAAAGGAGTAATTTCGAATTGTTGTATGAGGGATGGTGTAAGTGTTTAGATAAGGTTTTTTTGAAATGCATGCAAATTCTGAAATTAGGCTGAGGGCTGGCTGATTTATTGAGAAATACCAAATGTACTAAATGGTATTAAATTTGACGTTGGTGTAGCAATGAAGCTGGGATTATATAATAAGTGCGTGAAAAGTACAAAATTGCAATAAATATGGTATTGGGCTAAGGAATAGAAGTGGAATTCTGGAATATTATTTATTTGTCAGGTTCATTGTTAGAAGTGGTCGTACAATAAATGTACTAGAAGTATTAAGTAATACTAAATATTGAAGCACTGGTATGGAAAGAATCCATACATGAAAGTTGTTGTGAAGATCACTGTTGAGATTGGATCAGAAAGTTTATTAAAATCCACCTTTAAATGTATGATTTCTACATGTAACACCATTGGCATTGGGTGAACAAGTAGAGATAAAACTGCAACATATGAGCTAAGGTTCTGGATTCTAAAAATTGTACTGAATAATGTACTAGTGTTTCTATGTTAACACGAATTCGGTTTCTAAATAATGTAATAATTGTTCCACAAGCATCCCAGACGGGACAAGGGAGACTTATCTCATATCAATGAGTGCACCCCGATTCTTATTCGCTCAATGATATGGGACCCACAGCTTATCTCCGAGTCGGAACAGCGTGTTCTAAGACACCACTTGTAGAGAAGTTTTACATGGCTGAAATACTCAGGAAATGTCACCAACATTACTGAGGGGTATTTTGCCACCGTTGAAAATTTGATGTTGCCTGACCGGGGAATCGATCGGTTTTCTACATTTTGATATCACAAATTCCAAAATTCGGTTGGAAAGTGTGGATAATATTTTCAAAATACCCATACCGTTCTAATAAAACATGGACTGAAATTTAAAATGTAGGCCGAGTGTAGAGGTCTTTTTTTTTGGGATTCGAACAAAACGTATACGAACAGTACTTGAAAGAAATTAAATATCAATTCAAATAGGTATTAGTACATAAAAATTTTCAGTGTTCACCATATTAAATATTGTTTATTTGAATATTATTCCTTTTCCGCATACGAAGTAGCGGGCATTTTGCTAGTATTATATATTTTATGTTTAGATTTTATATTTTATGTTCAATATTTTATTTTTATATCTCATTTTTCGGCCCACTGTACAGTTCGTATATCCAAAACATTGATAGGTTAACACAAAACATTATCGACAAAAAAGTGTATAGCCAACATAAAGTGCTACCGAACCAAACAATAATCAAACATTTTGTCCTCAACAAAATTTGTTGTAACAAAACGTTCAAACATTTAACGCCATGCTATGGTTTACATGGGTCATTGACCATTTAAAGAGTTTTGGAGGTATACGAACAGCGAACACAAAATTGACAAAATGGGCAGAAGGCCAGATGTGGCAAATTGTTGTGTTGACTGAATTAGAATCGTAAATGGTCTAACCAACTAACCAAAACAAAAACCAAAAGACAACATGTTGATATGCCCCCATGTTAAATTAATATATGTATGTACATACAGTCACACAATGTACGATTTGTATACATTTGTATTAGATTTGAGTACATTTTGCCATGTTTTATGTTTGTAATATTATGAACGTCATGTGTAATGTGAACATTACAAAAAGCGCCAATGTCACACCATTTACACAGGTGAATATTTAAAATTCTCGCCCGAATAAAAACCTTATCGAAAGAAAACTTCCTTTTTTGTTGTGGCATCATTGAAAGTCAATTAAATTCTAATCATTCTTTTGTGAATTACTTGTTTGACGTTTTTTGTGGTGGGGGTATTTAGTTTTCGGACCATTAAGAATACGACGTGATTCTTTTGCAATTGAATATACACGATTTACATGGACAATTTTCTTCACACATCTACATATGTCACTGGAAATGTGATTTACGAGCTCACCTGTGATCAAGAAAAAACGTGATTTTCAAGTGAATTAGTAAAGATGGGAAAAGGGGCACATTTGGCTGATATGATCTAACTGATTTAAACTCTTCCGTTCAAGGTGAGCTTAATACATGGATGAAGAAAATATACATATTATATACATTAAGTCCACGCTTATCACTATTAATTCCTAATTCATCGTATTTAAACCCCTACAAATATTTTTTTTTTAAATTTCGAAAACTGAAAATGAAAAGCATTCTTAAAAAACAACGCATTAAAAATCCGGAAAAATATTTTATGTTTGCCTCTTAAGGCGTTGATGTTGATATTACAGAATATCAGTCGTTTTTCTCTTTCAGCATTGGTCAGCATTTGTTTCCAAATGAAAAATCGGCTTTAAAACGGTAAAGCCCTGGTTACATCTTGTTTCCTCTTTCATTACAAGTTACCTGGGGAGCTGACTTTAAAAATATACATCAAAAGAATACACCGATTTAAATAATTCTAAAAAATATTCTTTAAAAAATAACTAGAGTTTCTGGTCGGGAATTCCTGACCCGGGATTTCCCGGGAATTCTCGATTTTTTTCGGACGGGATTTCTCGGGAAATTTTTTGAAATTCCCGGGAATACGGGTATTTGTATTTTTCATATATAAGTCTTATATTATTCGTCTTATAGTTATTTAATGTTGAAAATATAGTGGAATAGCGATTATTCATGTCCCGAGAATTCGTAATTCCCGATCATTTGTAACAAACTTAGGGTCCATAGTAAAAATTGGTCCTCTCCTTGTAAAAATCCTTCATCAACGGATTTATTCTATGATCGACACGCCCTTCGAACCATAAAAATAACTCCCAATATCATTCACCTAAAAAATATAGTCGTACAGCAATCTTTGATAAGAAGGAAGCCTTTGCAAGGATGGTCGTGGAAAACAGCAATTTGTATAAGCTTTGTTCCTTTACGCTAAAGTTTCTGCAAGTTTTAACATTTTTACCATTTTTAACTCGAAAAGTGTTCCTTGTCCCCAAAAAGTAATAAAACTGAAAGCAATTTTTAAGAGAGCAGAGAGAGCCAAAATGGCTTTCTCTTTTACTACTTTCTGCACGACAAATTTCGTTGTGTACAAAGTGGAAAATCTGTCAAACTGCTGATTTGGCATTTATTTGACAATTAAGTACTTACTTACTTAGTTGGCCCATTACAGAACATTTGTTCCATAGACCGAATTAAGAAAAGATCTCCATTCCCCTCTGTTTGACTTTTTGGAATACCGCGCATTTCCATTTCTTCATCCACTTGTTTGCTCCATCGAAGCTTAGGCCTGCCGATTCTGCGTGCACCGCCATGTGGCATGTATTCATATGCCTTTTTAGCGGGTTCATCATCGCTCATTCTCATAATATGGCCTAGCCAACGCAATCGTTGCATCTCGATACGTTTAACTATATTCATGTCTTTGTATAGCTGATATAGCTCGTGGTTCATACGACGTCGATATTCACCGTCAACGCAAATCGGCCCGTAGATCTTTCGAAGAATTTTCCTCTCAAACACACCAAGCACTGCCTTATCTGCTTGCGCAAGTACCCATGCTTCGGAGCCATACATTAGCACGGGTAGTATCAGCGTGTTGTATAGTGTTATTATTGTGTGGCGAGATGTGGCTTTGTTTTTAAATTGCTTACTTAAACCATAGTAGCATCTGTTGGCCAATACAATTTTTCTTCTTATTTCACAACTGATGTTGTTTGTTGTGTTTATGGTAGTGCCGAGGTAGACGAAGTCTTTAACTACCTCAAAATTGTAGGTACCAACTTTCACAGTTGGTCCGAGCTCTATGGACGCTTTGCGCGTCGACACCATCAATTTGGTCTTTTCGCCGTTTACCGCCAGACCCACTTTCGCCGATTCTGCTTCGACCTTCCTAAAGGTATCAGTTACTTCCTTTACTGATCGTCCCATGATGTCTATGTCATCAGCATAGGCAACTAACATGTGGCTATTGGTGTAAATTGTGCCATTTCTTTTGACATTTGCATCTCGTATTACCTTTTCCAGCAAAATGTTGAATAGGTCACACGAAAGGCTGTCTCCTTGTCTGAAACCTCTTTTGGTACTGAACTGTTCGGAGAGGTTCTTTCCAATTTTAACTGAGGACCTAGTATCAGTTAAAGTCATCTTTCAAAGCCGGATGAACTTTGCGGGGATACCAAATTCAGACATTGCGTGGAATACCTTTGATCGGAGGGGAATGTCGAATGCTGCTTTATAATCGACAAACAGGTGAAATATGTCGATCTGCATCTCTTGGGTCTTCTCTAGGATTTGCCGCAGGGTAAATATCTGGTCAATGGTGGACTTGCCAGGTCTAAAGCCACATTGGTATGGTCCAATTATTTCGTTGGCCATTGGCTTTAGTCGTTCGCATAATATCCCTGACACTATCTTATAGGCAATAGGGAGAAGACTTATGCCCCTATAGTTTGAGCATACTGTCTTATCTCCTTTCTTGTGGACGGGACATAGGATGCTCAGGTTCCAATCGTCGGGTACGCGTTCTTCCTGCCAGATGGTGCTAACTAGCTGATGCATACACCTTATCAGCTCGTCGCCTCCGGTTTTAAACAGCTCGGCTGGTAAGCCATCGGCTCCTGCTGCTTTATTATTCTTCAGCCGGTTGATTGCTGTTTTCACCTCATCTTGGCCGGGCGGTATACATTCTATACCATCTTCTGGGATAGGATCTGTGGTATCATTGTCTTCGCTACTATTGGATACCAGCAGATTGGAGAAATGTTCCTTCCATATCCTGAGCACGCTATCTGTATCTGTTACCAGATTACCTTGCTGGTCTCTACAGGAGGATGTGCCTGTACCAAAGCCAAAGCCGGACTTCATTCTGTCTCCTGTACATCTCGATTTTTTCACACTCCCGCTTTTCCATTTCTCTCTTTTTAATTTGACAATTAAGGCAAAAGGAAAAAAAAAACTACTCGCTTTGTCAAAGCAAAATAAAAAAATAAAATAAAATATTTTTTAAGCAGCCATGATTGCTGCCAGATCTACTTTTTTACGTTTCTTTTCTTTTGTGCAAAACTTGCTACGTGAGAGCAATTTTCACAGTTTTCTGAGAGAAGAGGGAACTTCTCTCTTTTGCTACTTTTACTATTAAAAAGTAAAGAAACAAAGCTAAAATCTCCGCAAATTAGTCAGGAAGAACTGGTTGGCTTGAACAGCTTCCATATATAATGTATTGGTACTTTCAAGATTTTGGCCAATCGTCGTTAATATTGTTCCATATTGTTCCAAAGAGATAACTAATGATACAACTACACATATAAGGAGTATTTATTTACTTCCTCCCTGTCACGTCTATGCCCCACAAACTCGATTTCTCATAGTCCCGGGAATTCCCGGGTTCCCGGGAATGAGAAATTTGTATTCCCGATTTCCCGGGAATGAAAAAAGTCGGGAATTCCCAAACTCTAAAAATAACACTCTTTAAAAACAATGGAAAATATTTTATTTATAATACTGGAAAAATATTTTTTTTTGAAGCTGGAAAAATATTTTTTTAAAAAATGCTGGAAAATATTTTTTAAAAATATTGCGCTTTAAAAATCCTGAAAAAATCGTTGGTGTCGTTTTTTATTAGATAGCTGTTGCAATTTTAAAAATAAAAATATTTTTAAAAAGTCCTCTTTTTAAATTTAAGAAAAATATTTAAAAAACATGTTTTAAATTATGAAAAATATTTTTTTTTAAAAAATCCACGTTTTAAAATTCTGGAAAAATATTTTTTAAATAATCCACCTTTTTAAAATTCTGGAAAAATATTTTTTTTAAAAAATCCACGTTTTAAAATTCTAGAAAATATTTTGTTCTGGTGTTTTTTGGGAAAGCCGAAAAGTGAGCATCATTCTCATTAACATGAGAATACTCGATGCTTAAAGAGTTCAGGTTTTCGCTAAAAAAAATCATCATTTCAAAAACTGAAAAGCCAATAGATAATTCCCTTCGCCGGGATGAAATCATGATATTGGTAGCGATCAGTAAATTTTGCAAGCTGTCAGTGCGTTTTGTAAACATTTTTCTCTGCAAAGAGGAAAGTGATGAAGTTAAGCCAATGGGGGAAACTCCAGGCTTAAACAATCAAATTCTAGAAAACTATAAAAAAAAACGTGGGTTTAAATTTCTGGAAAAAACATTTTTTAAAAATCCACGTTTTGAAAAATTACAAAAAAATATTATTTTAAACCCACGTTTTAAATTCTGGAAAAATATAACTTAAAACAACAAGCTTTTAAATTATGGAAAAAAAAAATTTTAAAAAAATCTAAGTTTTAAAATTCTGGAAAAATATTTTTAAAAAACCCACGTTTTAAAATTCTGAAAAAATGTTTCTTAAAAACCAAACTATTTGAAATTCTAGAAAAATAGTTTTTAAACAATCCACGAATTAAAATTCTGGAAAATATTTTTTAAAAACCCACTTTTTAAAATTCTGGAAAAATATTTATAAAAACCCCCACGATTTTTTTAAAAAATCCACTTATTAAAATGTGAAATAATATTTTTTAAAAAATCAAAGTATTAAAATTGTGGAAATTCAGAAAAAAACACGAATTAAAATTCTGGATAACTTCTGGAAAAATATTTTTAAAAAACAACAAAATACGTTTTAAAATTCTGGAAAAATAATTGTTAAAAATCCATGTTTTAAAATTCTGGAAAAAACATTTGTTAAAACTCCAAGTTATAAATTTCTGGAAGAATATTTTTTAAAAAAATCCACTTTTCAAGATTCTGGAGCATATTTTAATATTTTAAAATTCTTAAAAAAACCAAGCTCTAAAATTCTGGCAAAATATTTTTTAAAAAATCTAAGTTTTAAAATTCTGGAAGAATATTTTTTAAAAACCCATGTTTTAAAATTCTGGAACAATATTTCTTAAAAAACCCACTATTTGAAATTCTAGACAAATAGTTCTTCAAAAATCTACGTATTAAAAATATTTTTTAAAAATCCACGTTTTAATATTCTGGAAAACATAGTTGTTAAAACTCCACGTTTTAAATTTCTGGAAAAATATTTTTTACAAAATCCACTTTTCAAAATTCTGGAAAATATTTTAATATTTTAAAATTCTTAAAAAACAAAGCCATAAAATTCTGGCAACATATTTTTTAAAAAATCTATGTTTTAAAATTCTGAAAGAATATTTTTTTAAAAACCCACGTTTTAAAATTCTGGAACAATATTTCTTAAAAAACCCCTATTTGAAATTCTAGACAAATAGTTCTTAAAAAAATCTACGTATTAAAAATATTTTTTAAAACTCAAGTTTTAAAATTCTGGAAAAATATTTTTTAAAAACCCCACGATTTAAAATTCTAAAATAAATATTTTTTTAAAAAATCCACGTATTAATATTGTGAAAAATATTTTTTAGAAAAATTGACGTATTAAACTTTGGAAAAATATTTACATAAAATCTAGAAAAATATTTTTTGAAAATCCATGTTTTTAAATTCTGGAAAAATATTTTGTAAAAAATCCACTTTTAATAATTCTGGAAACAAATCCACGAATTAAAATTGGAAAACTACTGGAAAAAAATAAAGAAAGCGTTTTAATATTCTGGAAAAATATTTGTTAAAAATCCACGTTTTAATATTCTGGAACAATATTTGTTAAAAATCCACGTTTTAATATTCTGGAAAAATATTTGTTAAAAACCCACGTTTTAATATACTGGAAAAATATTTGTTAAAAATCCACGTTTTAATATTCTGGAAAAATATTTGTTAAAAATCCACGTTTTAATATTCTGGAAAAATATTTGTTAAAAATCCACGTTTTAATATTCTGGAAAAATATTTGTTAAAAATCCACGATTTAATATTCTGGAAAAATATTTGTTAAAAATCCACGTTTTAATATTCTGGAAAAATATTTGTTAAAAATCCACGTTTTAATATTCTGGAAAAATATTTGTTAAAAATCCACGTTTTAATATTCTGGAAAAATATTTGTTAAAAATCCACGTTTTAATATTCTGGAAAAATATTTGTTAAAAATCCACGTTTTAATATTCTGGAAAAATATTTGTTAAAAATCCACGATTTAATATTCTGGAAAAATATTTGTTAAAAATCCACGTTTTAATATTCTGGAACAATATTTGTTAAAAATCCACGTTTTAATATTCTGGAAAAATATTTGTTAAAAATCCACGTTTTAATATTCTGGAAAAATATTTGTTAAAAATCCACGTTTTAATATTCTGGAAAAATATTTGTTAAAAATCCACGTTTTAATATTCTGGAAAAATATTTGTTAAAAATCCACGTTTTAATATTCTGGAAAAATATTTGTTAAAAATCCACGTTTTAATATTCTGGAAAAATATTTGTTAAAAATCCACGTTTTAATATTCTGGAAAAATATTTGTTAAAAATCCACGTTTTAATATTCTGGAACAATATTTGTTAAAAATCCACGTTTTAATATTCTGGAAAAATATTTGTTAAAAATCCACGTTTTAATATTCTGGAAAAATATTTGTTAAAAATCCACGTTTTAATATTCTGGAAAAATATTTGTTAAAAATCCACGATTTAATATTCTGGAAAAATATTTGTTAAAAATCCACGTTTTAATATTCTGGAAAAATATTTGTTAAAAATCCACGTTTTAATATTCTGGAAAAATATTTGTTAAAAATCCACGTTTTAATATTCTGGAACAATATTTGTTAAAAATCCACGTTTTAATATTCTGGAAAAATATTTGTTAAAAATCCACGATTTAATATTCTGGAAAAATATTTGTTAAAAATCCACGTTTTAATATTCTGGAAAAATATTTGTTAAAAATCCACGTTTTAATATTCTGGAAAAATATTTGTTAAAAATCCACGTTTTAATATTCTGGAAAAATATTTGTTAAAAATCCACGTTTTAATATTCTGGAAAAATATTTGTTAAAAATCCACGATTTAATATTCTGGAAAAATATTTGTTAAAAATCCACGTTTTAATATTCTGGAAAAATATTTGTTAAAAATCCACGTTTTAATATTCTGGAAAAATATTTGTTAAAAATCCACGTTTTAATATTCTGGAAAAATATTTGTTAAAAATCCACGTTTTAATATTCTGGAACAATATTTGTTAAAAATCCACGTTTTAATATTCTGGAAAAATATTTGTTAAAAATCCACGATTTAATATTCTGGAAAAATATTTGTTAAAAATCCACGTTTTAATATTCTGGAAAAATATTTGTTAAAAATCCACGTTTTAATATTCTGGAAAAATATTTGTTAAAAATCCACGTTTTAATATTCTGGAAAAATATTTGTTAAAAATCCACGATTTAATATTCTGGAAAAATATTTGTTAAAAATCCACGTTTTAATATTCTGGAAAAATATTTGTTAAAAATCCACGTTTTAATATTCTGGAAAAATATTTGTTAAAAATCCACGTTTTAATATTCTGGAAAAATATTTGTTAAAAATCCACGTTTTAATATTCTGGAAAAATATTTGTTAAAAATCCACGATTTAATATTCTGGAAAAATATTTGTTAAAAATCCACGTTTTAATATTCTGGAAAAATATTTGTTAAAAATCCACGTTTTAATATTCTGGAAAAATATTTTTTAAAATCCACGTTTTAATATTCTGGAAAAAATATTTGTTAAAAATCCACGTTTTAATATTCTGGAAAAATATTTGTTAAAAATCCACGTTTTAATATTCTGGAAAAATATTTGTTAAAAATCCACGTTTTAATATTCTGGAAAAATATTTGTTAAAAATCCACGATTTAATATTCTGGAAAAATATTTGTTAAAAATCCACGTTTTAATATTCTGGAAAAATATTTGTTAAAAATCCACGTTTTAATATTCTGGAAAAATATTTGTTAAAAATCCACGTTTTAATATTCTGGAAAAATATTTGTTAAAAATCCACGTTTTAATATTCTGGAAAAATATTTGTTAAAAATCCACGTTTTAATATTCTGGAAAAATATTTTTTAAAATCCACGTTTTAATATTCTGGAAAAAATATTTGTTAAAAATCCACGTTTTAATATTCTGGAAAAATATTTGTTAAAAATCCACGTTTTAATATTCTGGAAAAATATTTGTTAAAAATCCACGTTTTAATATTCTGGAAAAATATTTGTTAAAAATCCACGTTTTAATATTCTGGAAAAATATTTGTTAAAAATCCACGATTTAATATTCTGGAAAAATATTTGTTAAAAATCCACGTTTTAATATTCTGGAAAAATATTTGTTAAAAATCCACGTTTTAATATTCTGGAAAAATATTTGTTAAAAATCCACGTTTTAATATTCTGGAAAAATATTTGTTAAAAATCCACGTTTTAATATTCTGGAAAAATATTTGTTAAAAATCCACGTTTTAATATTCTGGAAAAATATTTGTTAAAAATCCACGTTTTAATATTCTGGAAAAATATTTGTTAAAAATCCACGTTTTAATATTCTGGAAAAATATTTGTTAAAAATCCACGTTTTAATATTCTGGAAAAATATTTGTTAAAAATCCACGTTTTAATATTCTGGAAAAATATTTGTTAAAAATCCACGTTTTAATATTCTGGAAAAATATTTGTTAAAAATCCACGTTTTAATATTCTGGAAAAATATTTGTTAAAAATCCACGTTTTAATATTCTGGAAAAATATTTGTTAAAAATCCACGTTTTAATATTCTGGAAAAATATTTGTTAAAAATCCACGTTTTAATATTCTGGAAAAATATTTGTTAAAAATCCACGTTTTAATATTCTGGAAAAATATTTGTTAAAAATCCACGTTTTAATATTCTGGAAAAATATTTGTTAAAAATCCACGTTTTAATATTCTGGAAAAATATTTGTTAAAAATCCACGTTTTAATATTCTGGAAAAATATTTGTTAAAAATCCACGATTTAATATTCTGGAAAAATATTTGTTAAAAATCCACGTTTTAATATTCTGGAAAAATATTTGTTAAAAATCCACGTTTTAATATTCTGGAAAAATATTTATTAAAAATCCACGTTTTAATATTATGGAAAAATATTTGTTAAAAATCCACGCTTTTAATATTATGGAAAAATATTTGTTAAAAATCCACGTTTTAATATTCTGGAAAAATATTTGTTAAAAATCCACGTTTTAAAATTCTCGAAAAATATTTTTAAAGCCCCACGTTTTAAACTGCTTTCTTAAAAAAAACAAGCTTTAAAATTCTGGAAAAATATTTTTTAAAATAAAAAAATACTAAAAAAAATATTTCTTAAAAACCAAAGTATTTGAAATTCTAGAAAAATAGTTTTATGACAATCCACGAATTAAAACTTTGGAAAAATATTTTTTAAAACCCCCACGATTTAAAATTATAGAAAAATATTTTTTTAAAAAACCCACGTATTAATATGTGAAAAAATATTTTTTTTAAATCCAGAATATATTTTAAAAAATCAAAGTCTTTAAAATTGTGGAAAAATATTATTAAAAAAAAACACTTTTTAAAATTCTGGAAAAAATCCACGAATTAAAATTCTGGAAAACTTCTAGAAAAATCTTTTTAAAAAACAACAAATACATTTTAAAATTCTGGAAATATATTGTTTAAAAGTCCAAGGAATTTTTTTTAAATCTATTAAAACGTGGATTTAAAAAAAAATTCCTTGGACTTTTAAAAATATTTGTTAAAAATCTACGTTTTTAAATTCTGGAAAAATATTTTTTAAAAAATCCAAGTTTTAAAATTCTGGCAAAATATTTTTTAAAAAACACACGTATTACTTATCCGGAAAAAATATTTCTTAAAAAATCCACGTTTAAAAATAATGGAAAAATATTTTTAAAACCCCACGTTTTAAAATGCGTTCTTAAAAAAACCAAGCTTTAAAATTCTGGCAAAATTTTTTTAAAAATCTAAGTTTTAAAATTTTGGAAAAATATTTTTTAGAAAACCCATGTTTTACTTATCTGCAAAACAAATATTTTTTAAAAAATCCAAGTTTTAAAATTCTGGAAGAATATTTTTTAAATAACCACGTTATAAAATTCTGGAACAATATTTCTTAAAAAAACGCACAATTTGAAATTCTAGAAAAATAGTTCTTAAAAAAATCTACGAATTAAAATTCTGGAAAGATATTTTTTAAAAACCCACGTTTTAAAATTCTGTGAAAAATATTTGTTAAAACCACCACGATTTAAAATTCTAGAAAAATATTTTTAAAAAATCCACTTAATTATAAATTATGGAAAAATATTTTTTAAAAATCCACGTTTTAAAATTCTGGAAAAAATTTTTTAAAAAACCCACGTTTTAACTTTCTGAAAAAATATTTTTTAAAAAATCCAAGTTTAAAATTCTGGAAAAATATTTTTTTAAAAAACCAAGTTTTAAAATTCTGGAAAAATATTTTTTAAAAAATCTAAGTTTTAAAATTCTGGAAAAATTTTTTTTAAAAACCCGCGATTAAAAATTCTGAAAAAATATTTCTTAAAAACCAAAGTATTTAAATTCTAGAAAAATAGTTTTTAGACAATCCACGAATTAAAACTCTGGAAATATTTTTTAAAACCCTAAGTTTTAAATTCTGGAAAAATATTTTTTTAGAAAACCCACGTTTTACATATGTATCTGGAAAAAATATTTTTTAAAATACCCACGTTTAAAAATTATGGAAAAATATTTTTAAAACCCCACGTTTTAAAAAGCTTTCTTTTAAGAAAGCCTTAAAATTCTGGCAAAACATTTTTTTAAAAATCTAAGTTTTAAAATTCTGGAAGAATATTTTTTAAAAACCCACGTTTTAAAATTCTGGAACAATATTTCTTAAAAAACGCACTATTTAAAATTCTAGAAAAATTGTTCTTAAAAAATCTACGTATTAAAATTCTGGAAAAATATTTTTTCATAAATCCACGTTTTAAAATTCTGGAAAAATATATTTTTAAAAAAAAATCCACGATTTAAAATTCTGGAGAAATATTTTTTAAAAATCCACGTTTTAAAATTTTGGAAAAAAATTTTTTTTTAAAAAAATCACATCTTACAATTCACTTTTTAAAATTCTGGAAAAATATTTTTTTAAAAATCCACGTTTTAAAATTCTAGTAAAATATTTTTTTAAAAATCCAGGTTTTAAAATTCTAGAAAAATATTTTTTTAAAAATCCACGTTTTAAAATTCTAAAAAAATATTTTTTTTTAAAAATCCATGTTTTAAAATTCTAGAAAAATATTTTTTTAAAAATCTACGTTTTAAAATTCTAGAAAAATATTTTTTTAAAAATCCACGTTTTAAAATTCTAGAAAAATATTTTTTTAAAAATCCACGTTCTAATATTCTAGAAAAATATTTTTTCAAAAATCCACGTTTTAAAATTCTAGAAAAATATTTTTTTAAAAATCCACGTTTTAAAATTATGGAAAAATTATTTTTTAAAAATCCAGGTTTTAAAATTCTGGAAAATATTTTTTAAAAAATCCAAGTGTTAAAATTCTGGAAAAATATTTATTTAAAAAAAACACGTTTTAAAATTCTGGAGAAATATTTTTTTAAAAAATTTAAAAATCCCCGGTTTTGAATTCTGAAAAATATTGTTTTAAAAATCCACGATTTTAAATTTTGGAAAAATATTTTTTTTTTTAAAAATCCAAATCTAGAAAAATATTTTTTAGAAAAACCACCTTAAAAAATTCTGGAAATTTTTTTAGAAACAATCTACGCAATCGAAATCATAAAAAGGATTTGTTAAAAAATTCACGCTTTAATAACACTATGCAACACTGAAAATGCAAACAACTTCTAGTATGCATTTTTTGAAAGTACATATTTAGACTACAAAAACCCTAATAGGGTTTTGTCCTGTCAGATCCAGTTCGGATTTTATGGCCTCATATAAAACGGGCTAAATCTACACTTTTTGGCGTTTATCAGGCCTTTATCTCAGAAACGAAAAGGAATTTGGCCTTGCTGTATTTAGCAATATTGTAGCCCTAAACTAGTAGAACTAATCTTCTGAAAAAACCACATAAGAAAAACTCCATTTAGGGCATCAAAATCTATAAAATATGGAAAATTTTACATAAATGCTGAAATTCTGGTCAGTATCGGCTAAACTATTGAACCAAGTAACCTTTTGCAAAAATCTTCCAAAAAAGTTCTCAACAATTCTTTAGAACATTCTGAAACTCTAAAATGCTTACTTCATGTTGTTTCAGCGGTATTTTGCATCATATCCTTTACAACACATATTTCAAACACAGTTCACACCAAGAGTTTATTCTCGCATTTCGGATTTCACTACATTATTGACATTTTTATTAAATCGTCGTTGAAAAATGTACTGAAAACAACGGCATAGAGGCATTTTACAACAATGACATGTTCTGAAGAGTTGTGTATTACATTCCAGGGAATATTTTTCCAAAAGAAAATATTCAGAAAAAATTAACGGTTTTGGAGATACGGTGCCAAATGTATAAAAATTGTGGAATTTTTGCATATATTTTGAAATTTGAGGCAATTAATGTAGTTTTTCGAGTTCATTATTTTTCCAAATATTTTATTCTTGTCCTTATCTACAAATTTGCTTCAGAGGTCAGAAGAAGATTCGCATTGGTTTCAGAGATATAGCCCCGAATTTCTTTAAAAACTCAATATTTAACCGCGTTTAGATGGGGCCATAAAATCAGAGCTGGATCTGACACAACAAAACCAAACCAGGGTTTCTTGTTGTTTGGGTCTGTACTTTCAAAAAATCTTCAGTCCGAATTGTTTGCACAAGATCACCTTAAAAATGTTGCACAGTGTAATCCTATTTTTTATATTCACGCCTTAAAATTGTCATTGAATACGTCTTAAAAATCTGGACTTTTTTAAATTATCATGGCTTTCAAAATCGTACAGAATATTTTTTAAATAATTCACGCTATAAAAATCCTATTTTTTAAATTTATGCTTAAAAAAAATCCTCAAAATATTCTTTGAAAAATACCACGCTTTGAAAAATCCTGAAAATATTCAATAGCAAAAATACACTATTGTTGCTTTTGCAATCTTCTAATAAATCTTAAACAAATGTCATAAATATCGACGTTCAATTAACAAACGGAAGTAATTCAATAGGCATTATTGTCAACAATAATTGTCGTTCAAATTATATATCGACCATAACAATAATAAATCTCCAACAATTTCATTTACATTCGTGACCAAATCAGGTTCTCATTAGAATTCCAAAATAGTTTTGGATTTTGTATTGAGCTCTTTAATTATTTTTTAAACAAAATTATGATAAAGCCCTTATAATAAATATCAGCTAGGCGAGCAAGCAGCCAATAACTATAAAATAGTGCTGAAAACGTAGAATGTACGTGCGAAACGTTTCTTATTTTGTCCAGGTATCAAAAACTATGCTTCCCCTACATAAACGTGAGTTATAGTCAGGTTTATATTTATATAACTTTTAGTAAGTGTTTATGTTTGAGAACAAAACAACAAAGCTACAACAATTTATCGATCAAAAAGACTTCCTGACTGACGTCACATATGCGTCTATCTTCAAGCTAATTAGTTGACAAGCATTAAGGCTATAAAACTAAATCGTGGTTAAGATTTTAACTAGATTTTTCATATAATGATCACTGTTTTATCACGCCCTACATTTTATAGGGGAATATACACTGGGCAACAAAATGTAAACTTTACCAAAATTATAGGAAAATATCAGATATAGGATATAAAATATAAAAAATAAAATATGAAATAAAAAATGTAAAATCTATATATATATAAATGGTGTAAAAAATGTATAGTAATTCATAAAATGAGAACGGCCGATTTCTGTAAATTTTTTTGTCACTTATTCGTATTTTCGAGGAGAAGGTCTTTACGGAAGAAAATTTTGGAAAATCTCTCTGGAAAAGTAGGAAAATTGGAAAAAATCGAAAATTGAGTTTTTGTATGAAATTTTATTCCTTAATAGCGAGACGAAGTTCGCCGGGTCCACTAGTATATAATATAAAACATAAAATATAAAAAATGAAATATATATTTTATGTTTTATATAAAAAATGAAATAAAAATAAATAAAAATAAAAATAAAACTTAACATATTTGGGTGACGTAGGGGATGGAAGATACCAAGGAACGGTCCTGGCCGGTTTTAACATCGCAAAGCCCAGGATTTATCTTGGTCCCTCCTTCATCTCAAGTGGACACTGACCTCCCCGTGGTGTAACTTGGGGAACTTACTTTAACACCCGTTAAAGGTAGTGAGCTAACATGTGCCGCGCGTTCACCCATAAGAACGTAAAAACTTGGGTTTACGCGTCGGGTTAGTAACCCTCCCCTAGAAAAAACAGCCTACTATGAAAAAAAAGACAGAAAAGAAAAACAAACCCCTCTAAAGTTGACGAATCCCGCAAACGTTTTAAGGACCATGATCGAATCTGCACCTGGAATGTTAGCAATCTTTATAGAGAAGGTGCAGTCTTCGCATTGGCAGACGTACTAGGAAAGTACAAGGCCGATATTCCTGCCATACAGGAAATACGATGGATTGGGAAAGGCTTCACAACAACACCTAAAGGTGACGCATGACGTAAAGCATGAGTTTGGTTGCGGATTTGTAGTTAGTCGGAGACTAAAACATCTGGTATCCAGCTTCACCTCAGTGAATGAATAAAAGCTAAATTCTTCAACATCAGCTTTATTTGCGCTCATGCTCCCACTGAAGAAAAGGACGAACTGACCAAAGATATATTTTACGAGCGCTTAGAAGAAAAATATGACCGTTGCCCTGCCCATGACATTAAAATCATTCTAGGCGATTTTAATGCCAAAATTGGAAAGGAGAATATCTTTGGCCCAACAGTCGGGAAATTCAGTCTCCACAGTGAAACATCTGACAATGGTATGAGGCTGATAGACTTTGCAGCTGCAAAAAACATGGTAGTTAGCAGTACCAGATTTAATCATCTCGATATTCATAAGGGCACCTGGCTGTCTACAGATCAAAGAACAAGTAATCAAATTGATCATGTTGTGATAGATGGAAGACATTCATCGAGCGTGTTGGATGTACGATCGTTCCGAGGCGCAAACATTGATTCGGATCACTACATTGTTGCAGCAAAGTTATGTACCCGTCTAAACGTTGCAAATAAAGCACGAACAGAAACAACGCGGAAGTTGGACATCGATAGGCTGCAAACACAACAGATAGCCACAGCATATTCCACTCAACTAGCCCAATTGCTTAATGAGAGCACTCCTTGGCCCGATAACATAACAACACAATGGCAAAATATTTCCCACTCCATGCAAACAGCCGCAAAATCCATACTTGGATTCCAGAGACCTCCACAAAGGAATTCATGGTATGACCAGGAGTGTTGTGCTGCTACCGAAGAGAAAAATGCGGCATATAGAGCTACTTTACAATCAGTAGCTACGCGTAGCACACGAGAGAGATATCGGGAGAAAAGGAGAGAAGAGAAACGTCTTTTCCGCAAGGAAAAGAGAGCAATGGAAAAGTTGGAGTGTGAAAAAATCGAGATGTACAGGAACCAGAATGAAGTCCGAAAATTCTACCAAAGAGTGAAACACCAACCAGATGGATTTGGTACAGGTACATCCTCATGTAGAGACCAGCAAGGTAATCTGGTAACAGATACAGATAGCGTGCTCAGGATATGGAAGGAACATTTCTCCAGTCTGCTGGTATCCAATAGTAGCGAAGACGATGATACCACAGATCCAATCCTAGAAGATGGTATAGAATGTATACCATGCCCGGACCAGATGAGGTAAAAACAGCAATCAACCGGCTGAAGAATAATAAAGCAGCAGGAGCCGATGGCTTAACAGCAGAGCTGTTTAAAACCGGAGGCGATGCGCTGATAAGGTGTATGCATCAGCTAGTTAGCACCATCTGGCAGGAAGAACGCGTACCCGACGATTGGAACCTATGCATCCTGTGTTCCGTCAACAAGAAAGGAGATAAGACTGTATGCTCCAACTATAGGGGCATAAGTCTTCTCCCTATAGCCTACAAGATAGTGTCAGGGATATTGTGCGAACGACTAAAGCCAATGGTCAACGAAATAATTGGACCATACCAATGTGGCTTTAGACCTGGCAAGTCCACCATTGACCAGATATTTACCCTGTGGCAAATCCTGGAGAAGACCCAAGAGATGAAGATCTACACATATCACCTTTTTGTCGATTATAAAGCAGCATTTGACAGTCCCCTTCGATCAAAGGTATTCCTTGCAATGTCTGAATTTGGTATACCCGCAAAGCTCATCCGGCTTTGTAAGATGACTTTAACTGATACTAGGTCCTCAGTTAAAATTGGAAAGAACCTCTCCGAACAGTTCAGTACCAAAAGAGGTTTCAGACAATGAGACAGCCTTTCGTGTGACCTATTCAACATTTTGCTGGAAAAGGTAATACGAGATGCAAATGTCAAAAGAAATGGCACAATTTACACCAATAGCCACATGTTACTTGCCCATGCTGATGACATAGACATCATGGGACGATCAGTAAAGGAAGTAACTGATACCTTTAGGAAGGTCGAAGCAGAATCTGCGAAAGTGGGTCTGGCGTTAAACGGCGAAAAGACCAAATTGATGGTGTCGACGCGCAAAGCGTCCATAGAGCTCGGACCAACTGTGGAAGTTGGTACCTATAATTTTGAGGTAGTAAAAGACTTCGTCTACCTCGGCACCTCCGTAAACACAACAAACGACATCAGTTGTGAAATAAAAACAAGAATTGTATTGACCAACAGATGCTACTTTGGTTTAAGTAAGCAGTTTAAAATCAAAGCCACATCTCGTCAAACAAAAATAACGCTCTACAAAACACTGATACTACCTGCGCTGTTGTGTGGCTCCGAAGCCTGGGTACTTGCACAAGCAGACATGGCAGTTCTTGGTGTGTTTGAGAGGAAAATTCTTCGAAAGATCTACGGGCTGATTTGCGTTGACGGTGAATATCGACGTCGTATGAACCACGAGCTGTATCAGCTATACAAAGATATGAATATAGTTAAACGTATCGAGATGCAACGATTGCCTTGGCTAGGCCATATCATAAGAATGAGCGATGATGAACCCGCTAAAAAGGCATATAAATACATGCCACATGGCGATGCACGCAGAATCGGCAGCCCTAAGCTTCGATGGATCATACAAGTGGATGAAGAAATGAAAAGGCAAAAAACAGAGAGGAATGGAGATCTTTTCTTAGTTCGGTCTATAGAACAAATGTTCTGTAAGGGGCCAGCTAAGTAAGTGAGTAAGTATCACATAATCTCGGGGACCAGACTGGCGCCGCATAGCTTACGACAGACCGACCTATCGTGTTATATGTGGTCAACAAGGTTTCTTTATCTGCACCCCAAGTGCTGCCGGCTAGGGACTTGAGGACCTTGTTCCTACTTTTCAGTTTGTCGCAGATAGCTGTGGCGTACGCGCACGACGTGAAAGTAGTGTCGAATGTGACCCCTAAAATTTTGGGGCAGATTGTGGTCGGAATTCTGCTACCGTCGATCAAGATCTTCCAAACTTAGCTGTCCATGTGAACAGAGTGGCTGTTGATTTTGTGGCGGAAATCTGTATATTCCTCGAATGGAAAAAGGTGGTAAGATCGGTTAAATAGTTGTTCAGTCTCTCACAGATGTCATCAGGATAGGTACTCGACGCCAGGATCGTGCAGTCATCCGCATACGTTTCCGTCTGGAGGGGGCGGAATACTGGAGAGGTAGAGGTTAAACAGTTCCGTAGATATCACCCCACCTTGGGGAACCTCCTGTTTCACTCTACGCGGTTTGGACTTCTTATTCCTGAATTCCACGTACGACTGGCGTCCACACATATAATTGACTATCCAACGTTTCAAGCTTGGCCGGAGGGTTGTCTGCTCAATGTCCTCAAACATCGTGGAGTGCCTGACTGTATCCAAGGCTTTTGATAAGCCACCATCACTGTTCTATCGCACGGCCGTTGAGTCGCTTGAGTCCTTGACAAATATGTGTGGTAATGGCTTGCAGCGCAGTTGTCGTGCTGTGCAGCTTACGGAATCCATGCTGATAATCGACAACTTGATAGCTATTTTTGATACTGGGGAGGACTAAGGCCTCAAGGGTCTTTGCTACGGGCGACAAAATCGAAATCAGTCTGTACGATTCACTTTTTCTGGCATCCTTGCCGGACTTCCGTAGTGGGACCACCCTGCCCATTTTCCAGACTTCGGGAACAATGAGGGTGGATAGCGACAAATTGAGAACTTTAGTGAGATACTCCACTCCTGGCTCATCTAGCTGCTTCAGCATTACCATGGAGATTCCATCAGGGCCCAACGCTTTGGATGATTTAGCGTTCCTGATGGCATTGGCAACATCATCCATTGTAAACTGTGGTGGTTCCTCCTCGACAGGAAGAGATCTGATGCGACGCCCTGTCACTCGCGGGGTGCTAGACAAACTGTCGATTGAAATAACTTGCGCACCTCTTCGGGTCAGTCAACGTAACGTCACCAAACGTGACTGAAGTCCTATCTTCCCTTCTTCCGGGGTTCGAGAGTGACTTAACTGTTGCCCACAATTCAACTATACCGGCTCCAATGTTGCAACTCTTCAGATGATTTAACCACTTGTTCCACTTATGCTCGCTGACCAGCCTGTTAACTTTCAGTGTTAGCTCCCTGACTCTGGGGTCATTGGGGTTGGTTCGGCGAAGCTCATCACGCTCATTTGCTAATCCCGTCGCTTCTGCTGAGAAGTTTGGTCTTACTTCGGGTATTCGACCAGCAGGGATATGGCGAGCGGCTGCTGCTGTGATGATGTCTGGGAGCGTCCTTTCCGCTACCCGAACATCAGAAGGATTGGGCAGTTCTCTGAAGCGGTGATTGGTGAACTCTCTAAAACCCGGCCAATCAGCTTTCTTATGATTGACGAATGCGCGGCGTTCAGAGGTAATGAAATCGGGTTGTCTGCTAATGGAGACAATTATGGGAAGATGGTATGATCCAAGGGAAATGACGGATTGCCAGGTAACGTCATTTGTCAGACTAGGTGACACGATGGTTATGTCTGACGAGCTGTGACACTCTCCTCTAATTCTGGTAGGGGCGTCCTCATTGACCGTGCAAAACGTAGAGCTGTCAATCTGCTCAGCCAGCGCTGTACCTCTCTGGTCGTTTCCGAGGGCCGAATGCCACATCTCATGATGCGCATTAAAGTCCCCCAAGACCAGACGATTATGACCTTCCAAAAGCGGGCTAATGTTAGGCACGTAATCTGAGATACAGCTATTTCTCGGCGGGATATATACGTTCAGCAACTCTATCTCGGCAGTTCCTCACCTGACTGCTACCCCCATACATTCCATGTACGGGTCATTAGAGATAGGCTCAAGCGAGATAGGTCTGTATTGGACAGACTGGTGCAATAGGAAAGCTAATCCCCCACCTCCACTTCTGGTGCGATCCTTCCTTAGCACGTTGTAACCATCGCAACGTTGTAAGCTACAGTTGTTGTTGAGCTTGGTTTCTTGCACCGCAGCGACCCTGATATTCCTCCGACTCATGAAATCTACTATTTCCTTGATCTTACCTCGGAGTCCATTGCAATTAAATTGCAAAAAGGATGCATTTTCCGGGATTGGGACAACAACGGCTGGTGTTAAAGGCTGCATGTGCGGTTGTTGTCGAGGGGACTGCGAGGGAGTCTCATAATCAGACGTCGTGGGAGTTTCGTAATCCGATGATGACTCACTGGGGACTGTATTCACACAGCATGCAGCAACATAGTCCCTGTCGTAGTCCCTCATGTGGACAAGTCCAGAGCAACCCCATAGATGCATGTGCGGTTGTTGTCGAGGGGACTGCGGGAGAGTCTCATAATCAGACGACGAGGGAGTTTCGTAATCCGATGACTATCCGATGAATATAAAAGATAAAATGTAAAATAAAATATAAAATGTAAAAAAATGTCTGATATGTTTAACATTTTTAGTATTTATTTTAATTCTACATAGAAATCGTCATCTTTCTCTGCACCACCACCTTCTTGGTATCGTCAATATCGTATCAACTCTTAACCACCAATCCTTTTAACTTGTCAATAGCCAAAAGCTAACCACTTTGTTGCAACATACATACATTCCTGAGTACAAACATAGATTCGAGGTACACAAGAAACATTCCAGTGTCATGTCAAGATATTCGTATTCGTTTTACACGCTACAACCAAGTTTGGGTCATTTACAGGCCCGCTGAAGAATCCAACAAAGATGTTGGCACAACCATAAATGAAGGCGTTAAAACGACAATTCTCAGACCTCAATTCAATTTGTCTAATTCTGATTTCCCAAAAAAGTTCATGACAATATTTACGTGATTTGGTTATTCCATCATCCATCCATGCGGCATGTTGTTCAAGTTGTAAGACTCTCTTTCAACTACCCTCAGACTTCAGACACATTACCAATTTTGGGTTAATTTACATTGTTTGACAAATTAAATTTGGCCAAAACACATTCAGTGACAACAATTGCAGAACTTGTAAGAATTGTTGAAGTTGTCGTTACGCTGTGGTGTGGATATGCCATATTTTATTGTTGCAACTTTGGAATGGGAATGCTGCCTGCCTATTCATCGCGTTTTTGGCCAACAGCTTTTTTGTTGAGATGTTTGACATAGACAAAGAACAGATATTTGGTCAATATTATTTTTGGAGGCTTTTGGGTCATAGCACACTGACTGAATGGCAGGAAGCCGACGAATTTGTTAAACGGTGTTTTGATTTATTTATTTTATTACAATGCTTTAGGGAATTCTTTGTGGTAGCAAGTTATGGACAAATACGAGGTTGGGCAAGAAATTAAATGCAGATTTCTTTGATTGATAAAACGTATTGGAAGGAAATTGCAGCAGATAAATCTGTTTCTTAAACATTTTATGCCATCCTTCTATCTGAAATGAGATTTTTTTGACCAACTGTTTCCTTATGACCAATTGCCAATTGTTTAAGGCAATTGTCACGCAAGTGGTGTTGCAACATTTTTTGTATCCCGCTATCTATTTCTCCTTAAAACCATATTATTGATTTGCTATTGAACATTGGTATTGCCCCAATACTGATTTGCTTGCAATATGAAAATGTTTGCTGTCCATAAGTTTGCTCAAGTGCAGACATTTGGAAAAAGTGACTGAATAAAAACTTAATGAAACCATTTTTTCTTTATCTCGCCCACATTCGTCTATCGTCTATTTTATTGGTTCTTGGTTGGTTATTAATGTTTTAGCAATTATTTGAGAATTTTTTTTTTTTTGCTTCAACTGCATATTTTAAATACTGCAGACATCTGGCGTTGGAGGAAATCCCATAGAAAATTCTTAAGAATGTGCACAACATGCCCAGAAATTAATTGATATAATAACGAAAATAGATAGTGGAAGTAAATAATGCAAAATTGTATGTACATATGTATGTATCATAAATTGCCGACAGACACATATGTATGAAGAATTTTCAGGGAAATACTTACAGTTAGCTATATAAAGGTTTGCAAAACGAACAAGTAGGAAAATATCAGTCAGCTTTGCCAAGAGAGATATTCCCTAAGAATGTGATTGTACAAAGAAAACAGGAGTGAAATGCGATAACAACAGATCCTAAATTTTGAAAATAAATAGCATTTGCATTGGTGACCTAACTCCACTGGACTGGACCACTGGACTCCACTGGTAGTCATAATAAACACAGTCTACCCAGAGTGAAATTATATCATTGTGTCAAAAACGACTTAAAACTTTAATGAATGAAAGTATGACCCCAAAAATTTACTTTTTGAGACTCATATCTCAGAAAGTATTAGCTTCAGCAAGCAAACAAAAAAAAAAAAATAAAAATAAAAAAAAAATAATTGACCTGTTCCAGAACTGCAAGAATATCTTAATTTTATCAATTTCTTTCGATAACATAAAGGGAAATTTTTATGGTAATAAAAATTTGTAGATTCTTGCAGGTTCAGGAACAGAGCAAATTTCGTAGACATGATTTCAATAACTCGAAGTGTGCAAAGTTTCGGGAGCATCAGCAATGATAAAACTGAAATTAAGCAAACAGGGCGCTGAGATGACATGAAAGCTTCGTTCCTGAAAAAGTGGTAAAAGAGCAAACCGGCGAAAATGAGTTCCACAATATTGCAGAAACGTAAAAAAAACTGGAACAAATGTCAAAGTCGGCGTGTCAGCCAACCGAAAGCCGGCAAACATGTTGCACATTTTTTCTCGCCCAAATTTGTGTAAAAAGTTGCTAAAAGCTGTAAACAGATACAACGTTTGATTAAAGTTTTGTGTCATTTTGGCCGTTTTTACACTGTTGGGCATGATGCCGAAAAATTCAAATTCATTTGAAATATATGCCGACAAACAGATAAACGCTGGACTTTGGCATCGTCGTCGCCCTGTTGTTGTTGTTTTTTTTCTCGACGCCCAACGCAAAACTTTAATCAAACGTTGTATCTGTTTTAAGCTAAAGAGTCTAATAGTACGGTTACACTAGAGTTTTTTTGCCGGGTTAACCCACTTCGAGAGTATTTATTTGACGTTTGCGCTAGTCCCGCGCCACACTAGAGTAATTTCAATGAAATTTTGACATGAAACTTTGCATTTTTTGGAAAAAATGCATAATTTCAAGAAATTAGTGTACACGGTTTCATGTGTTCTGAAACTTTGCTTTCTTGAAATATTCGTATGAAACAAACATACCGTTTTATTTTACATTTTCTTTTACTTTCATGTCAAAATTTCAGTGAAATTACTCTTAGTGTGGCCCGGGACCTACGGAATTGACATTTGAAATCAAAACCCACTGGGTTAATCCGGTTATGTGTAACCGGGGTATAAAGAGAAAGCCATTCTTCGCCATTTATTTTCAAACAAAAAACAATTTGCAACTTTTTCGGTGTACGGGAACGCAGGCTGGGGGAAAATGTGTTAAATGTGTAAAAACTCTTTAGTTCTGGAGCGAAGCTAAAGTTTATCTACCATCGTGTCTTCCGTCACTTCAGTGAGTGGAGTGAGATCCCCTTTGTAAAGTTTAAGCAGATCCCAAAAATTTGCAGTGCATGTTGGAACCCTCGTGCCTCTAACTCTTTCTTCGTTTATTCTGATGCCTGTAACCGGGAACATGATTCTATGTAATGTTACATGTAACGTCTGACTCACAAGACTTTTTTTGAAAATCGCGCTTTTATACCCTCAGCCTTTAAGCTTAAAATGGTATATACACATTTCAAAATAGTTCGCAAATGGACAGTTTAAAGACGTTTCTGGAATAGTTTGGAAATGTTTACTACTGGGGCCTAATTATGTGAGTCGATATCGAGTTTTTTCGAACCGAGTACCCAAAGTTGGTATGATAACATTCGGTATCGAGTAAAATTATCGAGTTATCGATCAATTTTCTGCGAGACATTTCTCGTTGCTACATTACCAATCGTAAACAAGCAAAAGGAAAGAAAATGCAAGAAAAGTAATGTGCAAATTGAATCTTGCTTTCGTTTATGCAAAATACAGATAAATTAGTTAATAAATGTGAAGATTTCTGAACAAAGTAAGAATAATAATAAGTCGTGCGCCGCACCGCCATATTTGGAACATATAGCCAAAATTGTATATTCATGATCGCAAATCTATAGTCATGTAAATAAAATTTGATGAAAATAACATTTTCTATAAACAAAACTTACTATCATAGAGTTAAGGTTGTGATAGCCTTTTCTGTTAAAGAACATATGCTCATTTTCCGTTGGTTTTTGTAGGCCAAAATGGGTTCCGCCAACACATCCAATTACTAATATAATTTTGTTAATTATTGCATGATATATTAAATATTATATACGAACCTCCAGGAATTCCATATTTGGTATAAAATGATTCCTTACATATAGTAGATTGCTCTGGAGAAAATCGTATATGTTGTGGGCATAGTTTTCGCTCCATTTCATTTACAACATGTTTAACAATTTTTGATGTAACACTCTGACACAGACCTAAAATTAAATCATTCCCTATAGTATATTGGAAACCGCCACTTCCCAAAAGGGACAACGTTGCTGCCAACTGCAAAATTGGGGGGACAGATTTTGAACTTTGGCAAGAAAATTCCAAACAAGAAAGTACATAACGGAAAGCCTCTTTTGTCAGCCTGAATCTCTGTAGAAATCTGCGAAGAAATATAATATACATTTTAAATTGATCAATTTATTTATTTTTTTTTTATTGTTTATTTTATTAATGCCTTTTATCTATTTTGATATTTACATTATTTGATGTACTTATATTTACATTAATTTATAGTGCTCACCCAGTGGTTAGCCTTATATTATTATGGTTTACAATTGTGCTAGTTGTTTTTATATACATATTATTATTTGTATGTTCTTTCTTCGCGTACCTTAGATAAGATCTTGAGGAGCTCTTCTTTTCAATCTTGTGAACGTTTCTGCGTTTGTCATCAGCTGAGATGCCAACGGGTTTGGGTGTGTTTCGATTCTGGATTTGTAGTTTTGTAATTGGTATACAATTTCTTCTTTGACCGTTCTCATATTCAGCTCTTCATGTATTCTCTTATTAGTTACATATTGTGGTGCACCACATATTTTTCGCAGTGTTTTCGATTGAAATTGCTGAAGTAGTTTGATTGTTGTGTTGGAGGCAGTTCCCCACAACTGAATGCCATACGTCCAGATAGGTTTTATGATGCATTTGTATACTAGTAACTTATTTTCAAAAGTTAATTTCGAGTGTGATCCGATAAGGAAATTCATTTTATTAGCTTGGATATCGAGCGATTTTCTTTTCGTTTTTATATGCTTATGCCACAGCAGCTTTTTGTCTAGGTATATACCGAGATATTTCACTTCATTGGCCTGAGGAAGTTCGATCTGGTTCATATAAACCGGTGGACAGGTTCCGTTTTTCAGTGTAAATGTCACATGGGTGGATTTTGATTCATTAGCTTTTATTCGCCAGCAATGTAACCATGAGCTAAGTTTATTTAAGTAGTCTTGAAGTAATTTACTTGCCTTTGCAGGATTTTCATTTACTGCTAAGACAGCTGTGTCATCTGCAAAAGTCCCAATGACTGTCGTATCTGATTGAGGAAGATCTGATGTGTATAGAATATACAGAATTGGTCCCATAACACATCCCTGGGGCACTCCTGCTCTTATACATTTTAAGTTGCTCATTTCGTTATTCTCGGACACATAGAAATACCTATTTTGTAAGTAAGATCTTATAAACAGGTAATAGTTGATTGGAAGAAGCTGTTTGACTTTGTACAGCAATCCTTCGTGCCATACTTTATCAAACGCTTGAGAAATATCTAGAAACGCGGAAGTACAATATTGTTTTGTTTCATATGCAGTATTTATTGTTTCAACAAGTCGATGAATCTGTTCGATTGTTCCATGTTTTTTCCTGAAGCCAAACTGATGATGTGGTACAAGTTTTTTTGTTTCGATGATAGGCATTAATCTTTTAAGGAAAAGTGTTTCTAGAAGTTTCGAGAGGACAGGTAGTAGGCTGATTGGCCGATATCAATTTATGATTTATACTTTAAAACACATACGCAGCTTCCGGTAAAGATAAAGGTTCACTGTGTGAACGAATTTGTTTACGAATTAAATTAATGTTGTCATCTTCTTCGTCAGAAGAAGATAACAAGAATAACACAGATGGATCCATTTTATTATTTTATGTTCATTTCTAATAAAAATTGCGCCAATCAAGAATGTTTCTAATAATTCTGCCAAAACAACCGTACGTTTATTAAGGTAGATGCATTATCAATATGTCACAACAATTTAAAAAAGGATTTCCAAACATTAATAATGTTCTTATTTTGTTACCACAACTTTATTCCGAAATTATTTATTATTCAAAGTATTTTTCAAAAAATTTCACAAAAATTTACATTTTTTCATTCATAATAATGCTTTTTTCGTTTTTGTTTTAAAATAAATACTTTTTCGGCATCTACCTATAATTATGTTCCTTAAAGAAAATTTAGGCTTTCACAGTTCGATTACCGGTTTTCACAGTTCGATTACCGGTTACTATCGAAAAAATCGATAACAATGCTTAATCGTTTTCGATCGAGACTTATAATGCCGTTTCTTTATCGTGTCGAAAACAAATTCACGAGTAATTTCTCGATCGAATCGACTCACATAATTAGGCCCCTGGTTTATATTATATTACGACAGTATAGTTTATATCGCGGTTTGTCCAAACTGACTGAGATAATTAACCTAATGCTGAAAACCCCTACAGCCACCAACTATGGCTCTTAAAGGGAGTATTCGATTTGACCAATGTTAAGAAAGGCATTCTGAGATTTAAATTGCCGCAAGCTTCTGCAACTAAATGTAACTGTTTTAAAATCTAAAGAAACCAAATTTCTATATGAACAAAATTAATATTATTATTGTCCCCTAGAAAACCAAAATTATTTTCATGTCTAGTTCCTTTCATTACATGTCCCATGGTTCAATTATTAGATTAATGATGTAATGATTGTACCATGATTTGTCCTCTAAATTTCATCAACTTTTCAATTATTAATTACTAGCAAAATACCCGCTACTTCGTATGCGGAAAAGGAATAATATACCAATAAACAATATATAATATGTTGAACAGTGAAAATTTTGATGTACTAATACGTGTTTGAATTGATATTTAATTGTATTTAAGTACTGTTCGTACGCGTTTCGCTCGAATTTCAACAAAGACCTCTACACTTCAACAGCGGCCTAGATTTTAAATTCCAGTCCATGTTTTATAGAACGGTATGGGTATTTTGAAAATTTTATCCACATATTCCAACCGAATTTTGGAATTTGTGATATCAAAATGTAGAAAACCTTTATTCAAAATATGTTACCCTATATATCACAGTTAATTTTTAAGACATTTTATTTTAGGCCTTTTTGTTCTCAGGGTGTAAGAACCTTCTTGTAAAACATTAGCTCCATAGATTTTCCTTTTTCAAGTGAACTTACTATAACGTTCAGAACAGGCAACAATTTAACATTACTTGTTTTAACTCTACTTGTTCAGTTTTAACTCTACTTGTTCACCAAATGCCAATGGTATTACATGTAGGAACCTTTCATACTGTTACGGAATTAGATTTAACTAATGTCCGTGTAGACGTTGTTTTATTCTCCGATACGATTTGTACCAAATAAAACAGGGTTCGTTTTAGATTACGTTTCTACAATGCTTTATTTACTTTATTACACTTATTCAGAACCGACTTTAATTACTTAGCACACAGCTAGTCTCTAGTTAGCACGCAGCAATTCTTTAACCGATCTGTTCAGTTCAACGCTTAAAACACAACTCAACTCAATGTTGCCATTCGTAACTCTATTTATACCCAAAATCTCCTTGGTCTAGAAATATCTAGAAATATGGCAACAACTCGAATCTGGGCAGCGAACACACAGACGCACATTCGCACTAAGCGAACATCCATACTCACATACATACAAGCACAGTAATGACGTAACTACAACAACAAACAACTACACGAAATACAAGAAGTAGGAACTAAACGATAATTACATTATTGTTGCAAAACAAAACAAACAAAAGAACATTAACACAAGGTAATGTAACGACTAGAATGATGAAGAGAGTTCTACATGGTAGTTGTTGTTGCTTAAATAAAGTAACTGCGTAATAAAAACTTTACGTTACAATTCAAATTTTTAAATTAACGGAAATTAAACTAAACTAACTTAAACCTATCAGTTACATTCGTAACACTGCCTCCCGCTTAAGCCTGTTCGTCCCGAATAGGCACAGTTCCCTCTCGGTGGTATGGGCATTGGTAACACTGCCTCCCGCTTAAGCCTGTTCCTCTTGACTAGATGCAGTTCTCGTTCTGTAGTGGTGGCAACTGATTTAGATGTACCCTCTACTGCGTCAGCTTTGGACTCTTGCTCTTCTGGACGACGTTGCTTTCTCTCCAGGAATCGCGATGGTATACCTTCTTTCTTCGTGGTCACCTTCCTAAGTGCCACCTGGTCTTCCTCGGACTTGCCCTACCTTGCTGTACGGCCGCTTTTCGATAGACCTTTCCTCGACGTACATCTTCTCTTTTTCCTCCTCGTCGCGAGATTTTTCCACTTTCCTACGGGCCAATTGTCAGCGGCTTCCACCTTCAGCGTACGGACATCTACAGCGATCTCGTCGGATTCTGCACTTTGGCGATGCTTGCTTTTCTCGTTGTAGCCCACACTTATCGGTATTTCCACATTGGACCAAGTCATCACACGGTGCTTTATGTCCAGGTTGATATCGAAGGCAATCATGAAGTCTACACCAAGTATGACTTCGTCCACAATATCGGCCACTATAAAATCGAAATTTACAGATTTTCTACCCATGCTCAGCCTTTGGTAGGCCTTTCCATGCACCGTTGTAGTCTCGCCTGTGGCCGTCCGCAATTTGACTCCATTTAACGGCAATACCTTCCCTTTTACCAAATCCGGTCTAATAATGGACTTTGTTGCACCGGTGTCCAATGTCAAGGTACGCAATACACCATTGACGAAGCCTTTCACCGTTAAGTTGTGGTTATTCTGCTGGACTATGGCTATAGAAATTGTGGGACCATCGTTTTCATCCTCTGCCAGCGGCGCCTCGTGATCGACGGAATTCATTTTATTTGATTCACCTGATATCTCTCTTTCCAGATTCTTGGCCACCGGTTGGTCGTCGCTTTTTGAAGGCGGTGATGTGGATCTGGGCCTTGGTCGTTCCAATATGCATTCTCGTGCAATGTGTCCAGCTTTACGGCAGTTGTAGCAAGTCTTTCTCGTTTTACCAGCCCCTCGTTTCACACGCATTAGTGCATCCTTTAGCGGATCGACAACGGTCTGGGAATTGTTGTCCTCAACTTGCAGCCTCCTCACGTTGTAGGCTTTAGGTTTCACCAGCATCCTCGCGGTTTCTTGGGCCAGGGCAAATGACACGGTTTCTGCAAATGTTCCTATCGGTGCCGCATACGTCGCAAATTTTATCTCTGGATCACGAATACCACTTGCAAATGTCTCAATCTTTATGCGGTCCACCAATGGATGTGTCTCTCCTGGATATGCCAACTGCGCCAACCGCTCTATATCAGCCGCAAAGTCTTGTAAGGTCTCATTTGGCTTCTGGACTCTTCCCCTCAGTTCCATTCGGTAGATCTCTTGCTTATGTTCGCCACCGTACTTGCGTTCGAGAGCAGCCATTATATCCCCATAACTGTTTCTAGAAGCGGCGGGAATACTCTGTAATACGTCAGCAGCATCACCCTTCAATGCCATAAGGAGTGACACCGCCTTTTCGTTGTCGTTCCAAGAATCTCTAGCAGCCACTGTCTCGAACTGTAATTTGAACACATTGAAAGAGGTAGAGCCGTCGAACACTGGAGGCTTAATTTTTAACGCGTTATGGATAGCTCTCACTGGGCCGCCTTTGATTTCCAGTTCCGACATTTTCTTCTCAAGGTTCACAAATTTCTCATCATGGGCCAGAACTTTCTCGTCAACAGACAAAATCTTTTTATCCAACTCTTTCATTTGTACCTCCACGTTTTCTACTCTCTTTTCAATCACCATCGTGATGTTCTCGAGTTTCTCGTTAATTGTTCTCGAATTTACTTCTAATTTCTCTTCCATGCCCTTAGCGATTTTTCTAGAGTTCTCTTCTAATTTTTCCTCTAATTTCCTAGAATTTTCTTCACTCTTTCTGGACATCTCTTCCAACATCTTACAGTTGTCAGATTTCATTTCCGCCATAAGTCTGGAAGTTTCTTCGCTCATTCGAGAATTTTCTGTTTTAATTTCCATCATAAGCCTGGAAGTTTCATCATTTTTCTTATTCATTTCCAGCATCATCATAGCCAGCATTGATTTCAAATCGTCTCCACTGGCAGCTACCGACGAAACTTCCTCAACGCAGGATTCGCCCTTTGCCGATAACTCGACTTCCTCCTTACCGTCGAACTCATATTCATCGATGTTCATTCCACGGCGCTCGAACTCTTCCAACAAGCGTTTTTGTAGTTCGGCCTTGTTGCCAGTAGAACACAACTCCAACTTACTTAGCTCCTTCTTCAAGTCTTCCACTCGTAGATCCTTAAACTTCATTGTAGGATGATCGTAATCCCACTTCTGACACCAATTGTTACGGAATTAGATTTAACTAATGTCCGTGTAGACGTTGTTTTATTCCCCGATACGATTTGTACCAAATAAAACAGGGTTCGTTTTAGATTACGTTTCTACAATGCTTTATTTACTTTATTACACTTATTCAGAACCGACTTTAATTACTTAGCACACAGCTAGTCTCTAGTTAGCACGCAGCAATTCTTTAACCGATCTGTTCAGTTCAACGCTTAAAACACAACTCAACTCAATGTTGCCATTCGTAACTCTATTTATACCCAAAATCTCCTTGGTCTAGAAATATCTAGAAATATGGCAACAACTCGAATCTGGGCAGCGAACACACAGACGCACATTCGCACTAAGCGAACATCCATACTCACATACATACAAGCACAGTAATGACGTAACTACAACAACAAACAACTACACGAAATACAAGAAGTAGGAACTAAACGATAATTACATTATTGTTGCAAAACAAAACAAACAAAAGAACATTAACACAAGGTAATGTAACGACTAGAATGATGAAGAGAGTTCTACATGGTAGTTGTTGTTGCTTAAATAAAGTAACTGCGTAATAAAAACTTTACGTTACAATTCAAATTTTTAAATTAACGGAAATTAAACTAAACTAACTTAAACCTATCAGTTACATTCGTAACAATACATTTAAAGGTGGATTTTAATAAACATTCTGATCCTGATCCTCTGATCTCAACAGTGATTCTCATAACAAATTTCATTTATCGATTCACTCAATACCAGTGCTTCAATATTTAGTATTATAAAATACTTCTAGTACACTTATTGTACGACCACCTCCAATAATGAACCTGACAAATAAGTAATAAATCGGAACTCCACTTCTATTCCTTAGCCCAATACCTAACTTATTGCAATTTGTACTTTTCACACACTAATTTTATAATTCCAGCTTCAATGCTACACCCAACGTCAAATTTAATAACATTTAGTACATTTCCTATTTCTCAATAAATCTGTCAGCCTTGTGCCTCATTTCAGAATTTGTATGCATTTCAAAAAATCCTTATCTAAACTCCAACACAAACCCTCATATATCAATTCGAAATTCCATTTATATCCCTTCATGCAACACCAAACTGGTACCAAATTTAGTACTTATAATATATACAAGTTTTAAAAAATTACTTCCTCATATTCAAAACTATATCCAAACAGCGATTTAATATTTTCCGTATACATAAATTCCAAAACTTCCTCTCTATCTCCACTATAAACGCCAACTGCTATAATAATACCGAATTTCACAATGTCAGATCTACCCCTTTACACAATAACAATTTGAACCAAATTCTGTGTCAGTTTCACTTAATTCATAAGTTTCGTACACTTATTGTACGTATATCCACAACTTCATTCGTATCTCAACCATACACACCAACAGCGGCTACAATACCAAATTTCCGAATTCCATCTCTATTTATAATACCATTAATACTTTTCGCATGAAAGCACGAATTTCAATTACTATCTACAACAGTAATTCCGAATTTTTAAGGATTCCACCTCTATCCGTTACCCAAATCTAAATTTTACCAAATTTAGTACCATTTTGTATTTTTCGTAACCACAAGTACGAACTTCCAAAACAATTCCAGTCCTACACTCCAACAGTAATCTAACTTCCAAATTTCAGGATTCCAGCTGTATCCGTTCACCTTAATCCAAATTATACCATATTTAGTACCATTTAGAACTTCTCGCACACATAGGTACGAATTTCCAAAACCACCTCAAACCTACACTCCAACAGTAATCTTAATTTCAAATATTAGGATCACCCAAATCCAAATTGAACCAAATATAGCACCATTTAGTACTTTTCGTACCCATAAGTACGAATTTCCAAAACTACCTCAATCCTTCACTCCATAAGTACTCTTAATTATAAATTTCAGGATTCCAGCTCTATCTGTTCACCCAAATTCAAACTGTACCAAATTTAGTACCATTTAGTACTTTCCGTACACATAAGTACGAATTTCCAAAACTTCCTCAATTCTGCACTCCATAAGTTATCTTAATTCCAAATTTCAGGATTCCAGCTCTATCCGTTCACCCAAACTTTCCGTACACATAAGTACGAATTTCCAAGACTAACTCAATCCTACACTCCAAAAGTAATTAAATTCCAAATTTCAGGATTCAAGCTCTATCCGTTCAACCAAATCCAATTTTGTACTAAATTTAGTACCGTTTACTACTTTTCGTACCCATAAGTAAGAATTTCCAAAACTACCTCAGTCCTTCACTCCATCAGTAATCTTAATTCCAAATTTCAGGTTTCCATGTCTATCTAAATCCAAATTGTACCAAATTTGGTACCATTTAGTACTTTTCGTACACATAAGTATGAATTTCCAAAAGTACACCCATGTCTCAATCGTACGCTTCAACGGTAATCTAAATTCCAAATTTCAGGTTTTCAGCTCTATCCGTTCACCCAAATCCAAATTGTACCAAAGGGCGTGTTAACATCTTATGTTTACCTTTTTTTAAACACATTTACATTAGGTCTGTACGATAACTTCGCAAGTAACATGGCCCAATTATAATGGTCCTATCTCAAAAACAAATGATTTTGATTTGAGCTGTCAAAATTCATATTTGTCATTTGAATTCGCTGTGAGGTAGAGAAATGTCCAACTGTAGAGGAATAGGTAGATGTATATCGAAAAAAGAAAACAAATCAACTTTATGTTGTACACGTTGTACACAACATTTGTTGTGCTTTGTATTAGAATTTAATTTACAATAACTTATTTTGGCAGTTAAAGATCGATCAGCTGGTATTTTCTGTTACGCCAAACAAAAATAACTGCGTCAGCAACTTTTTCTCGGAAAATGCTATGTATGCATCTACCCATGGTACAATAAGAAAGGTAGATGCATCGGCGAATTGCTACAACAAAGCAACTTTTTTTGTAATGTAAACTGTCAAAATTTTCGCCGAATGGTCTCTTGTTGTCTCTTTTTATCGCTTGTGTTTGTCTATAAAGTGTAGACATGCTATCTCTTACTTACCGAATCATATGGTTTTTTGTTTTGATTTTTCATGGCGAATTCCTAGTTTTTTGACGTTTTAGATTCGATCAGCTGGGCTGAGGCATCTACCTTTCTAATTGTACCATGCATCTACCTTAATTGACAATAAAGAAATTCGCCGCAATCATATTCCGTGTCGGCGAAAACAATTTTTTCGCCTTTGTTTATGAATTTTGACATTTCAAATCTTTGTTTTTGTTTGAATTCGCTTGAGGGATTACCTGTATAATTGGGCCATGGCATGGTACAAGGGACGAAAGCAGGGGGGGGGGGGCACAGGGGGCCCGAGCCCCCTGTTTCATCTGTTTTACTGCCATCGCAAATATTTTGTTATTCTTTTTTAGACAAATTGATTGCTAAACAGTATGAGAAAATTATGAGGACAAATAAAGTTTTGTGCTTCACTTTATTTTTTTCCTTATCATCACCGAAGTATAATTGTAGCCTCAGACTTCAAGGTTACGAGATTATATACACTAGGATATGATACAAATAGGTCTCATCAAAATTATGATTTTACACTCCACATACGTTTGGACGAAATTCGTTTCAGACAAGATGGAAGTACTTACCACCGTCCGTCTGTATCTCTGTTTTTCTGACAGGTTGGAACTCATGATAACTCTCGAACGGATCAACCGATTTGGTCCAAGATATGGATCTCGTAATGTTTTGTCCAAATTAAATTTAAGTCATATCGGTACCTCGGTCCACTCGCAAAAATACTTCCAAAAGTAGATAAAGTTCCAAGAGAATAT
Source organism: Musca autumnalis (assembly GCF_047663935.1). Classification (NCBI taxonomy): domain Eukaryota; kingdom Metazoa; phylum Arthropoda; class Insecta; order Diptera; family Muscidae; genus Musca; species Musca autumnalis. The sequence continues at coordinate 199,697,756 of NW_027411866.1, read as the reverse complement.
GTTTGGACAACATCTTCAGATCCCTTATAGAAGTCTAACATAATTGCAGTTTAAATACTGTTCGAGGATCCTTTGGACATTTTGTAGTCTTGTTTACAGCGATATCCTATTTTTCGTGGACAAGTTCATGCTTCCTGACAAAGCTCTAAATACTACGGTGACCAATAAAAATAACTTATGGGCGCGATAAATATCGTGAGGAGTGTCTCTCAAAATAAGATCCATTTCAAAAATAAATTAGCTTATTGCACTGTGCAGCAGAATTTTTGGGGGTGGAAAATTTCATTAGAAGATGAAAGCCCTTAATGAGTATACTAAGAACCAAAAAGGAATTTTTGGCCATAGGTCAAGTTTCTGAGATATTGCGCGATGAAGTTTTTGATTTTTAACCTATAATACCTGGGAAAATAGCTCCATATCTCTGTTTGGCGTAGCTTCATTTTGATGTGACATGTCTTCAGCAAAATCGATTGGCGAATCTTTTTGTAGAACATTTCATTCTTCTAACTCAATGCCTTTAATGTCCTTTTCGTCCTTTATTTCTGAACCGTAGTGAAAGTACCACAAGATTAGATTCTTCAGCATCCAAATATTCTACAAAAATGTTCCTTAGAATATTTTAGGTACGGTTTTCTTTGGCAACTAATCGATTTTGTCCCGTTTTCATTGCCACTTTTGGCATTTATTCGGACTTGGTTCAGAATTAAACTATGTTTTGTTTTTCTGTATATTCGTTATTGGTTATGTATAGATATTTACCCCCTGTTTTTGTAACTATTTTTTGTTCGTTCGTCTATATTCGTAATAATTTGAGCATCCATAGCACAGCCCCTAGACGATATTCAGAACTAATTCTTCGTAGTCATGTTCTATATATAGTATAGAATTCCTCATTCAAAAATCAGCGTTCTACATTTGCCCTAAGGCGAGTAAATCGATCGACAAAATTTGACAATTCGTGTGAGAACAATAAATATTTTTACAAAAACTGGGGGTTAGACATAACAATTGGTTATTGCTTGTGTTGACATCTGGGGCGCTTTTAAAATTTGAACCGGATATTCCGACATTAAAACCAGGACAGTTTTGCCATAGGTCAAACTTCTGAGTTATGGCGTGATAAAATTTCGCTAGGTTTTTTGTCATGTAGGTATGTATAGTTTGTCAAGAAAGAATTCATTTCGCTATAACTCAGAAGTTTGACCTATGGCAAAACTGTCCTTCCGGGTTCATCATATTATCTTAATCGACATTCATCGCCAAAAAAGAATTTTTCACCCCCAGCCTGTGCAACATTTTTAAGGTAATCTTGTGCAAACAATTCGAAGTGTCGATTTTGTGAAAGTACAGACCCAAAATATAACAGCCCTAGTTGCGTTTTGTTGAGTCAGATCCAGCTTGGATTTTATGGCCTCATCTAAACATTGTTAAATATTGACTTTTTAAAGAAACTCGGGGCTATATCTCTGGAGAAATAATGAACTGGAAAAATACATTTATTGCCTCAAATGTTATAATATATCTAAAAATTCCATAATTTGTATACATTTCGCACCATATCTCCAAATCTGTTAAATTCTTCTTAATGTGTTCATTTGGAAATATATCAACGACAACGACAGACGATATTCTTAAAAATTAAGCTAAGATCATCGAAATAATGAAAATCTTGCTATAGAAACGACAACGGCAATTCTTAGTGGTTGTAAAATTCTGCAATAAACCATAACTTTACCAACGTGGCTCGACATTGCCTATTTTCAATTCTAAATATCCTACTCTGCAAATATTTAAAATTGTATCCTAAATATTATGAATTCATTCTATTGAATTTATATACTGTGTACCAATATTTCATATAAAATTCGAAAAATCTAAATTTTGTTGGCTCATTTTAAAGTACATGTAGACTAGAATATGTGCCAAAATCTCCAGTCCATCGGACAAAAATTAACCGAGATATGAGCTTTCGGGCTTTGTATGTAGCATAGAATCTAAAAACGTATTTTCCTCGAAGAGGCACTTTTGAAAGCGGTGCTCGAAAACAGATGCTCCGGTCTTTATATGTTTTTGTGGGACTATTATTCACATATGATTAACCGAGAGAGTTCTTAAATAACTGCTGACGGAGTCCGACAAAAATATAATTTTTGTACAGTTTTTTTTTTTTTTTTTTTGTTAAAATCGAAATTTTGGTTTTAACTGTTCAAAACGTTTAAAAATGTATTTTTTAATTCCGTTTCGATAATGGACAAGATAATTAAGTTCGTAATGATCCCACAAAAATATATGCTGATCGGTTTACTCTTTTTCAAACTACAATGGGTACCGCAAACTGCTTTAGTAAAAACTGTGCTTTATACGTGGGTATTTGTCAGAAAGATTTTTCAAAAAAAAAAAAAAAAATAAATAAATAATAATAATAATAAAAATAGAAGGTAACTCAAGGTTTAATAGATTTCTTATAAAAAAGTGGCTTATAAGTGGCCATAACCCATTAAAATAGCTTTACGTAATGCTACACAACATTTGAATTTTTCATGATTTTTGGTCAAGTTGGGCCCCCCCGAAATGAAATCCTGGGTACGTCCCTGCATGGTACAATTAGAAAGTAGATGCATCGGCGAATTGCTACAAGAAAGCAACTTTTTGTAATGTAAACTGTCAAATATTTCGCCAAATGGTCTCTTGTTGTCTCTTTTTATCGCTTGTGTTTGTTTATAAAGTGTAGACATGCTATCTCTTTCTTACCGAATCATATGGTTTTTTGTTTTGATTTTTCATGGCGAATTCCTAGTTTTTTGGCGTTTTAGATTCGATCAGCTGGGCAGAGGCATCTACCTTTCTAACATGGTACAATTACTTTGTACCATGCTTTCTAATTGTACCATGCATCTACCTTAATTGACAATAAAGAAATTCACCGCAAACATATTCCGTGTCGGCGAAAACAATTTTTTCGCCTTTGTTTATGAATTTTGACATTTCAAATCTTTGTTTTTGTTTGAATTCGCTTGAGAGAGGACATATATAATTGGGCCATGGCATGATACAATTAGGAAGGTAGATGCATCGGCGAATTGCTACAACAAAGCAACTTTTTTTGTAATCATGATACAATTAGGAAGGTAGATGCATCGGCGAATTGCTACAACAAAGCAACTTTTTTTGTAATGTAAACTGTCAAAATTTTCGCCGAATGGTCTCTTGTTGTCTCTTTTTATCGCTTGTGTTTGTCTTTAAAGTGATGACATGCTATCTCTTACTTACCCAATCATATGGTTATTTGTTTTGATTTTTCATGGCGAATTCCTAGTTTTTTGACGTTTTAGATTCGATCAGCTGGGCTGATGCATCTACCTTCCTAATTGTGCCATGTTTGTTATGTAAACTGTCAAAATTTTCGCCGAATGGTCTCTTGTTGTCTCTTTTTATCGCTTGTGTTTGTCTTTAAAGTGATGACATGCTATCTCTTACTTACCCAATCATATGGTTATTTGTTTTGATTTTTCATGGCGAATTCCTAGTTTTTTGACGTTTTAGATTCGATCAGCTGGGCTGATGCATCTACCTTCCTAATTGTGCCATGGGCCATGGCAAGTAAAAAGTACTTGCAAGTACTCAGCAACTTCTCATTGACTTCTCTCCACTAATTTTACTCTCTCGAAGCTACAAATTTGCAGAATGTTATCGAATAACAATTTGCAATCACTTGCAAGAAGTCAGCTGATTTGACAAACAAGATGTTTTGCGGATAAGATTTAATTTAACAATCGAAGGTTGTTTACGAAAATAATTTGATTATCCATTGCTACAAAAATAATTCTCTTTCCAACAGCTGGCCGTCAACTAGTGTTCCTCCTACCCCAGGGATGCGCCGCTTTTTGCTGGGATTTGATACCTTAAAAAAAACAATCATCACAAACTACAAAAAAAGTTATTTTACAAAATAATTCCTTTTCCATAATTTATTTAGTTATCTCTTCTCTTTTCTATTAATAACCAAATGTTTGTTAATGTTTTTGCCAAGGGCTAGGTTCCCATTTATGAAAATAAATTGAAATTGTATTGCAAAGTCCGCCACAAAACATTCGAATTTAAATCAGCTGTTCAAAACTTGCAAATTCTTACAAGGAAAATGTTTCTTGCTAGAATTTGCAAGTTCTCAGTAACAAAAGTCTCCAGAACTCTCCAAAATTCTCTTACATTTCTCTCCAAATTCGCTCTCTTTTACTATACAAGTTCGTTATCGAACAGCATTTTGTAAAAGTTTTTACAAATTTGTACAAACTTTTGGGTTATCGTACAGACCTATTAAGTAATACAATGCAACATTTAAATTGTCATATCCATTGAATATCTCTATACTTGTTTTATGTCATGTTCACACGAGCGTTTCAATTACTTTGTTCGCCTGTCGAACGACGTACACGAATTAACCCGTTTCCACGACACCATTCGTAATTAACAGAAACATAAACAAAATTTCCTTAATTTTTGTTTCCTTGTTTTCACGAAAATTTGAACCGAAAACACATAAAATATACATTAAATGAATGGGAAAAGCAATAGACTTTCCTTCAAATGTATCTTCTATATTAAACTACACACATTTCATTCATTTTTTCCATCAATTCCGAAGAATCTTGTATTTTCAATATATTTTTGTATTTTTCTATTTTCAAAATTAAAGTGAGAGAGACATGTCAAAACAATGTTTGTGTATACAGACTTTCAGTTATTTGTTTCCTTTTTGTTTCTGATTATTTACGCGATTTTGAACTAATGGACAAGAAATGTGTGTGGAATAAGGAAGGAAACACAACCATCTTCCTTCTTCATCTATATAAAGTGTTTACTTCATTAATTTTCATTCATCTTTTTCCTTTTTTCCAAAAATTTTTGTGTTTTCAACAAATTTTTCAATTTTGAATTTAGACATGTCATAATTAATTTATTTCGATAAATGCTCTCATTTGTTAGAGATGGGACATATTTTATCGTTGTTCGGAGAGTATTTCTACTTGAACAACGTAGAAAAATCGTCGTTCGTTCTCAGAATTTTGTATGGGGAATCAAGTAATTTATTCGTATTTGAGGGTCGAACAACGAATAGAGAACGAACGACGTACCGTGGAAACGGGCTATTAGGCGCCAGTTAATAAGGTTATTCATAAATATTTTAAAACATACAATTTTTATAAAATTATTTATTGTGTAACTACGACCTTTAAATAACAAACTTGATTTCACACTTTCCTTCCATTCACCTCATTCGTTTTTGTCAAATTCCTCCTGTTTATGCTCATTCTACACAAACGAAAGAAGAAGCAGAATCATATGTTTTTTGTTTTCATTTTCTGTTGAACAGCTGACTTGTTTGTTAGTTTTTCAATCTAGTGAACCCCTGAATGTTGTTGCTTTGGGGAAAGTCAAGGGAATCAATTGTTTTGTTTGCGTGGAACGACTATTATGAGGCGGTTGATGTGTGAGAGGCTGGGCTAAAAAAAGTGTGCCAAAAAAGTTTATAATAATTTTAATTTTGTTGTGTCAAAAGTGGCCAAGACAATGGCACATGAAATGAGCAGAGGTAAGTGATTTTTTAGGAAATATGATTGCAGAATTTACATAATTCGTGTTTTTTGATTCATTGCAATAGTTCCTAGTCTGTTGGGCAGTCGTCCACGGAAAATCATCGAAAATCAATTGTTTCGTCGCCAAAGAAGCATAAGAAGAGCAGCAACTGTGGACCATGACGACGAAGCTGGAACAGATAAGGTAAGGGTGTGCATAGCAAAGATGTAGGTGATAAACACTGTATATGTGAAGTTGATCGTTTGTACGAAGTGTAAAATTTGATTCATATTACCAGTGTAAAATCTAATATAGTGCCACGTAATTTATGAAAAGACAAGTAGCTGAATGTCTTTTATTAGGCGGTAATAAAAGATTATTTTTAGCAATTCAAGAAGTTGCGGTATTAGAAAATGACCTCTAAATGAGACAATGAAGAGACTGTATTTATATCACTTCTTACTTACTTAGCTGGCCCATTACAGAACATTTGTTCTGTAGGCCGAACTAACTTCTTACTTGGTGAAAATGGAACTGGCTTAAGAAGAAAAAAGGATATCTTTCCTTTACCGACAGTATTCCATAGATAGTGCTTTTTATGCTGATTCCAACGCATAATTTTTGTTGGGAAAATGTAGGAAGTATACATATGGGCCTCTGAAGTTCCGAAAATTCCCTTGTTTAAAGGCCGGCTACTTAGAGAAAAATTTTAATTTAAAAGAAAATGTTCCCGTTCCCGTTCCATAGGAGAGAGTCCCAAATCCCCGGCCGAAGGCCGACTATTTAAATAAGCTTACGATTTAAAAAAAATGCAAACTGTCGGTAAAGGAAATTTGTTCCTAAATCTAATTTCGAGACTAGTTGTATATATATATAGGACATTCCTAGAAGTATATAGGAGATAGATTAGTTGAATCGGAACCACAATTGATGTTGATATATGTTTTTATTGCACCTATACCATATGACATTCAATGGAGCGTCTTGGACGCCTTCTCTATAGCACCAGATGTCTTGACCGATGTGTCAGTTACATTGTTGATATTGTCAAAGTGTATATACAGCCTAAAGGCTGAGGATATACTTATGTGTAATTTGTAAAACAGTTCGTCGATGTTAAGAACATACGTTCTCAGTAAAGGTGACAATTGATTAATTAACCAACCAATAACTTTAACCACATCATCTCATATTTAATGTGTATCATATGTTTGATTTCCTTTTCAGACTTATATTGTATTGGTATTTGGTGAAAAAGCCAAGCTAACCCACTGTGAAGATGTAGCGAAAATCATACATCAATTCAATATTAAAACAACTCTAGAAATTATTAGTAAAGAAGAGAAGTATCTGTATTTAACAGCAACCACAGATACTCTGTTGCGTTTGGCCGATGAAGCAGAATTGACGAAAATTACAACGACTGGTAGCATGCAAAAATTCAATTATCATTCAATATCGGACTTCTTGTTACCAGGTATGTCTGAAGATGATATTGTGCGATTTTGTGAAGCTCCCGTCCTCATAAAAGATGTTGTCAAGCCACAATTGCTCCCGTATTTACGCAATGGTATTGTTGAGGATTTGTTTCCATTGCATGATATTGTAAGTAGTACACATATTTTTAGATGCTCCAATGATCTTAATTGATTTTTCTTTATTCTAGGAATATTTAGAGAAATTTAGCTTTGACTGGCGTAGACGTTCCTTGCCCATCGAACACATACGCAACTATTTTGGTGCCAGCATTGGCCTCTATTTTGCTTTTATAGAATTCTATACAAAGGCTTTGATTTGGCCAGCTTTATTTGGTGTTTGTCAATATTTGTGGAGTGTTAATCTATCAGCTGTAATTGGGTTCTATGTTCTATGGTCAACGGTAAGTTGTGGTCTTTTCCTCTCTTTTCTTCATATTGTTAATTATAGAATTTTCATTTCAGATATTCCTTGAGCTGTGGAAACGTCGTTGTGCTGGCCTGGCCTATCGTTGGGGTACCATTGAAATGTCCAGTTTGGATAAACCTCGCACTCGTTATAAGGGTGAGGAGAAAATTGATCCCATAACTGGCAAAATGACACGTCATTATCCGATGCGTTATACGTACATACAAATGTATTGCATATCCTATCCTGTGGTGTTGCTTTGTGTTGTTGCTGCTGCCTATTTTGCTCTTTATCAATTTCAAATTGAAGCAGAAGTTTTAGCCGACTTCGGTCCCAATTCATGGTTGTTATATGTACCAGTTATTGTTCAATCCATACTCATAGCCATTTTCTCATGGGCATACGAAAAATTGGCAACTTTTCTCACGGAATTGGAAAATCATCGAACCCGTCTGCAATATGAAAGACATCGTGTTAATAAGTTGATGATTTTTGAAATTGTTAACAATTTCTTTTCGCTGTTCTACATCGCCTTTATACTGCAGGATTTGAAACAATTGAATTATCAATTAATGATGCAGTTACTGATATTCCAAGTAAGTTATTGAATATGAAATTTATTATTAGAAAACTATTTAAAATATTATTCCTCCTTTGTAGATTGTTTGCATTGCCCAAGAAGTTGGCATCCCCTTGGTGGCTGTTATAAAACAAAAATTCGCCAAATTAATGCACAAAGAATTGGATGAAGAAAAACTGTCCCTGGTCAGTGATGTATCACGCTATGAACAATGTTTCTTTGAAGCCGGTTTGGATCAATATCAATCCACCTATGAAGATTACTTACAGATGTGCATACAATTTGGTTATGTTGTATTATTTGCTGCTGTTGCACCATTTGCCGCCCTGGGAGCTTTAATCAATAATGTCTTTGCCATGCACATCGATTTGTTTAAGGTAAGTGGTATCAGTTTTTTGTTTTCTTTAGTAAGAATCTTTTTCTTTTCATTTTCTTGGAAACAAAATTATATTGTCTACTGTAGCTTTGCAACATATTTAAACGTCCATTTGCCCGTCGCACAAAAAATATTGGTGCATGGCAATCAGCCTTTGAATTACTTTCTGTTATGGCCATCTTGAGTAACTGTGGCCTGCTATACCTACTGCCAAATGTTAGGTAAGTCTTGGAATAAATTATTTATTTGAGCTATACAGAGATAAAGTGTGGATTGTTCAAAGAGACTATCACAGCAATTAGCGCGGATTTTCTAAAGAATATTTTTGAAGGAATATCGCAGCAATAAACGTGGGTTTTCTAAAGAATATTTTTAAGTGACCATCACAGCAATAAGCGTGGATTTTGTAAAGAATAGTTTTGAGGGAACATCACAGCGACAAGCGTGGATTTTGTAAAGAATAGTTTTGAGGGAACACCACAGCAACAAGCGTGGATTTTGTAAAGAATAGTTTTGAGGTACCATCACAGCAATACGCTTGCATTTTCTAAATAATATTTTTAAGGGAACATCACAGCAATAAGCGTGGATTTTTGAGGGAAAGGGTGCTTCCATAGGTCCTTTCCAATGTAAAGGTTACTTCTTAAGACCAATTCCAAAGGAAAGGGAGCTTTCTAAGACCATTTCCAAAGGAAAGGGTGCTTTCTAAGACCATTTCCATAGGAAATGGTGCTTGCTAGCACGCTTTCTAAAAAAGGATTGCTTCCTAAGAGCCTTTCAAAACGAAATGGTGCTTCCTAAGACCCTTTCCAAGGGAAATGGCGCTTCCTAAGGCCCTTTCCAGAGGAAATGGTGCTTCCTAAGACCGTTTTCATAGGAAAGTGTGCTTCCTAAGACCCTTTTCAAAGGAAAGGGTGCTTCCTAAGACCCTTTTTAAAGGAAAGGGTGCTTCCTAAGACCCTTTTTAAAGGAAAGGGTGCTTCCTAAGACCCTTTTCAAAGGAAAGGGTGCTTCCTAAGACCCTTTTCAAAGGAAAGGGTGCTTCCTAAGACCCTTTTCAAAGGAAAGGGTGCTTCCTAAGACCCTTTTCAAAGGAAAGGGTGCTTCCTAGGACCCTTTTCAAAGGAAAGGGTGCTTTCTAAGACCCAGTTCAAAGGAAAGGGTGCTTCCTAAGACCCTTTTCAAAGGAAAGGGTGCTTCCTAAGACCCTTTTCAAAGGAAAGGGTGCTTCCTAGGACCCTTTTCAAAGGAAAGGGTGCTTTCTAAGACCCAGTTCAAAGGAAAGGGTGCTTCCTAAGACCCTTTTCAAAGGAAAGGGTGCTTCCTAAGACCCTTTTTAAAGGAAAGGGTGCTTCCTAAGACCCTTTTCAAAGGAAAGGGTGCTTCCTAAGACCCTTTTCAAAGGAAAGGGTGCTTCCTAAGACCCTTTTCAAAGGAAAGGGTGCTTCCTAGGACCCTTTTCAAAGGAAAGGGTGCTTTCTAAGACCCAGTTCAAAGGAAAGGGTGCTTCCTAAGACCCTTTTCAAAGGAAAGGGTGCTTCCTAAGACCCTTTTCAAAGGAAAGGGTGCTTCCTAGGACCCTTTTCAAAGGAAAGGGTGCTTTCTAAGACCCAGTTCAAAGGAAAGGGTGCTTCCTAAGACCCTTTTCAAAGGAAAGGGTGCTTCCTAAGACCCTTTTCAAAGGAAAGGGTGCTTCCTAAGACCCTTTTCAAAGGAAAGGGTGCTTCCTAAGACCATTTTCAAAGAAAAGGGTGCTTCCTAAGACCGTTTTCAAAGGAATTGGTGCTTCCTAAGACCGTTTTCAAAGGAAATGGTGCTTCCTAAGACCGTTTTCATCGGAATGGGTGCTTCCTAAGACCCTTTTCAAAGGAAAGGGTGCTTCCTAAGACCCTTTTCAAAGGAAAGGGTGCTTCCTAAGACCCTTTTCAAAGGAAAGGGTGCTTCCTAAGACCCTTTTAAAGGAAAGGGGGCTTCCTACGACCCTTTTCAAAGGAAAGGGTGCTTCCTAAGACCCTTTTCAAAGGAAAGGGTGCTTCCTAAGACCCTTTTCAAAGGAAAGGGTGCTTCCTAAGACCCTTTTCAAAGGAAAGGGTGCTTCCTAAGAACCTTTTCAAAGGAAAGGGTGCTTCCTAAGAACCTTTTCAAAGGAAAGGGTGCTCCCTAAGAACCTTTTCAAAGGAAAGGGTGCTTCCTAAGACCCTTTTCAAAGGAAAGGGTGCTTCCTAAGAACCTTTTCAAAGGAAAGGGTGCTTCCTAAGAACCTTTTCAAAGGAAAGGGTGCTTCCTAAGACCCTTTTCAAAGGAAAGGGTGCTTCCAAAGAACCTTTTCAAAGGAAAGGGTGCTTCCTAAGACCCTTTTCAAAGGAAAGGGTGCTTCCAAAGACCCTTTTCAAAGGAAAGGGTGCTTCCAAAGACCCTTTTCAAAGGAAAGGGTGCTTCCTAAGACCCTTTTCAACGGAAAGGGTGCTTCCTAAGACCCTTTTCAACGGAAAGGGTGCTTCCTAAGACCCTTTTCAAAGGAAAGGGTGCTTCCTAAGAACCTTTTCAAAGGAAAGGGTGCTTCCTAAGAACCTTTTCAAAGGAAAGGGTGCTTCCTAAGACCCTTTTCAAAGGAAAGGGTGCTTCCTAAGACCCTTTTCAAATGAAAGGGTGCTTCCTAAGACCCTTTCAAAGGAAAGGGTGCTTCCTAAACCCCTTTTCAAAGGAAAGGGTGCTTCCTAAAACTCTTTCCAAAGGAAAGGGTGCTTCCTAAGGTCCTTTCCAAAGGAAATGGTGCTTCCTAAGACACTTTCCAAAGGAAAGATTGTTTCCTCAGACCTTTTCCAAAGGAAAGAGTGCTTCCTAAGACCTTTTCCAAAGGAAAGAGTGCTTCCTAAGACCTTTTCCAAAGGAAAGAGTGCTTCCTAAGACCCTTTCCCAAGGAAAGAAGGGTTGCTAAGACCCTTTCCAAAGGCCTTTGTTACAACGCTTAATGTGTCTTCTCCAAATTTCTCTCAATAATGGCCCGTATGTTTCAAAGGAACCACCGCCCAAAGGGTATGCTTGCAATATAAGAAAGATTCAGGGTTTTTTGGTGTATACACTTTTCTCTGCTGTTAAACGTCCGAACGGATGACTCGTGTTATGCACCTGATTATGCTGTAATGTAAAAAATTGGGTCCTTAGTAAATTGTAAACTTCCTCTCAAAAATATTTCCATTTAAGAATCCTTACCGATTTGACAATGTTCTTAAAATTAAAATGTTTTCAAAAATGTTGATTATACCATAATGTTAAGGGTCGGACGAATTTATCTCCCTTTCAACTTGTTTTAACGTGATGATTTCGCTTGAATATTCTTGTAGGTTAAACAATCTCTGAAAAGCTCGAATCCCTATAGCTTCCATATAACATCTAATAATTCTTGTAACCCTTCCCTTTTAGAGCTTTCGTAGTACAACATTTCCCATCAATGCCGAATTTGTCGTTTGTCCTCTTCGAACATTTGTTGTTGGGTCTTAAATTTGTGATACACAAAGCCATCCATGAACGTCCACGATGGGTGCGTATTGCCTTGATGAAGGGTGACTATGAGTCTAGTCAAGCTTATAAAAATATTAGGTATGTAAAAAATGAAAAGTATAAATTAGCTATGAAAATAAAACTGTTTTTTGCGCTATTTCAGGAAATTTAGTAGCAACAAGAAAGTCGATTAACTGTTGTCCGTCTACTCACAAAATCGGGTTTTGACTTCCCCCTTATATAACCACAATCATTATGGTTCGAATCTCCAGCCGTTGTAGACTTCTTCGTAAATATAAGTTCAATGTTCGTGTTTTATACCTCGTAATAGTTTTAAGCTAATTTATTTAAAAAATGGTCAAACATGGTTATAACGGACAATGTAATCCTTCGGAATGGATAGTCGTGGACTTTGTACATATATGAAGAACACGAAATCTTTGTGTCATTATAATCATGTTCGATTGAAGTTTTAAAAGTGATACCAAAACCAGTGGCCTTGTAATGATGCTTGAAATTTAACCAATCACACAAAGATACGTAAATAATTACTCAGACTCTTAATTTATTTGTTAACAACTTAACCATGTATAAATATATTTATATATTTTTATATATAAAGTAACTTAAAAAGTATTTAAAACCTAAATTATTTGGCGTTTTTCTTATATTATATAAGTTTACATATTATTATATAGTCAAACCTTTCCCAGAAAGGTTCATTTATGATACAAGCCTTTAGTCCTGCAATTCATTCTCCAGTCATCCTTATTACCGATAACCTTTGTAATGTCTAAAAGCCAAATATCCATCGATGGCATGTAATATTCCACCAGCATAGCCAATGTACTGCAAATATTTGAAAAGGAAACAATTATGAAATTGATTTTTATAGTTATTAAGTTGATCTACTTACATAGGCTGCAGTCATGGCTGGATACGCCCAGAAACCAGGTTTAATTAAAAATTGTGGATGTAACCAAACCACACACGCAAATCCCATATAACTGGAAGCACTGAAATACATACTGCAAGCGACGATATTGAAAAGTACTTCCTGGAAATACAAAATAATGTGGATACATTTAATAGAAAGGTTCGATGACACAATATGTTAATAAGTAAGTAATATGTGCCCATGTAATATCTATGATCGAGTTGGACATGAATGTTTGGACTCCTAATGGAAAACATATAATGCTATGCTTAATTAATGCTATGTCCGACCTTTGTAAAATCATGATAGAGGAATGCCCAGGAGATATATTGTGTAGCTGCGAAACAAATAAGCTAACGCGAACATCATAGTGGATCTGGGGGAGAATCTTGGAGTAAATGTCCTAGAGCCTTGCTTACTTAGTTGAGCCACTACAGAGCATTTGTCCTATAGACGCACTTTGAAAAGTTTTCCTTTCGTTTTGGAATACCTTGTTTTTCGATCTCGTCTTGTTTACTCCATCGAAGCCTTGACCTACCAGTTCTGCGTGTACCACCATGCGGCTCAAGTGTCTATATTCCGTAAATCAACGGGTGACTTTTTGGTGCCTATAAAGTATCAAATGCCCAATGCGACCAAGGGCCGTTACTACAACAATTATTTGTTTGTGTTCGTACATTTTTTCACCATTGGAGCGGTAATAAATCTCGGAATGCCTCCTTCGAGCACTTTTGGTCCGTGTCGGGAAGAGAAGAACCCTGGGAAATGGATCTGCTGTTTCCCATATCCGCATCCAACATATGTATGTCAACATCGGTGAGATGTAATGTATGAAGGCATTGCTTTCACTTGCACTTTCGAGGCTGCTCCGTTCTGCTTGATGCTCTAGACCATCTCCCAGCGTGTCACCAACTTCGTTGTCGTCAGAATTGTTCAGCGCTACGAAAATGCATCATTCCTGCAATTCAAATGCACGATCTCCGAAACAGAGTCAGCGAAATCGTGGACTTTATGAGACGGAGGACCATCGTGATCGCTTTGTTGTGATTTTAGAGACCTATACGTGGAATGTTAGTTCGCTTTTTTTTAATGACCAGAGAGGTGAAGCGCTGGCCGAGAAAATTGATACAAGCCAGACATCACTCATAAATTACGTTGTTTTGTGATAGCAGCATAGGACCAATTCAGTTCAAAGATTTTTATAAATGACGTGTCCTGGCAACCCGTTACTTCCCTAGGCTCAGACCCTGTCATCGTCTTCATAAAAATACCACCCAACATTATAACCTATGACAGCCGTACTTTTCTGTGCTACGTTGTATAGGAGACCTCTCAGCCGAGGAGGGACCACCACAATTTATGATGAGCGATGTTGTAGACGTCTTCCGAAAAATGCAGTGAATCGCTCAAAGCGTTGGGCTCACACGGAATCTCGGCAGGTGTGGAACTGACGAGATAGAGTTGCTGAACGTATACATCCGGCCGAGAAATAGCTGTATCTCAGATTACGTGCCTAACATTAGCCTGCTTTTGGAAAGTCATAGTCGTCTGGTCCTGGGGGACTTTAATGCGCATCATGAGATGTGGCATTCGGCCCTCAGCGCTGGCTGAGCAGATTGACAGCTCTACGTTTTGCACGGTCAATGAGGACGCCCCTACCAGAATTAGAGGAGAGTGTCACAGCTCGCCAGATATAACCATCGTGTCACCTGGTCTGACAAATGACGTTACTAGGCAACCCGTCATTTCCTTTGGATCATACCATCTCCCCATAATTGTCTCCATTAGCAGACCACCCGATTTCATTACCTCTGAACGCCGCACATTCGTCAATCAGAAGAAAACTGATTGGTCGGGTTTCATAGAGTTCACCAATCACCGCTTCAGAGAACTACCCAATCCTTCTGATGTTCGGGTAGCGGCAAGGACGTTCCAAGACATCATCACTGCTGCAGCCGCTCGCCCAAACAAACCTTCCCTGCAGAAGCGACGGGATTAGCAAATGAGCGTGATGAGCTTCGTCGAACTAACCCCAATGACCCCAGAGTCAGGGAGCTGACACTGGAAGTTAACAGGCTGGTCGGCGAGCATAAGCGGAACAAGTGGTTAAATCATCTGAAGAATTGCAACATTAGAGCCGGTATAAGTGAATTGTGGGAAACGGTTAAGTCACTCTCGAACCCTGGAAGGATGGAAGATAGGACCTCAAGTACGTTTGGCGACGTTACCTTGACTGACCCGAAGAGGTGCGCAAGTTATTTCAATCGACAGTTTGTCGAGCACCCCGAGAGTGACAGGGCGAAGAGAAGAGTATTACGTCGCATCAGATCTCTTCCTGCCGAGGAGGAACCACCATAGTTTACAATGGATGATGTTGCCAATGCCATCAGGAACGCTAAATCATCCAAAGCGTTGGGCCCTGATGGAATCTCCATGGTAATGCTGAAGCAGCTGGATGAGCCAGGAGTGGAGTATCTCACTAAAGTTTTCAACTTGTCTCTATCCACCCTCATTGTTCCCGAAGTCTGGAAAATGGGCAGGGTGGTCCCACTACGGAAGCCCGGTAAGGATGCCAGCAAAAGTGAATCGTACAGGCCGATTTCGCTTTTGTCGCCCGTAGCAAAGACCCTTGAGGCCTTAGTCCTCCCCAATATCAGAAATAGCTATCAAGTTGCTGATTATCAGCATGGATTCCGTAAGCAGCACAGCACGACAACAGCGCTGCACGCCATTGCCACATATATCTGTAAAGGACTCAACCAGAGACGGCCGTGCGATAGAACAGTGATGGTGGCGCTTGACTTATCAAAAGCCTTTGATACAGTCAGGCACTCCACGCTGTTTGAGGACATTGAGAAGACAACACTCCGGCCAAGTTGGAAACGTTGGATAGTCAACTATATGTGTGGACGCCAGTCGTACGTGGAATTCAGAAATAAGAAGTCCAAACCCCGTAGAGTGAAACAGGGAGTTCCCCAAGGTGGGGTGATATCTCCGGAACTGTTTAACCTCTACCTCTCCTGTATTCCACCCCCTCCAGACGCCATTGAGATCGTGACGTATGCGGATGATTGCACGATCCTGGCGTCACTCATAAATTACGTTGTTTTGTGATAGCAGCATATGTTTGAGGCTGGGTTGGCAGCCGCTGGCCGAAACGATTTTGGGCCAATGCTGTTCAAAGAACCCGCTGCCATGGGATTTTAATAAATGACGTATCCTAGCAACCCGTTACTTCCCTAGGCTCAGACCCTGTCATCGTCTTTAATAAAATACCACCCAACATTATAACCTATGACAGCCGTACTTTTCTGAACCATTGGAAAGTTGATTGGCAAGGATTTAGAGAATTTACCAATCACCGCTTCAGAAAGCTACCCATAACCTCAGATACTCGGGTAGCCGAGAGAATTTTCGGACACATAATCACAGCTGCAGCCGCTCGCTACATACCTGCAGGTGGAATACCACAAATTAGACAAATTTCCAGCAGACCAGACAGGACTAGGAAATGAACGTTGTTGTTGTAACAGTATTAATATGTTCATTTTTCTGCTTAATCTGGCTCTGAGTCAGTCTCCAGATTTGGCAATGGGGCTGTTTCGTTGAGATGTAACCACAGATCTACTGGAGTTAAATGACTAGGTTTGGCAGAGCAGTTGGTTGTTGTACTATCCACCATATGGTGATTAGGATGGCTCTCATGGTAACACCCGAGCAAGTACTGCAACGAAAGCTTGCCATTGTGTTGCTGTACCGGAAGAATCTTTATCTGCTCATGAAGATGGTCCACTAAAGACATGAGGATGTACCCAGTTGCAGTTCTCAGGGTGAACATAAACAAAAAAGTAGCTACAACACCTGAAGCAATGCAACATTGGCACAGGATTACATAAATTGTTGGCAAAAATCACTCGAATCCGGGAAAGAAAAATGATGGGATGACTGTTATTTTCAACGGTTGACATCGAGGCATCCGTGTTATTTTAACCGGCAATTAATAGAGCGTGCATGTATGGTGATAGGGTCATCCGAAAAGCGCACGGAGGCTGACTTCCGTATTGTCAGTTGTTTTGTATTCGTGCATGAAACTAGGGGTTCTTAAATCGAGTTCCATACTAGAATAATTTTATGAAATTGCAGTAGTGGGGAAATCGTTTTAAGAACCACTTGTTTCATGCACGAATACAAAGCAACTGGCAATACGGAAGTCGGCCGGAATCTCAAACTCGGAGTTGAGTATTTAATTAGTGTCCTCAATCTATCGTTATCCACCTATATTATACAAGAAGCCTGCAAAGTTGGTAACGTTTAACCGCAACCTTTCTCAAATTACACACCCTTTAGGCGGTATAGAGATCGTAACGAATGCGGATGATTGTTCGATCTTGGCGTCGAATCCTATCGTCGACGATATATGTGATAGATTAAATGTCTACATAGCTGAACTAGTGCAGTTCTTCCATCTGAGAATTATGTAAATATCCGCCGCCAAATTCTACTGCCACACTGTTCACTACTTGGACGACTTAAATGAGGCTCCCCATAATCTTGTTGGTGTAACTTATATTTGGTGTAACGTTCGATGGAATGTTTAAATCGTTCGCGCAAGCCACAACTATTTGCCAACAAGGTCCTCATGTCGCTGTCCGGGGTACTTGGAGTGCAGGCAACCTCTTACAAAGCAATAGGGCGGTCTGTGGTAAGCTAGTGTGGTATCCACATATTAGCTCTACTCAGTGGGAAAATATTAAAACCGGCCACAATACCGTCCTGAGGACTGCCACAGTGTGCCACCACATGACGTCAGAGGACCATATCCACTAGAAGACGAAGATTTTACCGGTACATCAACACAATAATATGTTGTTCAGACTGACAATTAATTCGCTCTCTATTCGTTGTTCGACCCCATGGTAGAACAAGAAAAGGTAGCAGCAATACCCAGCTGACTGAACTGGGTTGTAGTGTTAGTGTCAAATTTCATATGACATTACCCAGTCAGCATTTTTTGAAAATTTTAATCAAATTCGAGTCTTTTTTGATCCGACTGCACGATTAAAAAGCTAGAATATGAGCTCATTTTCTGATCATAAATGACTCCTTTGTCGGTAGGAAAACATAACCTCAGGCGACTCTTCTAAACAAATCACAAATGAGTCTTTTTCGAGTCGTATTTCAATCATTATACCCTCAGCCTTTAGGCTAAAGAGGGTATTTACACTTTGATACGGCCAAAAATGTGCCTCATCGAAATAATGGTTTTAGACCCCAAGTATGTTTGTACGATATTCGTTTCAGACAATTTTGAGTAGATCTAGCAATGTCCGTCCGTCTGTCTGTCTGTCCGTCTGTCTGTCTGTCTGGCTGGCTGGTGCGCACGATAACTCTCGAACGGATCAATCGATTCAAATAAAATTTTGGGTATCGAAATATTTTGTCCAGATTTGATTTAAGTTCGAAGATGGGCCATATCGGTCCACTCCTTCAGGTACCTCCCCCACAAAAGTTCAAAAATATTCGGAAAAATTGTCCGCACGATAACTCTTGAAGGGAGTAACCGATTTGGTCCATACTTTGTATATCGTAAACATTCTACAAGAAGAAGATGAGGTTCCAATATGGCCTCAATCGGTCCACTCCTTCGAGTACCTCCCACACAAAATTTCGGAAAAGTTTAGTTTAGGGCCATCTCTCGAATCACTATGATTTTTGTTTTAGCAACTTGCATTCACTGCCCTCCATACGACGGTACAAGTTTCATTAGGGGCAAGTCCATACTTCCTGAAAAATAGCCTGAATGTTTAAAAAAAACCCCTATGACACCGTGTGAGGTGGTTGGAGCGCAAAATAACTCTAGAACGGATCTGCCGATTCGGTCCAAAACTTGGCCTTAGTAATATTTTGTCCAAACATAGTCTAAGTTTGAAGATAAGCCATATCGGTCCACTTCCTTATGTACCTCCCCCACAAAAGTTCAAAAATGTTCGGAAAATTTGCTCATACGGTAACTCTTAAAGGGAGTGGCCGAATTAGTCTATACTTTACACATCCTAATATATCTACTAGATATATTACAGGTTCAGATATGGACTATATTTGTCCAATCCATCCGGTACCTGCCACGCAACATTTCGGATAAGTTCACTTTAAGACCTGCTATCGAATCACTTTGATTTTTGTTGAAGCAACTTGCATTCTCTGCCTCAATTACGATGGTAAACGTTTTTTCAGGGGCAAGTCCATGCTTCTTGAGTAAACATCCCGAAGTGTGTATAAACCACATATGGCACCATATGTAGTGGCTGATGATCCACTTCCATAATGGTCAATGGTCAAACTTTTGATCCCTAATCCTAATGAATATTTTTGTCGGTTCAAATTCCCATAATTTATAAAAACCCCTAAATACATACATACGTTTTTTGGGAAAAAAATTGTTTCAATATATACAGGCTGAGGGTATATCTCTGTCGGCAAAGCCGACTGATACTTTTTTACTTGTTTATTGGTGTTTTGTTGATTAATTTCGGACCCTTTTTCGAGTCTTTTTAGAGTCATGTTTATAATCATTTATGAGTCTTTTTGTTAGACGAAATAAATTAAAAAAATTTTCTTTTTATTCTTCTTTGTTTCTTTCCTTTGTTTTATAGTCTTTTCAGCTTTGTTATGTCTTTTAATTATCCTTTATATGTTGCTTGGTGGTTAGTATACTGCTTCTTCATTTCACTTGGCAAAACCTGTTGTGTTGTGTTTGTCTGTACCTTTAATATTATACGTTACATTTATATCAAAATTTTGTAGAAAGTGTATATGAGAATTTTATTTTTTTATTTACAACCAAATAAAAATAAAACAAAGCAATCAGTTTTTAATCACCTAACTGTTCAAAATATGATCAGAGTATACATAATTATAATCACTTTTCAAACACCTGTATGACCCTTTTTTGATTAAGCATTTTTCAATCTTCCAGATGATCAAAATGTGACAATAAATAACAAAAAATTGTCACATTTTAAACACCTCAATGATTTATTTGTGATTGCTACACATTTGTTGTTGTATTTTAAATTGAACTCTTTTTAATCATTACAGGGAGTCACTTTCGAGTCCCTTTCTGATCACACAAGCGACTTAATCAATTTTTGATCACCAAAAGGACTCTAAAAAGAGTCAATTTTTTGTTATTTATTGTCACATTTTGATCATCTGGAAGATTGAAAAATGCTTAATCAAAAAAGGGTCATACAGGTGTTTGAAAAGTGATTATAATTATGTATACTCTGATCATATTTTGAACAGTTAGGTGATTAAAAACTGATTGCTTTGTTTTATTTTTATTTGGTTGTAAATAAAAAAATAAAATTCTCATATACACTTTCTACAAAATTTTGATATAAATGTAACGTATAATATTAAAGGTACAGACAAACACAACACAACAGGTTTTGCCAAGTGAAATGAAGAAGCAGTATACTAACCACCAAGCAACATAAAGGATCATTAAAAGACATAACAAAGCAGAAAAGACTATAAAACAAAGGAAAGAAACAAAGAAGAATAAAAAGAAATTTTTTTTAATTTATTTCGTCTAACAAAAAGACTCATAAATGACTCCCTAAAGACTCATAAATGATTATAAACATGACTCTAAAAATACTCGGAAAAAGTGTCCGAAATTAATCAACAAAACACCAATAAATGATTGAAATACGACTCGAAAAAGACTCATTTGTGATTTGTTTAGAAGAGTCGCCTGAGGTTATGTTTTCCTACCGACAAAGGAGTCATTTATGATCAGAAAATGAGCTCATATTCTAGCTTTTTAATCGTGCAGTCGGATCAAAAAAGACTCGAATTTGATTAAAATTTTCAAAAAATGCTGACTGGGATACATTCATTTCTATTTCGAAGTACATTAGGGACATATATTTTTTGAGAAAAAAATATATCATTCGGAAAAACCAATTCCCCAGAAAGACTTCTTCATATCAATGATATGTAACCTCCTCCAAGTTCGAACGATAAGCCGCGCAGTAAATCACCGCTTGTAGAGGCGATACAACGTTTGTCAATATGTGAGGTATTTTGTAAAAATTTAAAAAAATAAAGCCCTAATAAACCTGTGCTTCTTTGATTTCTAAAACAAAACATTGAAACAGCTTCTCCTTTTTCTATGAATTTCCAGCGATCCCAAACTTTTCTGCAAGAATTCTACTTTCTGCGAGAATTTATGCATTTAGTGGAATGATGTGGAACCATAAAAATTGAAAATGTAACGAATTTTCATTCATGTTTTCCAAAATATTCAACCAAATGTGAAAAATTATTAGTTTTTTAAATTCCAATAATTTATAGACATTTCCTTGTTTTGTTTACAAATACAACTGGCAGTAACGTTACAAACAAAAACAAATTCTTTGTGGTTGTTGTTCGAGTTGTATTTGTTGTAGTATTAACTTTACCTTGTATTTGTTCTACCATGGTTCGACCCCAAATTACAATATAATTACTTCATTTTCCATACAAAATAATGAGAACGAACAACGATTTTTGTACATTGTTCAATTTAAATTACTCTCAGAACGACGATAAAATATGTCCCATCTCTAACAAATGAGAGAATTTATCGAAATAAATTAATTATGACAGAAAAAATATAAAATTTAAAACTTTATTAAAAACCCAAATATTTTTAGAAAAACTGCAAAACGTGTATGAAAAGTAAATGGTTCAACGACTAGTATACATTCAAATCATAGCAAATTTTCTCTTCTCTTTTACTACAGCTGCATTTCTTGTCCATCGTTTTAAATTCCCGTACAAATTGGAAACAAAAATCAAATGCCTGCCAGAAAGTCTGTATACCAAAAAGTTATTCTGGCAGGTCTCTCTCTCGATAATTTTGAAAATAGAAAAATTAAAAAATGTGCTGAAAACACCAAAATTGTGGGAAAAAATAGAAAAGATGAATGAAAATAATATTATTTAATATTAAATACATATCTGAAAGAAGGACAAATATTTTTTTTATATCAATTAATTTTTTTTTAGTTTATATCAATTAATTTTACTCGTCTTTTGGCTGAAACTTTCTTTAAATTCAGTAAATAAAAAGTATGAAAATATGAATCATGTTGCTATGAATTGTGTACCATGTCGTATGAACGGGTTAATTCGTGTACATAATTATGAGAGCGAACAACGTGATTCAAATGCTGGTATGAACATAGCATTAGGAATCGATTTTCCTGGCCAAAACCCCAATTTTTTGTCGTCACCGATTATCAATTTCTATATGGGATACGATAATAAACATACAAACCAAATAGAATTTTGTTTTTGTTTGTAAACGTTAGTGTCAACGTACATGTAAACAAAATAAGGAAATGTCTATAAATTATTGGAATTTAAAAAACTAATAATTTTTCACATTTGATTGAATATTTTGAAAAACATGAATGAAAACTCGTTAGATTTTCAATTTGAATATTTCCATATCATTCCACTAAATGCATAATTTTTCGCAGAGAGTAGAATTCTTGCAAAATGTTTGGGGTCGCTGGTAATTCATTGATAAAAGAGAAGCTGTTTCAATCGTTTGCTTTTGAAAACAAAAAAGCACATGTTTATTAGGGTTTTATTCTTTTCAAGTTTAACAAAATACCACACATATTAACAAATATTGTACCGCCTCTATAAGCGGTGTTTTAGTGTGCGGCATGTCGTTCGGACCTGGAGGAGGTTACATGTCAATGATATGAAGGTGTCTTTATGGGAAATAGTTTTTTTTCTGATGAATAAATATGTTCTTCAAAAAATATATATCCCTAATATACATCGAACACATAAATAAATATATTAAATGTCGTATGGAATTTGACACTAACATTACACCCCAGTTCAGTCAGCTGGGTATTGCTGTTACCTTTTCTTGTTCTTCCATGACTGAAACTATAGAAACCAACAAATTGTTCAAAATATTGCGGGCGTGGCGTGTTCCTGAAGACTAAAATTTTTCCAATTTTCTAGAGAAAGAAATAATTATTTCTCAGAAACAGGAGGGTTGGCGTTTTTTTATTTGCGATGACGACTTCTATTTTGTTTTTCAAAATAGTCAGGCTTAATCCATCCCATAGTCGTTGTTTTAATATTTTATTAAAACCTAAACTCGAGCAACATCACTTGCAAACATAAAAACTTTTTTGTTGAAAAACAAGAAACAAGGGAACTGATGAAGATCTATGGCGAGATCTGAAACTATAGTCTTCCCTGCCTTACCTCTTGGTAAACATCGCCAATTTTTCCCACTAATAAATTAAAGTTGTTTTAATAAAATATTAAAACAACGACTATGGGATTAAGCCTGACTATTTTGAAA
Organism: Musca autumnalis; assembly: GCF_047663935.1. NCBI lineage: Eukaryota > Metazoa > Arthropoda > Insecta > Diptera > Muscidae > Musca > Musca autumnalis. The sequence continues at coordinate 199,674,520 of NW_027411866.1, read as the reverse complement.
AACAAAATTTCTCAGAAACTATAAAATATATTGCGTTCTTTGTTTTTTGTTGTTTATGTAGTAATGTTGCATTTAAGAAACGTTTAAATAAATTACAGTTTCTTTTACACGTAGTGAGCTATTTTATTTTTCCTCAGGTACTAAATTTTACTGATATTCCAAATTTAGTGAAGTAGAACTTTTAGGGAACAATATGGAACAAGATTTGGTATTCACAGAAAGATGCTCGAAAGTGTCTTGCTTCAGCCCATATATATTTTTTTACCGGTCCCGATCCGTGCGTTTAACACTTTTTATACCCTCAGCCTTTAGGCTATGAAGGGTATATACACTTTCATACGGGCAAAATGTGCCTCATCGAAATAATGGTTTTAGACCCCAAGTATGTTTGGACGAAATGTGTTTCAGACAATTTGGAGTCGATTGAGCAATGTCCGTCCGTCTGTCTGTCTGTCTGGCTGGCTGGAGCGCACGATAACTCTCGAAGGGATGAACCGATTCGGTTCAAATTTTGGCTTTCGTAATATTTTGTCCAAACTTAGTTTAAGTTCGAAGATGAGCTATATCGGTCCACTCCTTCCGGTACCTCCCCCACAAAAGTTCGAAAATGTTCGGAAAAATTGTACGCACGATAACTCTTGAAGGGTGTAACCGATTTGGTCCATACTTTGCCCATCGTGGAGCGTGTACCAGACTTAGATCAGGTTTTAATATGGACTCAATCGGTCCACTCCGTCGGGTACCTCCCACACAAAATTTTGGAAAAGTTCAGTTTAGGAACATCTCTCGAATCGCTTTGATTTTTGCTTTAGCAACTTGTATTCACTGCCCTCCATACGACGGTATAAGTTTCATCAGGGGCAAGTCCATACTTCCTGAGAAAATAGGCTGAAAGTTGCAAAAAACCCCTATGACACCGTGTGAGGAGGTTGGAGGGCAAAATAACTCTCGAACAGGTCTGCCGATTCGGTGTAAAGTTTGGCCTTAGTAATATTTTGTCCAAACATAGTTTAAGTTCGAAGATAAGCCATATCGGTCCACTCCTTCAGGTACCTCCCCCACAAAAATTCAAAAATGTTCGGAAAAATTGTGCGTACGATAACTCTTGAAGAGAGTGGCCGAATTGGTCCATACTTTACACATCCTAATATATCTACCAGATATAGATCAGGTTCAAATATGGACTATATTTGTCCACTCCATCCGGTACCTCCCACTCAAAATTTCGGATACATGTTCACTTTAAGACCTGCTTTCGAATCACTTTGATTTTTGTTGAAGTAACATGCATTGCTGCCTCAATTGCGATGGTAAAAGTTGTTTCAGGGGCAAGTTCATACTTCTTGAGCAAACATCCCTGAAGTTCTAAAAAACCCCCTATGGCTGGAGATCCATTCTTTTTAGTATCTCCTCCGCAAAACTTTTGATATTAAATCCTAATCAACATTTTTGTCAGTTCAAACGCCCAAAATTCTTAAAACTCCCCAAAATACATGCGTTTTTTGAAAAAAAAAAATTGTTTCAATATACACAGGCTGAGGGTATATCTCTGTCGGCAAAGCCGACTGATACTTTTTTACTTGTTTAAATTATTTTCCATATCGTTTCCCATATTAATTATCGTTTTATATGAGTTATATGAGCTTTTTGAAAATCCAAGGAGTATTTTTTAGGGCCTGTTTCACTATGTCGAACGAAACTGAAAACGAATGAAAAGCAACTAAACTCGTGTATGATTTTTAAAATGTTGAAGTTATTTTAAAGCAAACACAAAGTCAATATTTCCATGAAAACCAAAGTTTAGGCGTTTTTCGTTCTCAACCATTTTCTTTCGACATAGTGAAACAGGCCCTTAATTTTTGAACAAATCTTAAATTTTTTGAAATTGTTTGTTTTGTTATTGCTAAAGATTCAATCATGAAATTAAAAAATGTTGTGTAGCGTTACATAAAGCTATTTTAAAGGGGTTTTAGTTGATTTTATATGCAATATTGGCACAAAGTATATAATTTCAATAGAGAGAGTTTACAATATTATAGATATAAGTTTGAAATTTGGAGCAGAGTAAAATGAAGCATATCATAATACGTTCAGTATAGTCCCCATACAAAAGTTCCGCCTGGTACTTTGAAGTTTTTAACCAAATTCTCCAACAGAATTGAAACAATAACTAAAAATCTTTCAAATGAATATTACACATGTAGGTTTACGTATTGGTGTATCCCAGAATTTTTAACCACAGTAGCTCTTATTTGGCATTTTCGATTCTTTTTCAAAGATTTTCAGGATTTCTTATTCTTTAAAGTACATATCCATATATCACACATTAACTTGAGTCCCATTAAAAAAGTTACAAAAGTGTTACTTTTGCCTTATTAAGTTATCAATTGGACACATTTTTACCGCGAGGATTGATGCTGATAAGAAGATCTATCTAAAAAAACCTATTAATGTTATTTTTTATACCATTAATTAATTAAAATAAATAAAAAAAAAGAATAACTCGAATGCCCGAGTGCAGATCAGACTTGTACCGAACATTTCCAATCAAATATTGTCATAAAAACACGAAAACTTTACTATATTATTTACTATTTTTATATAGAGTCCATGCAAGCCAACTAAAAAGTTCAGAAAATTAGATTTATGGTCTGTTCCAGTACTGCAAGAATCTACTCATTTTCAGAAGTAAAACTGTGTAGATTCTTGCGGGTTCTGGAACATGCATTTAGAACAGAAAACATTTTTATCAGGAGTCGGGCAATACCAATTACGACTTACTTCTGTCGGCACCAACTTATGAAAATTCATAACTTTTGGCCGGCCCCTCTGGGCCCCACTCTGCGTACGTCCCTGGCCCTCCATATAGCGGTATCAGCCGATTTAGTTCAAATCTAGTAACTCATTTTTAAAATAGTTGCAGTTGACCAATCGAACTGAAATTTTGCACACTTTTCAGGTGTAGATGACAATACATGAATATGAAACCAAAACCAACATGGGTCCATTTTTTCCTACAGCCCCCATATAGCGGTACCACCCGATTTCAGGTGTTTTGAGGATTTTGTCTTAATTTTTAGTCCGAATTGGCTGTAACTTGGCATTTGAAGTTCCCAATTGTATAGAAACTCCCCCACCAACGATTGTGAACATGGGTCAGATTTTGGTGTAGCCCCAGTATTGCCGACAGTTTTTGATCGGAAATCGTTAAAAAATCGTCAAATCGTCAACAAAATTTGGAAAATCGTCAACATGGTCCAAAACTAGGTTTGGCTACCGTTTAATGCGATTTTTCACTGATAGTTTTGTCAATGAGCCTGACAACATAAGATACGAGTATACAACCCACAGCAAAAATCTAACTCTCACTTAAATACCGCTATAAAATAAGCTTACACAAGATGATAGTTTTTCCTATGGTTATCGAGTTTGTAGTAATGAAGCAGGTTAAAGCTGGATACCCATTGCCAGTTTTGAATGACAGCTTAGCTCAAATATCGCTTGCTTGACAGTGTGACCGTCCATTTTTGTCTGTACACGTTCATTTTGGTTGCTGGGCAGTCGGAAATCGACAAAAAAACTGTCATTCAAAACTGACTGACAGCCTAAATAGGGCATTAGAAGGAAGTTAAGAAAGCTGGAGGCTAATTCCTATTTTATCTCTATAACTTTTCAGGGACGATCCATTAACAATGAAAATATTCTAGATATGTGCCTAAATTGCAATAACATATTAAAAAAGCTCATAGAATCGAGCTTGGAACATTGTTTTCATTAAAGCCTTTCGTGAGTTTTTGAGAAAAGTATAGTTATTGTCTTATAGCTTTCAAGGGCTGTTCGAGGATTGTTATAAAGTTTTTATCGACGGTAGTCCTAGTGTTTCTTATTGCATCCATATAATTCTTTGTGGGCAAGAGCATTTCTCAGACTTAATGGGGGGAATTCCCGTTTGGTCAAACTCAAATCAAGTTCAAAGATGGGTAGTCCTGTAGTGTGGTAGTCCTGATTAAAACATAATGGCTCAAAAGATCTAAAAATCTGACCTTGATTAAATTGGCTCTATTGTGGACGAATAGTGCGGTAAAAATTATAACTAATTTTTCCTCCATTTCCTTAGAATTTTAAAATAGTAAAGATATTTCACTTTTGTATACCCTCAGCATTTATGCTAACAAGGGTAAAATGTGCCTCATTGAAATAATGTTTTTAGACCCCAAGTATGTTTGGACGAAATCCGTTTCAGACAATTTGGAGTTGATTTAGCCACGTCCATCCGTCTGTCGGGCTGGAACACACGATAACTCTCGAACGAATCATCCGATTTGGTCCAATACTTGGCTTTCGTAATATTTTGTATAAACTTAGTTTAAGTTCGAAGATGGGTTATATCGGTTCACTCCTTCCGGTACCTCCCCACAAAAGTTCAACATTTGTGTCTTTGGAAATGTATACCGATGCTGTTCGTTGTGGTCCTGTTTATAGCGTTATTATGTTTTCCGTGGACAAGTCCATGCTTCCTGGCATTCCTGGCATACTGGTCCAAAAGTTATAGGATGACCCACTGAAATGACTAGGGGGCGTGATACCTATCGAAAATATATGAATAAAATAAAATCCACTTCTATAATGGTCTATGTCGATCCATTCCTTCAAGTACCTCCTCCGCAACACTTTTGAACTTTAATCCTAATCCACATTTTTTCGGCATGTTCAAATGTTCAAAAAAGACCACACAATTCTGAAAAGACTCTAAATACATTCGATCTGTCCGTAGATGAAAGTTTAAATTCACATACGCTGAGGGTTTATTTATCTCTGATACTTTTTTACTTGTTCAGATGGATTTACATATATCACCGGTTCTGCAATTCCATATTATACCATACCGAAAATATATTATTTCATAAAGAATACGCAAGCACCATGTCATTCTATTTTAATGTGAGGGTTTTTGACATATTTGCATTTAAAGTTATACTTTGGATACTTACAAATAACGACTGGCGTATTAATCCATATGATTTATCCGAAAAGCAGTAACAGGCCAATAATATAGCTGTTGTTGTAAAACAGTATGATGTTGTGGTTAGAAATCCCGTTAGGGCTTGGCCAATTGTATCTGCAGCCGGTATACCATATTTTATGAGCAGCCCCTCGCACAATGAAGCCAAACCTAGTTGGAGAACTTTCAATAAGCCCGCTCTCGAAGTAATAAAACCGAAATTTATGCAGGTGCAGACGCGACAACAGCAAATTTTAATACCAAGATTTTGGCTCATGCCACGAACACCAAATGATGCCATTCTTTTAATTTGAAAATTTAAATTAATTTAAAAAATCACTATGTGACACACACTACCGAAGATCCTTTGTTTTCAAAGCGACAATTACAACTGATCTTCTTCTTAATGGTCACACTACTGGGGAGATGCATTTCCAACAAACAATGAAACTCCAACGAATCTGTTGTGTTATTCTTTAAAAATAGACGACACATCTTCCGTTGTTTTAGTTTTTATTTATTTTTAACATCTTCCAGCAGAAAAGAAGACCCCCTTCTGTCAACTCAATGGCAGCGAGTGTGTGCGAACATGACCTAAACTCATAGATCTTGGCACACATGTACACGTGTGTAAAACTGAATGTTTAGCATAGTCCCTTTGTAATGTACGACAGGATATTCCAATAAACAAAATAGAAGAGTGTTTTTTTCAAAGCATATGGTGTTCAATTTTTATTGAACAGTGGAACAGTGAAGAGAAGTACAGTGGCTAGGGTACACAGAAAGAAATTATGTTTATCACAATAGATACCAAGCAACTGTATTTATAATGGTATACAGATAACGTCCTACATACTTACTCTTTCTATGTTTGTCACTCTGCATAAGTGGGATGAAGCTACCCAGTGTATATCTGGCAACAATTCGGGTTGGTCAGTCCTCATTTAAAAAGAAGGACCAATATTTACCTGGAGTTTATCATTTTAAAACCTTTGTGTATTGGGTCCCCCCCATTGAATCGAACTTTCGCCTACGCTGTTTATTTTCCCCAATTATCGATTTTAATTTCTCCGTTGCCTCACGACTATTCGTGAGGCATTCCTTTGCTTATAATTGACAAATGAAACATTGAACAAGGCTTGCCTTTAATTACACCCAAATCGGAAATAAGGAAAGAAGACAAATTAAGATGCCTATAAAGTAATTAAAATGCTTTAATTGTGTACACGAGTTTATAATTGAGTTTTCTTAAAATTAGTGATTTAACATGCCACAACAAGCGCCAGACAACTTACAAAGTACTTAACTTTCTTTTTTAATTGCAAAAATATTTCGTTTAATGTCTTGTCCAATTAATTTCATTACACGTGATTTTGATAAGAGAAAATTAAATATTTCATTTTCACACTACGGCGGCTGATTGTTGAGAGAATTTTGTTAACTTGCATTTAGAATTTGTTAATTGGTATTACGTTTAATGCATAGATTGTCGTTTTTCTATTTGTTTCTAAAATTGAGAGAAAATTTTCACAATTTGTGAGAAAAATTTACAAATTTTACACGAATGCTGGCATTTCATGTCAAATGTTTTTTTGAAATAACCAATTTTCTACTTTTTTTGATGTTGTGCAACAATTTTAAATACACCTGCGTGAAGATTTTGAAAAGACTTGTTTTTGGGGTCGAAAGCGGTAAAGTATGAAAATGGGTTTAAATAAATATTTTTCGGCTTATACTGTTTTATAAGACAATTTTATGCATTAATTAGCGATGCGCCATTTTTTTTATCATTACCGTAGTTAGAAAATAAGCACGGTAATGAGTGTCACGGTAATGGTGGAAATGTGATTATTCTTGGATTGGAAATGTGGAAATCTTCCAGATATGTCACAAAATATAATATAATTCTATGAAGGCTTAAGAAATGAATACACTATTACCATAATTTTGGAAATTATAATATAAATAACGGAAAAATACTCAGCACGGGAATGACAAATTTTCGGGACCATGCACAAAAAAACACTAAACACTTCAACAGTTCTCAAACAACTGACTATGTTTTTCACTTCTGACGATTATCTTTATTACAAATAAACAAAAATCCGGTTTAAATCATTTTTTCTTAATAAATACATTGGCGCACGGGAATGACAAAACAAAAAAAGGGACACGACTAAAATGTCTCAAAATTATAATTTAAACAAGTGAGCAAAGGCTATAGTCGGGACGGGGCCGACCATGTGATACCCTACACCACTACCACTGTGCATAAGCTTTTCACTGGTAAACATTTCTTTTAGGGAATATAATCCGACTACCACCAAAAATAATATGCCTCTTTCTCTCTGGGACCCCCATAAGCAACCAAACTTTCGTGAAAATCCGATCAAAATTACGACCTGAAGCTTGATTGCAAAAAATGGAAGAATTGGATGCATTACCGACTATTGTGGAATCTCCCTTGTTTGACCACCTTCGCCAACCTGCTTTACACCAATGTAAAGGTAATATTTTCGTCTTCCATTGACAGGTTTTGCCGTTGGAATACCCCTACTAGAAGCCAATATCTTCACAAAGAATAAAACTTTGAATTTGTCTCCAAATGAGTTTTTCCCATTCCGACCCCTCGATATTATCCGACTATCACCAAAATCAATAGGCTTCTTCCTCTGTGGGACCCGCATCAACACCCAAAAAATTCGTGACGATCCGATCAAAATTGCAACCTGTGGCGTGATTACAAACAAATCGGAAAATGGGATGCATTACCGACTATTGCGATATCTCTGTTGTTTGAGCAGCTACGACAACTTACTTTACATCGTTGTAAAGGTGATATTTTCTACTTTCCTTGCCAGGTTTTGCTTTTGATATACCTCTTAAAGAAACAGAGATATTGACTTTGAAATAAAACGTAGACCTTTTCTCCAAATAAGTGTTTGCCCATTCCGACCCCTGAATATTATCCGACCATCATCAAAATCAATAGGCTTCTTTCTCTTTGGGACCCCCATTAACCCCCAAAATTTCGTGACGATCCGATCAAAAATGCGACCTGTAGCGTGATTACAAAAAAAAAAATCGGAAAATGGGATGCATTACCGACAATTGCGATATCTCCGTTATTTGGTTACCTACGCCGACCTAGTTTGCATCATTGTAAATACGGGATCTTTTACTTTCATAGTCAGGCTTTGCTTTTGGAAAAATTTCAACCACAGCTGTGATATTCGTCAATATAATTAAAATCGCAAAAATTAAAATTGGGGTTTTATTTCCTACTATTGTGATATCTTCGTTGTTTGATCACCTACGAGCACCTACTTTACATCATTATAAAGGTGATATTTTCTGCTTTCATTGTCAGGTTTTGCTTTTGGTATACCCCATATAGAAGCTGAGATATTCGCTTTGGAAAAAACATTGTCTTTTTATCCACCTAAGTTTTTTACCCTTTCCGACCCCTAAATATGATCCGACCATCACCAAAATCAATAGGCTTCTTCCCCTCCGGGACCCCCATCAACATCCAAAATTTCGTGACGATCCGATCAAAATTGCGACCTGTAGCGTGATTACAAGGTTTAGATGGACAGACGGACAGACGGACGGACGGACGGACTGACGGACGGACACACATAGCCAGATCGACTCAGCTCGTCGAGGCATTCATTTTGGTATATACAAGTATGGGTCTACGACCATTATTTCGATGCGTTACAAACTTTTTGGCCAAAACCAACTTATAATACCCTCCCCAGTGGTGTAGGGTATAAAAAATAAAAGTCAATATGCGTCGGGACGGGTGACGTAGGTGATGGAAGATACCAAGGAACGGTCCTGACCGGCTTTAGCATGGCAAAGCCCAGGATTTATCTTGGCCTCTCATTCAGCTCTTGTGGACACTGACCTCCCCGTGGTGTCACCTGGGGAGCTGCCTTTAACACCTGTTAAAGGTAGTGAGCTAACATGTGCCGCGCGTTCACCCCTAAGAACGTTGAAAACTTGGGTTTGGGCGTCGGGTTAGTAACCCTCACTTAGAAAAAGCAGCCTACTATGAAAAAACAAAAGAAAAGAAAAACAACCCCCTCTAAAGTTGACGAACACCGCAAACGTTTTAAGGACCATGATCTGCGAATCTGCACCTGTAATGTTCGCACTCTTTATAGAGAAGGTGCAGTTTACGCATTGGCAGATGTACTTGAAAAGTACAAGGCCGACATTACTGCCATACAGGAAATACGATGGATTGGGAGAGGCGTCACAAATACCTAAAGGTGACGCACTGTATTATAGCTGCCATGACACAAATCATGAGTTCGGTTGCGGATTTGTAGTTGGTCGGAGGTTAAAACACCTGGTCCCCAGCTTCACCCCAGTGAACGAAAGACTCGCTGCAATTCGATTAAAAGCAAAATTCTTCAACATCAGCTTTATTTGCGTTCAGCTCCCACTGAAGAAAAGGACGAACAGACCAACGATATATTTTACGAGCGCTTAGAAGAAACTTATGACCGTTGCCCTGCCCATGACATTAATATTATTCTAGGCGATTTTAATCCCAAAATTGGAAAGGAGAATACCTTTGGCCCAACAGTCAGGAAATTCAGTATCCACAGTGACACATCTGACAATGGTATGAGGCTGATAGACTTTGCAGCTGCAAAAAGCATGGTAGTTAGCAGTACCAGATTTAAGCATCTCGATATTCATAGGGGCATCTGGCTGTATCCAGATCAAAGAACAAATAATCAAATTGATCATGTTGTGATAGATGGAATACATTCATCCAGCGTGTCGATGTACGATCGTTCCGACGCGCAAACATTGATTCGGACCACTACCTTGTTGCAGAAAAGGTACGTACCCGTCTAAACGTTGCAAATAAAGCACGAACAGACACAACGCGGAAGTTGGACATCGATAGGCTGCAAACACAACAGATAGCCACAGCATATTCCACTTAATGAGAGCACTCCTTGTCCCGATAACATAACAACACAATGGCAAAATATTGTCCACTCCATGCAAACAGCCGCAAAATCCATACTTGGATACCAGAGACCTCCACCAAGGAATCCATGGTACGATCAGGAGTGTCGTGCTGTCACCGAAGAGAAAAAAATGCGGCATATAGGGCTACTTTACAATCAGTAGCAACGCGTAGCGCACGAGAGAGATATCGGGAGAAAAGGAGAGAACAGAAACGTCTTTTCCGCAAGAAAAAGAGAGAAATGGAAAAGCGGGAGTGTGAAAAAATCGAGATGTACAGGAGCCAGAATGAAGTCCGAAAATTTTACCAAAGAGTGAAACATCAAACAGATGACTTTGGTACAGGAACATCCTCCTGTAGAGACCAGCAAGGTAATCTGGTAACAGATACAGATAGCGTGCTCAGGATATGGAAGGAACATTTCTCCAATCTGCTGGTATCCAATAGTAGCGAAGACGATGATGCCACAGATCCAATCCCAGAAGATGGTATAGAATGCATACCGCCCGGCCAAGATGAGGTAAAAACAGCAATCAACCGGCTGAAGAATAATAAAGCAGCAGGAGCCGATGGCTTACCAGCCGAGCTGTTTAAAACTGGAGGCGATGCGCTGATAAGGTGTATGCATCAGCTAGTTAGCACAATCTGGCAGGAAGAACGCGTACCCGACGATTGGAGCCTGAGCATCCTATGTCCCGTCCACAAGAAAGGAGGTAAGACTGTATGCTCCAACTATAGGTGTATAAGTTTTCTCCCTATTGCCTATAAGATAGTGTCAGGGATATTGTTCGAACGACTAAAGCCAATGGTCAACGAAATAATTGGACCATACCAAAGTGGCTTTAGACCTGGCAAGTCCACCATTGACCAGATATTTACCCTGCGGCTAATCCTAGAGAAGACCCAAGAGATGCAGATCGACACATATCACCTTTTTGTCGATTATAAAGCAGCATTCGACAGTCCACTCCGATCAAAGGTATTCCATGCAATGTCTGAATTTGGTATCCCCGCAAAACTCATCCGGCTTTGTAAGATGACTTTAACTGATACTAGGTCCTCAGTTAAAATTGGAAAGAACCTCTCCGAAGAATTTTGTACCAAAAGAGGTTTCAGACAAGGTGACAGCCTTTCGTTTGACCTATTCAACATTTTGCTGGAAAACGTAATACGAGATGCAAATGTCAAAAGAAATGGCGCAATTTACACCAATAGCCACATGTTACTTGCTTATGCTGATGACCAACTGTGGAAGTTGGTACCTACAATTTTGAGGTAGTTAAAGACTTCGTCTACCTCGGCACTGCCATAAACACAACAAACAACATCAGTTGTGAAATAAGAATGAGAATTGTATTGGCCAACAGATGCTACTATGGTTTAAGTAAGCGATTTAAAAACAAAGCTACATTTCGTCAAACAAAAATAACACTATACAAAACGCTGATACTACCCGTGCTAATGTATGGCTCTGAAGCATGGGTACTTGCGCAAGCAGATAAGGTAATGCTTGGTGTGTTTGAGAGGAAAATTCTTCGAAAGATCTACGGGCCGATTTGCGTTGGCTGTGAATATCGACGTCGTATGAACCACGAGCTATATAAGCTATACAAAGACATGAATATAGTTAAACGTATCGAGATGCAACGATTGCGTTGGCTAGGCCATATCATGAGAATGAGCGATGATGAACCCGCTAAAAAGGCGTATGAATACATGCCACATGGCGGTGCACGCAGAATCGGCAGGCCTAAGCTTCGATGGAGCATACAAGTGGATGAAGAAATGAAAAGGCGCGGTATTCCAAAAAGTCAAGCGAAAAACAAAGAGGAATGGAGATCACTTCTTAGTTCGGTCTATGGAACAAATGTTCTGTAATGGCAAACTAAGTAAGTAATTAATTATGACAGACAAAATTCAAACTTTAAAATTTTATGAAAAACACGAATATTGTTTAGAAAAACTGTAAAACATGAATGAAAAGTAAACGGTGGAACGATTAGTATATATTCAAAGCATAGTAAATGTTGTCTTCTCTTTCATTGCAGTTACATACATTTCTTGTCGATTCGCGTGCAAATCTAGAAACTAAAATTAAATGCCTGCCTGAAAGTCAGTATACCAAAAAGTTATTTTGGTAATTTTGAAAATAGAAAATTTAAAAAATGTGTTGAAAACACCACAATTTTAAGAAAAAAAAAATTAGAAAACATGAAAGAAAAGAATAGAATTTAAAATAAAATAGATGTTTGAAGGAAGATTTTGCATTATTTTTTTTGTTTGAAACTTCCTTTAAAACCAACAAACAAAAAGTATGAAAATATGAACTATGTTGGTATGAAGTATGTACCATGTCGTATGAACAGGTTAATTCGTATACGTAATTGTGAGAAGGAACAACGTAATTATAGTACTGGGCCCTATTCCACGAAACAACTTATCAACTTTTCATTTTGCACTTATCAATATTTTTGACAATGCTCAAAGTTAAGTGTTCCACAGAACCATTATTTTTTGATAAGTGATAAGTTGCTAATTATAAAGTGAGTTTGCTTACTTTTCAAAATAATGTAGCTCTTTTTTTTATTTCTGTTCCACAAACGTTATTTCTGCTAAGTGAAAAGTTGTAACGGCAAAGCGTATTTTGCTAAGATTTTGCAAAAAAATTTGCTCTTTCGTTCCACAGAAAACTCTGCATTTTGATTTTGCAGATCAAATTTTGATAAGTTTGCCTTAAATTTGCGAGGTAAACGTTCTCTTTGCCAATGTACATTCTTAAAGCGAGATTTTGTTCGGAAATAGTGAAAACACGGTTATGACAAGAAATTGTAAAGATTTTTCCGAACTTCTACCCCCTGAATCAACCATCCTACTTCGAACTCTCACTATCCGAAATTCCACCCTACGAACAACCCCATTCCGAACTCCCACCCTGCGAACAACCTCACAAATCGACGTTTCTCGATTTTACATTTAGACTAAACTCTATTTGAGAGACTATTTTTATTTATTACTATACCCTCCACCATAATATGGAGGGTATATTAGGTTTGTCATTCCATTTGTAACTCATCGAAATAATCATTTGTGACCCTATAAGGTATATACATATATTTTTGATCAGCGTAAAATTCTAAGTTGATTTAACCACATCCGTCCGTCCGTCCGTCTGTTGTAATCACGCTATCTTCCGAACGAGTTGAGATAGAGGGATGAAATGCTGTTCACACGTGTCTTAAATCAAGTTGGAAGTTGAGCTTTGTTATTGCCCCCATATAGCAGTGCCGTCGATTTCAGCTATTTTAAGGTTTTTAGCTGCATTTTCAGAACGAATTAGTTATAATATGCTTCCAAAACTCACCGACATAGGTCCATCTTTTATTATTGCCCCCATATACTGCCCAATTTCAGCTACCTTGGCGTTATTAGCTACATTTCCAGGCCGAATTAGGTATAATTCAGTCAATCACCAAGAAACGTCTCCACAAAAAATTATGGATATAGGTAGATATTTTTAGATACATTTCTAGAACGAATTAGTTATAATTTGGCAAGTAACTTCTCCACTTTGTGGAGAAAGAAAACTAATTACTCTATGCCGAACATAACGCTTTTTACTTGTTTTATTTCGCTTAATTTTATTGTATTTTATTTGTACTTGCCTTCATTTTATTTTAGATTATTTTATTTCACTTAATTTTTTTTGTTTTATTTTACTTTATTTTACTTATTTTTTAACTTTATTTTATTTCAATTTACTTTACTTTATTTCACTTAATTTTATTTTATTTCACTTCATTTTATATTGTTTTATTTTTATTTATATTTTAATTTATTTCATTTTATTTTTTATTTTATTTTACTTCATTTGATTTATTTTGATCTTATTTTAATTTATTTCATTTAATTATTATTTAATCTTTATTAAAATTATTTTATTTTATTTTTATTTCATATTAATTTATTTTATTTTATTTATTTAATTTAATTTAATTTTATTTTATTTTATTTTATTTTATTTTATTTTATTTTATTTTATTTTATTTTATTTTATTTTATTTTATTTTATTTTATTTTATTTTATTTTATTTTATTTTATTTTATTTTATTTTATTTTATTTAATTTTATTTTATTTTATTTTTTTTTTTATTTTATTTTATTTTATTTTATTTTATTTTATTTTATTTTATTTTATTTTATTTTATTTATTTAATTTTATTTTATTTTATTTTATTTTATTTTGTTTCATTTTATTTCAGTTTAATTTAATTTATTTAATTTAATTTTATTTTTTTTATTTCTAATAATATCAGTTTCTTTTCATTTTTTCGCTCGTCTCAATTTTACATGTCTTATTTATTATTGCCAAGTAAAAAATAATGCAAAGATGATAAAACGTTCTGTGGAACAAATATCATTCACACTTTGCAAGAGAACTGAGAGACTTACCAAGATGGCGGACAAATTGAGCAAGAGAGCACAACAACTAAAAGAACAGTGATAGAGAAATTTGCTAAGTGCAAGGGAAATTGAAAAGTAATTTTGTGGAACAAAAAAGGGTTATCACTTTTCAAAATAACTACTTTTTGATAAGTGCAAAATGAAAAGCGATAAGTTGTTTCGTGGAATAGGGCCCTGGTATGAACATGGCAATTCTAAGGTAAATGCATGAATTACAACAACTAACAAATTTACAAAAACAACATTGTTGTTATAGAAAATTTAATGTCAAAGAAAATATTGAATAACAACAAATTTGAATCAAAATGTTAATATAAAAAATTTTCTTTATGTTGTTGGGGAAATTGCAACAAAAAGGGATAAAGGGATTTGACATTTCATATTTGAACAGCTGGTGTGATACCACGAAGTTTCAAATTTCATGAGTAGACCCTATTACATTTTGAAAACCAAATGTGCAAAAAAGCATGGTGGAATAATATAAAGTCCAATTTACATATGCACATTAAATGATTTCGTTTTACGCAATCCTAGAATCAAATGAAGTGTATTTACATCTGTTTTTTTGCGTCATTTGCTTACGCACACAATCGCACATACACTCTTATACAATAACACAAACACACGCACACAATATATTTATTCAGAAAAATAGGAATTTCACAACACAAATGTGTATCGAATAACTTAAATTAATTCCAAAAACAAAAAAACATAATTTTTGTAAGTTTTTTAACCATTTATAGGCCGTTTATATATAACAAGGTTAACCCAGTGGGTCTGGGTTTCAAATGTCATTTTCATTGTATATACTTCAAACAAATCCTCATAAAGAAGGTTAACCCTGCAAAAAACTATAATATAAACGCCGTATTATTTTCTCTTTTGTCCTCGTTTGAGTATTTTTGTTTTTCTACAACACACACAAACAAACAAAGCCATCATAAAACAGTTGCATTTTTTGGTAGTTTATGACGAAAAAGCAGGGTTGCGTATAAAAGTATGGTGTTTTCGTGCGTTGTTTAGAATAAATGACGTAGCTATCGTCATTTATTTTTGTATGGTAAATGACGCAAAATGTTGCCTGTTTTAGCAAATAAATGACGAAACAGCTCTAAATGACGAAAAAGTTGCTAATGTAAATTGGACATAAGGTGTTTGCATGAATTACAACAACTAACAAGTTTACAATAACAACATAATTTTATGGGAACTAAATGTAATTCGAATGAGATTGAAAAGTGGAGCCAAAATGACCTAACCCTCAGTTCCTATCAATATAGTTTTTTTTAAATGAATTCCAAAATGACCTATGCCACTTTAATTGTTTTATTAACCGTTTAATACTAAATAAATTAAGACCTTATGATTAAGATAAAACAAATATTACAACTAATATTTATTTACTATTAAAAAAATAAATAAAAATGATGAAGTTTAAGCCATTGGGGTAATAAGTACTCCAGACTTAAACACAATCAACACGGTGCTCTTGAAGTAAATTTAAATGGAAGGTGCTTACACCTGCGAAATTTTTGCGGATTCTGAAACTACAATGTTCATAGATGAGAAAAATCAAAAAAAAAAAAAAAAAAAAAACAAAAAAAAAAATCGTCGGAGCGCTTTTTAAATAAATCGCGATTCAAGTTGACATTTTAGGTGTTTTTTAGGTTTTCACGATTTTGCTTGGAAACCGCAAGTCCTATCGAAATAACACTAAAGAAAATTTTGTAGCTATGAAAATTTTCTACAAGATTGACCGTTATGGTATTTTCGTAGGTTTTACCGTTTTTGAGATATAGAAGTTCAAATTGGGACAACGCACTGACTGTATCGTATCCTTATAACAGTGTCATGACTACAATTTCCCAACATAAACTTACATATATATCTCAAAAATGGTACAACCTAGGAAAAAAATGTTGAGAATTTCCACAACTACAACATTTTTTTAGTCCCATTCCGATAGGAAATGCGGTTTTCAAGAAAAAATCCTGAAGACCTGAGAAAAAAATCTGAATGATTGATCTGAACTTCTATATCTCAAAAACGGTAAAACGAAACGGTAAACGAAAATATTATGCAGGTCAATCTTGTACAGAATTTTCACTGCTACAACATTTTCTTTAGTTTCATTTCGATAGGACTTGCGGTTTCCAAGCAAAATCGTGAATACCTAAAAAAAAAACTACAAATGTGAAATTTGACCGCGATTTATTCAAACATCCCTCTAGCGATTTTTTCTTGTTTTTGGATTTTTCTCACCTATGGACATTGCTGTTTCAATATCCACAAAAACTTCCCAGGTGTAAGCGGTTTTCACTTAAAGTTAGTTAAGGTGCAACATGTATGACATTGTTTTATAAGTAGACAGCGGAATTTTATGCAACCCCTATTTTTGGTCCGATTCATGTCAAATTTTGGGACTGGGCATATTTATGGCTTCTGATTACATTGCAATCGAAACATATGACATATGCAAAATTATGCAAAATGCATAAATTTTTGCATATGCAAAATTTATGCATTTTACATATTTTCTTATGCAACAAATATTTCAATAATAGGTACAAAAATGTTTATGTGTACAATTTTTCTGTTTAAAATACTCTTCAGAGAAGTCAATAAAATAGAGAAATGTATAGCCACAGCCAGAACCTTCAAAATATCGAAAATCGGGAGGTATCGTTCTATGGGGGCTACATGAAGGCCTGAACCTCAACCGACAAATTTTAGGTGGAAAGTTTTTTACCCCAAAGGAAGACTTAACACCGAATTTTAACCATTTCGGAGGGATATTGAGGGCACAACCTTCAAAATACCAGAAATCCGGAGGTACCGTTCTATTGGGGCTACATGAAGACGTGGACCTATGCGGACAGATTTCAGTTGTAAAGTTGTATACCCTAACGAAGACTTAATACCAAATTTCAGGCATTTCGGTGGGATATTTAGACCACAAATCCTTAAATATATTTTTGCATGTGGTTTTGCATATGCTCATTTTATGCAGATATGTAAAAATATGTCAAAATATGCACGATATGCAGAATATGCAAAAATTTCTGGGCCTAATTTGTTTTATTTTGTAATAAAACGAGTTTCTGTCTAATCAGATTTTCTCTACGACCATCCTAACCATATATGCATTTGCATAGGATTCCGCTGTCTATTTATAAGGTAGCGATACAGTTAATGCATTGTTTCATTTTGAACTTATAACTGTAAAACCGTATATCTCAATAAGGGTAAAACCTACGAAATTATGATAAAGGTAAATTTTGTAGAGAATTTTCAAAGCTAAAACATTTTCTAAAACCCCTAAAAATGTCAACTTGAATCGCGATTTATTTAAAAAGCGCTCCGGCGATTTTTTTGTTTTTTTGATTTTCCTCATCTATGAACATTGTAGTTTCAGAATTTGCAAAAACTTACCAGGTGTAAGCACCTTCCATTTAAAGTTGCTTCAAGAGCACCGTGTCAAATGAGATTGAAACTTCAATAAAAACAAAACAAACAATAATTATAAATATTTTAAAAACATATTTTATTTTAACTTCGTTTTTCTCAGAACCATTTTTTGGGCTTAGGCCGTTTTGGCGCTGAGCGCCTGATATCAAAACGTGGACCTACACCAACAATTCTCTGCCGAAATATTTATACCATCAGCATTTATGGTAACGAGGGTATATACACTTTCATACGGGCAAAATGTGCCTCATCGAAATAATGGTTTTAGACCCCAAGTATGTTTGGACGAAATGTGTTTCAGACAATTTGGAGTCGATTGAGCAATGTCCGTCCGTCTGTCTGTCTGGCTGGCTGGAGCGCACGATAACTCTCGAACGGATCAACCGATTCGGTCCAAAATTAGGCTTTCGCAATATTTTGTCCAAACTTAGTTTAAGTTCGAAGATAGGTTTATCGGTCCACTCCTTCCGGTGCCTCCACCACAAAAGTTCGGAAGTGTTCGGAAAATTTGTGCGCACGATAACTCTTAAAGGAAGTAACCGATTTGGTTCATACTTTGCACATCGTGAAACTTATACTAAAATTAGATGAGGTTCCAAAATGGACTCAATCGATCCACTCCTTCGGGTACCTCCCACCCAAAATTTGGGATAATTTCAGATTAGGACTTGCTCTCGAATCGCTTTGATTTTTGTTGCAAGAACTTGTATTCATTCCCCCAATACGACGGTACAAGTTTCATCAGGGGCAAGTCCATACTTCCTGAGAAAATAGCCTGAAAGATGCAAAAAGCCCCTATAACACCGTGTGTAGTGGATGGAGCGCAAGATAACTCTCGAACGGATCTGCCGATTCGGTCCAAAATTTGGCCTTCGCAATATTTTGTCCAAACATAGTTTAAATTCGAAGATAAGCCATATCGGTCCACTCCTTCAGGGGTCACATTCGACACTACATTCACGTCGTGCGCACACGCAACAGCTATCTGCGACAAGTTGAAAAGTAGGAACAAGGTCCTCAAGTCCCTGGCCGGCAGCACTTGGGGTGCAGATAAAGAAACCTTGTTGGCCACGTATAACGCGATAGGTCGGTCTGTGGTAAGCTATGCGGCTCCAGTCTGGTCCCCGAGATTGTGTGATTCGAACTGGAAAAAGATTCAAACTTGCCAGAATGCTGCCCTGAGAACAGCGACAGGGTGCCTCCTCAAATCTTCAGTGGACCATCTACATGAGGAGGCAAAAATTCTTCCTGTAAAGCAACACAATGAGATGCTTTCGTTGCAGTACCTGCTTGGATGTTATCGTGTGAGCCATCCCAATCACCATCTTGTGGGTAGGCCCGGCCCATTCAGGGAGATCAGGAAGGATATCCATGATCTAGAGGGAGAGGTCCAACGATACAGGAGAGAACCCCTAGATCAACAAGCATATCAAGCAGGATTGAATAGCATTCACACGGACGCCGTTGCCAAGGCTTTAAGCAATTATAGTGTGAATAAAGCACTCGGAGTAAATCCTCCATCTATCGCAGCTGAGGAGCGTCAGCTGCCACGACAAACCAGAGTAGTTTTGGCTCAACTACGCTCGGGATATTGCAGTCGCCTAAATTCGTATTGGGCGGAAATCGATCGCGCCGTGCAAGACATATGCCCAATATGCGGCATGGGCGCGCACGACACACAACACATTTTTAACTGCCCCCCCAAACCTACCCATCTAACTCCAGTGGATCTGTGGCTACATCCCATCGAAGCAGCCACTTTTCTGGAACTGGAGATAGACCCAGAGCCAGATTGAACAGAGGAACGAACAAGTAAACATAACAAAAACACTGTTACAACAACATCTCCTTCAGGTACCTCCCCCACAAAAGTTCAAAAATGTTCGGAAAAATTGTGCGCACGATAACTTTTGATGGGAGCGACTGATTTGGTCCATACTTTACACATCCTAATATATCTACCAGATATTGATCAGGTTCGAATATGGACTATATTTGCCCACTCCTTCGGGTACCTCCCACACAAAATTTTGGATAAATTCACTTTAAGACCTGCTCTCGAATCACTTTGATTTTTGTTGAAGCAACTTGCATTTTCTGAATCAATTACGACAGTAAAAACTTTTTCAGGGGCAAGTCCATACTTCTTGAGAAAACAGCCCGACAGTTGAAAAAACCCCTATGGCACGAATGTAGGGCTGGAGAGCTCGAACCGAATACTGCGTTCGTCCACACTTTGGATATTATAATATTTCTTCGAATATTAGATGAAATTCGAAGGTGGTGCTAATAAGTCCACTCCTTCCGGTACCTCCCCCACAATAGTTCGAAAATATTTGCTAAAATGGTACTCGCGATTTCTCATAGACGTCCAAACTTTGGATCTCTAAATATTGTCGAAACTTAGTTTATGTTCAAATTTGGGCCCTATCTGTCCAATCCTTGTGGTACCACCCACACAAATATTCAACATTTTTGTGAGGTTAAGGGTCTGTTCGAGGATCCTTTGGACATTTTTAGCGAAGGGTTTCCTAGTGGCCCTGTTTACAGCGATATTATGTTTTTCGTAGGCTAGTGTAATGAAAAAGCCCAATCTATCGTTATCACCGCAAATTTTTAAGCTTTAATCCTATCCATACTTTTGTCGGTTCGCCCAAAATTTTGAAAACCCCCTAAAAATATAATTTTTTTTTGGGAAAAAGTATTTCTATCCTCACAGGCTGAGGGTATATCTCTGTCGGCAAAGCCGACTGATACTTTTTTACTTGTTGATATCTTCAAGGGAGACTAAATACTAAATTATAGACATTTCTATGGGATAATGATACTAAAACCAAAAAAAAATCGAAAATTGAGAGGTACCCAATATTTCTCCGCAGGAATTTTTATGCCTCCAAGGGAGACTACAAACCCTAAAAAATACCAAAAATCGGGAGGAATCGTTCTGTGGAGTCTATATAAAAACTGGGCCCTTTTACGACTATTCTATGAGGGATTACTAAAAACCAAAGTTAAGCCATTTCGGTAGGATAATTCCGCTAAAACCATGAAAATACCGAAAATATGGATAGATTTAACCCATTTTCAATAACAAAGATTCTTCCAGTAATATAAACTTCTGTACCAATTATACGGTTCTATCTAAAATATTTCGAGCTGTATCGTGAAATCTTAAATCTAAAGAGATATGAGGGTCATGCAAAACATCGATTTATTATATGAAGTTTCAAGAATAATACATTACCATCGACAATTCAATTCGAAAATCTGGAGATATCAATAGCAGATAAATATGTAAATATGTAGATTGATTACTAAGGGTTACACAGAAAACCCAAAGAACGGGCCTGCAACGCGGACCCGCATCAGCTAGTAATAAAGAAAAAAAACTCCGCACTACGTTATTCCTAACCATTATTTGCAGCAATGACAAGTATTTCTCTTGGGTATAGAACGGTAAAGTAATCAGTTATGCGATTTATAATTCTTGACTTTATTGTGATTTTCTGATAATGTTGAAAACAACATTAAGTCGCATTTTCCAAAAATTATTAGAAATTTGTTATTTTTTCACAGAATTTCATCATACTTCAATTAAATGCAATTTTATTCTTCGTCTATGTTTTACAAACTTTTCTGAAGTTTAGTTAAATACCCTATCTTTTATAGTGGGCACATATTTAGTTCTAGCAAACGTTTGGTTAAACAAGTAAAAACAAGTAAAAAAGTATCAGTCGGCTTTGCCGACAGAGCTATACCCCCAGCCTGTGTATATTGAAACAATTTTTTTCCCCAAAAAAAAAACGTATGTATTTAAGGGGTTTTGAAAATTTTGGGCGTTTGAACCGACAAAAATGTTGATTAGGATTAAAGATCAAAAGTTTTGCGTAGGAGATACTAAAAGGAATGGATCGACATTGACCATTACGGAAGTGGATCTCCAGCCACTACATATGGTGACTATGGTGTTTTTACACCCTTCGGGCTGTTTGCTCAAGAAGTATGGACTTGCCCCTGAAAAAAAACTTTTACCATCGTAATTGAGGCAGCGAATGCAAGCTGCTTCAACAAAAATCAAAGTGATTCGATATCAGGTCTTAAAGTGAACTTATCCAAAATTTTTTGTGGGAGGTACCGGATGGAGTGGACAAATATAGTCCATATTTCAACCGGATCTATATCTGGTAGATATATTAGGATGTGTAAAGTATGGACCAATTCGGCCACTCCCTTCAAGAGTTACCGTACGAACAATTTTTCCGAAAATTTTTGAACTTTTGTGGGGGAGGTACCTGAAGGAGTGGACCGATATGGCTTATGTTCGAACTTAAACTATGTTTGGACAACATATTTCTAAGGCCAAATGTTGGACCGAATCAGCAGATCCGTTCTAGATATATCTTGGGCTCCAAATCCCTCACATGGTGTCATAGGGGTGTTTTGCAACTTTTGCAACTTTGCATGCTATTTTCTCAGGAAGTATGGACTTGCCCCTAATGAAACTTGTACCTTCGTATGGGGGGCAGTGAATACAAGTTGCTAAAACAAAAATCAAAGCGATTCGAGAGATGGCCCTAAACTGAATTTTTCCGAAATTTTGTGTGGGATGTACCCAAAGGGGTGGACCATTGAGTCCATATTGAAACCTTGTCTAAGTCTGGTACACATTTCAGGATGTGCAAAGTGTGGACCAAATCGGTTACTCCCTTCAAGAGTTATCGTGCGCAAAAAATTTCCGAATATTTTGGAACTTTTGTGTGGGAGGTACCGGAAGGAGTGGACCGATATAGCCCATCTTCGAACTTAAACTAAGTTTGGACAAAATATTACCAAATCTAAAATTTGAACCGAATCTGTTCATCAGTTCGAGAGTTATCGTGCGCTCTAGCCAGCCAGACAGACAGACAGACGGACGGGGGAACATTGCTCAATCGACTCCAAATAGTCTGAAGCACATTTCGTCCAAACATACTTGGGGTCTTAAACCATTATTTCGATGAGGCACATTTTGCCCGTATGAAAGTGTATATACCCTCGTTAGCATAAATGCTGAGGGTATAAATATTAGTCGGCTTTGCCGACAGAGATATGTATACCCTCAGCCTGAGTGAATTGATACTTTCATCTACGCAACCATAAACCTTTCCGCCGATGATTATGTATTTAAGGGGTTGTGGTCATTTATTAAGCACGGAAAAAATATTTCTCAAGCAATCTACCAAACTTTTTTTTAGAAGATTTTATATGTTTAATAATCCCACAAAAAATATGCAGATAGGATCATCCGTTTTTATACCCTCAGCATTTATGCTAACGAGGGTATATACACTTTCACACGGGCAAAATGTGCCTCATCGAAATAATGGTTTTAGACCCCAAGTATGTTTGGACGAAATGTGTTTCAGACATTTTGGAGTCGATTGAGCAATGTCCGTCCGTCTGTCTGGCTGGAGCGCACGATAACTCTCGAACGGATGAACCGATTCGGTTCAAATTTTGGCTTTTGTAATATTTTGCCCAAACTTAGTTTAAGTTTGAAGATGGGCTATATCGGTCCACTCCTTCCGGTACCTCCCCCACAACAGTTCGAAAATGTTCGGAAAATTTGTGCGCACGATAACTCTTGAAGGGAGTAACCGATTTGGTCCATACTTTGCCCATCGTACAATGTGTACCAAACTTAGATAATGTTTCACTATAGACTCAATCGGCCCACTCTTTCGGGTACCTCCCACACAAAATTTCGGAAAAGTTCAGTTAAGGGTCATCTCTCGAATCGCTCTGATTTTTATTTTAGCACCTTGTATTCACTGCCCTCCATACGACGGTACAAATTTCATTAGGGGCAAGTCCATACTTCCTGAGAAAATAACCTGAAAGCTGCAAAAAACCCCTATGACACCGTGTGACGTGGTTGGAGCGCAAGATAACTCTCGAACTGATCTGCCGATTCGGTCCAAAATTTAGCCTTAGTAATATTTTGTCCAAACATAGTTTAAGTTTGAAGATAAGCCATATCGGTCCACACCTTCAGGTACCTCCCACACAAATGTTCAAAAATGTTCGGAAAATTTGTTCATACGGTAACTCTTGAAGGGAGTGGCCGAATTGGTCCGTAATTTACACATCCTAATATATCTACGAGATATAGATCAGGTTCAAATATGGACTATATTTGTCCACTCCATCCGGTACCTCCCACACAAAATTTCGGAGAAGTTCACTTTAAGACCTGATATCGAATCACTTTGATTTTTGTTGAAGCAACTTGCATTCGCTGCTTCAATTACGATGGTAAACGTTTTTTCTGGGGCTAGTCCATACTTCTTGAGCAAACATCCCGAAGGGTGTAAAAACCCCCTATGGCACCATATGTAGTGGCTGGAGATCCACTTCCATAATGGTCAATGTAGATCCATTCCTTTTAGTATCTTCTCCGCAAAACTTTTGATCTCTAATCCTAATGAACACTTTGTCGGTTCAAATTCTCAAAATTTTTAAAAACCCCCAAATACATACGTTTTTTTGGGAAAAAATTGTTTCAATATATACAGGCTGAGGGTATATCTCTGTCGGCAAAGCCGACTGATACTTTTTTAACTTGTTCTTTAAAATTTCGATATTACACAGAAAAAATACTGCATTTTAGGAATAGTGTTCATAAAGTCCTGCCAAGGTTCAAATTTCTGCATTTCATGAACGCCTTTCATAAAGCAAAATATACTGGTTTCTTCTGAGGGATTGAAACAAAAAACATTTTTGGCGAGTTGTTTTGTTTTTATTGACTAAGAACCACCACCAACCAAACCAGAGACAAATTTTGCTGCTTTTTATAATGCTTTTATTTTGTATTATTGCAATTTACCGTTTTTTCTAATGATTTTCACTGTAGTTGTTATCAAGGCATATTTATACAAGGTAGAAGTGACAATCAGCTGTATTCTTACTTTTTTTGTAAATTTAGTTTTCAAAATGTAATAGGGTCTACTCATGAAATTTGAAACTTCGAAATTTGCTACCATAAAATTCTTCTTTTCACAGTAAACGTGTAATAACAATGACCTACGACAGTTCTAAATGCTTCATATTTACATTTTGATTAAAATTTGTTCTAATTTAGAGGATTTTCAAAATGTATTTATGTTTTTCCTGAACAAATTTTTGGAACGACCCTATTATTCAATATTTATCTTTGACAATTAATTTTCAATAACAACAATGTTGTTTTTGTAAATTTGTTAGTTGTTGTAATTCATGCATTTACCTTATATGAATATGCCTTGGTTGTTATCTTCTTGTGAGCATAGCAGAACAATATGAACCATATGTACATACATGTTGAGTCTATCAGCACTAGGTTGAGATATTAGAGCATGGCTGCTCCAAACGGTGTTTTTTTTGACACGAAAGAGAATAAAACACCATTTAAGAGAAATTAGGAAAGAACGATTTTTGGAAGTTTCTTTCGACGTTTCATCCATTTTTACACTTCAGTATCTTCAAAAACGATTCCCTGATTAAACAGTTAACAATTGAAACAAAAAAATTTAAAAAATATTCACTTATTTCTGTTTCAACAAAAACCGAAAGAGAATCGATGGTGAAACATGTCACCGTTCTGAGCAGGTCTGTATTAGATGTTGCCTTTATATTAAAGAAATAAAAAATTGTAGATGCGAATTATATCGTCCAGCCAATCACTTTCTTGTTTTCGACACCAAACGCACTATAGTTGTATAGTTTGTTACTTTACCAAACAAGCGAGGAAATATGAGAGCAAATAGTGGGAATGTGGGGAAAATAGGAAAGTGATTTTGCATCTCATGAAAATCTTGCATATTATTGAAAAATATTGGATGGATATAAGAAATTGCACACGTATCTTATGTAAGGTACAGTATAAAAAAACTACATCACGAACGAAAATATGTAAAAGATCTAAAATTGTTCGCAGTCCCGTTTTTGCAACAGATAAAGTGTTTCGTCTCCCTCCTTTTCCCACTGATACTTCATTTGTGTGGTAAATGTTGCTACTGAGTGTGGTATTATTCTCTTCGGTAGCAACACGACACGACTATCCATTGCTTTGTTAGCGCAGGCCGCTGGTATCCAAGTACAGATTTTGCGGCTGTGCCATGGAGTAGACAATACCTTTGAGGGGCTTCAACAAATAATCTCATCGATCATAAGTTCTTCAACATTTACTCCTAAACCTCACCCAAAAATCGCTGAATTTTTTTGTCCGCTTATCTCATTGCCATCTATCAATTAGACGGACGGAAAAAATCACCTCTAGTTGGATCACCCTTTACATTAACGAGGTATGTAATTCTGCCA
The DNA here is from genome assembly GCF_047663935.1 of Musca autumnalis. NCBI lineage: Eukaryota > Metazoa > Arthropoda > Insecta > Diptera > Muscidae > Musca > Musca autumnalis. The sequence continues at coordinate 199,648,252 of NW_027411866.1, read as the reverse complement.
TTGTATAATATATCCTACGATAATATATCCTCCTAAAGTCCACTCCTATATAGCGCATCACAATATTCTATGCAACCAACTACTAAAATTTAAAGTTAAGTAACCAATTGTAGTGTTATTTTGTTTAGTTTTTGTTATCAAACTCTCACGAAACTATTTTGAAATTCTTATTGTAAAAAGTGAGAATTACTTATCGAATAAATAAAAATTATAAAATATTGTTACGACGACGAGATTTCACATGTGAGTCTGCGATGACGGTTATGACGACGTTCGTTCGAACAACAACGTTGCCAATTAATGTTATGAATTCGAAAAGAAATGACGTTAGAAAATGTTATGTGTATAATTATAAATTACATTATTACGTTATTATTATCGTTATTACAATCATTATTAGAAACGATGTAATTTAACGATGGATGTTTGCCTATTACGTTCGATGACTGGGAACATCTTCTTTAGATGATGCTGATGATTAATTAGATTTAAAATATTTATAATAGCTTTAAATAGGTATTATTTGGAATTTGTAGAGTTCATTATTTAGAATTTTATGTCAGATAATGGGGATGGGATTTTTTTCTAATTTATTGTAACGAATGTATAGATGACGTTATTATTGTACCCACATATATAAAATCCTGTAATTTAGGCTAAAGAGGGTATATACACTTTGCACTGATGGACTCATTGGTATACGAAAAGTCTCCCTTGTCCCTTTTGGAATGTTTATATGTATATATCATACTTTTTCATTATACCCTCAGCATTTATGCTAACGATGGTATATTCACTTTCATACGGGCAAAATGTGCCTAATCGAAATAATGGTTTTAGACCCCAAGTATGTTTGGACAAAATCCGTTTCAGACAATTTGTCTGTCTGGCTGGTTGGAGCGCGCCATAACTCTCGAACGGAAATACCGATTCGTACCAAATTTCAATATGGACTTTGGTCCACTCCTTCGGTTGCTTCCCACGCAAAATTTCGGAAAAGTTCAGTTTAGGACCCTGCTCTCGAATCGCTTTGACGTTTGTTGTAAGAACTTGTAGTTACTATCCCCTATATGACGGTACAAATTTCATCCGGGACAAGTGCATACTACCTTCCGTTGGTAGTATGGAGCGCTGGATAGATAATTCTCGAACGGAATTTGCCGATTCGGTCCAAAATGTGGCCTTAGTAATATTTTGCCCAAACTTAGTTTAAGTTCGAAGATAAGAAATATCGGTCCACTCCTTCAGGTACATCCCCCGCAAAAGTTCAAAAATGTTCGTAAAATTTGTGCTCACGATAACTCTTGAAGCGAGTGACCGATTTGGTCCACACTTTACACATCCAACCATATCTACAGTACATAGAAGAGGTTTGAATAGGGACTATATTTGTCCACTACTTCGGGTACCCCACACAAAATTTCGGGTAAGTTCACTTTAAGACCTGCTTTCGAACCACTATGATTTTTGTTAAACCAACTTGCATTCGCTGCATCCATTACGACGGTAAATGTTTTTTTTTTATGGCAAATCCATTCTTCTTGAGAAAACAGCCCCAACGGTGCAAAAATCCCTATGGCACCATATGTAGAGGCTGGAGATAACACTCGAACTGATCAACCGATTTTGACAATCCCACGGCAGCGGGTTCTTTCGTACCGGATTGACGCGGAACAACATAAAATCATCGTTCCGGCCAGCGGCTGTCACCTCAGTGTACATATGTTTGTATTTGTTTCGTTTTTCTGTGTTGGGAGCAGCATATCCCGGAATGCCTGCTCCGAATCATTTTGGTCCGTGCCGGGACGGAGGAAAACCCAGGACCAATATATTTGTGCTCGGTTTGTCACATCCACATGTTCACCCACACCCAGCCTTCGGTAAGATGCAATAGATGGTAGGAGTAGGTGCATCTAAGGGGTTGCTCTGGACTTGTCCACGTGAGGGACTTCGACAGGGACTATGTTGCTGCATGCTGTGTGAATACAGTCCCCAGTAAGTCGTCATCGGACTACGAAACTCCCTAGTCGTCTGATTATGAGACTCCCCCGCAGTCCCCTCGACAACAACCGCACATGCAGCCTTTAACACCAGCTGTCGTTGTCCCAGTCCCGGAAAATGCATCCTTTTTGCAATTTAATTGCAATGGACTCCCAGGTAAGATCGAGGAAATAGTAGATTTCATGAGTCGGAGGAATATCAATGTCGCTGGGGTGCAAGAAACCAAGCTCAACAACATCTGTAGCTTACAACGTTGCGATGGTTACAACGTGTTAAGGAGGGATCGCACCAGAAGTGGAGGTGGGGGATTAGCTTTCCTGTCTGTCCAATACAGACCTATCTCGCTTGAGCCTGTCTCTAATGACCCGTACATGGAATGTATGGGGGTAGCAGTCAGGTGTGGAACTGCCGAGATAGAGTTGCTGACGTATATATCCCGCCGAGAAATAGCTGTATCTCAGATTACATGTCTAACATTAGACCGCTTTTGGAAGGTCACAATCGTCTGGTCTTGGGGGACTTTAAAGCGCATCATAAGATGTGGCATTCGGCCCTCGGAAACGACCAAAGAGGTACAGCGCTGGCTGAGCCGATTGACAGCTCTACGTTTTGCACGGTCAATGAGGACGCCCCTACCAGAATCAGAGGAGAGTGTCACAGCTCCCCAGATGTAACCATCGTGTCACCTGATCTGACAAATGACGTTACGTGGCAACCCGTCATTTCCCTTGGATCAGACCATCTCTCCATAATTGTCTCAATTAGCAGACCACCCGATTTCATTACCTCTGAACGACGCACATTCGTCAATCATAAGAAAGCTGATTGGCCGGGAACTGCCGACCAAACATAACTTCCCAGTAGAGGCGACGGGATTAGCAAATGAGCGTGATGAGCTTCGCCGAACCAACCCCAATGACCCCAGAGTCAGGGAGCTGACGCTGGAAGTTAACAGGCTGGTCGGCGAGCATAAGCGGAACAAGTGGTTAAATCATCTGAAGAGTTGTGATATTGGAGCCGGTATAGGTGAATTGTGGGCAACGGTTAAGTCACTATCGAACCCTGGAAGAAGGGAAGGTAAGACCTCAGTCACGTTTGGCGACGTTACGTTGACTGACCCGAAGAGGTGCGCAAGTTATTTCAATCGACAGTTTGTCGAGCACCCCAAGAGTATTACGTCGCATCAGATCTGGAGGTGGAGGAACCACCACAGTTTACAATGGATGATGTTGCCAACGCCATCAGGAACGCTAAATCATCCAAAGCGTTGGGCCCCGATGGAATCTCCATGGTAATGCTGAAGCAGCTAAATGAGCCGGGAGTGGAGTATCTCACTAAAGTTCTCAACTTGTTGCTATCCGCCTTCATTGTTCCCGAAGTCTGGAAAATGGGCAGCGTGGTCCCACTACGGAAGCCCGGCAAGGATGCCAGCAAAAATGAATCGCCCGTAGCAAAGACCCTTGAGGCCTTAGTCCTCCCCAGTATAAGAAAAAGCTATCAAGTTGCCGATCATCAGCATGGATTCCGTAAGCAGCACAGCACGACAACTGCTCTGCACGCCATTACCACACATATTGGACAAGGACTCAACCGACTCAACGACCGTGCGACAGAACAGTGATGGTGGCGCTTGACTTATCAAAAGCCTTTGATACAGTCCGGCACTCCATTGGAGCAGACAACCCTCCGGCCAAGCTTGAAACGTTAGATAGTCAATTATATGTGTGGACGCCAGTCGTACATGTAATTCAGGAACAAGAAGTCCAAACCCCGTAGAGTGAAACAGGGAGTTCCCCAAGGTGGGGTGATATCTCCGGAACTGGAGATATAGAAACCTTATTGACCACATATAACGCGATAGGTCGGTCTGTGGTAAGCTATGCGGCGCCAGTCTGGTCCCCGAGATTATGTGATACGAATTGGAAAAAGATTCAAACTTGCCAGAATGCCGCACTGAGAACAGCAACAGGGTGCCTCCTCAAATCTTCAGTGGACCATCAACATGAGGAGGCAAAGATTCTTCCAGTAAAGCAACACAATGAGATGCTTTCGTTGCAGTACTTGCTTGGGTGTTACCGTGAGAGCCATCCCAATCGCCATCTGCTGGCTAGACCCGACACATCCAGGCATATCAGGAAGGATAATCATGCTCTATAGAGGGAGGTCCAACAATATAGGAGAGAACCCCTAGATCAACAGGCATATCAAGCAGTTTTAAAAAGTGTTCACACGGATGCAGTTGCTAAGGCCATAAGCAAATATAGTGTGAATAAAGTCCTCGGAGTACATCCCCCATCTATCGCAGCTGAGTAGCGTCAGCTGCCACGACAAACTAGAGTAGTTTTGGCTCAACTACGTTCGGGATATTGCAGTCTCCTAAATTCTTATTGGGCGGAAATCGACCGCGCCGTGCCCAGTATGTGGCATGGGCCCGCACGACACAAAACACCTTTTCAACTGCCCAGCCAAACCTACTCATCTAACTTCAGTGGATTAGTGGTCACATCCTATCGAAGCAGCCACTTTCCTGGAATTGGAGATAGACCCAGAGCCAGATTGAACAGAAGAACGAAAAGACAAACATCCATAATAACAAATACTGTTACAACAACAACAACCGATTTTGTCCAAAATTTGGACATTGTCATATTTTGTCCAAATTTAGTTTCATTTCGAAGATGGGCAATACCTGTCCACAACTTCCGGTAGTTTCAATTCGAATGTGGGCAATACCTGTTCACAACTTCCGGTACTTCCCCCCGTATTTACAAAATGTCACTAAAATGGTATGCACGATATCTTTTGAACAATTTGGTCCAAACTTGGGATCCCCTAATATTGTGTCCAAATTTAGTTTAACTTCTAAGTTCAAAGGTAAGTTCAAATGTCCAAAAAGGGCCATACAATTCTGAAAAGACCTTAAATACATTCGATCTGTCCGTAGTCGATAGTTTCACTTCACTTTGGCTGAGGGTATATATCTGTCGGCAAAGCCGACTGACACTTTTTTGCTTGTTTCTTCTAATTTTCTTTAAATATGACATTCTGGAAACATACATATATATGTATGCATGTATGTATATACATACATATTTAAAATTTTTATTTCAAATAAGAAACCTTTTTCCTTTGAATGCCTCTTAAATGGCTTTCGCTACCGTATGTTGTGGCCAAGGCGATCAGTTTTGCCTTATTTTTGGCTGCAGTCGTAAGTAGATCTCAAATTGTTCACCAATACCGAAATATGAAAAAAATTATTTTAGATTTTAACCATCTGGGACATGACAACGCTCTACAGCCAATTCGATTCGCATTGTATTGCGGGTTGGGAAATAACCGATAAAGTTGGTTCAAATCTAATTCTCAATTCAATTACCCTGGTGCCTGATTTGGTGTTTCTAGCATGCATAACAGCAGCAATTTTTATCAAAACCTGTAATTTTGGTTCAGATCCAGGGGTAAGAGGTTTAATTCTTACTTCACACCATATTTACTTATCTCCAACTTAAAGGCCATTGCATATAACCTGATAGTGGGTATATTACAACTTTGCTCCATGACTTATATTTATGCCATTGAAGATTGTGGCAATGATGCCATACCAATTGTAAAGAGTGTGGCATTATTTAGTCTATTGGCTGGGATCTTACATCTTATCAATGCTGTGTTTTCTTTGGTATTTCTGGCATCTGAGGAAAGGTATGTTATGGCATATTTGTGAAAATTACAATTTAAATTGATTACTTTCCAGAACATTTCCCATAAGAAGACCCACGAGTTCTACTCTGGCGGAAAATTAAAATCAATTCGTGATGTTTTCCTGTATTTATTTCAAATCTATTCATCCATAACGTTTGTAATGAGATATGTACATGATCAGATTATAAGTGTTGCGCAATATCTCTGTATTGACGTCGTCGTTGTAGTTGTAGGAGGAAATAGGCCTTTAAACCTAAAAGCCTATTTAATATAATAACGTATTTTCGCCATAAATTTGACGTGCTTTGTAAATTGCAATTCTATTCAAATGTTAAGTCACTGGTCGCTCGTCTCTAGTCTGGATGCATTTGATTGACTAGAATATTCTCTGTGTTTTTTTAAACTATGCAAGTTTTAACAGTAAATCAATTGAAATAATTATGGTTTATTATGACAATAAGCTGACTTGTTACATATGGATGAGAGTCAATTTGAAATACAATTCTTTTAAATTAAAAAAAAAAAACATGACAACTAAAAACTGTTGCGCAGTTTTGTTGCAGAAAAAATGCAAAAATGTTGTCACTTACTAAGTAAGGAATGGCGACTTAATAAGATTATATTTTTTATGTTAACCATTGCACATGATAAATAAAAACATAAAATATATAATATATAAAATATAATATTAAAAAAAAATAAAATATAAAATATAAACTAGAAAATATAAAGTATAAAATGTAAAATATAAAGAATAATATATAAAATATTAAATATAAAATTAAAATATAAAACATAAAATATAAGATATAAAATATAAAAAATAAAATATAAAACATAAAATGCAAAATAAAAAATATAGAATGTAAAATATAGATTATATTAAAAGTAAAATATAAAATTAAAATAAAAGATATCTATCCCCAGTTTATACAGTTGGACACTAGCCCTCCTGATTGTTATGTTTGTTGTCAAAAACCTTATTGTGATTTAATATACAAAGAAACTCAAATCACAATAATATAAAATCTATTATGTTTGTTGTCAAAAGTTGTTAACAGAACTCTGAATGGCCGACCTTCTATAGGACTTATATTATATATATACACTGGTGTGCGAAATAATAGAGCCACTGAAGTTACAACGCATTAAACGTTTCTAAATAACTTCTAAAAAGTGTTGTATGGCGCAATTTGCATTTTTATAGTGGAACATTATCCCATAAATGAAATTCAGTCTAAATGTGTCCAATTTGGGGGTTGACCTTGTATTAGGCAGGGCAGAGGCTGTAAAGAAGTGTGCGAAATAATAGAGCCATTTTAGGTAAATAAGTCACAGGGAAAACTTTTGTTTTCCTTCTTGACATTATTTTCATGAATGAACCTGCACCAAAAACTAAAATTTTAACTCCCCTTCTAGAGTTAATGGGTCTGAAAATTCATATCGGCCCAGAATCAAAGATAATGCCCCATAAAGACCTCCAATATATCACAAATATCAATCATAATTGTGATTGTGAAGAAAATGTGCTAAACTACTATCAAAAATAAGAAAACGTCAAAACACGGTCGAAAAAAGTTAATATTTTAATGATATTAGAGCAAACAAGTAAAAAAGTATCAGTCGGCTTTGCCGACAGTGATATACCCTCAGCGTGTATATTGAAACAATGTTTTCACAAAATACGTATGTATTTAGGGGGTTTTAAAAATTTTGGGCGTTTGAACCGACAAAAATGTCGATTAGGATTATAGGCATGGATCGACCGTTATGGAAGTGGATCTCCAGCCGCAACATATGGTGCCATAGGTGGTTTTACACTCTTCGGGCTGTTTGCTCAAGAAGTATGGACTTGCCCCTAAAAAAACTTTTACCATCGTAATTGAGGCAGCGAATGCAAGTTGCTTCAACAAAAATCAAAGTGATTCGATATCAGGTCTTAAAGTGAACTTATCCGAAGTTTTGTGTGGGAGGTACCGGATGGAGTGGACAAATATAGTCCATATTTGAACCTGACCTATATCTGGTAGGTATATAAGGATGTGTAAAGTATAGACCAATTCGGCCACTCCCGTCAAGAGTTACCGTACGAACAATATTTCCGAACATTTTTGAACTTTTGTGGGGGAGGGTCCTGAAGGAGTGGACCGATATGGCTTATCTTCGAACTTGAACTATGTTTGGACAAAATATTACTAAGGCCAAATTTTGGACCGAATCGGCAGATCCGTTCTAGAGTTACCTTGCGCTCCAAACACCCCACACGGTGTCGTAGGGGGTTTTTTTGAAACTTTCATTTCTCAGGAAGTATGGACTTGCCGCTAATGAAACTTGTACCGGAGGTGCCGGAAGGAGTGGACCGATATAACCCATCTTCGAACTTAAACTAAGTTTGGACAAAATATTACGAAAGCCAAATTATAGCCAGCCAGCCAGACAGACGGACGGACATTGCTAAATCGACTCCAAATTGTCTGAAACACATTTCGTCCAAACATACTTGTGGTCTAAAACCATTATTTTGATGAGGCACATTTTGCCCGTATGAAAGTGTATATACCCTCGTTAGCATAAATGCTGAGGGTATAAAAGCCTATAGGTCAATCTTGTAGAGAATTTCACAGCTACAACATTTTCTTTAGACTCATTTTGATACGACTTTCGGTTTCCAAGCAAAATCGTGAAAACCTAAAAAAACCCTAAAACTGTGAATTTTGATCGCGATTTATTTAAAATTCCTCCGGCGATTTCGTCTGTTTTTTTTTATTTTTCTTATCTATCAACATTGCTGTTTCAAAATCCGCGAAATCTTCCCATGTGTTAGCGTTTTTCATCAAAAGTTAGTTAAGGCGCACTGAGCATGTTATTGTTTTATAAGGAGATGATACAGTCAGTGCATTGTCTCAATTTGAACTTCTATATCTCAAAAACGGTAAAATCTACGAAAATATCATAAAGATAAATCTTGTACAGAATTTTCACAGCTACAACATTTTCTTTAGGACCATTTGCATAGAACTCGCGGTTTCCAAGCAAAATCGTGAAAACCTAAAGAACCCCTAAAAATGTGAACTTAAATCGCGATTTATTTGAAAATCCCTCGGCCGATTTTTTTGTTTCTTGATATTTCTAATCTACGAGCATTGTAGTTTCAGAATCTGCAAAAATTTCCCAGGTGTAAGCACCATCCATTTAAATTTGGTTAGGGTACACCGTGTGTACATACCACTTTCATACGGGCAAAACGTGTCTCATCGAAATAATGGTTTTAGACCCCAAGTATGTTTGGACGAAATGTGTTTCAGACAATTTGGAGTCGATTTTGGAAATGTCCGCCCGTCGGTCTATCTGGCTGGCTGGAGCGCACGATAACTCTTGAACGGATAAACCGATTCGGTCCAAAATTTCGTAATAATTTGTCTAAATTAGTTTAAGTTCGAAGATGGGTTATATCGGTCCACTCCTTCGGGTACCTCCCCCACAAAAGTTCGAAAATGTTCGGAAAATTTGGGCGCACGATAATTCTTTTAGGTAGTGACCGATTTGGACCATACTTTACCCATCCTAATATTTCCACCAGATATAGATTAGGTTCGCATATGGACTATATTTGTCCACTCCTTCGGGAATCTCCCACACAAAAGTTGGGATTAACTTTGAATTAAACCGATTTGAATATAATTTGGCAAATTTATTTCTACATCAAATTCTGTCACACATACCAAATTTGGAGATTGTATCTGTAACAGTTGTATAGATATTTGCATACAAAATCAAAATTTTTTTGGAGGTACCTTCAGTTTTAGAGCTACATCTCCATCAAGGCGGAATTTCAAAAAAGTATGAAGCCTATTTTCATATATATACACTCCACGTCAGTAGAATAGAACACCTAAATTTTTGTTAATGTTCGCTTATTTATCCCAAAATGAATGAATCTTCGTTTTTAATTCTGTGGGGATTTAAAGTCTATGATGTTCCGTATCAAACACAGAAAAAATTACAGAAATGATTTTCTGATCAATTTTCAGATAGTACTATGAAAAATAGACATTTATTTTTGGTCATCAGGATAGAACAGTCACTTTATTTTCGCGAATTTGAGAGATAGTAACGCCGAAATTTCTTTCACTCGATAAAACAAGGCTTTCTAATCAATTTCAGCCAAAGAAAACCTATAAATTATTCCGCGGACATCGGAATAACAGCGTTAAAGTGTTTAAATTGACAGATATTTTAAACATCTCGGAATATCAATAGGAGACGCGCAGTTATGTCATATTTCTTCACAATAAGATAGAATATGAAACAGACAAGCTCGACGGATACAATCGAGTGCTTCGGATGCTGATAAGATGGAACATTTTCAAAATAATTATGAAAACGTCAAAATTTCTCATAAAAAACATGATGTTTTGATCAATAAAACGGGTTTTCCGCTAACAAGTCTGCCGTTTAAAGGTTTGGAAATATGCTCCACATTTAGAGGAAAATTATCTGATATGAAAACAACCGCTATTTTAATACACTGAATGAAATTTTAGCTCATTTTCAAATTGAACACACCCTTTGGACTTTGAATTTTATATGTGTTCTTATTTCGGTGTCCGCGACTATTCTCAACAGTGTTATGCTCCAATATAAATGGACCAGGTTATGCTCTCCATACCGGATTTTACGAATTAGTAGTTTTTTTAACTGAACTCGCAAATGTAAAAGACCCGTTTTCGCGGAAAAACACAGTCATGGAAATTGAGGTTTTAGGTTTCGTATGTTGTTTTAAAAAGTACTAAAATTTCTCTCAATGTATGAAAATAACGTTTGTTTTCGTATCAGATTATCTTCCTTCAAATCTGGAGCATATTTCCAAACCGTTGAACGGCAGACTTGTTCGCGGAAAAACCGTTTTATTGAACAAAACGTCATGGTTTTTATGAGAAATTTTGACGCTTTTCATAATTATTTTGAAAATGTTCCATCTTATCAGCATCCGAAGCACTCGATTGTATCCGTCGAGCTTGTCTGTATAATATTCTATCTTATTGTGAAGAAATATGACATAACTGCGCGACTCCTATTGATATTCCGAGATGTTTGAAATATCTGTCAAATTAAACCTTTTAACGCTGTTATTTCGGTGTCCGCGGAATAATTTTTAGGTTTTCTTTGGTGGAAAATGGTTAGAAAGCCTTGTTTTATCGACTGAAAGAAATTTCGGCGTTAATATCTATCTCAAAAATTCGCGAAAATAAAGTGACTGTTCTATCCTGATGACCAAAAATAAATGTCTATTTTTCATAGTACTATCTGAAAATTGATCAGAAAATCATTTCGCGAAAAGCTAGAAACACAATTTTTTCTGTGTTTGATATGGAACATCATAGACTTTAAATCCCCACAAAATTAAAAACGAAGATTCATTCGTTTTGGGATAAATAAGCGAACATTAACAAAAATATAGGTGTTCTATTCTACTGGCGTGGAGTGTATATGGATGAATTATAAAATAGCATCCTGTGTCCCGTCCATAAGAAAGGTGATAAGACTTTAAGCTCCAATCATAGGGGCATAAGTCTTCTCCCTATCACCTACAAGATAGCGCCAGGGATATTGTGCGAACTGGTGTGTGACTGGTCAACGAAATAATTGGACCATACCAATGCGGCTTTAGACGTGGCAAGTTCACCATTGATCAGATATTTACCCTGCCGCAAATCCTACAGAAGACCTAAGAGATGCAGATCGACACCTACCACCTTTTTGTCGATTATAAAGCAGCCTTCGACAGCCCGCTACGTTCAAAGGTATTCCAAGCCATGTCTGAATTTGGTATCCCCGCAAAGCTCATTTGGCTTTGTAAAATGACTCTAACTGACACAAGATCTTCAGTTAAAATAGGAAAGAACCTCTCCGAAGAGTTTTGTACCAAACGAGGTTTCAGGCAAGGAGACAGCCTTTCGTGTGATCTTTTCAACATCCTGCTAGAAAAGGTTATACGGGAGGCAAACGTCAAAAGAAGTGGCACAATCTACACCAATAGCCACATGTTAGTTGCTTATGCTGATGATATAGACATCATGGGACGATCAGTAAAAGAAGTAAACGATACCTTTATGAAGGACGAAGGAGAATCTGCTAAAGTGGGTCTGGCGGTAAACGGCGAGAAGACCAAATTGATGCTGTCGACGCGCAATGCCTCCATTGAGATCGGACCAACTGTTGAATTTGGTTCCTATAATTTTGAGGTAGTAAAAGACTTAGTATACCTCGGCACCGCCGTAAACACAACAAACGACATCAGTTGTGAAATAAAAAGAAGAATTGTATTGGCCAAGAGATGCCACTTTGGCTTAAGTAAGCACTTCAAAACAAAGCCACAACTCTTCAAACAAAAACAAGTAAAAAAAGTGTCAGTCGGCTTTGCCGACAGATAGATACCCTCAGTCAATGTGAAGCGAAACTTTCACCTCCGGACAGATCGAATGTATTCAAGGTCTCTTTAGAATTTTGTGGTCCTTTTTGGACATTTGAACTTGCTGACAAAGATGTAGATTAGGAATTAACTGCACTAAGACACAAATGTTGAACTTTTGTAGGGCAGGTACCCTTAGGGAGGACCGATATGGGCCATTTTAATAGTTAAACTAAAATATTAGGAGATCCAAAGTTTGGACCAAATTGGTTGCCCCATTCAAGTGATATCGTCCTAGCATTTCGGTGACATTTTTTAAATATTGGGGAGAAGTACCGAAAGTTGTGGACCGGTAATGGCGCTATGGTGACATAGGGGTTTTTTACACCTTTCGGGCTGTTTTCCCAAGAAATATGGACTTGCCCCTGAAAAAACTTTTACCGTCGTAATGGATGTAGCGAATGCAAATCGCTTCAACAAAAATCAAAGTGATTCGAGAGCAGGTCTTAAAGTGAACTTATCCGAAATTTTGTGTGAGAGGTACCAGAAGGAGTAGACAAATATAGTCCATATTCGAACCTGATCTATATCTGGTAGATATATTAGGATGTGCAAAGTATGGATTTCATCGGCCACTCCCTTCAAGAGTTATCGTGCGCAAAATTTTTCCGAACATTTTTGAAGTTTTGTGGGGGAGGTACCTGAAGGAGTGGACCGATATAGCCCATCTTCGAATTTAAACTATGTTTTGATAAAATATTAAGAAGGCCAAACTTTGGACCGAATCGACAGCTCCGTTCGAAAGTTGTCTTGCGCTGCAACCACTACACAAAGTGTCATAGGGGCTTTTTGTACCATTCCGGCCATTTTCTCAGGAAGTATGGACTTGCCCCTGATGAAACTTGTACCGTCGTATGGGGGGAAGTGAATACAAGTTGTTGCAACAAAAATCAAAGCGATTCGAGAGCAGGTCCTAAACTGAACTTATCCGAAATTTTGTGTGGGAGGTACCCGAAGGAGTGGGCCGATTGAGTCCACAGGCACATTTTTGGTCGTATCAAAGTGTAAATACCCTCTTTAGCCTAAAGGCTGAGGGTATACTTACACTTTACAAAACACTGATACTACCCGTGCTGATGTATGGTTCCCAAGCCTGGGTTCTTCGAAAGATCTACGAACCAATCTGCATTGACGGTGAATATCGACGTCGTATGAACCACGTGCCGTATCTGCTATACAACGACATCAATATAGTTAAACGTATCGACATGCAGCGAATGTGTTGGCTAGGCCATATAATAAGAATGAGCGACGATAAACCCGCTAAAAAGGCGTATAAATTCGGACCACATGGCGGTGCAAGCAGAATTGGCAGGCCAAAGATGGCGCAAACAAGTGGATGAAGAGATGAAAAGGCGCGGTATTCCAGAAAGCGAAGCACTAAACAGAGAGAATTGGAGATCTTTTTTTAGTTCGGTCTATGGAACAAATGTTCTGTAATGGGCCAGCTAATACCCCGTTTATATATAACCGGATTTAACAAACCGACTGGGTTTTAAATGTCAATTCCATTGCTTATATTTCAAACAAATCCTCATAAAGAAGGTTAACCCTGCAAATAGCTCTAATATAAACAGCATATAAGTAAGTAAAAAAGAATTATAAAATAAAAATATATATTTTACATGATTGTGTATTTAATATTTCAATTTATATTTTATAGGTGACAACCAAAGTTTTGCTATGTAGACATGCTTCATCCAAGTGGTACTTATCTTCCCCTACATCGTCAAAGTCACTCATTTATTTTTCCCTTAATTTAATTACGGATCACTGTGTTACGATTTTATCAAAAAAAAAAAAAGGAACAAATCAATACCCCCCACATTGGCGGAATAGGGTTTCGCTTCAACGGCATTTGCGCCGTTTGAGCTATCAAGCGAATAAACTTAAATAATTTAGTTGATGTTACTAAAAAAAACAACAGCTAGATATTACAAAATATTCCAAACGAGATGCAATAGCCATCCGTACGTACACAAATAAATTACAACATAGTATGTAATAATAGCTGACGGCGATAGAATCGCGGTGTTTGGCTATTGTTGTTGATTTTTGCCGGTATTCGCATGGCAGCGTTTTGCTGCACAATTATTTGCACACTATGTATTCGTTCGTATTTCTATTGTTTACGTTGAAACAGTCCAAACAATTTGTCTATCGGACATTCAATTGGCTTTAGACGGCTATGAATTGAATTTGAATTTTTAATGTAAACTAAAAGAACAATTATTACAGGTTGATCGGCGGTGGTCGGTCAATAATCTTTTGAATTTTATTATTATTACAAAAATAACTGGTTTTTGAAAGCATAGAAATCCAAATGGATATATAAAAAAACAAGCAAATGAATATTACAGCTACGCCTGCCAATGATGCATAAAACTCATCCTCATCAGACGTGTTAATTTATTTCAATAAAAAAAGAATTAAATTACTGTTCATATTACAGCATTTGTAGTGTGATGCGCCATTGCACTATGAACATGACGACGACGGTGATGATGATGATAATCATGTTAAAGTTGATGTTCATAATCACGATAATCATGATTCAGTAGTTATTTCTTTGACTATTGTTTTTTGTTTAGTTTTGGAGTTTTTTGTTATTGGCTTTTGCATAAATAACTCTTTGGTATGCGAAACGACCGACAGACACTAAACGATTCAACAACGTTCGATTTTACTCACTCACGATTTATACACGTGACAATGACATTTAATACAACATCTTGTTCGACTAGTTGTAGTATTTTATCGTTAAGATAACCGATCTAATCTTAAATGGCATTTTGTTTGAAGATTCACCCTTTCGATGAATGCCGGTACAAAAGTGATGAATCCATGGAATGAGTATTAAACATTTCATAGTGATTCGAGGAAGGCTGCGCAGTAGAGAAACTTCTTGTCGTATTCTTACTGCAATCCTATTTTCCAGGACTCGCATTACGATTCCGGTGTCAATTTTGACTTTCATTTCACAGTTTGTAAAGCCAATAAAAATTTTAGATAATATATTAGGGTGACGCTTATGTATTTTTTTTTCAAAAATAACTTCCTGTAACACGAATGAAGGTGACGTAGGGGATGGATGATACCAAGGAACGGTCCTCACCGGCTTTAACATGGCAAAGTCCAGGATTTATCTTGGTCCCTCTTTCATCTCAAGGGGACACTGACCTCCCGCGGTGTCACCTGGGGAACTGCCTTTAACACCCGTTAAATGTAGTGAGCTAACATATGCCGCGCGTTCACCCATAAGAACGTTAAAAACTTGGGTTTGGGCGTCGGGTTAGTAACCCTCCCCTAAAAAACATCCTACTATGAAAAAACGAAAGAAAAGAAAAACAAACCCCTCTAAAGTTGACGAACGTCGCAAACGTTTTAAGGACCATGATCTGCGAATCTGCACCTGGAATGTTCGCAATCTTTATAGGGAAGGTGCAGTTTACGCATTGGCAGATGTAGTTGAAAAGTACAAGGCCGACATTACTGCCATACAGGAAATACGAAGGAACGGGAAAGGCGTCAGAACAACACCTAAAGGTGACGCATTGTATTATAGCTACCATGGCGTAAAGCTGAGTTTGGTTGCGGATTCGTAGTTAGTCGGATGCTAAAACATCTGGTATCCAGCTTGACCCCAGTGAATGAAAGACTTGCTGCAATTCGAATAAAAGCTAAATTCTTCAACATCAGCTTTATTTGCGCTCATGCTCCCACTGAAGAAAAGAACGAACAGACCAAAGATATATTTTACGAGCGCTTAGAAGAAACATATGACCGTTGCCCTGCCCATGACATTAAAATTATTCTAGGGGATTTTAATGCCAAAATTGGAAAGGAGAATATCTTTGGCCCAACAGTCGTGTAATTCAGTCTCCACAGTGAAACATCTGACAATGGTATGAGGCTGATAGACTTTGCAGCCATCTGGCAGGAAGAATGCTTACCCGACGGTTGGAACCTGAGCATCCTGTGTCCCGTCCATAAGAAAGGAGATAAGACTTTATGCTCCAATTATAGGGGCATAAGCCTTCTCCCTATCGCCTACAGGATAGTGTCAGGGATATTGTGCGAACGACTAAAGCCCATGGTCAACGAAATAATTGGACAATACCAATGCGGCTTTAGACCTGGCAAGTCCACCATTGACCAGATATTTACCCTGCGGCAAATCCGGGAGAAGACCCAAGAGATCGACAGATCGACACCTACCACCTTTTTGTCGATTATAAAGCAGCCTTCGACAGCCCGCTACGTTCAAAGGTATTCCAAGCCATGTTTGAATTTGGTATCACCGCAAAGCTCATTCGGCTTTGTAAAATAGCTCTAACTGACACAAGGTATTCAGTTAAAATAGGAAAGAAGAAAATGATAACGTTAGTTTCCAATAGATGTAACAACAAAGAATGTGTTTTGGAAGCCTTTAAAAAATAAGATCTGAGTTAAATTTAAACTTTTGAATGAAGACTGAATTTAAAATCCTTATTTTTATACCCTCAGCCTTTAGGCTAAAGAGGGTATTTACACTTTGATACGACCAAAAATGTGCCTCAGCGAAATAATGGTTTTAGACCCCAAGTATGTTTGTACGATATCCGTTTCAGACAATTTTGAGTAGATCTAGCAATGTCCGTCCGTCTGTCTGTCTGGCTGGTGCGCACGATAACTCTCGAACGGATCATTCGATTCGGTTCAAATTTTGGGTATCGAAATATTTTGTCCAGATTCGATTTAAGTTCGAAGATGGGCCATATAGGTCCACTCCTTCAGGTACCTCCCCCACAAATGTTCATAAATTGTCGCTAAACTTGTGCGCACGATAACTCTAGTAGGGAATAACCGATTTGCTCCATACTTTGCACATCGTGTAATTTCTACCAAACTTAGATGAGGTTCCAATATGGACTCAACCGGTCAACTCCTTCGGGTACCTCCCACACAAAATTTCGGAAAAGTTCAGTTTAGGACCTGGTCGCGAATCGCTTTGATTTTTGTTTACGCAAGTTGCATTCGATGTCCTCTATACGACGCTGTAAGTTTCATTAGGGGCAAGTCCATACTTCCTGAGAAAATAGCCTGAATGTTACAAAAAACCCTATGACACCGTGTGTAGTGGTTGGAGCGCAAGATTACTCTCGAGGGCAAGTTTCCTCAGGGGCAAGTCCATACTTCCTGAAAAATAGCCTGAAAGTTGAAAAACAAACCCTATGACACCATGTTTATGGGTGGAAGGAAGCGCAAGATAATTCTCGAACAGAAATGCCGATTCCGGCTAAAATTTGGCCTTCGTAATATTGCTTCCAAACTTAGTTTAAGTTCGTAGATAAGCCATATCGGTCCACTCCTTCAGGTACCTACCCCACAAAAGTTCAAAAATATTCGGAAAAATTGTGCGCACGATAACTCTTGATGGAAGTGACCGATTTGGTCCATACTTTACACATTCTCATAATATATACCAGATATTGATCAGGTTCGAATATGGACTATATTTGTCCACTCCATCCCGTACATCCCACACACAATTTTGGATAAGTTCACTTTAAGACCTGCTATTGAATCACATTGATTTTTGTTGAAGCAACATACATTTGCTGCCTCAATTACGATGATAAAAGTTGTTTCAGGGGCAAGTCCATACTTCTTGAGAAAACGGCCCGAAGGGTGTAAAAACCGCCTATGGCACACCCATGGTCTATGTCGGTCCATTCCTTTAAGTACCTTTTCCGCAACATTTTTGAACTTTTATCCTAATCAACATTTTTGTCGGTTCATACGACCAAAATTTTGAAACCCCCTAAATACATATGTAAGTTTTTTTTTTGAAAAAAGTGTTTCAATTTGCACAGGCTGAGGGTTTATCTCTGTCGGCAAAGCCGACTGATACTTTTTTACTTGTTATTTAGTTTTTAAGTCTTTTATACGTGTACCAACGTTTATCCAACGTTTCAAACTTGGCCGGAGGGTAGTCTGCTCGATGTCCTCAAACAGTGTAGAGTGATTGACAGTGTCAAATGCTTTGGACAAGTGAAATCACCATCACTGCTCTATCTCACGACTTGTTCTGGCTGAATCCTCGACTAATATGTGTGGAGATGGTGTGTAGCGCTGTAGTCGTGCTGTGCTGCTTACAGAACCCATGCTGATGATCACATCAGGAAATCTATTACTGACGTCGGGGAAATCGGTCGAAATCGGTCTGTACGATTTGGTGGCATCCTTGTCTGGCTTCAGTAGCGGGACCAGCCTCCCAATTTCCAGACTTTTGGGAATGATGTGGTGGGCTAGCGGGTGGAGAACTTTGATGAAATACTCGATTCACAGCTGATCCAGTTGTTTCAGCATTACTATGGAGATTCCATTCCTCACATAACGCTTTTGCATTCACAATATCATCCATAGTGAATTGTGGTGGTTCCTCCTTGGCAAGAATGTTCCAACGAAATGTTGAGAACTTTATTTGGAAGATTTTTGTAACAGGTTATTTGGTTCAACTCCCAATAGTTTAGCCCATACTGACCAGAATTTCAGCAATTTTGTAAAATTTTCTATATTTTATAGATTTTGATGCCCTAGATGGAGTTTTTCTTATGTGGTTTTTTCAAAAGATAAGTTCTACTAGTTTTGGGCTACAATATTGCTAAGGATAGCAAGGCCAAATTCCTATTCGTTTCTGAGATAAAGACCTGATAAATGCAAAAAAGTGTATATTTAGCCCTGTTTAGATGAGGTCATAAAATCCGAACTGGATCTGACAGGACAAAACCCTATTAGGGTTTTTATAGTCTAAATATGTACTTTCAAAAAATTCATACTAGAAGTTGTTTGCATTTTCAGTGTTGCATAGTGTAGTATAACATTTTATATTCCGAGTTGATGAATTCTACTTGAGAAAGGTTTTGAAATATTATATTTAGTATAGATTTGATGTTCTGAGAACTGTGATCCTAAAGTTGATCAAATTTAACTCACTGAAATATTACTGTTTTCAAATACTTATAGACCTCCCTCAATCTTCGTGTATGTTCATTCAAAAATACCAAGAGATGATAAAATAATAAAAATGATTCACGTCAAAATCACTTTCTTTTTATACCCTCAGCATTTATGCTAACGAGGGTACACACAGAAAAAAAGGCCTCTCTAACATATGTCCCAAACATATTTTGCAGCAAACATATATTTGTTTGCAAGTAGTCCCAAACATAACATATGTTTGGGTCCTGCAAACAAATATATGTTTGGGTGCAAACACATAAACACCCAAAAGCCACAAAAGAAAAACAAACACATGTACCAGTAGGCGCTTTCTGAGAGCAAGTGTGCGTAAATGTCAATGTGAAACACACTGAAATGTATGCTCACTTGCTCTCAGCAAGCGCTCACTGGCTGTCTCTAACATATACCCACATTTATAAATGGTGGTGTTTTATTGACACATAGGGACATAACAAACTTCAAAGAAAGACAAAACAGACTTTAATAAAAGAAAAAACTTAATGAAATAATTTACAAAAAGTCGCACTTTTAAAAAGAAAATAATATATAGAAACATCGTTGAACGCTTCTCCATAGTTGTGAAATAAAACACAACTAACTCAAAGTTCAAATCATCAGCGGGAAATCGGCATCTGGAATCGAATGATTATATAATGTAATAAATAGGTACATCCATATTTCAAATATACATACTCGTATGTATGTATGTGTATGAAAAATGTATTGATGTAATTACCAAAATTAAATGCGATTTCTTCCTTGTCCAATAAAATATTTCCATTCACCTTTTTGATTCAATTATAAAATGTATTGGATATTTAATTTACTAAAAAGCACAATTTCTTTAAGAAAAGACAAAACACTGATTTATTCACTCACTTTACCGTCTTTACTCAACGATTGCCTCTAGAACACTGAAGAGAAAAGACCAACATAATTAATACCATTTTTTTTCTTTTCCTCTTCGCTTGCTACGTTGGTTAATAACAACAAAGCACGAAACACACGTGTTTTACGCATACACATCACAAAACTTCTGCGTCTCCTATTACACCATGCACACTGCTCTTTATTATAAACCAGCATTCCACAACTGCGAGAGCCCTGTTGTTACTCTCTTTGACAAAAATCCTCTCCACCCATAAAAATATGTTCTAACATAAAAAATATGTTGGTACCCAAACATATAAAAATGAGATATGTTATAAAATGTTGAAGACATATATTTGTTTGGACACCAACAAATTATGTTTAGATCCAAACATATATTTGTTTGCAATCAGTCCCAAATAATAATATTTGATTGGATCCAAACATATTTCTAACATATATTTTTCTGCGTGTATATACACTTTTATACGGGCAAAATTTGCCTTATCGAAATAATGGTTTTAGACCCCAAGTATGTTGGGACGAAATCCGTTTCAAACACTTTCGAGTCGATTTAGCAATGTCCGTCCGTCTGTCTGGCTGCCTGGTGCGCACGATAACTCTCGTACGGATGAACGGATTTGGTCCAAAATTTGGCTTTCGCAATATTTTGTCCAAACTTAGTTTAAGTTCGGTCCACTCCTACGGGTACTCCCCCACAAAAGTTCGAAAATGTTCGGAAAATTTGTGCGACAACTCTTGAAGGGAGTAACCAATTTGGTCCATACTTTGCACATCGTGAAATACCTACCAGACTTAGATGAGGTTTCAATATGGATTCAATCAATCCACTCCTTCGGGTACCTCCCACACAAAATTTCGGAACATACGACGGTTCAAGTTTCATCAGGTGCAAAACCATACTTCTTGAGAAAACTGCCTGAAGGTTTTAAAAAACACCTATGACACCGTGTGTAGCGGTTGGAGCGCAAGATAACTCTCGAAGGTATCTGCCGATTCGGTCCAAAATTTAGCCATCATAATATTATGTCCAAACTTAGTTTAAGTTCGGTTTGTGGGGGAAGTACCTGAAGGAGTTACCTCCACCACAAAGGTTTAAAATGTTTCTGTAAAATGGTGTGGACGATAACTCTCGAAGGGAGCAATCGATTTGGTCTAAACTGTGCACATCGTATTAATCCTTCCAGATATAGATCGGGTTTGAATATGGACTATATCGGTCCACTCCTTCGGGTACCTCCCACACAAAATTCGGATAAAGTGAAGTTTAAGAGCTCCTCTCGGATTTCCTTGCGGCTTTCTTTACGACCATACATTTGTGTTCTGGCGCAAGTCTATAGTTTCCGAGATATTGGCGTAAAAGCTCCAAGAAACCCTGACGACACCAACCAAAATGGCAAATCCGCAAGATAATTCACGCGGGGAATTTCTGATTGGTGCAGGCTTTGCACATGGTATTAATTTATACAGTCATGTTTCAGGTTGGAATATGAACAATATAAGTCCTCCACTTCGGGTACGTGTGGGAGGTAAAATTCGGAAAAAGTAAAGTTTAAGAGCTCCTCTCGCATCGTTTTGATTTTTGTTCAGTAGGTTGTTTTAGCGGCCTCATTTACAAAGGTACACTTTTTTCCGGAGTAGGTCAATACTTCCCGACATAATGACCCAAACGCTCCAAAACCTTGCCGGCACATGTTAAAATGGCTATTGTGCAAGATAACTCTAAAACTTTTTCAAACATTTCTTCCAAACTTAGTTTAATGTAATTTAAAGTAATTCGTGTCCTTTATGAAGAATTTTAGTTACTACAAATGTTTGGTATATGTCAATAATTTGGTATAGCCCCATATTACGGCACGTATTTAGAATTAAAAGAAAATGGCGTAATTATTGTGTTTTGTTTTGTTTTGTTTGGTTTTGTTTTTTTAGTTGCTGATAGTATATCTCCGACAGCACAGCTGACTGATACATTCTTGCTTGTTATACAGTCAGAGGAAAAAATTCATTCATGTTTACCCCTTCATATACATACCTATTTCCCAACCTTCATATAAAACATTAAAAGAAAAACAGCAAAGTTAACCCTCAAACAGTACGTGATTGTGACTAGGCCTATTTCATATCGAGATTGTTAAGTTGACGTAGCGGATGAATGATACCAAGCAACGGTCTTGACCGGCTTTAACACGGCAAAGCCCAGGATTTATCTTGGTCCCTCTTTCATCTCAAGTGGACACTGACCTCCCCGTGGTGTCACCTGGGGAACTGCCTTTAACACCCGTTAAAGGTTGTGAGCTAACATCTGCCGCGCGTTCACCCATAAGAACGTTAAAAACTTGGGTTTGGGCGGCGGGCTAGTAACCCTCCCCTAGAAAAAACAGCCTATTATGAAAAAACGAAAGAAAAGAAAAACAAATCCCTCTAAAGTTGACGAACCCCGCAAACGTTTTAAGGACCATGATCTGTGAATCTGCACCTGGAATGTTCGCACTCTTTATAGAGAAGGTGCAGTTTACGCATTGGCAGATGTACTTGAAAAGTACAAGGCCGACTTTACTGCCATACGTGAAAAACGATGGAACGGGAAAAGCGTCACAACAACACCTAAAGGTGACGCACTGTATTATAGCTGCCATGACACAAAGCATGAGTTTGGTTGCGGATTTGTAGTTGGTCTGAGGTTAGAACATGTGGTCTCCAGCTTCACCCCAGTGACTGAAAGACTCGCTGCAATTCGATTAATAGCAAAATTCTTTAACATCAGCTTTATTTGCTCTCATGCTCCCACTGAAGACAAGGACGAACAGACCAAAGATTTATTTGCCCACTAAATGCAAACAGCCGCAAAATCAGTACTTGGATACCAGAGACCTCCACCAAGGAATCCATGGTATGACCAGGAGTGTCGTGCTGCTACCGAAGAGAAAAATGCGGCATATAGATCTACTTTCAAATCAGTAGCAACGCGTAGCGCACGAGAGAGATATCGGGAGAAAAGGAGAGAAGAGAAACTTCTTTTCCGCAACAAAAAGAGAGAAATAGAAAAACGGGAGTGTGAAAAAATCGAGATCTACAGGAGACAGAATGAAGTCCGAATATTCTACCAAAGAGTGACAAATCAAACTGATGGCTTTGGAACTGGCACATCCCCCTGTAGAAACCAGCAAGGTAAACTTGTAACTGATACAGATAGTGTGCTAAGGATATGGAAAGAGCATTTTTCCAAACTGTTGGTAACCAATAGTAGCGAAGTCGACGAACATACCACAGATCCAATCCCAGAAGATTGTATTGAATGTATACCACCCGGCCAAGATGAGGTAAAGACAGCAATAAACCGGCTGAAGAATAATAAGGCAGCAAGAGCTGATGGCCTTCCAGCCGAGTTGTTTAAAACCGGAGGCGACACGCTGATAAGGTGTATGCATCAGATAGTTAGCTCCATCTGGCAGGAAGAATGCGTACCCGACGATTGGAACCTGAGCATCCTGTGTCCCGTCCATAAGAAAGGAGATAAGACTTTATGCTCCAATTATAGGGGCATAAGCCTTCTCCCTATCGCCTACAGGATAGTGTCAGGGATATTGTGCGAACGACTAAAGCCCATGGTCAACGAAATAATTGGACCATACCAATGCGGCTTTAGACCTGGCAAGTCCACCATTGACCAGATATTTACCCTGCGGCAAATCCGGGAGAAGACCCAAGAGATCGACACCTACCACCTTTTTGTCGATTATAAAGCAGCCTTCGACAGCCCGCTACGTTCAAAGGTTTTCCAAGCCATGTTTGAATTTGGAAAGCTCATTCGGCTTTGTAAAATGACTCTAACTGACACAAGGTCTTCAGTTAAAATAGGAGAGAAGAAAAAGATAACGTTAGTTTCCAATAGATGTAACAACAAAGAATGTGTTTTGGAAGCCTTTAAAAAATAAGATCTGAGTTAAATTTAAACTTTTGAATGAAGACTGAATTTAAAGTCCTTATTTTTTATTATTTTGTTTTTAAGTCTTTTATACGTGTACCAACGTTTATCCAACGTTTCAAACTTGGCCGGAGGGTAGTCTGCTCGATGTCCTCAAACAGTGTAGAGTGCTTGACAGTGTCAAATGCTTTGGACAAGTGAAATCACCATCACTGCTCTATCTCACGACTTGTTCTGGCTGAATCCTCGACTAATATGTGTGGAGATGGCGTGTAGCACTGTAGTCGTGCTGTGCTGCTTACAGAACCCATGCTGATGATCACATCAGTAAATCTATTACTGACGTCGGGGAGGAGTAAAGCCTCAAGAGCCTTTGCTACGGGCGACAAAAGCGAAATCGGTCTGTACGATGTAGTAAACATGGAGTTGGAATGATCAAATTGATACTCAATTAATTTATAAATGATCCTTAAGGCCATGCACGCATAATCCTCCGGCCTTATCACTCGTGGTACTGGGGTGAGGTCTTGCCAAAAGTTCATTTAATGGTGTCACTACTGGTTAAGATTTCAAATGCGTGCTACTTGTTTAAAGAAACAGAAGTCAAAGGGGAAAAATATAGAAGGAAACCGAAAGAAGATATTACCCGCAGTCCGAAAAAAGAGGAAAAATAGAAAGGATCCATCATCTTAAAGGATTGGAGGAATCATGCACAGTTGTTGGCTGCATGAAATGCCCACCCAACCTGTTTACCATATCAAACCAAATTAAGAAGCTAAAATAAATCATGGTAAACCCACTCTCACTCACCCACCCACCAACCTTCCGAGCCCTCAGAAATCAAACATTCAAATCGTTCTTAAAACATGATTAATGAATTCATTGATTTATTAAAACAACTCATATTTGTAAATACAAAAATTTAGAATAGCTATAAATACTCAACTATCAGCATAACTGAATATGTTATGAATAATAACTAACACTAAGAAATAATAATAATGTATCAAATAATAGTAAATGTTTGCCCAAAGGATAGTTAAGACCAATGAATTTCAAAAGAAACTGACCTAAGCAAACGTGATAGTTGATTTACCAATATATTACAATAAAAGGAAATCCAAATAACCAAAGAATCTTCTACCAGATGTTGAAATCAAAAAAACTAATAAGAATCAGATATTCGACTTAAATATTAAATCGTGCTCCAAAATTTTTGGTTTACAAAAAGAATGTCATAAATAGGAATAATAACAAAGAAACAAAAAAACTGATATTGTAACAGCTAATTATGCACTTGAAACGCCGAATTGTAACATGTATGCATGTGCGTGTGACGGTAATGTTTGTAAAATTACTTCTTTCTTTCTTTTCAATAACAGCTGATAGTTCGTTGAACTTTACATCAGTTTTTTTTTTCACATACACACACATACACACAAGTGGGAATCGTAGTTATCAAATCGAAAATTTCAACTTTTAATTGTTTTACGAATTTTGTTCAATAAGATTGCACATGATTTTTAGTTAAAACTCATATTCAATATAGATAATGTTAAATTAGCTAATTGCTCTGGATATGGTAACAAACATATATAAATTTCATTTAATTTTTCTTCCAAAATGAATAAAAAACCAAAAATTATCAACATACAGAGTCAACAGGTGCTTTTAAAACTGTAGACTTTCTATGGGATGGGTTAACAGAAAATCAGAATCGTTAACAGCATGAAGTCTGTTAAGCCCAACCATAACGTTACCAACTCTGAGCAACTAGTACATCCACAGGAAATGAAAAGCCAACGAACGAACACGAAAGCAAAGGATATGGATCAAATTTAATTTATTAATTCAGGTATTTTAATATTTGATAACAACAAATATTTTTAATTGATCTTAAAATATCAAAAAGTTATATTTTGTTTCAATTCACGTTATCCCTATGAGAGGTATAACGGGTTGTCTGTCCGCTCTCTCAATAAATGATCTATCGTGTTCGTTCGATGCAGAAAATAAACAAAAACAAATTGGCACTTACTTGGTGAACGGTGTGGATCCCACGATGAAAGGCCTTTCAGAGAAGTGAGAACTGCCACAGCATCACAGATTTGATTCAGTTTATAATTGAATAACCTTTTGTTTAAATATTTAACAATGTCTGTATTATTAAACATGAGTTTTTAGCAATCTTTTTCACAATTTCACTTTGATAATGTCCTTGTTTTATGGTAAAAATTAGCATTCGCGGCCAATTAAACGATTTAACAACCGAAATCTTCTCTTTTTCTGATCGTGTTACAATACCAAATTGTTTCCTTATGAGCAAGCACACTATTTTATGGAATGACAAAAATTTTTTTCTTCGATAGACTAAGGGCAATTTATGGGCAAACACATTAAATAATCTTTATGAAATAATGATTTTTTTAACAGCATTAGGGTGCTTTTACACTTTTTTCCGAGCCAAACAAAATCACTTAAGGATTATTTGATATGGTTGAATCGCACTTTCCGACGGATTTTCTGTCACTACTTCTTCCAATCACAGTACCGATCGTTCGTATGGCTGTAGGCAACTGAATTCACCAACTTTTGTGAGTAATTTTCTCCAATGCAACGGCTTATGGACTACGGAGATTAGACATTCGAAGAGGGGAAAAGGGAAGTCTACGAATAAAGAAACAACGAACCAAAGAAACCATCAGCTTTCAGATCACACAGCGATTTTGTTCTTTTTAATGATCTTACCATTAACAACAAGTCCCAGAGCAAAAGGAAAAAAATATTGCCAGTAGGCAACCATATAGGTTCCAGGCCAGGAAATGAAATGCATCCAAGGGTCACCAGCAAGTATACAATATGGGATTGTTATTTTGGTGGAGGTCAACTCAGGAAGTCGGTATAAAAACACAAATGTATTTAATTGTTTGCACTTCTACTTTACACCAAACTCCACTTGGAGATAAACTTGGATAATTGTTTAACAATTAAGGCAAACTTTAGCTGACCAGAAAAAAAAAATAAAATTGCACAAGAATTCCTTTAATAATAGAAGTGAACTCTTTTATGACGAGAATGAAAATGTGCAAGATGGCTTCCTCGCCACACCCATTTGTAACCTTGGCCAAGATGAGGCATCAATAGCTGAATCACCTACACAATTGCACCCTTCCAAGTTGAAAGATGGCTACCTTCATCCTACCATTTTCACTCAAAACCGAATTGACTGAAATGCATAAAGAAAATGATAAATAAAAGTTGCTAACATACACATATACATGTAGAAAAAACAACGAGTATTCTATCCACAACTCGACAAGTGCAACGAGTTGCTTCATGGGGTTCACCTTGGAAAAGGAGACTTTACTGACGACGACAGTCATCAGCAATAATTGATCCGATTTTACATAATAATATGGGAATGAAGAGAAACATTGATATGAATAACTTTAATTATTGTAAAAATTCATAAAAGAATTAGAAAATATAAAAAAAGAAAATAAATAATGAATCGCCAGTCATGGGATTTGAACCCGGGCCTCATAACTCGGAATCCAGAACGTTTCCACTAGGCTACAGCCTAGGTAACAAACCAATCAACAATGTGACCAACTAAACTGCATCAGCTGGAACAGATCACCATAGGCAAGTTACACCGTTTAACAGGGGAAGAAAAGCAACAACAACTTAAATAGGTGAATTACATTCTTTAAATAAATCAACATAGCTCAACTTTCGGTGGAATATTAAACTAACAAGAACTGTTAGTTAACATTAGTAGACATGTAAAAATAACCAGAGGTGTTCAAACATACAACTTGAGGGTACCGCAGATAAATAAACTTGTGAACAGACAATCATATCTACATGCGCCTCTACATATGCCCCCCGCCAAAATCAGACTTAGTGGTCAGAAGGAGCACTAAGTCTGATCCCGCATGTAGATGAGATCTACTGCCGCATATCCTTGGCATGGTAAGTGCCAACCAGTTTACCTTGGAGATCTTCCAACTCGTAATAACAATTTCCGCACTTTCGTCGGACTCTGCATTTTATAAATGTGGGCGCAAGTTTAGCGTTGTATCCTTTTTCAAAGCAACTTTGGCTGAAGTTTCTCCTATAGACTTCTTGACCAACATCGTATGACACTACCCGAGTTCTTAGGTTATATTGTTTTTCATTTCGCTCATGTTGCTTTCTCATAACCTGGGCAGCTTTAGACCGAATGACGTCAAAGGTATCTTCCCTATTGAAATTAATTGATCTATCATCCAACACTTTTAATTTTCTTAGAACTTCGTAAGTCAGACCACTCGTCACCATATGCTGGCCAAACGCCATAAAGTATGGTGAAGTCCCAATAGCGGTATGAACTGTCGAGCGTAGCGCACACGCTATGTGGCTTAATTTTTCATCCCAATCTTTTTGGTCTGATCGCACATAGGCTTTGATTGCGGAAATTACGGAGCGATTAACTCTCTCAGATGCATTTGCCTGTGGCGAATGCACTGCAGTGTAAATGTGGGAAATCCTGTACCTTTCTAAAAGTTCGTTAAATTTCTTTGCTCGGAACTGAGTTCCGTTATCGGAGATAATGCTTTCAGGAACTCCGAAGGTGTGGAATAAGCCCTCTTCTAAATATTTAATAACAGCGTCTGCTGTGAACTTCTTTACTGGATGTAGAAAACAGAACTTAGAAAAGTGATCTAGGACAATGAATATGCCGATGCTTCCTGTTCTGGATCTTGGATAAGGTCCCAGGAAGTCCACATATAGCCGTTGGAAGAACCTATGAGTTATGCCTGTGTCCCCTAAAGGTGGTCTCATGGTGATGTTCGGGTGCTTTGTACTCTTGCACACCTCGCAAGAGTTGATGTAATTTTTAACATCCGAAACGAGATTTGGCCAGAAATAATAGCGCCGAATACGCTCTAATGTTTTGCCAATGCCACAGTGGGACGACAACGGATCATCGTGGTGTTTTTGCAACACTTCGGGAACCATGCTTTTTGGAATCCATAGCTTCCATGCCATATCATCGATTGTCTGATCACCAACCGTATGATCCGTCCGCCTATACAAATAACCATCTATTATTTTCAGATCAGGAGTAAAATTGATGTTGTTTTCAACCCTCTTCAACAGATCCTTATATTCAGATGAGGAGAAATGATCAGATTTCAGGTCCACAAAAACACCTTGACTACCTTCTAACTCCGCTAGCCCCAGAATTTCAGACAAATCCTCAGTGTTGGTACGCGAAAGCGCATCAGGAACTATATTCTGCGACCCCTTTCTATGCTCTATTTTGAACCGAAAACCTTGAAGTTTTAGAGCCCATCTAGCCAGCCGTGTGCTTAAGTCGGTTTGGGACATGAGCCACTTAAGAGAAGCGTGATCAGTGATCACCGTGAACTCATGCCCCTCGACATAAGCTCGAAACTTTTTGATGCAAAGCATTGCTGCTAAGCACTCTTGTTCGGTGACACTGTAGTTGCGTTGGGCTTGATTTAGTTTCTTGGACATAAATGCCACCGGAAACTCATCACCCTCCGCATTCTTTTGCACCAATACTCCTCCTATTCCTGTCTTGCTTGCATCACAATGTATAAAAAATGGCTTTGTGAAGTCTGGGCTATGCAAGACAGGGGCTGTGCTTAGAATGGACTTTAATTCCTCAAAGGCTTTTTGGGCCTCATTGGTCCATATAAATCTTCGATTAGTTTTCAATAAGTCAGTCAACGGGCTCGAAATAGCAGCATAGTTCCTGATGAACTTACGGTACCAACCTGACATCCCTAGGAAACGCCGTACCTGTCTAACTGATCGTGGTATCGGGAAGTCGACTATAGCCGAAATCTTATCCGGGTCTGTTTTGATAGTTCCATCACCGACTACGTAACCCAAGTAGCGAACTTCCTTCATGCAAAACTTACTTTTTTCTACGTTTATTGTAAGCCCCGCAACTCGAAGGCACGCTGCCACCTCCTTTAACACCTGAATATGCCGTTCGAAGGTCGGAGATACCACTAGCAGATCGTCCAGGTAGACCAACACCTCAGTCCTGAGAGACGCCGGTATCACTTTATCCATGAGTCGGCACATGGTTTGCGGCGCATTGCATAAGCCGAATGGCATGACTTTAAAGTGATACAGAGGCCTCCCAGGAACTGTGAAGGCAGTCTTACCCTTCGACGAATCGTCTAGTGGTATCTGCCAGAAGGCATCTTTTAGATCAAGGCTGGAAATGTATTCTGCTTTAGGCAGGCGACTCAAAATTCCCTCTATATGAGGGAGAGGGTATGCATCCCCTTCCGTCACAGCATTCAGTTTTCTAGAGTCGAGGCATAAACGATTTTCCCTGGTTTCCGATGTAAAACAATCGGAGATGACCAGGGACTATTTGACTCCTCTATGACACCCATTCCTAACATGCGATCAAGTTCGTCATAGATAAGTTTCTCGATCGCCGGAGAGACTGGGAAATGTCTTTGCTTAATAGGCGCTGCCTTACCTGTATTTATCGTGTGGCAAATGAGACTAGTTTTCCCAAGGCCCTCTTTCGCGAACGAAGGAAACAAATCTATGGCGCACTGAAGACGATACTTTTGATCAGCAGTCAGGTGTTTCTGATCCAAGGGTCCATTGCTAGTCAAGGACAGTGCTAGACTGGAAATGCCATTAAGAACAGACGGTGGAAGCAGTTCGAACGTTTTCCAAAAATCGACTCCCAATATTAAATTTTGCGACAAACTCGGAACTATGTAAATAGTAATCGGTTTACTACACTCTCTAAACAAAATCTCGGTGGTAAAAACACCAGCGATCTTCTGCGGTTTCCCATCAGCTGTGTTTACAGTGGTATTCATTTTCCTATACGGAAGATTGGAGGATAAAAAGTCAATAGCCGCTTGTGCACCAAGGCAGGTTACAGAAGCCCCTGTATCCAACAAGCCGACCATACTCTTATCCAGCAAGTGTACCTCTGCATATGGGCGAATGTCTCCCGGTCTTTCAAGAATGGAAACAGCAAAGATTTTCTTTATCGACCTAACATTCTTCCAGAACGTCCTTATCCTTTGACTAGATCGAGAAACCTTAGGGGATTCGTTAAAAATTCGGTCTCTAACTTTATTATATCGTTCTAACCTTATGTGAAACGGAATTATTGGGTAAGGTACTTTAGGCTGCGAACCAGTATTTCGGCCTAAAACCGAGTTATTTTTGTGGTATTTATCTGGAGTTTCTGAATTGTCACGAAGGCAATCAGAAATTAGGGTAAAAGTTTGATTGTTATTGGTTTTATGGATAGAAGTGGGACGGGTTATAATCCTTAATTGGTCTGTGAGGACTGCTGGCATGTCCTCGGTCTGTGTGCACCTTTCAGTGCGGAACCCTGCAAGTTTTTTGAACCGTCGCTGCACTTTTTACAATTCGGTTTGTAGACTTGCGGGAAACCACAGCCGTAGCAGAACACTGTGCGCTCAGACAAGCATTCTTGGTACCTGTGACCTGGTTTTCTGCAATTCCAGCATACACTGGATACTTCCGAAACCTCTTCAAATTCAAGTACTTCAGGATCGTTGTCTGTACAAAACTCAACCTCAGCAGCTCGCCTGGCAAGGGTGCCCTGACGATTGGCAGAGAAACCATGCCTGCGACTAACATCCTGAATAAAAAACTCCCTGCGCCTGCATATCTCTCTCAACTGACCGACGGAATTTATTGTCATATTAAGTATTTCGTGCTGAATATCTGGTTGAAGATTCCTTCGCAGGATTTCAACCAGAGTCCTGTCGTCCAAAGGGGTATCCAGCCTATCGACCAAATCAATTATGGCATCATAAAAAGCATCAAAAGGCTCACCGGGTTTTTGCTTCCGATCCCGAATCATTTCCTTAAAGTCCATATCCGTTCGGGAGTCCCGGTATTGTTGTCGTAGCGCCCTACAGAGGTCGACCCACGTAACCTCGCGTACTGTTCGGTGAAACCGCCAAAACCAGTCGCTGGCTTTACCCTCAAACAGGGCACTGGCACTGCGACACAAAATCTCAAAGTCCCCGTTCAGGGTCTGTTTAGTCAAGGCTTCCACGCGATAGATAAAATTATCCACACGCATGCCCGTGGAACTGCCGTTAAATTTGGTCTTCCAATTGGCGATGATTTGGCTGACCTTATCGGGGCGAGATATCAAGTCTGAACAAGAACTTGGATTGCTAGAGCTTGATTTATTGGCAGAAGTTCCATCACTGTTAACTTGGCCGAAACCGTTGCTAACTTGATTGCCATTTCTGTGTGGTATACCCAGCAATTCCTCTAAAGTTTGCTGCTCAACGACGCGCACATCCTGTATACCTGAACTATTCTTGTTTAGAACAGGAGATGAGGAATTCCCAGCATAAGGCGGATTATTAATATTTAGTCTAGCAAGGCTTGCTTCTACACTTTTTTCTATTTTTTTCTCTACCTGGGACAAGATCTGAGTGGAAATTGCATTCATCAGTTGATCTTGCTGATTAGCCATCAGGGAGGCCACCACCTCTCTGACCCCGTCCATTGTCAGGCTTGGCTGAGGGTTGGACGTACTAAAAGAAGGAATTGAGTTGGCACCCGAACCCTGACGAGCCGAATCATCAGACCTGTTTTCATCAAATTGTTTGGCTTTAGCAGAAGATCTCGTCTGCGCTCCTGAAGAATTGGGTTTCTTGGAATCTTTTACAATTTTAGTACCACATGTAGGACAAGTTGTATGGGTTTTCAGATAATTGGTTATGCAAATACGATGAAACGAATGTCTACAAATTGCCTCACATAATTCAGAAGGTGTTTGGATTTCGTTTGAACAAATAGTACACATAACAGTGTTATCACCAACTCCTGCTGCAGCAGCAGAAATATCGTCAGTGCTTCTTTCGAGGGGCATTCTAACTTGCGAAAGAAAAACAACCACAATCGGCAAAAAAAATATAAACCTAACTAAAAATAAAAGGAACAAAATCCCAAAGTAATAAGAAAACTGTTAATAACCAAAAGTCTAGTCTGATTTCATTAGGTAATCGGAAGCGGTGTGGGGTAATAGTGAAATAAAAACCAATCAGACTGTAAGAAAATGGATTAAAGAAAAATATATGACAGGTGAAAGACAGACAATAGAGTGGACTATAGGTGTAAAATTACGATGGTATAAAACATCCTCAATAATATTTTAAAATTCCGAATCGTAAAACATAAGAAAAGGGAAAGAATCAGCTTAGTTGTCGTAATTGAAGTCAGGAATAGAACTCAGTCCACACACTGAAATCGTTCAAATACACTACCAAAAGAATCTTTCAATTAAGATAGATGATGTATAGAATAACACAATTCGTGGTCATATGAATTAGCCTCACAGCATTTAATTCATATAAACTCCAAACAAATGAACTCATTCTAATCGAAACGATAGAAAGAAAAGTAAGAAAAAGGTTTAGAAAGGACCTGAGCGGAAAATTCTACGACGTTATAAACATCAAGACGTTGTTTCACAAAATAATTTTAATTCCACTCGGGCCCCACGTTGGGCGCCAAAAACTGTAGTAAACATGGAGTTGGAATGATCAAATTGATACTCAATTAATTTATAAATGATCCTTAAGGCCATGCACGCATAATCCTCCGGCCTTATCACTCGTGGTACTGGGGTGAGGTCTTGCCAAAAGTTCATTTAATGGTGTCACTACTGGTTAAGATTTCAAATGCGTGCTACTTGTTTAAAGAAACAGAAGTCAAAGGGGAAAAATATAGAAGGAAACCGAAAGAAGATATTACCCGCAGTCCGAAAAAAGAGGAAAAATAGAAAGGATCCATCATCTTAAAGGATTGGAGGAATCATGCACAGTTGTTGGCTGCATGAAATGCCCACCCAACCTGTTTACCATATCAAACCAAATTAAGAAGCTAAAATAAATCATGGTAAACCCACTCTCACTCACCCACCCACCAACCTTCCGAGCCCTCAGAAATCAAACATTCAAATCGTTCTTAAAACATGATTAATGAATTCATTGATTTATTAAAACAACTCATATTTGTAAATACAAAAATTTAGAATAGCTATAAATACTCAACTATCAGCATAACTGAATATGTTATGAATAATAACTAACACTAAGAAATAATAATAATGTATCAAATAATAGTAAATGTTTGCCCAAAGGATAGTTAAGACCAATGAATTTCAAAAGAAACTGACCTAAGCAAACGTGATAGTTGATTTACCAATATATTACAATAAAAGGAAATCCAAATAACCAAAGAATCTTCTACCAGATGTTGAAATCAAAAAAACTAATAAGAATCAGATATTCGACTTAAATATTAAATCGTGCTCCAAAATTTTTGGTTTACAAAAAGAATGTCATAAATAGGAATAATAACAAAGAAACAAAAAAACTGATATTGTAACAGCTAATTATGCACTTGAAACGCCGAATTGTAACATGTATGCATGTGCGTGTGACGGTAATGTTTGTAAAATTACTTCTTTCTTTCTTTTCAATAACAGCTGATAGTTCGTTGAACTTTACATCAGTTTTTTTTTTCACATACACACACATACACACAAGTGGGAATCGTAGTTATCAAATCGAAAATTTCAACTTTTAATTGTTTTACGAATTTTGTTCAATAAGATTGCACATGATTTTTAGTTAAAACTCATATTCAATATAGATAATGTTAAATTAGCTAATTGCTCTGGATATGGTAACAAACATATATAAATTTCATTTAATTTTTCTTCCAAAATGAATAAAAAACCAAAAATTATCAACATACAGAGTCAACAGGTGCTTTTAAAACTGTAGACTTTCTATGGGATGGGTTAACAGAAAATCAGAATCGTTAACAGCATGAAGTCTGTTAAGCCCAACCATAACGTTACCAACTCTGAGCAACTAGTACATCCACAGGAAATGAAAAGCCAACGAACGAACACGAAAGCAAAGGATATGGATCAAATTTAATTTATTAATTCAGGTATTTTAATATTTGATAACAACAAATATTTTTAATTGATCTTAAAATATCAAAAAGTTATATTTTGTTTCAATTCACGTTATCCCTATGAGAGGTATAACGGGTTGTCTGTCCGCTCTCTCAATAAATGATCTATCGTGTTCGTTCGATGCAGAAAATAAACAAAAACAAATTGGCACTTACTTGGTGAACGGTGTGGATCCCACGATGAAAGGCCTTTCAGAGAAGTGAGAACTGCCACAGCATCACAGATTTGATTCAGTTTATAATTGAATAACCTTTTGTTTAAATATTTAACAATGTCTGTATTATTAAACATGAGTTTTTAGCAATCTTTTTCACAATTTCACTTTGATAATGTCCTTGTTTTATGGTAAAAATTAGCATTCGCGGCCAATTAAACGATTTAACAACCGAAATCTTCTCTTTTTCTGATCGTGTTACAATACCAAATTGTTTCCTTATGAGCAAGCACACTATTTTATGGAATGACAAAAATTTTTTTCTTCGATAGACTAAGGGCAATTTATGGGCAAACACATTAAATAATCTTTATGAAATAATGATTTTTTTAACAGCATTAGGGTGCTTTTACACTTTTTTCCGAGCCAAACAAAATCACTTAAGGATTATTTGATATGGTTGAATCGCACTTTCCGACGGATTTTCTGTCACTACTTCTTCCAATCACAGTACCGATCGTTCGTATGGCTGTAGGCAACTGAATTCACCAACTTTTGTGAGTAATTTTCTCCAATGCAACGGCTTATGGACTACGGAGATTAGACATTCGAAGAGGGGAAAAGGGAAGTCTACGAATAAAGAAACAACGAACCAAAGAAACCATCAGCTTTCAGATCACACAGCGATTTTGTTCTTTTTAATGATCTTACCATTAACAACAAGTCCCAGAGCAAAAGGAAAAAAATATTGCCAGTAGGCAACCATATAGGTTCCAGGCCAGGAAATGAAATGCATCCAAGGGTCACCAGCAAGTATACAATATGGGATTGTTATTTTGGTGGAGGTCAACTCAGGAAGTCGGTATAAAAACACAAATGTATTTAATTGTTTGCACTTCTACTTTACACCAAACTCCACTTGGAGATAAACTTGGATAATTGTTTAACAATTAAGGCAAACTTTAGCTGACCAGAAAAAAAAAATAAAATTGCACAAGAATTCCTTTAATAATAGAAGTGAACTCTTTTATGACGAGAATGAAAATGTGCAAGATGGCTTCCTCGCCACACCCATTTGTAACCTTGGCCAAGATGAGGCATCAATAGCTGAATCACCTACACAATTGCACCCTTCCAAGTTGAAAGATGGCTACCTTCATCCTACCATTTTCACTCAAAACCGAATTGACTGAAATGCATAAAGAAAATGATAAATAAAAGTTGCTAACATACACATATACATGTAGAAAAAACAACGAGTATTCTATCCACAACTCGACAAGTGCAACGAGTTGCTTCATGGGGTTCACCTTGGAAAAGGAGACTTTACTGACGACGACAGTCATCAGCAATAATTGATCCGATTTTACATAATAATATGGGAATGAAGAGAAACATTGATATGAATAACTTTAATTATTGTAAAAATTCATAAAAGAATTAGAAAATATAAAAAAAGAAAATAAATAATGAATCGCCAGTCATGGGATTTGAACCCGGGCCTCATAACTCGGAATCCAGAACGTTTCCACTAGGCTACAGCCTAGGTAACAAACCAATCAACAATGTGACCAACTAAACTGCATCAGCTGGAACAGATCACCATAGGCAAGTTACACCGTTTAACAGGGGAAGAAAAGCAACAACAACTTAAACAGGTGAATTACATTCTTTAAATAAATCAACATAGCTCAACTTTCGGTGGAATATTAAACTAACAAGAACTGTTAGTTAACATTAGTAGACATGTAAAAATAACCAGAGGTGTTCAAACATACAACTTGAGGGTACCGCAGATAAATAAACTTGTGAACAGACAATCATATCTACATGCGCCTCTACTACAACGATTTGGTGGCATCCTTTTCTGGCTTCAGTAGCGGGACCAGCCTCCTCATTTCCAGACTTTTGGGAATGATGTAGTGGGCTAGCGGGTGGAGAACTTTGATGAAATACTCGACTCCCACCTCATCCTGTTGTTTCAGCATTACCATGGAGATTCCATTCCACACATAACGCCTCGCAACAGCATCCATTGTAAATTGTGAAGGTTCCATCTTGGCAGGAGGAGATCTAAAGCTGCGTAGAACTCTTCTATTCGTCCTGTCACTCCCTGAGTGCTCGACAAACTGTCGACTTAAATAACTAGCCCATCTCTTCGGATCAGTCAGCGTAACGTCGCCAACCGTTACTGAGGTCTATCTTCCGCCATTGACCCTTGCCCACAATTCACTTTTTCCGGCTCCCATGTTGAAGCTAGGTCAATTGCGAGTATTCGACCTGCCTCGGAACGTCCTTACTGCTACCCGAACATCAGAAGTGTTGGCCAAATTTTTTGAAGCGGTGATTAGCGAACTCTCTGAAACAAGGCCAATAAGCTTTCCCATGATTGATGAAAGTGCTGCGTTCAGAGGTGATGAAATCGGGCGGTCTGTTGGTGGTCGGAGCTATCAATCTGCTCAGCCAGCATTGTACTCCACAGGTCATGTCCAAGGATCGAATGCCACAAATTATGATAAAGTCTTCCAAGACCAGTCGGTTATGGCCTTCCGATAGCGGGCTAATGTTGGGCCTATAACCTGGGGTACAACTATTTATTAGCGGGTCCTATAAGTTTAGCACATTTAGTACGGATCATTAGAGCCAGGCTCAAACTAATCCCCCACCTCCACTTCTGATGCAATCCTTTCTCAGTATGGTTACTGCACCACCGAGATCATGATATTCTTCCGACTCAAAAAATTCACTATTTCCTCTCGGACGATTGTCCTTGTTACTATAATATAACATTTTATATTCCGAGATAATGAATTGTACCTGAGAAAGGCTTTGAAATATTATATTTAGTATAGATTTGATGTGTATGTTCTCAGAGCTATGTTCTGAGAACTGCGATCCTAAAGTTGATCAAATTTAACTCACTGAAATATTACATTTTTCAAATACTTATAGACCTCCCTCATTCGTGTATGTTCATTCAAAAATACCAAGAGATGATAAAATAATAAAAATGATTCACGTCAAAATCACTTTCTTTTTATACCCTCAGCATTTATGCTAACGAGGGTACACACAGAAAAAAGGCCTCTCTAACATATGTCCCAAACATATTTTGCAGCAAACATATATTTGTTTGCAAGTAGTCCCAAACATAACATATGTTTGGGTCCTGCAAACAAATATATGTTTCGGTGCAAACAAATTATATGTTTGGGAACAAACAAATTATATGTTTGGGTACAAACAAATACAAACCCAAAAGGCACAAAAAACAAACACATGCGCCAGTGGACGCTTTCTGAGAGCAAGGGAGCGTAAATGTCAATGTGAAACACATTGAAATGTATGCTCACTTGCTCTCAGCAAGCGCTCACTGACTATCTCCAGCATATACACACATTTATAAATGGTGTGGTTTATTGAAAGGCATAGAAAAAAAGCAAAAGCACAACAGACGCATAGGTACATACAAAATTACAAAGAAAGACAAAACAGACTTTAATAAAAGAAAAACTGAATGAAATAACTTGTAAAAAGTCGCACTTCTAAAACGAAAAAATAATATAGAAACATCGTTGAACGCTTCTCCTTAGTTGTGAAATAAAATCACATTTTCTTCAAAGTTCAAATCATCAGCGATAAATCGGCATCTGGAATCAAATGATTATATAGGTACATCCATATTTCAAATATACCTATGTATGTGTATGAAAAATGTATTGATGTAATTACCAATATTAAATGCGATTTCTTCCTTGTCCAATAAAATATTTCCATTCACCTTTTTGATTCAATTATAAAATGTATTGGATATTTAATTTACTAAAAAGCACAATTTCTTTAAGAAAAGACTTGGGCGTTTAAGTATTTTTTGTAATAATTCTTTAATAATTCATTTGTAGCACGATTTTAGGTAACATTAGTGCTTAAAAATGTTTAAATATGTAATGAAACACAAAAAAAAAAAACAAGTAAAAAAGTATCAGTGGGCTTTGCCGACAGACATATACCCTCAGCCTGTGCAAATTGAAACACTTTTTTCACAATAAACTTATGTATTTACTGCGTTTCAAAATGTTGGTCTCGTATGAACCGACAAAAATGTTGATTAGGATTAAAGTTCAAAAAT
Source organism: Musca autumnalis (assembly GCF_047663935.1). Lineage (NCBI taxonomy): Eukaryota > Metazoa > Arthropoda > Insecta > Diptera > Muscidae > Musca > Musca autumnalis. The sequence continues at coordinate 199,608,932 of NW_027411866.1, read as the reverse complement.
TTTGCTGAAAAGGTACTTAAAGGAATGGACCGACATAGACCATGGGGGTGCCATAAGGGGTTTTAACACCCTTCGAGCTGTTTTCTCAAGAAGTATGGACTTGCCCCTGAAATAACTTTTACCATCGTAATTGAGGTAGCGAATGTAAGTTGCTTCAAAGTGATTCAAAGTGATTCAATAGCAGGTCTTAAGGTGATCTTATCCAAAATTTTGTGTGGGAGGTACGGGATGGAGTGGACAAATATAGTCCATATTCGAACCTGATCTATATCTGGTAGATATTATGAGAATGTGTAAAGTATGGACCAAATCGGTCACTCCCATCAAGAGTTATCGTGCCCACAATTTTTCCGAATATTTTTGAACTTTTGTGGCGTAGGTATCTGAAGGAGTGGACCGATATGGCTTATCTACGAACTTAAACTAAGTTTGGAAACATTTTGGAAACCGGCTTCCGTTCGAGAATTATCTTGCGCTTCCACCCATAAACATGGTGTCATAGGGTTTGTTTTTCAACTTTCAGGCTATTTTTTCAGGAAGTATGGACTTGCCCCTGAGGAAACTTGTACCTGCGTATAGGGGACAGTGAATACAAGATGGTACAACAAAAACCAAGGCGATTCGAGAGCAGGTCCTAAACTGAACTTTTCCGAAATTTTGTGTGGGAGGTACTCGAAGGAGTTTACCGATTGAGTCCATATTGGAACCTCATCTAAGTCTGGTAGAAATTTCGTAATGTGCAAAGTATGGACCAAATCGGTTACTCCCTTCAAGAGTTATCGTACGCACAAATTTTCCGAACATTTTCGAACTTCTGTGGGGGAGGTACCGGAAGGAGTGGACCTATATAATCCATCTTTGAACTTGAACTAAGTTTGGACAAAATATTACGAAAGCCAAATTTTGGACCGAATCGGCAGATCCGTTCGAGAGTTATCATTCGCTGCAACCACTACACACGGTGTCATAGGGATTTTTGTAACTTTCAGGCTATTTTCTAAGGTAGTATGGACTTGCCCCTAATGAAACTTACAGCGTCCTATAGAGGACAGCAAATACAACTTGCGTAAACAAAAATCAAAGCGATTCGAGACCAGGTCCTAAACTGAATTTTTCCGAAATTTTGTGTGGGAGGTACCCGAAGGAGTGGACCGATTGAGTCCATATTGGAACCTCATCTAAGTTTGGTAGAAGTTACACGATCTGCAAAGTATGGACCAAATCGGTTATTCCCTACAAGAGTTATCGTGCGCACAATTTTTGCGACAATTTTTGAACATTTGTGGGGGAGGTACCTGAAGGAATGGACCTATATGGCCCATCTTCGAACTTAAATCGAATCTGCACAAAATATTTCGATACCCAAAATTTTAATCGAGTCGATTGATCCGTTCGAGAGTTATCGTGCGCACCAGCCAGACAGACCGACAGACAGACGGACGGACATTGCTAGATCTACTCAAAATTGTTTGAAACGGATATCGTTCAAACATACTTGGGGTCTAAAACCACTATTTCGATGAGACACATTTTTGGTCGTATCAAAGTGTAAATACCCTCTGTAGCCTAAAGGCTGAGGGTATAAAAAAAATTATATATTAATTCTCCCTTAAATTTCCTCTGTTCCTATTTTGCTCACCATTGTTATAAACCAACATTCCGCAGCTGCGAGAGCCCTGTTGTTACTCTCTTTGACAAAAATCCTCTACACCCATAAAAAATATGTTCTACCATAAAAAATATGTTGGTACCCAAACATATAAAAGTTAGATATGTTACAAAATGTTGAAGACATATATTTGTTTGGACACCAACAAATTATGTTTAGATCCAAACATATATGTGTTTGCAATCAGTCCCAAACAATAATATTTGATTGGATCCAAACATATTTCTAACATATATTTTTCTGCGTGTATATACACTTTTATACGGGCAAAATGTGCCTTATCGAAATAATGGTTTTAGACCCCAAGTATGTTGGGACGAAATCCGTTTCAGACAATTTCGAGTCGATTTAGCAATGTCCGTCCGTCCGTCTGGCTGGCTGGCTGGTGCGCGAGAACACACTCGAAGGGATGAGCCGATTAGAACCAAATTTTGCACTTCGTAATATTTTGCCCAAACTTAGTTTAAGTTCGGTCCACTCCTACAGGTACTCCTCCCACAAAAGTTCGAAAATGTTCGGAAAATTTGTGCGCACGATAACTCTTGAAGAGAGTAACCGATTTGGTCCATACTTTGCACATCGTAGAATACTTACCAGACTTAGATGAGGTTTCAATATGGATTCAATCAGTCCAATCCTTCGTGTACCTCCCACACAAAATTTCGGAACAGTTCAGTTTAGGAGCTGCTCTCGAATCGCTTTGATTTTTGTTGTAACAACTTGTATTCACTGTCCCCCATACGACGGTACAAGTTTCATCAGGGGCAAAACCATACTTCGTGAGGAAATAACCTGAAGGTTTAAAAAAAAAACACCTATGGCACCATGTGTAGCGGTTGGAGCGCAAGATAACTCTCGAACGTATCTGCCGATTTGGTCCAAAATTTAGCCTTCATAATTTTTGTCCAAACTTAGTTTATGTTAGGTTTGTGGGGAGGTACCTGAAGGAGTTACGTCCACCACAAAGGTTTAAAATGTTTCTGTAAAATGATGTGGACGATAACTCTCGAAGGGATCAATCGATTTGGTCCAAACTTTGCACATCGTATTATTCCTTCTAGATATAGATCGGGTTCGAATATGGACTATATAGGTCCACTCCTTCGGGTACCTCCCACACAAATTCGGATACAGTGAAGTTTATGAGCTCCTCTCGGATAGTTTTGAATTGTTTTTATTTTTCAGTAGGTTGTCCTTGCGGCTTTCTTTACGACCATACATTTGTGTTCTTGCGCAAATCCATACTTCCCGAGATATTGGCCTAAAAGCTCCAAGAAATCCTGACGACATTAACCAAAATGGCAAATCCGCAAGATAATTCACGCAGGGAGTTTCTGATTGGTGCAGACTTTGCACATCATATTATTTCATCCAGTCCTGAATCAGGTTGCAATATGCACAATATCAGTCCTCTACTTCGGGTACCTCCCACACAAAATTTGGAAAAAATGAAGTTTAAGAGCTCCTCTCGCATCGTTTTGATTTTTTTCAGTAGGTTGTTCTAGCGACCTCATTTACAAAGGTACACTTTTTTCCGGAGTAGGTTAATACTTCCCGACATAATGACCCAAAAGCTCCAAAACCCTGCCGGCACATGCTAAAATGGCTATTGTGCAAGATAACTCTAAAACTTTTTCAAACATTTCTTCCAAACTTAGTTTAATGTAATTTAAAGTAATTCGTGTCCTTTATGAAGAATTTTAGTTACTACAAATGTTTGGTATATGTCAATAATTTGGTATAGCCCCATATTACGGCACGTAGTTAGAATTAAAAGAAAATGGCGTAATTATTGTGTTTTGTTTGGTTTTGTTTTTTTTAGTTGCTGATAGTCAGCACACACGGTGCTCTTGAAACAATTTTAAATGGAAGGTGCTTACACCTCGGAAGTTTTTGCGGATTCTGAAACTACAATGTTTATATATGAGAAAAATCAAAAAACAAAAAAAAAAATCGCCGGAGCGCTTTTTAATAAATCGCGAGTTAAGTTGACATTTTTAGGGGTTGTTAAGGTTTTCACGATTTTGCCGAAACCGCAAGTCCTATCAAAATGGGACTAAAGAAAATGTTGTAGGTATGAAAATTCTCTACAAGATCGACCTTTATAATATTTTCGTAGGTTTTACCATTTTTGATATATAGAAGTTCAAATTGGGACAATGCATTCACTGTATCGCCGCCTTATAAAACAATGTCATGAAGGGTGCGCCTTAACTAACTTTTGATGAAAACCTCTTACACAGGGGAAGTTTTTGTGAATTCTGAAACAGCAATGTTCATATATGAGAAAAATCCAAAAACAAGAAAAAATCGCTGTAGGGATTTTTATATAAATCGCGGTCAAAATTCACATTTTTAGGTGTTTTTTAGGTTTTCACGATTTTGCTTGGAAACCGCAAGTCCAATCGAAATAGAGCTAAAGAAAATGTTGTAGCTGTGAAAATTCTCTAGAGGATTGGCCTTTATCATTTGTTCCCAGCCTGTACCATTTTTGAGATAAAGAAGCTCAGTTTACATTTTTAGGTTTTTTTTGTTAGGGTTTCGCGATTTTGCTTGAATACGGTAAGTCTTATCGATATGGGACCTGAGAAAATCTTAAAGCTGCGAAAATTCTCTACAAGACTGGCTTAAGTAACTTGTCCTAAGTTGTACCATTTTTTGGATATATAAGTTTAAGTTGGGAATTTGCAGTCATGATATTGTTTTATAAGGGGGCGATGCAGCATTGAATTGAATTTGGATTGTCCCAATTTGAACTTCTATATCTCAAAAACGGTAAAACCGACGAGAATACCATCAAGGTAATTCTTGTAGAAAATTTTCATTGCTAGTCCCATTCATTTTTAGTCCCATTTTGATAGGACTTGCGGTTTCTAAGCAAAATCGTGAAAACCTAAACAATCCCTAAAAATGTCAACTTAAATCGCGATTTATTTAAAAAGCGCTCCGGCGATTTTTTTTGTTTTTTCTCATCTATGAACTTTGTAGTTTCAGAATCCGCAAAAACATCCAAGGTGTAAGCACCTTCCATTTAAAATCGTTTCAAGAGCACCGTGCACAGCTGACTGATACTTTCTTGCTTGTTATACAATTAGAGGAAAAAAATTCATTCATGTTTACCCCTTCATATACGTATTTCCCAACCTTCATATAAAACATTAAAAGAAAACCAGCAGAGTTAACCCTCAAACAGTACGTGATTGTGACTAGGCCTATTTCATATCGAGATTGTTAAATTCTGTGATAAATTAGATTACGATATGTTAGCGTCATTAAATACCCAGCGAAAATCCCCTTACCACATAATAGTTTTATAAGCATTGGTACCCATAACAACTTACTAACCAACCCATTAGCTCATTATTTTAGAAAAGTTCATGTAGCACGAAATAAGTCGTCATAAATCGGCCACCAGATTTTTTTCAATTTTATAGTCCGGTCAAAATAGACATTGAAATAGCAAAAATTCCCACAGAGCTTAATTTTGGTGGAGAGCTAGGGTTTGCCATTAGAAGCAACGTCCTAAAAGTCCCCATCGATCCCATGTGTGCAAAAAAAAAAAATTATTCGGGGTCAAAGGTCAAATTTTATGGGTTTTTTATGTTTTCGGATTTATTTTTTGAAAACGGTTGATCTAATCAAAAAGTGACTAAAGTAAATATTGTAGACAGGAAAATTATCTACAAGTTTGACTTTTACAATTTTTTTTTCTAGGAGAAACCATTCTTGATATATAGCTGTTCTAAAAAACACATGATTTCTATGCACTTATAAGGGAAATATGCACATATTCAGACGAACCGGCTAAAATAAGCGAAGTAATCGGGTCTGTCCCCCAAAAAATATATATTTTCTTGAAGAGCGAAATTATAGCTATCTTCTAAAAAAAATCCAACAAAATCGGAGCGTGTTTAGTAGAGTTATTCAATGTTAGAGTCATTTTATGCGAAAATAGCCCATTTAACCCACATGTATAATCGAAAGCCCAACGGGAACGACCCCAACGAAAACTCTCCGATTTTTTTCAAGTTTTGTCCGAAGGTAGGGTTTGTTGCGCTGATTACGGACATGTATAATTTTCAACGGTTGCGGATCCGGTTCGCCGGTTATTCGACCCGAAAAGCCAAATTTAAAAACCGGGTTAGACCCGGTTCTACTGAACCGATTACTACAAAGTGGATATCGCGGCTAATTCTTTATTTGACCTTTAGATCGCGATATCTCGAAAATGGTAGGTTTTTTTTAAGAATCATAAAGACCACTCTTGTAAACAATTATTGAATCTACAACTTTTACTTTAGCCGGCTTTTGCTAAGTCTTACCGTTTTTGAGAAAAATTATAAAAACTGAATAATGCCTCCAAACATGACCTTTGACCCCGAATAACTTCTTTTGCACACATGGGATCGATGGGGACTTTTAGGACGTTGCTTCTAATGGCTAACCCTAGCTCTCCACCAAAATTCACCTTTGTGGGAATTTTTGCTATTTCCCCCTTATACGCATGTCTATTTATATTACCACACTCCACATTTTTTGTTTGTCCGATGGCAGAATAAATCAAAGTGTTTCTTTGATTCTTTGCCGACGCTGAGTGTTGAACTAACGACTATTCCTTTTAAACTACTCCCAATAAAGAATGAAGATTATTTATATTACTTTGTAATGGGTTCTCAAAACAGATCATTCATTATGTCCGCATCATGTATGTCTCGTAGTACACAAACATCTCCCATGGCTCCTAAGGGGTTCATATCGTATATAGGGGTTAAAGAAAAACCATTTAAATTAAGAAGAAAACAACAAAACGAAACGAGAGTGAAAATAAATAAAAACACAAAATTTAACAAAAAAAAGCAGCAACGTTTCGAATTGCCAATGTGAATTTAGTACATTTTTTAATTCGGCAAAAGAAGATGTTTCGATTTATTGTCATTCAAACAAATTTTCCGCAGAAAAGAAATCAAAACCCAAAAAAACTTAATTTTTTATACAAACTAAAAAAATAAACTCAACTGTTTATAAATTTGTGAGAAAAAAATGTTAAACACAGATTGCATAAAATATCAATAGTGTAATAAAAAATTGTGAAATAAAATGTTTTAAAAATACAAAAAAGTCAAAATCTATTTTAAGATCTAAAAATAGAATATAATGTGCGTCTTGTGTACATTGACGATGAAAATAAATAAACAACAAAGAAAAACAAAACAAACATAAGAACATTTTAAAACAATTCACCCACTGCTAAACGTACCTCCCCACTTGAGACGCAATTTGCCATTCACTTACAGTCCAAAAACAAAAACAACAAATACCCTCAAAAAATATTCAAAAATAACTAAAGACTCAAACCACAAACCAGTAATTCTACCTTCTTATGCCGCGTTTTTTGTGTTTTAATTTGATCGCGAAATTTATCACCAAAACGTGAGAAGAGTTTTTTGTTTGACTGCCGACACCCAATATCCACCACCCTACGCTTCAGCTTCCCCACAAAAAGAACGTGCTGAATTTGCAATAAGAGACCAATCATCATCGGCCAGCCACCACCACCAACAACAGCTCCACTTTACATAAATAAATATTTATGAGGACCTAGGTATTGTTGAATGATTTGCTGTTCTTTTTCACAATTTTGAATTCAAATTTGAAATTTTTCGCATTTTAAGTGAAATTATGTTTCGCACAAAGAAACGATTGACTGGATTGGATTTTATTGTGCGACGTGTGTCCATTCCGGTTTTCTATGTTTTATGTGCACTATTTGAATGTCCAACAGAGCCAAATACCAATTGGCGCGTGGGGAAAATAATAAAAAGGTTTTAAAAATATAACTGTTCTGCGAAAAATCGCTATACTGAGATTGAATTTTTATTGTGAATCAGAGGTGTTAATAAACGCCAATTATAATATGCATGATCTGAAACAATGAAGAAGTCAAAATGGGAAATATTAATATTAAAAATATAAATAAATTATCTATTTTTGTATTTGCAAATTACAAATGAAACTTTAGTATTTCTACAAAAGATAGTAAAAAATCTGGTCATTCGAATCCGATAGCCATAATATTTCCGTATTTAGAGTTCTGGGATCCATGGGAAAAATTGAGTTTGTGCATTTCAATTAATTGATTTTATTTTGCAAAATGTTAGAAATTTATGTCTGAATAAGTCACAGCTATCTGCGACAAGTTTAAAGTAGGAACTAGGTCCTCAATTTGCAAGACGGCAGTTGATCATACTATAAGTCAGTAGTGTATGGCAAGCTATGCGGCGACGATATGGTCCTTGAAAACAAGTGCAATGCTTTGAAATAGTATCCAGATCTCTCAGAACGCTGTCCTGTGAACTGCAGCAGTGTGCCTCCGCCGTGGGCCATTTAGATGAGGATCAAAGATTCTTCCAGTACGTAAGCCTACAGATATGATTTTGTTACAGTATCTGCTTGGAACTAACCGTGGGGGTATTCCCATCTTCGAGCTTGATCTAAGTTTGGATAAAACATTAAAAGGGACAATTTTTACAGAACAAGTAAAAAAGTATCAGTCGGCTTTGCCGACAGAGACATACCCTCAGCCTGTGTTGATTGAAATGCCTTTTTCCCAAAAAAAAAAACTTATGTATTTAGAGGGTTTTCAAAATGTTGGGCGTATGAACCCTCAAAAGTATGGATAGGATTAAAGCTCAAAAATTTTCGGGGATAGGGATTTTTTTTATCACACTAGCTTACGAAAAACATAATATCGCTGAAAGCAGGGCCACTAGCAAAACTTTCGGTAAAAATGTCCAAAGCATCCTCGAACAGACCGTTAAGCACACAAAAATGTTTAACATTTTTGTGGGTGGTACCACAAGGATTGGACAGATAGGGCCCCACTTTGAACATAAACTAAGTTTCGACAATATTTAGAGATCTTTGGACCAAATCGGTTGCTACGTCTATGAGAAATCGCGCGTACCATTTTAGCGAATATTTTCGAACTTTTGTGGGGGAGGTACCGGAAGGACCGATAAGCACCACCTTCGAATTTCATCTAATATTTGAACAAATATTAAAATATACAAAGTGTGGACCACGCAGTATTGGGTTCGAGTTTTCCACACACTACATATGGTGCCATATGGGGTTTTTTACAACTTTCGGGCGGTTTTCTCACGAAGTATGGACTTGCCCCTGAAAAAAACATTTACTGCCGTAATTGAGGCAGCGAATGCTGCTTCAACAAAAATCAAAGTGATTCGAGAGCAGGTCTTAAAGTGAATTTACCCAACATTTTGTGTGCGAGGTACCCGAAGGAGTAGACAAATACGAGTATAGTCCATATACGAACCTGATCTATATCTGGTAGATATATTAGGATGTGTGAAGTATGGACCAAATCGGTCACTCCCATCAAGAATTATAGTGCGCACAATTTGTCCGAGCATTTTTGAGCTTTTGTGGGGGAGGTACCTGAAGGATTGGACCGATATGGTTTATCTTCGAACATAACTAAGTTTGCACAAAATATTACGTAGGCCCCATTTTGGACCGAATCGACAGATCCGTTCGAGTGTTATCTTGCGCTCCAACCACTACACACGGTGTCATAGGCGTTTTTTGTACCTTTCAGGCTATTTTCTCAGGAAGTATGGACTTGCCCCTGGTGAAACTTATAGCGTCGTATGGGGGACAGTGTATACAAGTTGCTACAACAAAAATCAAAGCGATTCGAGAGCAGGACCTAAACTGAACTTTTCCTAAGTCTGGTAGAAATTTCACGATGTGCAAAGTAGGGACCAAATCGGTATCTTCCATTAAGAGTTATCGTGTGCACAAATTTTCCGAACATTTTCGAACTTTTGTGGGGGAGATACCGGAAGGAGTGGACCGATGTAGCTCATCTTCGAACTTAAACTAAGTTTGGGCAAAATATTACCAAAGCCAAAATTTGGACCGAATGGGTTGATCCGTTCTTGAGTTATCGTGCGCTCCAGCCAGCCAGACAGACGAACGGACATTACTAAATCAACTCCAAATTGTCTGAAACACATTTCGTCCAAATATACTTAGGGTCTAAAACCGTTATATTGATGAGGCACATTATGCCCGTATGAAAGTGTATACATATACCCTCGTTAGCATAAATGCGGAGGGTATAAAAATGTTTAACTCTTGTAAGAAAGGTACCAGAAAGTGTGAACCGATAATGGAGTTTTCTGTAATAGGAAGTATCCCAGTGGGTGCGGACCTATATTGGCCATCTTTGAACATGATTTAAGTTTGGATAAAATATTATGAGTGCCAAATTTTGTTAGGAATCGGGTGATCCTTTCGAGAGTTGTCGTGCGCTCCACTCCTTCGGGTACCTCGCCACGAAAGATAAAAATTTTTGGTTAAAATAATACGCACGGTAACTCCCGAAGAACGCATGATAAATCATATTTTGCATATTGTAATATTTCTACCAGATATAGATCAGGGTCGAATATGGACTATACCGGCTACATGGTGAGCTCGAGATCTCTATCGCGAGGGTGCAATTTTTATCAATGAAAGTACCATACTTCCTGAGATAATATCTGAAAGCTGTAATAAACACCCAGTGAAATTTTAAGGAAGCGGTTCTATGCGATGACGTGATTTCGTATCATCTTTTGCATTGGTTCAAACGATGTGGTGAAAGATCCGATCTTTTCATTAGCATTTGAACCCATGCAAAGGAAGCCGTGAAAGATCCGATCTCTTCATCAGCATTTGAACGCATTCCATCGATCCAATAAAGATGATGTTTGTGTTTTTTTATTTACACACCTTTATACTTTCTTTTATTTGTCTAAATATGTTATATCTATATAAGGTTTACTATTTACATTAGACTTGATGTTGTCGGCGATTCAAAATCTCGTCGTAATGTTGTCTTACATTTCCTGTATATCAGACAAGTATAACTTCTAAACAATTGGTGTTGTACCTAGCTCGAAACGTCGTTCAGACCAGGGTTTCGGTGTCGGAGTCTACCATTAGGAGTCGAGCAATTTTGCTGGAGTCTGAGTCGAAAAATAACTCGACTCCGGGCGAAATTTTTTCCACGTTATAGAAATATAACATTAAATTTTGAACTAGAACAAATCATTATTTATTTTAAAAGAAAGGTATGAGAAAACATATATGCAAAGGAAATGTACTATCCTCTGAATCCCTATTTTGTTGATCCAACTGATTCTTTATATTTTTGCAGACAAAAGTAAAGTTCTATGATAATCGAATTAAAATTGGACCTTTAACATCTTTCGTCACAAAGGTCTATTGGTATTCTCATCTTGTTTTTTATGAGAAGTCATCCTTGTCTTCTATTAAAGACATTGTGTTCTCTATGGGAAATTTTACTGAATACCCTGTGACACAAAATGGAAGTTAAGATCTGGAAGAAGAAAAAATCCTTTTCGGAATAAAAGCCCCAATTCAGAACTCCAAAGGATCCCATGGCTGAAATTTCTGAGTTATGAAATAATGAATTTTTTGATTGACCCCCATCAATCATTGAGAAATAGCTTTGTATCTCTGTTTGGAGATATTGTTTCATCATTTTTAGATGACATGTTTTCAGTTAAATAGAATAAGGAACCTTTCTGTCGAATTTGCTGTCCTTCTAGCTCAGTTCCTGTTTGTACATGAACTCAAAAAGTTAAACAAAACACAATTTCCTACAAAAATGTTCCACTGAAAATTATATGTAGGTTTACCATATCCAAGAAATCGATATTGTCACGTTTCCATTGTCCTTTATGAGTTTTACCCGTTACTTTCTCAAAAAAAAAAAAACGTATGTTTATATATGTATTTCGGTAAATTTCGCATAATCTATTAACTATATATGAAATTCGGATGCTTCTGAATTATGGCATCATCAATTCGTTGTTGGTCAACGATATATTCATCCCGCCATAACTCAGAAGACTGACAAACGGCGAATATTTCTTCTAGGAGTCATTATATACACAATGAAGGCTTTAGATATAGATATTCAAATAACCGGATCTGTCCGCCAGGAACAGATATAGTTCATGTGTATCCGAGTTTTCTACACAACCAATAGCATATACGAAATTTAATGAAATACATAATCATAGAGTTTTCTTGAGAAATGATCGGGTAAAAGTGATAAAGGACAATGAAAACATGACAAAATCGATTTCTTGTCCTAGTGGACCGACCCTATATAAAATGATTCTAGCAACATTTTTGTAGAATATTTTCATGCACGAAGTCGTGTGCTAATTTTTCAGTTCCAGAAAACATCCATCTGCCTGAGTGGTGTACACAATATATCTCAAATATTTCACACCAAAGTTCAAAATGTGAGCGCTGAATTTTAGTTCAAGGGGTGATCCCTACTTATAAATTTCAGAAAAAAGTAGAAAGTATAAATAGCATAGAATATGTGGTCAAATTTTTAAGTCGATCGGAACAATATTGCCTTAGTATGATCGTTGGATGGGAACAATTTATTTTATTTTGTATGCGGCATATAAACTGTTTTTTTTTTTCTCGAAATCGGTCAATTGGTTTATTAGTTTCCGAGCTAGAGTTGGCACCACAAAATGCTTTAATAAAAACAATGAAATTCTCAAATTACAAATGAAATAATTCGAAATTCAATCGGAATTCTCAAATTACAAGTGAAATGTTTCGAATTACAACTGAAATTATTCGAATTACATGTGAAAATGGTGTAGTACAAATATGAATTCTATTATTTTTAAACATTTTATTCTACAATAGTTACCATGTTTCGGTTGTCTTATTTATACTTATTTAGATGGCTTTTATTCCAAACAGAACATATTGTTACATAAGCCGAACTAAGAATATATTTCTACTATGCTTCTCCAATTTTGGATGTCATGTTTTGTGACATCATATTCAATTTGGTCTTTCCATTGGAGTTTTGTCGTAAAATTACTCGTATTCATATTATAGACCGGGTCTATTTTATTCTTATTTTTAATTCCACAAAATGAAACAGGTTTCAAAACACAAAATCTATTTTCCTTTTTGTTTTATAACTATTTACATAGTATTTTTAATTAATATATGTAAATTTTGCCACTATCGACCACTTTCTTCTGTCTTTTATTTTCATTTTAACAATTAATTTTGCAAGTTAACAATTATTCGGGTACATGATTATTGGATCATTTATCTTTCACCACTTCATTTGCACTCATGAAAATTCGATGAGAAAGATTGAATCTTTCACGACTTCAATTGCACTCATGAAAATTCAATGAAAAGGATCAGATCCTTCACGACTCCAGTCGAACTCATGAATATTCGATGAAAAAGATCGAATTTTTCACAACTCCATTCGAACTCATGATAATTCAATGTAAAAGATCGAATCTTTCACGACTTCATTTGAACTCATCCAAAAGAACCAGTGAAATCATGATTTCACATGGAAATACTTGCATTTAATTTTGCTGGGAAGTATAAATTTCAAACATTTTGTTATAAAATTTAAAGTAATTCCCAAACAAGAAATTCGTAAAAGAGTGCAGTTGGAGACCATGGCGAAATCTGAACTGGTGTTGGGAAGATAATAGAAAAAAAAACATTTTGTAAGATGAAACAAAATTAAAATGGGGAGAGCGGATAAAGTAAACTTTGTTGCGGTACAGCGACGGTGATAAATTGCAAATTTTTATATAATTTTTTTGCTGATAAATTACACTGTACAACACAAGAAATAATTACAACATAATTCGGCCAGATTATGAAAGAGGACCGAAAAAAAGAAGACACGTGTATCGGCGTTTTGAAAGGTTACTTCGGGAAGTAACCTAAATACGCGTGGCAAATTCCAAAAACAGTTTGGATCGAGCACACATAATCTTTTGAAAGAATTTATTAGGAAAAACATCAATCTATACTTATAAAAGAGTTCAGTAATGATGACTCACTGACTGACTGACTGATTCATAATCAACGCCCAGGCTAAACGGCTGGAGCTAGAATCTTGAAATTTTAAGGGGGTGTCACTCTTGGTTCCAAGGTGTCAGATAAGGCTGGTACTAAATATGGTACCCTTAGTATTAGGCAAACGCGAAGAGCTAGAATTCTGAAATTTGGAATGAAGTTCATCAATGGAGAGTTAGAAAGGTGTACCAATGGGTTTTTGGAAATTCGAACTATAAGTGTACGAAAAGTACTAAAAGTTAATAAATTTAGTACCATTTGGTATTACGTGAACGGATAGAGCTAAAATCTTGAAATTTGGAATAAAAATCAAGGTTTAGAAGATGAGTTGATATAAGGAGGTGGTTTTGAAAATTTGGTACAATTTGAATTTGGGCGAACCGATAAAGTTGGAATTCTGAAACTTGGAATTACTATTACTCAGTGTAGGTTTGATATATGGAGGTAGTTTTCGAAATTCGTACATATGGGTACGAAAGGTACTAAATAGTACAAAATAAGGTACAATTTGGATTAGGGGGAACGGATGGAGCGGGAATCCTGAAATTTAGAATTATGATTACTGCCGGAGTGTAGGATAGAGGTGTTTTGGAAATTCTTTTGGGTACGAAAAGTACTAAATGGTACAAAATTTGGTACAATATGAATTTAAGTGATCGGATAGAGCTGGAATAGTGAAATTTGGAATTAAGATTACTATTGGAGTGTGGGATTGGGATACTTTTGGAAATTCGTATTTATGGCAACGAAAAGTACTAAATTCGTACTTGTGGGTACAAAAAGTACTGAGTGGTACTAAATTTGGTACAATAGGGATTTGGGTGAACGGATCGAGCTGAAAACCTGAAATTTGGAATTGAGATTACAGTTGGAGTGTGGATGTTTCGGAAATTCGTACTTATGTGTATGAAAATTACTAAATGGTACTAAATTTGGGACAATGGGGATTTGGGTGAACAAAAAGAGGTTGAATCTTCAATTTTGGAATTAAGATTACTGTTGGAGTGTAAGATTGAGATAAGTTTGGAAATTCGTACTTATGGGTGGTAAAAGTACTAAATAGTACTAAATTTGGTATAATTTGGATTTGGACGAACAGGAAGAGTTGGAATTCTAAAATTTGGAATTAATATTACTGTTGGAAAGTAGAATTGGGGTGGGTTTGGAAATTCGTGTTTATGTGTACGAAACGTACTAAATGGTACTAAATTTGGTACAATTCTGATTTCGGAAAATGGGTGGAGCTGGAATCCTGAAATTTGGAATAAAGATTACTGTTGGAGTGTAGGATTGAGGTAGTTTAGGAAATTCGTACTTATGGGTACGAAAAGTACTAAACGGTACTAAATTTGGTACAGCTGAGATTTGGGTTAACATATAGAGCTGGAATCCTGAAATTTGATATTACTATTACTGTTGGAGAATAGGAATGAATGAATGGTAGTTTTGGAAATTCATGCTTATGGGAACAAAGAGTACAAAATGGTACTAAATTTGGTACAATTTGGATTCGGAAGAACGGATTGAGCTGGAATCCTGAAATTTGGAATAATAATAAGATTACTGTTGGAGTGGAGGATTGAGGTAGGTTTCGAAATTCGTACTTATGAGTACGAAGATTACTAAATGGTACCAAATTTGGTAAAATCTTTGTTTGGGGAACGGATAGCGCTAAAATCCTGAAATTTGGAATGAAGATTACTGTTGGAGTGTAAGAATAAGGTCGTTTCGGAAGTTCGTACTTATGGGTACGAAAAGGTACCAAACTTTTTACAATTTCGATTTGGGTGAACGGATAAATTTGGAATCCTGAAATTATTAAGATTACTGTTGGCGTGTAGGATTGAGGTAGCTTCCGAAATTTTTAGCTATGGGTACGAAAAGTATTTAATGGTACTAAATTTTGTATACTTTGGATTGGGGCGAACGGATAGAGTTGAAATTTGGAATAAGGATCAATGTAGGGATGTAGGATACAGATATGGAAGTCGTTTTGGAATATCGTAGTTTTGTGTACGAAACATACTACAAGGTACTTAATTTGGGTGCCACCGTGGTGCAATGGTATGCACACCCGCCTTGCACGCTAAAGGTCGTGGGTTCAATTCCCCGGCCAGTCAACATCAAACACTTTTCAACGGTGGCAAAATACCCCTCGGTAATGTTGGCGACATTTTCTGAGTATTTCAGCCTTGTATAACTTCTCTACAAGTGGTGTCTCAGACACGCCGTTTGGACTCAGCGATAAACAGTAGGTCCCATATCATTGAGCTAATATGAATCGGGATGCACTCATTGATATGTGAGAAGTCTCCCCTGTCCCGCCTGGGATGTTTGTGGAACAATTACATTACCTAATATTCTTATATTCTAAATTGTTATATATTTTTACAATTTGGATTTGGTTTAACGGATAGAGCTAGAATCCTGAAATTTGAAATTAAGACTACTGTTAAAGTGAAGGATTGAGGTAGTTTTGGAAAATCTTACTTATGGGTACGAAGAGTACGAAATGATAAAGCTGGAATCTTGAGATTAGGAATTACGATTACTGTTATTATTTTGTATTAATGTCAGTGTAGGGTTGATATATGTCATCGAAATACGTACCATAAGGGTAAGGGTGAGATACGGCTAATTTTTTTTTTTTTTGAAATCCGAACTAAAGTGGTACAAACAGTACTAAAATAAAAATAAATATTGATTAAAATTGGTATTAGTGCAACAAAAATTTCAGTGTTCGCCATTTCCACATTATATATTGTTTATTTGTTTTTATATTTTTTCCGCATACGAAGTAGCGGGCGCATTGCTAGTAAAATATATTTTGTGACCGCAGATAATGAAAATGTGAATAAAAACGGTAGAGTATGGTCCTAAATCGTATAGAAAAAGAGAAAGCTTCTGGAGATGTTAAATGTTATAGCTGCAAATTTCTTTTGTTCAGACACTCATAATAAAATGTTATTTGAAACATTTCTTCTTTTGACAAAACCCCCAAAAAGTGAGGTATTTTAGCAGATTTTGACTCAGTATGGAATAAATTTTAATTAAGAGTCTAAAAGTTTAACAAATAATTTCTACCTATAATATCTAATTTTTCATTTTCTTAACAAAGTATTTTACTCAGATATCTAGTTTGTTCTAGGACTTACAATGAAATATTGTGTAGAATATTTCTTCATTAAACACCTTTTGTCTAGAACTAAATTTCATGTTACTTTCATGCATCAACTCGAAAAAAGAACAAAACAATTTTATTCAAAAAAAAAAATTTGGGTGTTTTGTTGGCAAATTTGATGTATATATTTTCTTGATATATGTATATTGCAAATACATATTTCATTTATTCGGCGACTTTTATTGAAATTTGATGGAGATTATTTTTGTTTTTGACGTCTTCTCTCTAGAATGAAGTTTTGTGGGACAAAACTTAATAAACTTAGATAAAGTACAACATTAACCCTAAAATGTGATTTTACTTTTGGCAAATTCCTGGCGTTCAGGTACGATTTAGAGTTTTGGTGTATTCGGGGACCTATAGTAAAATTTTATGACAAATAATTTTGTAGAATATTTTGATCTGATACGATCACATTTTAAAGGAGTTTTTAAACGATTTTGAAAAAAGGGACAAAAATACCCTTTCAGTGACTCGCATGAGGGTTAATTTTTTTCAATAAAGATACTCCGCATTATTGACAGTAATATTGCCAAAAACACTTTATACCTAAAATGCAGTGACTCCAAGGAATCTGATGTCGAATATTTCAAAACCTGTAGAAATGGGCGGAACTTGCCACGCCGATACACTTGTCTTCTTTTTTGCGGCCCTCTTTCATAATATGTGCGGGGTTTCTTGTAATTGAAACAAGTAAAAAAGTGTCAATCGGCTTTGCCGAAAGAGGTATACCCTCAGCCAATGTGCATTGAAACTTTCATCTAAGGACAGATAGAATGTATTTAGCGTCTCTTCAGAATTTTGTGGCCCTTTTTCAACATTTGAACTTGCCGACAAAAATGTGGACTAGGAATTAACACAAATGTTGAACTTTTGTGGGGGAGGTACCCTTAGGGAGGACCGATATGGGCCATTTTAGAAGTTAAACTAAATTTTGACAAAATATTAGGAGATCCAAAATTGGTTGCACCCATGAAACTAAGTTTGGATAAAATATGCACCAAATCGGTAGAACAGTTCGAGAGCCACATATGGTGACATAGAGCTTTTTACACCTTTCGGGATGTTTTCCCAAGAAATATGGACCTGCTCCTGAAAAAACTTTTACCGTCGTAATGGAGGTAGCGAATGCAAATCGTTTCTACAAAAAACAAAGTGATTCGAGAGCAGGTCTTAAAGTGAACTTATCCGAAATATTGTGTTTGAGGTACCCAAAGGAGTGCACAAATATAGTCCATATTCGAACCTGATCTATATCTGGTAGATATATTAGGATGTGCAGAGTATGGATTACATCAGTCACTCACTTCAAGAGTTATCGTGCGCATATTTTTTTTCCGAAGATTTTTGAATTTTTGTGAGGGAGGTACCTGAAGGAGTGGGCTGACATGGTTTATCTTCGAACTTAAACTATGTTTGGACAAAATATTACGAAGGTCAAATTCTGGACCGAATTGACAGATCCGTTCGAGATTTATCTTGCGCTCCAACCTCTACACACAGTGTCATAGGGTTTTTTTTGCACCTTTCAGGCTATTTTCTCAGGAAGTATGGACTTGTCCCTTATGAAACATGTACCGTCGTATGGTGGACAGCGAATACAAGTTGCTACAACAAAAATCAACGCGATTCGAGAGCAGGTCCTAAACTGTACTTTTCCGAAATTTTGTGTGGGAGGTACCCGAAGGAGATGGCCGATTGAGTCCATATTTAAACATCATCTAAGTCTGGTAGAACTTTCACGATGTACAAAGTGTGGGCCAAATCGGTTACTCCCTTCAAGAGTTATCGTGCGCACAAACTTTCCGAACATTTTCGAACTTTTGTGGGGGAGGTACCGGAAGGAGTGGACCGATATAGCCATCTTCGAACTTAAACTAAGTTTGGGCAAAATATCACGAAAAAAGCCAAATTTTGAACAGAATCGGTTGCTCCGTTCGAGAGTTATCGT